>NC_056662.1:60254264-60879264 GCF_018350195.1 Panthera tigris
CCCCCACCCACACTTTGCTTATTGGCATATGACTTCATCTTTTGTTCATTCATCTGCCTGAGACCACAGATGTCCATGACGCTGGAATTATGCAATCTAATCTTCCAAAAAAATCCACAGTGTTTATATGGTATCACAGTCTGCTGCTGCCTTATTTGATGAATCTGCATTGGAACATCTTATGTGAAACATCTCAGGAGAGAAAGCTGGTTATAACTTTCCTTATAGCTTAGGGTAGCAACGCGATCACAGCATGCCAGGTAAATAGGACGCTGCTCAGAGTTGTTTCTATGATATGACCTTTAAATCTCAGCAGAGTGAAAATACAATGATGAAACATTCAAATTAAAACATTTTTATTTTTATTTATTTATTTACCAGGGTGTTTTTTTAGTTTATTTATTTTAAGAGAGAGAATGCGTGGACAAGTGTGTGAATGGGGAAGGGGCAAAGAGGGAAAGACAGAGAGAATGAATTCCAAGCAGACTGCATGCTATCAGCCCAGAGCTCCATGCAGGGCTTGATCTCACAAACCATGAGATCATGATCTGAGCCAAAATCATGAGTTGGACACTTAACCGACTGAGCCACTCAGGCACCCCTAAATTAAAACATTTTTAAAATGGCCTTTGTTGGGGCACCTGGGTGGCTCAGTTGGTTAAGCAGCCAACTTCGGCTCAGGTCATGGTCTCGTGGTTTGTGAGTTCGAACCCCATGTCGGGCGATGTGCTGACAGCTCAGAGCCTGGAGCCTGCTTCAGATTCTGTGTCTCCCTCTCTCTCTGCCCCTCCCCTACTTGCACTCTGTTTCTCTCTCAAAAATAAATAAACATTTGAAAAAAATTTTTAAAGGTCTTTGTTACTCTCATGTTCTCCTTGACTTTTGTGGGAAATAGTTTACAGTCTGTGATTTAAAAAAATTTATTCCTAAGAAAAACTGGGAATTTCTCTTCAAGCATTTCTTCCCTGTGGGTGACCTGCTGCCCTGCTGCCTCTACCCAAGCACCAACTACCCCCTAATGATTCTCACACAAACACCTACCTTATTCCATCAAAAGGTACTTCTCCTGTTGCCTGTCTTCTCTGTATCGTGCTCTATGCTTTCTGACTAACTTAAAGAGAGTAGGAAAGAGAGCAAGAGAGAGGGGGGAAAGGGAGAGAGAGAAACAACAAGATTTAAACCCATCAATGTACTAGGAGTGCCTGGGTGGCTCAGTGGGTTAAGCATCCAACACTTGATTTCAGTTCAGATCATGATCTCACTGTTCGTGGGTTCGAGCCTGTGCTGACAGGACAGAGCCTGCTTGGGATCTCTCTCTCCTTCCCCTCTCCTGCTCTCTCTCTCTCTTTCAAAATAAATAAATAAATAAATAAATAAATAAATAAATATGATAAACCCACCAATGTGCTAATATAAGTTGCAATTTCTTCATCTGTAAAGTAAAAATAACATCAGAAGCAGTCAAATTGAATTAAAATATATTTAGGACTGGGGCACCTGGGTGGCTCAGTTTAAGCGTCTGACTTTGGCTCAGGGGTCACGATCTTACAGTTTGAGTTGGAGCCCCACATCCGATTCTCTACTGTCAGCCCAGAGCCTGCTTCGGATCCTCTGTCCCCCTCTCTCTCCTCCCTCCCCACCTCTCAAAAATAAACATTTTAAAAAATATATATTTAGGTCTGCAGTGGAGGGAAATGCTCAGGTTACCTCAGATGATGGTGATCTATTGATCACCATCAGAAAGTAGAGGAAGCTGGTACAGCAGGGAATGAGCGGGTGGTATGGAGAAGCAGAATGTTCTTCAGAAGACCACAGCCCCATAAGTGGCCTAGGAGCAACTCCTAGTGATCTCTTCTTGGGATTCAGGAACGCTCCATCTCTGTATAAACAGCTACTACTTCTGACAGCCAAATGATTTTTCTGACAAATCTCTGGTCTCCTGTCTTCTCACTCGGGGCTTCTCTTGCCTCATGGCTTCTGCTTCCCACCTTCGTTCTGTGGACTTTTCTGCTTCTTGCTACTCTACTCTCTTTGTCTTACGTCAAAACTCTCCAATCAGGAAAACTAAAACCAAAACCAAAAACATCTCCAGTCAGAGTTTCATGGATTGTTCTCCAGGATAATAACCCACAGATCTTTCCAAGTGTGCTTTTTTCCTGGCTCATATTAATAGTTCTTAGAGATTTATCAGGAGTAGAATGACATCCTTACATGTTTATTAGAGTTGGTTTTCCCATGTGCTTTCTCACTTCAATTCTAGTCCACAAACATGTTTAGAGCACCCATGATATGCCAAATACTATGCCAAGTACTGGAGATAGAAAGATGACAGGACATGAATCAACAGACTGTGAGAGAGACAACCCAGAAAGGAGACTATTGAAATTCAGTGGTGTATTTGGTTTCTAGGACTGCTGTAAGAAACTGCCACAAACTGGGTGGCTTAACACAACAGAAATTAATCTCTCACAGTTCTGGAGTCTAAAAGTTCAAAATCAAGGTGTCAGCAGGGCCATGCTCCCACTGGCTTTTGGTGGTTTCCTGCAATCCTTGGCATTCCTTGGCTTGTAGACACATCACTCCAATCTCTGCCTCGGGCTTCACATGTTTACTTCCTGTGTGTCCCCATGTGTCTTCACATTATCTTCCTTTAAGGGTATCAGTCATTGCATTTATGACCCACCCTAATCCAGTATGATCGCATCTTAACTTGATTACATCTGCAAAAATCCTATTTCTAAATAAGATCCCATTCATTCACTGGTTGCTGGTGGATGTGAATTTTGAAGTGACCCTATTTGACCCAGCATGGGTGATAAAGAGTACGCTGGTGGGGGGGACTACAGGGTGCTCCAAGGAGGACATTTACTCCCCTCCTCCCTGTATAATGGCTGCCTACTGGCCTGATCTAGTCACAGAAAGTCCAGCACAACTGAGTAGCATAGGAGGATCAATACTGATAACCAAGAGTTACTGTTTGTTGAATGGTTGCTGTGTATGACAAGCATCATAATAGGTACTTTATATATAAAATTAAATATAATTCTCACAATATCGTAAATAAATAATAGTATTCTGGTTAAGTTAGTTAATCAGGGAGGTTAAGTCAGTTTCTCAGTGTCAAATGGCCAGTTAAGGGCAGAAGCAGGTTTTGAACTAAAGTCCAAGACTTTAGCACTACAAATACATCAAGGGACACTGGGGCTGACAGGACCTGGTACAGTGCAACTTGAAATACCTAAAAATATCTCCTCCATAGGTATAAAAGTTCTATGTTAGATGAATCATTTGTCTTAGGGCAGGAAAATCTCATTTAAACAGTCATCATTTAAAAGTGTGTCACCCATGCTGGAGAGGATGCAGAGAAACAGGAACCCTCTTGCACTGCTGGTGGGAATGCAAAATGGTGCATTCTAGAAAACAGTGTGGAAATTCCTCAAAAAATTAAAAATAGATCTACTCTATGACCTAGCAATAGCACTGCTAGGAAATTTACCCAAGAGATACAGGAGTGCCGATGCATTGGGGCACTTGTAACCCAATGTTTATAGCAGCACTTTCAACAGTAGCCAAATTATAGAAAAAGCCTAAGTGTCCATCAACTGATGAATGGATAAAGAAATTGTGGTTTATATACACAATGGAATACTACTTGGCAATGAGAAAGAATGAAATATGGCCTTTTGTAGCAATGTGGATGGAACTGGAGAGTGTTATGCTAAGTGAAATAAGTCATACAGAGAAAGACAGATATCATATGTTTCACTCTTATGTGAATCCTGAGAAACTTAGCAGAAGACCATGGGGGAGGGAAAAGAAAAAAAAGTTAGAGAGGGAGGGAGCCAAACCATAAAAGACTTAAAAACTGAGAACAAACTGAGGGTTGATGGGGGCTTGGAGGGAGGGGAAAGTGGGTGATGGACATTGAGGAGGGCACCTATTGAGATGAGCACTGGGTGTTGTATGGAAACCAATTTGACAATAAATTTCATATTAAAAAAATACATATACAGACCGAGGTATAGGAAGATGGCAGCGTAGGAGGACGCTGGGCTCACCGCGCATCCTGCTGATCACTTAGATTCCACCTACACCTGCCTAAATAACCCAGAACACCGCCAGAGGATTAGCAGAACGGAGTCTCCGGAGCCAAGCGCAGACGAGAGGCCCACGGAAGAGGGTAGGAAGGGCGGCGAGGCGGTGCGCGCTCCACGGACTGGCGGGAGGGAGCCGGGGTGGAGGGGCAGCCTGCCGGCCAAGCAGAGCCCCCGAGTCTGGCTGGCAAAAGCGGAGGGGCCGGACAGAGTGTGTTCCGACAGCAAGCACGACTTAGCGTCTGGGAGGTCATAAGTTAACACCTCTGCTCAGAAAGCGGGAAGGCTGGAGGACAAAGGGAGGGACAGCTGCTGAGCCCCCGGACGACAGAGCTCAGTTTGGTGGGAAACACAGGCGCTCCCCGGCGCCATCTCCCTCGCCCATCCCCCAGCCAAAATCCCAAAGGGAACCAGTTCCTGCCAGGGAACTTGCTCGCTCCGCGCAAACACCCAACTCTGTGCTTCTGCGGAGCCAAACCTCCGGCAGCGGATCTGACTCCCTCCCGCTGCCACAGGGCCCCTCCTGAAGTGGATCACCTAAGGAGAAGCAAGCTAAGCCTGCCCCTCCTGCCCCCGTGCACCTTGCCTACCCACCCCAGCTAATTCGCCAGATCCCCAGCACCACAAGCCTGGCAGTGTGCAAGTAACCCAGATGGGCCATGCCACCCCACAGCGAATCCCGCCCCTAGGAGAGGGGAAGAGAAGGCACACACCAGTCTGACTGTGGCCCCAGAGGTGGGCTGGGGGCAGACCTTAGGTCGGACTGCGGCCCCGCCCACCAACTCCAGTTATACACCACAGCACAGGGGAAGTGCCCTGCAGGTCCTCACCACTCCAGGGACTATCCAAAATGACCAAACGGAAGAATTCCCCTCAGAAGAATCTCCAGGAAATAACAACAGCTAATGAACTGATCAAAAAGGATTTAAATAATATAACAGAAAGTGAATTTAGAATAATAGTCATAAAATTAATCGCTGGGCTTGAAAACAGTATAGAGGACAGCAGAGAATCTCTTGCCACAGAGATCAAGGGACTAAGGAACAGTCACGAGGAGCTGAAAAACGCTTTAAACGAAATGCAAAACAAAATGGAAATCACAATGGCTCTGCTTGAAGAGGCAGAGGAGAGAATAGGTGAACTAGAAGATAAAGTTATGGAAAAAGAGGAAGCTGAGAAAAAGAGAGATAAAAAATCGAGGAGTATGAGGGGAAAATTAGAGAACTAAGTGATACACTAAAAAGAAATAATATACGCATAATTGGTATCCCAGAGGAGGGAGAGAGAGGGAAAGATGCTGAAGGGGTACTTGAAGAAATAATAGCTGAGAACTTCCCTGAACTGGGGAAGGAAAAAGGCATTGAAATCCAAGAGGCACAGAGAACTCCCTTCAGGCGTAACTTGAATCGATCTTCTGCATGACATATCATAGTGAAACTGGCAAAATACAAGGATAAAGAGAAAATTCTGAAAGCAGCAAGGGATAAACGTGCCCTCACATATAAAGGGAGACCTATAAGATTCGTGACTGATCTCTCTTTTGAAACTTGGCAGGCCAGAAAGGATTGGCACGAGATCTTCAGTGTGCTAAACAGAAAAAATATGCAGCCAAGAATCCTTTATCCAGCAAGTCTGTCATTTAGAATAGAAGGAGAGATAAAGGTCTTCCCAAACAAACAAAAACTGAAGGAATTTGTCACCACTAAACCAGCCCTACAAGAGATCCTAAGGGGGATCCTGTGAGACAAAGTACCAGAGACATCACTACAAGCATAAAACATACAGACATCACAATGACTCTAAACCCATGTCTTTCTATAATAACACTGAATGTAAATGGACTAAATGCGCCAACCAAAAGACATAGGGCATCAGAATGGATAAAAAAACAAGACCCATCTATTTGCTCTCTACAAGAGACTCATTTTAGACCTGAGGACACCTTTAGATTGAGAGTGAGGGGATGGAGAACTATTTATCATGCTCCTGGAAGCCAAAAGAAAGCTGGAGTAGCCATACTTATATCAGACAAACTAGACTTTAAATTAAAGGCTGTAACAAGAGATGAAGAAGGGCATTATAAAATAATCACAGGGTCTATCCACCAGGAAGAGCTAACTATTATAAATGTCTATGCGCCAAATACCCGAGCCCCCAGATATATAAAACAATTACTCATAAACATAAGCAACCTTATTGATAAGAATGTGGTCATTGCAGGGGACTTTAACACTCTACTTACAGAAATGGATAAATCATCTAGACACACGGTCAATAAAGAAACAAGGGCCCTGAATGATACATTGGATCAGATGGACTTGACAGATATATTTAGAACTCTGCATGCCAAAGCAACAGAATATACTTTCTTCTCGAGTGCACATGGAACATTCTCCAAGATAGATCATATACTGGGTCACAAAACAGCCCTTCATAAGTTTACAAGAATTGAAATTATACCATGCATACTTTCAGACCACAATGCTATGAAGCTTGAAATCAACCACAGGAAAAAGTCTGGAAAACCTCCAAGGCATGGAGGTTAAAGAACACCCTACTAAAGAATGAGTGGGTCAACCAGGCAATTAGAGAAGAAATTAAAAAATATATGGAAACAAACGAAAATGAAAATACAACAATCCAAACGCTTTGGGACGCAGCGAAAGCAGTCCTGAGAGGAAAATACATTGCAGTCTAGGCCTATCTCAAGAAACAAGAAAAATCCTAAATACAAAATCTAACAGCACACTTAAAGGAAATAGAAGCAGAACAGCAAAGGCAGCCTAAACCCAGCAGAAGAAGAGAAATAATAAAGATCAGAACAGAAATAAACAATATAGAATCTAAAAAAACTGTAGAGCAGATCAACGAAACCAAGAGTTGGTTTTTTGAAAAAATAAACAAAATTGACAAACCTCTAGCCAGGCTTCTCAAAAAGAAAAGGGAGATGACCCAAACAGATAAAATCATGAATGAAAATGGAATTATTACAACCAATCCCTCAGAGATACAAGCAATTATCAGGGAATACTATGAAAAATTATATGTCAACAAATTGGAAAACCTGGAAGAAATGGACAAATTCCTAAACACCCACACGCTTCCAAAACTCAATCAGGAGGAAATAGAAAGCTTGAACAGACCCATAACCAGCGAAGAAATTGAATTGGTTATCAAAAATCTCCCAACGAATAAGAGTCCAGGACCAGACGGCTTCCCAGGGGAGTTCTACCAGACGTTTAAAGCAGAGATAATACCTATCCTTCTCAAGCTATTCCAAGAAATAGGAAGGGAAGGAAAACTTCCAGACTCATTCTATGAAGCCAGTATTACTTTGATTCCTAAACCAGACAGAGACCCAGTAAAAAGAGAGAACTACAGGCCAATATCCCTGATGAATATGGATGCAAAAATTCTCAATAAGATACTAGCAAATCGAATTCAACAGCATATAAAAAGAATTATTCACCATGATCAAGTGGGATTCATTCCTGGGATGCAGGGCTGGTTCAACATTCGCAAATCAATCAAAGTGATACATCACATTAATAAAAAAAAAGAGAAGAACCATATGATCCTGTCAATCGATGCAGAAAAGGCCTTTGACAAAATCCAGCACCCTTTCTTAATAAAAACCCTTGAGAAAGTCGGGATAGAAGGAACATACTTAAAGATCATAAAAGCCATTTATGAAAAACCCACAGCTAACATCATCCTCAATGGGGAAAACTGAGAGCTTTTTCCCTGAGATCAGGAACACGACAGGGATGCCCACTCTCACCGCTGTTGTTTAATATAGTGTTGGAAGTTCTAGCATCAGCAATCAGACAACAAAAGGAAATCAAAGGCATCAAAACTGGCAAAGATGAAGTTAAGCTTTCGCTTTTTGCAGATGACATATTATACATGGAAAATCCGATAGACTCCACCAAAAGTCTGCTAGAACTGATACATGAATTCAGCAAAGTTGCAGGATACAAAATCAATGTACAGAAATCCATTGCATTCTTATACACTAACAATGAAGCAACAGGAAGACAAATAAAGAAACTGATCCCGTTCACAATTGCACCAAGAAGCATAAAATAGCTAGGAATAAATCTAACCAAAGATGTAAAAGATCTGTATGCTGAAAACTATAGAAAGCTTATGAAGGTAATTGAAGAAGATATAAAGAAATGGAAAGACATTCCCTGCTCATGGATTGGAAGAATAAATATTGTCAAAATGTCAATACTACCCAAAGCTATCTACACATTCAATGCAATTCCAATCAAAATCGCACCAGCATTCTTCTCGAAACTAGAACAAGCAATCCTAAAATTCATATGGAACCACAAAAGGCCCCGAATAGCCAAAGTAATTTTGAAGAAGAAGACCAAAGCAGGAGGCATCACAATCCCAGACTTTAGCCTCTACTACAAAGCTGTAATCATCAAGACAGCATGGTATTGGCACAAAAACAGACACATAGACCAATGGAATAGAATAGAAACCCCAGAACTAGACCCACAAACGTTGGCCAACTAATCTTTGACAAAGCAGGAAAGAACATCCAATGGAAAAAAGACAGTCTCTTTAACAAATGGTGCTGGGAGAACTGGACAGCAACATGCAGAAGGCTGAAACTAGACCACTTTCTCACACCATTCACAAAAATAAATTCAAAATGGATAAAGGACCTGAATGTGAGACAGGAAACCATCAAAACCCTAGAGGAGAAAGCAGGAAAAGACCTCTCTGACCTCAGCCGTAGCAATCTCTTACTCGACACATCCCCAAAGGCAAGGGAATTAAAAGCAAAAATGAATTACTGGGACCTTATGAAGATAAAAAGCTTCTGCACAGCAAAGGAAACAACCAACAAAACTAAAAGGCAACCAACGGAATGGGAAAAGATATTTGCAAATGACATATCGGACAAAGGGCTAGTCTCCAAAATCTATAAAGAGCTCACCAAACTCCACACCCGAAAAACAAATAACCCAGTGAAGACATGGGCAGAAAACATGAATAGACACTTCTCTAAAGAAGACATCCGGATGGCCTACAGGCACGTGAAAAGATGCTCAACGTCGGTCCTCATCAGGGAAATACAAATCAAAACCACACTCAGATATCACCTCACGCCAGTCAGAGTGGCCAAAATGAACAAATCAGGAGACTATAGATGCTGGAGAGGATGTGGAGAAACGGGCACCCTCTTGCACTGTTGGTGGGAATGCAAATTGGTGCAGCCGCTCCGGAAAGCAGTGTGGAGGTTCCTCAGAAAATTAAAAATAGACCTACCCTATGACCCAGCAATAGCACTGCTAGGAATTTACCCAAGGGATACAGGAGTACTGATGCATAGGGGCACTTGTACCCCAATGTTTATAGCAGCACTCTCAACAACAGCCAAAGTATGGAAAGAGCCTAAATGTCCATCAACTGATGAATGGATAAAGAAATTGTGGTTTATATACACAATGGAATACTACGTGGCAATGAGAAAGAATGAAATATGGCCCTTTGTAGCAACGTGGATGGAACTGGAGAGTGTGATGCTAAGTGAAATAAGCCATACAGAGAAAGACAGATACCATATGGTTTCACTCTTATGTGGATCCTGAGAAACTTAACAGAAACCCATGGGGGAGGGGAAGGAAAAAAAAAAAGAGGTTAGAGTGGGAGAGAGCCAAAGCATAAGAGACTGTTAAAAACTGAGAACAAACTGAGGGTTGATGGGGGTGGGAGGGAGGGGAGGGTGGGAGATGGGTATTGAGGAGGGCACCTTTTGGGATGAGCACTGGGTGTTGTATGGAAACCAATTTGACAATAAATTTCATATATTGGAAAAAAAATACATATACAATGGAGTATTACTCTGAAATCAAAAAGAATAAAATCTTGTCATTTGCAAGTACATGGATGGAACCAGAGAGTATTATGCTAAGCCAAATAAGTCAGTCAGAGAAAGACAAATATTATATGACTTCACTTATATGAGGAATTTAAGATACAAAACAGATGAACATAAGGGAAGGGAATCAAAAATAATATAAAAACAGGGAGGGAGACAAACCATAAAAGACTCTTAAATATAGAGAACAAATGGAGGGTTGCTGGAGAGGTTATGGGTGGGGAGTAAGGGATATTAAGAAAGACACTTGGGATGAGCACTGGGTGTTATACATAGGGGATGAATCACTGGAATCTACTCCTGAAATCATTATTGCACTATATTAACTAACTTGGTTACAAATAAATAAATAACAAAAAATAAATAAATAAAATAAAATAAAAGTGTGTCACCCAGTATGGTAGCCACTAGCCATATGTGACTACTGAGCACTTGAAACATGATTAAGTTGAACTGAGCTGTGCTGTGATTCTAAAATACACAGACTGAGTATTAAAAAGAGGATTGTAAATATCTGTCTTTATACTGATTACATGTTGAAATAATATTTTGGATGTATTAGATTAAATAAAATACACTATTAAAATTAATCTTCATTTTCTTTTCCCCCTTCTCAATGTGACTAATAGAAAATTTAAAATCAAATTTGTGGTTAATGTTATAGTTCTTTTGGACAGTGCTGGTCTGGAAAACCTCTGAACATAGAACTCTAAGAAGTATATTTTCCAATGGGAGTGAGTGTATATCAGAGAAGGAAGACAGATGCTGGGCCGTGTTGAAATTAAGGTGGACCTACATGGCTCGGAAAAGAGGTCTTTGTGCAGCCAAGTGGTAAGTGAGGGAATTAATGTCTGGCTCTTGGAAATGAGGAAACAAGTCACTGAATCTTGGAATTTCATAATTTAAGAAATAAATGCCTTGTGGATCATCTGGTCCAGTAAATAATGTGAAGGAAATGCCTTGGACGCAGTGTTGGAATGTTTGAGTTCTAGTCTCAGCTTCACCATTTATTAGCTGGGAGATCTCGGGAAAATCACTTAATCTCTTTTCTTCTATGTATAATGAAGGAGATAAATTTGCTTGACCCTTCTCAGAGGGTTATTTCAGGTATTTTAACTTATTCAAAAGTCCATTTGAAATTCTGAAACACTGTACAAATATAAGATATTAAAAAGACATTGCCTATGTTATAATCCTGGCTCAATCCAGCTATACAGAGAGTTGTTGATAATTTTCAAAGTGAGTAATTACTGTACAGACAATTTGGCGTTGAACATATTGGTGTGTTTGTGGTTATGTCTATGCAGAGAAGCAAAAGAAAGTGAAGATGAAGAAAGCCAGAAGCTCCCATTTTCTTCTTTTTTCTATGGTAGTTACAATTTCCTTTGGATGAGAATTCTGGAACCTGACAAAATCAAGTAAATCAGGCTGAGATAATAAAATAGTATAAAAATTTCTGTAAGATGATGTTTCTGGGCTGAGCTGCTCACTCTGCCCAAGCTGGCACCTTCTTGGGTTGGCTCTTTTCAGAGGCAAAGGCAGCACAATGCTGCTCTCTGTTGTTAACGGTGTGGCATGACCATCTGGGGCCACTTCCCTGTTTTTCTTGAACGGTGAATTCTCCAGCCCCAGGGTTGTTAGAAGTTCCTACAAAGGAGCCAGGAGAAGCCAGTGATGCCTGAGGCATTCTCACCCCTTTGCCAGCCTCAGGAATACTGGCTGATGTTGGGTCAACAGGTTGGGAGACAGACAGCTATGACTCCTCAGTCCTCTCCTCCTTGCCTGTTGCTGGACTGGACCCTCAGGGAGGCCAGTGTTTTCCTGGGCCTCTCTGTTCCTGTGCACATCTGGAGCTAAAACTCAGACTTCATTCCCTCAGTTCTCAATTTGACTCAAAGAAGGATGGGCAAATGTAAATGTCCTCTGACTATCCCACCTTCCCAGTCACCTACTGAGTGAGGGCCAAGGGGCTAGAATTCTGGAAGGTGCCCTTGAAGTTTTTATAAAACTCTAGGGGCCGAGGGCCATCAAAAGGAAATCCCTACACAGTGTCCACCTGTGGGATCAGACCTAGCTACACTCTGGAGAACACAGGATTCTTTAAAATTCCAAAGAATTTTGAAATAGCGTTCCTTTTGATAACCAAATTAATACATATTCTTTGTAGAATATGTGAAAAATATGAAAGATACTGTGATTATACCCCCATAAATTATGTATTATTTTGCTTTATGTTCTGCAATTCCTTTCTTTATATTTCATATAATTAACAAAGGACTAGGACCCAGACTACAATGGATTAAGTATTCCTACTTTAAAAAATGAGAAATAAGCAAATGATCTAGTAAAAGATTATCAAAAGATATGAGTAAATAGTTTAGAGCAGCTGTAAGTGTAATGGTGAATATACATAGATGAAAAGACACCCAACCTCAATCCAGGAAATGAGACTTTTCCCACCCAATTTAAAAAGTCTGATAACAGCAAATGTTGGTGGAGATATGGGACATTGGGAATATTCATATCCCACTTTAGAGGGTAGGTGTGGTGTAGCTTCTTTGAAGAAAATTTTCTAACATCTAGTGCAGGTGAAGATGCAATTCAGCTTATTTTCCATGACTGTATATATACACACACTTAAAATAAAATTGGAACCATTCATTAATACTATTTAACAACCCGCTTAAGTAAAGAGCTTAACAATATATCACGAACATTTTCCTGTTGTTAAACAAGAAAACTTATTATTAAAAAGCCTCCAGCAGAGGCTCCTAATCCATGCTTCCTCTCTCTGCACTCTGGGGGGCCTAGCATTTTGGTGCTTCTAAAACATTTATGGACTCTGACTTCAACTAGTCCATATCTGGACACTACTATCTTTTTGGATTTCTTGTCAAGTCTCAAACTTCCAGAGTGGCTTTTCTACATTTTCTCCATTTCCATAAGCATCTAATTCTACATAATTTTTACACTTAGCACATGATTTGACCTTCTATTTCATAGAAGAATTAGGGATCATTAGAGAACTCTGTTTTTTCCCATTGACTCTATACATTTAACTGCATTACTATCTGATTTTGTCTTCTTCTTTCTGTTAACAATAAAAGAAGTGTTCCCATTCCTGCCTCATGCCAATCTCTATTCCTAGGCTTTTGAACTCATGACTTTAACCTTATGTGATCACATAATGCTTCCATTTCCATGTCCTCAATATCTTCTACAGCATTTAAATATTTCAAGTCATTCCCAGCATAAATCATGACAAAGTGGCTTTGACTCAAGTCTTCCTTCAGATACTGTCCTAGCTCTTCTCTCCAATACAGGTATAGTGAACAACTATGACACATTAAAAAGAAAAAATCAGACTTCTCTTTTCTCCTTTTCAAACAAATCTATTCCTAGACATAGTTGAATAGTCCAGAAGTGGGCATTTGACCCGATCTAGGTTAATTGGAGTTCTTCCCTAATTTATTTGTTTATTAACCTGGGTATTATTACATTATATGGCTATACCACGATTGTTAATCCATTTCCCTGTTGGTGAGTTTTTGGTGTTTCTAGTATTTTCACTATTATAAATAAAGCTACTGTGAACATTCTTGTGCAAGTCTTTTTGGAGGCTTTTTGTTTTTTTCTTCTGTGAATCTGTCTCATGTCATTTAATTCTTAGACTAGCTAGATTTGTGAAGGGTAGAGAAAAAATTTTCCTCCCCAACACATGTTTAATTTTATAAGAAACTGCTAAACAGTTCTCCAAAGCAATTATTCCATTTTACACTCTAACTAGGAATGTACAAGAATTCCATTTGCTTCATATTTCCACCAATATTTGTTATAACCAGCCTTTGATTTTAGCCTTTTTAGAGAGTGTGAAATGCTCACTGTGGTTTTAATTTGTATTTTCCTGATGCCCAATGATGTTGAGCATCTTTTTGTGAGTTTTTTGACCATTTGTGTCTCTTCTTTTCTGAACTGTTGGTCAAATATTTTACACTGGAAGATCATGTACCTTCTGCAGTGTATGGCATTTTATTTACCATCGAGTATATTAAACTCAAGACAAGAAAAGAAAAGCACTAAGCAGTTCAAGCCAGGCATAGAAATATCTTGAGGTTAAATTAAGCTTTTTAGTGAAATTTTGTGCAAGGGCTCCTCTTCTGCCTTCCCACCAGCCATCGTTTCTAAAGTGCCTTTCCCATGTGTTCTTGGGCAACCCCTTCATTCTTTAGTTTCTAAGCTGTGCAGTGGATGCTTAGGCTGCTTGTGACTGTTTCTGATATTACCATTCCTCCAGTCCCACCAGGCAGACTGCAGAGTCCCAGCAATAGCCCTTCTTGTCTTGTCATACGTCCTTCCTGGCTTCACTTGTTACTTCCTACCCTATTAGTCAGCTCTTCATTATGTTTCCTGGTATCCCATGGACAAATAAACAAACAAATGAATAAATCAACTCACCAGGATCTGTGTGCAACTCCATCATAGTAATAACTGGTGTGTTATGAAGCATTGCAATTTATAACATGTTTTCACACATATAATTTATTTTTAACTTCAAAACAGCCATGGGGCATCATTATCATCTCCATTTTACAGATGAGGCAAACTAAGGCTCAGAGAGGTTAAATGAGTTGCCATGGTAATCATCATTGGTTGTTCTTGAGAAAAGAGAGCTGTGACTGAGATCCACAAATGGCAACATGGAAGAGGCAACCCAGTCTCTAAAACCACAGACCAGTGCTGAAAAGGAGGTAGATATGGATGAGAAAAGAAAGGGGACCAAGCAAGCTTCAGATACTGAGCTCTTATAACTCCAAAGGGTGCTGACCTAGGCTAGCTCAAGGCACAAGTGCAGCTCTTTCTATGATATGTTTTGAGGAGTCCCTCAAGGAATTCCCACATTCCCATTCTTTGGGCACACACAGTGCCTCCGATTCCATAATCATTTTTCTCCTTCTATTAATTAGGACAGTACTTCTTAAACTTTTCCACTGAAGCTTTCTCAATGGCAGAGGCACATAAAGGCCACTTCAGGGTGGGTGGTGGTCTGGAGCAGAGTTTCAAGAGGGAGAAAGAGACATTTCTGAATCTGGTGTTTTATCTTAAACTTTAATGTAGAATTCACATTTTTCTCCACAATAAAGTTTAAAAATACATGGGTATTTTTAAAACACACGTATTTTATAATAAAAATAATGACCCTTTTGCAAAAGTGTGTGTGTGTGTGTGTGTGTGTGTGTGTGTGTGTGCATGTGTGTGTTATCTTGTTTGTCCTCTGGTTTCTGTATTCTTTTGGCAGACTGACTCATTTCTCACTGTAAAAACAAGACTTCAGGAATTCAAAGCCCTGGTTAAATTAAATTGTACCTGAAATGATATTACTTTAAGTTTCTGTCACTAATTAATACAATTGTTATCAGATTAACCTAAGGGAGAGTAGGACATTGAGGTTAGGAAGTAGAGAGTCAACAGAAAGAAAAGTTGAAAAATTCTGTGGAATTGCCAGAGTATTTGAGTTTTGTCTTGGGTCTGAACATCACAGTGGTAGTGATTGTCCCAGACTGTGGCCTCCACCTAGCCCCAAACTATGAGCAGCAGTGATCAGAACCCAGATCTGAGACTTTCTTGACAAAAAGAATCTTGATTTTTTCAATTTATTATATTTTTAAGCCACTTACATTATTTTGGGCAATTTTGAGGCTACTTTGACATATGCAAAGTTGAAACTTTCATTGGCCTTACTCATATCTCCTGCAATTCACTAAGCCTGACAGGAAAAATCTGTAGCTACGATTGAGACCAACCAACAAGCAAGCAAGCAAGCAAACAAACGACACCTCTTTCTTACTATCCTTGTCAATGAAAATGGTTGATGACTAGGATACTGAATTCAATTCTGTGCCTATATATGACAAAGGAATTCTACGATTTGCCAATTGCAAGATAGAGAAGAAAATGTATTTTGAAAGCCACCCTAAAACACAGGATGACTTTCACGGAATTTGTGATTTTGATTAAAACTAAAATGAAGTTCAAGTTTTTCATGAAAAACAGTAAAAACTGTAATGTAGACTTAATCCATATTTAATCCTCTCTGCTTGACCTCCCACAGTATTTCCTCTTTTGGATCCAGTAGATTGTTGGAGCCAGAGGAGAGCTTGGAGATCATCTGCTGTCATCCAGGTTTATAAATGGGAAAATGATATCTAGACTGGTGACCTACCCAAGGGCCCTCAGCTGGTTGGAGTCAGATGTTAGACCGCAAGCTGGATCTCTAGACTTCTGGGCCAGAGCTCTTCCTGCCACACCCTGCTTTGGTGGGACTGATGGAAAACAAGTTGTTTTTGTGGAACCTACATACGTCTTGGCTTAAGGTCTCTTGCTGAGGTCATTTCGATGTTAGGCATGACTGGAGTCCTCATCCCCAAGGCCAGGAACCACAAATGCATTATTTGGCTACCAGAGGCTATCAAAGAATTGCTATATTGAAAAGTCTTAGAGGTGGACAACTGACTGGGAGGGGAAGGAGGTCAGGGAACCGGTCACAGAGTTCTATTTGTATAGCAAGGACATGTTTTGCATATAGATCATATTTTTATTTTGGGAACTCAGGGATGCTGATGGAGATTATACCAGGTAACTGGTCCTCCCAAGCTCCTCCTGGAAATATCAGTACAACTCATATGCAGAGTCACTGTTGTCACCCCCGGGAAGAGATGGGGAATCATTTAGTAAATTACTTTCTAAATATCAAAAATTTTCTCAGATCTTTTTACAATAGTACCCACACTTAACCATCACTGGGTTGTAGATTATAGTAGTTAAAAGTTATACTTTAGAGCGCAACAAAGCTGGGTGCAGACCTCGGCCATACACCTTATTACTGTTGTACCAGGCTTACTATACAAGCTCAATGCATGTTATTGGTGGAGAAGATATAAAGTGACAAAAAGCCACTGTGGATTCAGTTGACTCACATTTGTATTTAAAAATTACAACAGCATCTACAAACAAATAACTCTGAAATATCTGCAATTGGAATCATTTATTCAGACCATAGACAATGCTTTGAATTGATTGATTTGAACCTATTGTAATAATTACTGTGCAGGGTCATTGATGCATAGTGCTAGCACCTTGTACATAGTGGAAGAGCACAGATTTTGGAATCTTATAAACGTGGGTTCAAATCCCAGCTTTGCCATGTCCTGTTGCGCCATCTCTGACAAGTTGCTTAACTTCTCTGAGTCTCAGTTTCCTCATCTCTAAAATAAGGAATAATACCTACCTTACAGAGCTGTTGGAGGATTGGATGATATAATGCACATAGAAACCTGATGTATGATGAGTGTCAAATAAATGTTTATTTGTATTCTCACAACTTGAGCAAAGCTTAATAATCCGCATCAGTTTGAAAACATTTATTTAAATTGCAGAAGACCTGGGCATTAAGACCTTCATGCCCAGAAGGACTTATAACTCTACTATATGAAAACAGGGAGAAGAGTAAAATATGCTTCACGTTTAACAGTACAGTACTTTCAGTGTTTTATTTTTAAATAAAAAATACTCATGGGGGCCTTGAGTACAATGTCAATGTGATGTTGCCACTGTTAATGGTGATGGCTCATTTGTTCCTGAGGGAAATATTGGAGAAGCTGTACCCATGTAAAACCTCTTATTAAAGAGTGGCCTTGATTACAGCACCTGTGGTGATGGTAGAGCTGTCTCCCTTCCCCCACCACAAGTCATTTTCATGATAGGGCAGGAATCATCATTGGTTCAGAACATCCCTGCCCTCTCTCCTCCCCCCACATTTTTTTTTTTTTGGAATAGAAGACTGGAGGCCACTTAAAAGGAAATCTATTCTACAGACAGGAAGGCAGTCAGGGCAGAAGTGAATGTAATGAGATAGTGCAGAGATCAGCTTCATGAAGGCATGATCTCCTAGAAGTTGTGGTTTATTCATTGCCAGGGAGCCTGGCAAGTTGGTTGATTCAGGCCCTTCATCTTTCTCATCTCCTGCTCAGTCTCTCTCACACCTGTCTTCATCTTGTGGATTTATGGAAGGATTGCGTACAGTGTTAGAAACTTCTCATACATGTGGGAGGGACCCATATAAAACTTCCTCCCCTTTGGAAAATGTGCTTTGTCTATTTCAAGAATGTCTCTTCCATTTCCTGTTCCCAGCACTGCACAATGTGCTTTTATCTCTTCCTTTGGACATAAATATGAAGAAAAATACTCCATCCTTGATAAAAATGTTCATACCTGGCCAAATCTTTTTTTCCCATTTCCTCAGATAGTTTGGGAAACCAGCACCCACATTGCTACTCCCTGACTTTGTACTGATCTCCCAGAGCAGGTAGTCAATCTTGGCTCTGTTTGTCAGTGTAGAATTGGAACAAGAAGCCCTGTGGCATATTAGTATGTGGATCATGCGACAATGGAATGAGGAACAAAGAGCAGGAGGCTCAAACTTCAGGCAAACAACCAATCCAGGAATGAGAGCTGCTAGTAGTTCCTGTTTATCTTTTTTATGCTAATTATCTGCTTCTTGTTCTCAAATTTAGAAGCTGTTGACCTACCTCAATTTTAGATACTGGCCACCAAATATATGCCTCCACTACAACTTGGGGGTTCATTAGATTAATTAATTAATAGTGGTTAATAAATGCTTTGAAATATTTTTATTAAAAGGGCCACCTAAGTCCAAAGTATTATTATAATCAGGTCTAATGAGGTCAGTGGCTTAAAGAGAGGGTTTTAAACCATATATAAACCTCCTCCAATGATCAGTGGTACAGGATGAAGGTAAGAAGAGGCAGGTTAGTCTACATGCTGGCATTTAAAACTTCCCTGCACCGTGGCAGATCCACACTGAAGTCTGCTTGGACTGAAGCCAGGTACTCACAGATCTACCAACTAATGGATTCTTAAATTTTTTAACCTTTTAGGACGAAGGCCACTGCTTTGTTAAAGCCTGGCGTGCAAGGTGGTGCTGAGAACGGGGAACCTTCCCAAACTCAGAGGGGAGACCTTCTTTGCAAGTTCAAAAACCAGGTTAGTGCTAGCCTTCTTGTGTCTTGTAGAACACTTAAGCTGTCTTTTGAATGACACCATGAATAGAGTCAATGGAGGAATGTAGGGAGCACAGCTAACCTCTTTTGAGTCATGATCTCTAATGCTCTTCTCGTGATTTCTTATGATTTTCTAAGGAGATTGGTATAAGAATTGGAACAAAATTATGATGTAAGCAATCTTGGAGATGGGATGGGAGTGTGTGTGTGTGTGTGTGCGCACGTGTGTGTAACATATGTAAGATATTCATAGACTCATGTCAATATGAAGTTGGATTAAAAAGAGTTGGGAGGTTATACTTAGACAAGAGAGTGATTCAGTGAACCATAATACTGAGCCTATGAGAATACTATCTTGGAACTAGTGAAAAGGTATTATATTAGAAATGACTCTAAACTTTTTAAAATCAAAACAAGTTTTCTTTAGGAAACTTTCAAGTTTTAAAATTAGCCAGTTTCTCTTTCAAATCATAACAGGTGCTGTAGGATAAGATTCACCACCATGCTATCCTCTATCCTGTTTTGGGGACTTGTTGCTCTCATTGGTAAGTCACTGATTGACATTTGTTTTCAGGGTGTCCACAAAAATATGCAGCACAGTCATGAATCAGAAAAGGCAATGATTACATGCAATGGAGGGGTGGGCACTCCTAATCAGCCTGGCCATCAATCAACTGCTTATATCTATAATTAAGAGTGTATTCTGCTTGCCAAGCAGGTGAAGGTGATCTCAGTGAGAATTTATGGAACAGTGCCTTAAGAGGCAAGACATATGAAGATAAAATTATCAATACCAGGCAGTAAATAAGAGTTAAATGAATATAGACACAAAAGACACTAGTCTTAGAGGAGTTTAGGATGAAGAGTTCACATCTAGTCAGGATGTTGATACCAAAAGGCTTTCCTAGGGGATGTGATACTTGAAGAATGTTTTGTATTTTGATAAAAGAAGAAAGGAGTCGCTGAATGGATAGAGTGACTTTAGTACAGAAAAGCAGAAATGGATGAAAAGTATTTGGGATGCAATAAACAGATCAGCATGACCAGAAAAGAAGTAACGATTTCTGAAGGGAAGGCTAAAAAGTTAGGCTGGTGAGATGGTGAGGGACTTTGAAAAAGAAAAAATTGAAATTTTGGCTTAAGAAAAATAAAAAGACATTGTAAACAATGTTCAAATTGTCTTTATGAATAGAGTGAAGATTGAGAAGAAAGTGTTTCTAAAATGTTTAATTCTAAATTTGAAAAAGTAAGACTACAGAAAAGTGATGATTTCCAATTATTTATGTGGTCAAAGGCAGGGGAACATAGTTTAGAATTTTTATTCCTTCTTTAATTCCCAGGTGACAGCAGAGCTACATAGCTAGTAGACTAATTATAAGCTACTATACTATGTTTAACTGAAAGGTGACTATAATTAAGAAGGGCCTGTGTATTTACGATGTCAATACAAGTAGCGTAAAGTCCATGGTCATATTATAATCCCCTTAAATCAAACTTTGGTATGCGTGAATCTGTTGGGACTCCTGGTTAAAGTGGAGATTCTTTGACCTTAAACCTAAAAACTGGCTCAATAGACCTAGTATGAGGAGGCCATAGATATGCATTTTTAATAAGCATACAGATCACTTTGATACTTGTGGCCTTTGAGCCACATATCGAGCATGGCAAAGGCTGGTTCTCTAGTGGAAAGAAATTGAAACTTTTGACATATGGACACTTGATACAGATAATTCCTTTACTTCTCATCCATCCATCTATCCATCCATCCATTCATGTATCTATTCACAAATATTTACTGAATGTCCACTTTATGTCAGGCATTGTTCTAGGTGCTGAGGAAGATATAGTAGAAAAAAATGTTCTAGTGAGAGAAACAGACAGAAAAAAAGAGAGGAAGAAATAAAAGAAGAAAGGAAGGAAGACATGTCAGATGGTGATATGTGATATAAATAAAATAATGTAAGGTAGTGGGTGACAAGGAATGAGGCATGAGTATGTTGTCTTTTTAATGTAAGTAGGAAAAAAGGCTCTTTAATAAGGTAATTTTAAAAAGTTTGTTGTAGAATGTTTCAAACATATAAAATGGGGGAGGGAATAGCATAATTAACTCCCATGGACCCATAATTAACTCTCATCAAGCATCTATGGTTTTCAACACTTTGCTATTCTTATTTTTATTTATCCCTCATCTCTACAAAAAAAAATTTTTTTTTGGTGATGGGGAGGTTGAAATATTTTAAAGCAACCCAAAACATCAAAACATTTCACCTGTAAATGTTTTAGTATGTGTCTATAATGTGTAAGAACCAGTTCTGGTTCAAGTAGAGATCAAGTTCTGGTTTAGTCCAGATCAAGTAGGGCTTGGAGGCCAGAATTGAATGATTGGAAAGCTATTGGAAGGTTAAGAGAGAAGACTGATATGATTCCAGGCATGTTTCCATAGACTTCTCTGGCTGCTGGGGATTAGACTGTAAGGGTGGAGGAGGGAGGTCAGTTAGGAGGCTATTACAATAATCAAGATTAGCAATGGTGGTTTGGACCCTGGTGGTGGTAGCAGAGGTAGTGAGAAGTGGTTAGATTCTGGATATATGTTGTCAGTCTGCACCCTCACTCACAGCTCCCATGCCTCTATCTTACATATAATCTATGTCATGGAAATCTACTCATTCATTCATTCATTCATGTTTATTTCCTACACATATTGTAGGCACAAGGTATACCGAGGGCCATGGAGAGTGCCAATGTGATGGTTCCTGCTCTTTGCCATCACATGGAAATCCACACTGCTTTGAAAAGCTTTGCTAGTTTCTGCTGCTTTTATTATCTAAATAGGCTTTCTTAGTATTCTGAGTTTACTTGATAGTTTCACTGTCTGACTTCCTTGTCCATTTACAAACTTTTTTTTTTTTTTTGCCTGTTTGTAGATAGGAGAGAGTAGATTGTGCCTGTATTTTTATTTGTTTAGATGAGTTTTGCTTTTTATTTTTTATTTTTTTAAAAAATTATTTATTTATTATTTTTGAGAGAGAGACAGAGTACGAGCAGGGTAGGGGCAGAGATAGAGGGAGACACAGAATCTGAAGCAGGCTCTAGGCTCTGAGCTGTCAGCACAGAGCCAATGCAGGGCTCGGACTCACTAACCTGGAGATCACATGACCTGAGAGAAAGTGGGATGCTCAACCAACTGAGCCTCCCAGGCGCCCTGAGTTTTGCTTTTTAAACAAGTTAATCTTTAGAGTTGCTTTGTTTTCCTTTTAAAATAAATATTTTTAAGGAAGAGTTCCATTGGTTATGTGCCTAATTCTAAGAGAGTCTCTTTATACTGCCAAGTTAATCAGAACCAGATTAACTGTGGTGAATGGTCCTATTTAAAAACACCATTTACAACACTAAATGAAACAACAGGGTTTTTTTCTTTTAAGTTTATTTATTTATTTTTGAGAGAGAGAGGAAGCTAGAGCAAGCAGGGGAAGGGTACAGGGGTGGGGGCAGGGGAGAGAGGGAGAGCCTGACGTGGGGCTTGAACTCACAAACTGTGAGATCATGACTCGAGCTGAAATCAGGGGTTGAACGCTTAACTGACTGAGCCACCCAGGTGCCCCAACATAATTTTTTACATCAAGTGTTTTAACAAACATAATTTCTTATAACAAATATATGTAGTCTTAAGATATTAGTCAACAATCTTAGGAATTATTAGAACAAACTTTCCAACTTACAGAAAAGCTCTTTATCTCCTTTAGCAAATAGACTTGGACAGAAAGTCACTTCATAATGATAAAATAAAAAAGAATGAATTTAACTTAAATTTTTATGGTAAGTTAAATTTTATTTCCAAGTTTACTAATTGTACTTAGAAACTCAAATTTGTAGAAACATGATATAAAATGGATATTTTAAGGTAATGGCATCCTTCTTTTTTATCTTACATGGTATTTTTACCCTTCTTTCTTATATTCCTAAACAAAAGCAGTTGTTAATATAAGTGCTTATATCCCAGAAGTATTTGTGTCAGAAGCGTCTTAACATTTCTCTCAAAGTTCCTGCTTAAAACTCTAGTGTAGCAATTTTATTTATTTAAAAATTTTTATTTATTTTATTTTATTTTATTTTTTTTTTTTGAGAGAGAGAGACAGAGTGTGAGCGGGGTAGGGGCAGAGAGAAAGGGAGACACAGAATTCAAAGCAGGCTCCAGGCTCTGAGCTGTCAGCCCAGAGCCCGATGTGCGGCTGGAACTCACGAACTGTGCGGTCATGACCCGACCTGAAGTCGGAGGCTTAACTGACTGAGCCAAACAGACTCCCCTCTAGCGGCAATTTTAATTCTGATCAAGATTACAGCAAATGTTTTTGAGACCTATAAAAATTTGATTTTCATAATACTTTCTACAATGTTTGGAATTAAGTGCTTTATTAAAAATTTGGGGGGGGGGGATGCCTGGTGGCTCAGTCGGTAGAGCATGCAACTCTTGATCTCCAGATTATGTTGGGTGTGAAGACTACTTAAAAAAAAATTTTTTTTAAGGTTGGGGTAAAGTGGGAAGGAGGAATCTTCTATTCTGTTTTGTCTAATAAACCATCCTAAGGGTCTTGGGAGGGACTTGGGGAGGAGTAAATCTATGGCTTCGCCTTTGGTTTAGTAACGCTAATTATAGCAACTCGAGTGATATTTCTCACAGGCTTCATGTGAATTATCATTCTATCCACCAGGCACTTCTAGGGGCTCATACCCTTTCACTCAGTCAATGAGCCCTCACCTGCATCCCCGCCTGTACCACGGCTGCTACGGTGATATCATGACCATGGAGACCTCTGGTGCTTCTTGTGATATAACCAGGTTGATTAACTGTGGTAAGTGAAAAGCAAAGCAAACATTTGACTTTCCCATTTTCATCATTTCCAGATTCATTTTTAGGAAGTAGCTTAATTTTAAAAAGGTATAATCACTGTTACAGCAATGATACCAAAATTAAAAATTAGAAGAAAGCAGAATCCTCACCAACCTAACAATCTGTTTCTTTTCATTTTCCCCCTATTCTTTCCAAACTTTGTCTTAATGGGTTTACTTCTACATATTGAAATGACTGTTTACATAAAATATTACATTCTGGCTTTGTTTTATGTTTTTTGTTGGTTTTTACTTCATGTTACAGCATGAGCATTTTAAGCACGCCTCTTGCTCTCTGTACATCTTGTCTTTTGAGAATCCTGTTCCAAAGTCTTCTTCATGTTATCCCAGTATTAGAAAATCAGCACTGGAGGGGCGCCTGGGTGGCGCAGTCGGTTACGCGTCGGACTTCAGCCAGGTCATGATCTCGCGGTCCGTGAGTTCGAGCCCCGCGTCAGGCTCTGGGCTGATGGCTCGGAGCCTGGAGCCTGTTTCCGATTCTGTGTCTCCCTCTCTCTCTGCCCCTCCCCCGTTCATGCTCTGTCTCTCTCTGTACCAAAAATAAATAAAAAACGTTGAAAAAAAAATTAAAAAAAAAAAAAAGAAAATCAGCACTGGAAGCAACAACAAGGTCAATCTAATCCTACCTCCCCCGATTTATAGATCTGAAAACTGAGGCTCAGCAAGAAGAGACTTCCCATGGGTCTGGAACTAGGTAGTGGCAGAACCAGACTCAAATTTAGGCTGGCTGACTTCTAGTTCAAGAGTCTTCCCAATGCACCAATGTGGCGGGTAGCAGAAGATCAAGAAAGAGAGCAGAAGTGGTATCTGCCAGTGGTTGTGAACCTTTCAAGGTTTATGCAATTAGAGATCAGAAAATGTCCTAGAATAGTTCCAAGATGTGGTCAGGCACGTGACTAACTTACTAAACTTTGAAAGCGGGTTTCCTTCTGGAGTAAACAGTTTATTTTCTATTGACTTAGGGATCCGTGGTTCTGAAATGTTTGCTGAGATGGATTTGAGGGCCTTAAAGCCTTACCAGATTCTGATCAAAGAAGTTGGGCTGAGGCATTGTGTGGACCCTGCTCTCATTGCAGCCATCATCTCCAGAGAAAGCCATGGTGGAGCAGTCCTGCAAGATGGCTGGGACCACAGAGGACTTAGATTTGGTTTGATGCAGGTACCTGGCAAGGAAATTTTCAGTCAGTCCCACTTCATCCTTCCTTATGGAAGCTCAATCCAATCTGGATACTCATTTGCAGTACTTCCAGTCTTCAAAACACCCTGGTACTTCAGCATCATTTGCACTTCTGTATTTCTCTAACTTATCTTTGGTTATTTCATTCAAGATTTATCAGTTATTGGCTGTCTTCAGAAAAAGTATTTAATGAGTTTTATAATTATAGTTTGCAACTAATAAAATGTAATACACTTAATTGAGAAAATCTTATAAAGGGTACTATTAAAGGTGTCCATTTGGGGTTCATAAAGTAGTAAATTTCATCCACGTAGATCAAAACACTATAATTAAGCTCTATTTGAACCAACTTGTTTTTTTAAGCAAATTGGAGAAGACAATCCAAAGTATTTGGATGTTTGCTTTCAGTCTTTATTTTAAATTGTCTGTAGAAACCCAGACTTCAGCTAGTTAGAAACAAATTTTTATTTTTGACTGCAAGTATCTAGACATTGAGTGCTAATTATTTGTTTTGAAACAACTTTTTCATATACTTATTTCTATTTGAGAGCTTAACTAAAACTATGCCACATTCACATCTCCTAAATCATACTTTGTTTCTCCGACTCTCTTTTCGTGAGAAAAAGGACTATAGAATTGATTCTGTGGAGATAAAGTAAGGGGGCCGAGGCCACTGTCTGTGTACTTGAATACAAGGAAGAGAAATCAGGAATAGCAGAAAAATGCATTGTTTCATCTAGATGCTGACATTATTATCTGATTTTTCTAGCTTGATAAAAAAATTCATCACCCTGTTGGTACCTGGGACAGCAAAGAACACCTATTGCAGGCTGTTGGGATTCTAACAGACAAAATAAAGGCAATCCAGAAAAAGTTCCCCACGTGGAGTGTGGCTCAACACCTCAAAGGTAGGCCATATTTGTGGAGCTTTGTTAAAAAGTTCAGTGAGTGAGACCCCTGAAGACCAGATGTGCCCTGGGCCTCCCTGAGGGCATTCTCATGGGGTCAACAGTGGGCATGGGAGGAGCTTCCAGATGACTGTACTAGTTTTCTCCAAATCACTGAGTTACTTTGAGTGGTCTTCCTTCCCAACTTCCATTTCCTCTTCTGCCAGACGTTGGCATTCTCATTACCTCTCTCCTTGGTTACTGAGCCACTGAGTGATGTCTTGAGAATTAGTGCCATAGTTTAAAAGAATATGTTTACCTCCCTCTGATAGTTTTTTTTCTTGATGAAAGAAACTGTTAACCTCTTTATGAATTGTTTGAACAAATTTTTACTCTGTGAGCATTCTCAGTGACATCAGGGCTTTAGGTACCATGACATGTCCAAGTGGAGATTTCTGCTTGGTTGATCACAGATCTCCTCAAGTTCAGCATCTTCCAGACTGAATTAAGTCACTAGCTTCCCACTATAAACTTGCTCTTTCTTCTGCATTTTCTATCTCTGAAAGGTGTCAAAATATGTCTAGTCATTCCAGCCAGAAAAACAGATTGTTTTCTTAGGTTCTCTGGTTCTTTCTGTCTTCACATCCAACCACACCAAGTCCTATTAACTCTACCTTCTATAGACTCATGGTATGTATATACCTCTCTCCTCCTTTAACATCCTTAATTTAAAACAAACAATTTATTTTTTCTATTTCGAGGTCCTTGAAATCAGGGATCAGGACCAGGGAGCTTTTCCTCTATACATCAGAGCAGAGCATAATTATGTTAAACACATAAGTAGCTACTGAAGATCAAAATTCTTGGGTAAAATACACCTACACACACATATCCCTACATAGAAATGATTATGTCTTGGATACCGTTGTGCACCCTGAACTCAGTGTGGCACCCATCCTGGCACATAGTAGGTGCTTAGAAACATTTACTGAATGCCTAAAAAAGTGAGTGAATAAGTAATTTTTTAAAAATGAGTAAGCTATTTAATGGCTGAGAGAATGTTATAAGCATTCTCAGACTGATTTGCTGAGGATCTACTTTTGCCAGACCTGGACTGTATAAGAAGCAAATATGACTTTTGTAGCAAGAAATACAAAGGACTTTTAAAAGGAGAGAGAAGGAAAGCAATCTGGAATTTTCCCAGAGATTCTTGGGGTAGTTGATCCTTTTAGGAGGGGAGGAAAAGGGAAGGATCTGGGACTGCGTGCTTTGGAAGATGTACCTAGGGGGCTTACATCCTGGGAATGCTCAAAGCTGATTTCTGCTGAAAGTTAATGTTTCATTCTGAACTTCTGTTTCATTTCAGGTGGTCTCTCGGCCTTTAAGTCAGGAATCGATGCTATTGCAAACCCAGTGGACATAGACAATGACTTGGTCAATGATCTTCTCGCCCGAGCTAAATTCTATAAAAGACATGGCTTCTAGGCAAAGCTCTATGGGTGGGCTGAGTTGGCAGGTATTCAGATGGCCCCCCTTTGAGAGTTTGATATGGATGCGTTATACCCAACACTGGCAAAGAAATAGCTGCAATTATGACAGAAAATTCATATCTCAGTTTTCTTAACGCAAATAAGCATTAAAAAAGAAAAGGAGGGGCGCCTGGGTGGCTCAGTCGGTTGGGCGTCCGACTTTGGCTCAGGTCATGATCTCGCCGTCCATGAGTTCGAGCCTCGCGTCGGGCTCTGTGCTGACAGCTCAGAGCCTGAAGCCTGTTTCCGATTCTGTGTCTCCCTCTCTCTCTGACCTTCCCCATTCATGCTCTGTCTCTCTCTGTCTCAAAAATGAATAAACGTTAAAAAAAAAATTAAAAAAAAAAAAAAAAGAAAAGGAAACCCACCCAGTTCATAGTATAGTTCCCATGAAACGCACATAGACATATGCATAATTATTTTAAGTGTGAATATCATGGTGACTGACATCTACATATTCCAGTGAGGTCTTATTTTATCCCATGATTTCAATGGGATAAACTGACCCTTGTTTTACTGGAATTGTTAACAAGAGAGCCTGATCTGAGCTTTTGTCTTTCTCCAAGTATCTGTCTAAGCCACCAGGGTGTGATTGTGAGATATGCCTACTCATAAGCCAGTCAACCTGTGGGACAATGGAGAAGCTAGAGATGGAATTCTAGCTTCACAAGTAACTGAGAGCTGACTGTGGTAAAGCTGATCTGAAAGTGATATACTCCACATCCCTGACTCACATCAAGCTTCTTTGTCTTCTTCCTCTTATTTGCTGAAAATCCAGGGACTGGCTTCTTATTTCAATAACTCCTGCCACACACTTGTTGAACAAGTCCACTTCCCACAAAACATGACTGAAGATAAGCATATAGGACCTGACTGAGTTATGGTTCTTTAGTTGTAAGCAAAAGTAACCAATTCTGGAAAATTTAAGGAATGAATGGTTATTATGAGAAGGACATCAAAAGGCTCCCAGAAACAACAAGGTCAAGGACATGAACAGAAACCAGGCAACTCTGGGCAGCAGGAACCAGTTGACCATAGTTGATAGCATTCCCACTGCATGAATAGATTAGCATTCTCCCTACATAAATAGACTCCAGAGACTTTCTCTCCCATCCTTTCATCATTTTGCTTCACTTTCATAGTCCCAGGAGAGAGGCTCTGACGGGCTTATCTTGGGGCATCTACATACCTATGCCTTGGCTACTTTGCTCTTTGGTCTTGCACAAACAATCCGTGATGGAAAAGAGACAGTTCTCTAGAATGAAACTTGGTTCAGTTTGTGGCTTTCCTTACATACTCAGGAGAGGACACAAATAATAATGTTGGAGTGTAAATCCCTCAAAGTCCCTGCCAACATGGCTCCTGCTTGGCCTTTAGCTTCCTTTGGGAATATTTGATAAAAGTTTCTACTCATTATTTCTCTTTCTGAGGAGGAATAAAAATTAAACCCACCTACACTCCAGTGCACCCAGAAAAAGCCAAGTAAACCATTCTGCCCAACAACCTCTCAACCCAGTCTAAAGATCTGACCAAGGCAGAACCGGGTCCCTTGTGTTTCACTGGGCAGAGCCAATGGTCATCTAGTATGGCAGCCATGCAGCATACAGTCCATCTTTTATGATTGGTGGAGGACCATACTGTGCCAGTTGTTAAATATTTTGATTATCATCCCTATATGTGGGCAATCCAGAATGTTCTTTAGATGTTCCCTTTGCTCAAGAATGATTTTTTCTGGACTTTCCTCCACAAGCATGTACTCCACCTAATTGCCAGCCCCTTCACTATTACTACTAAGCAATAAAGTACATCTAGGTGAGATAATTTCCAAGTAATTTGAAAAATAAGAAATAGTATGCTGAATTAGACTCTGAATTGATTCCCCCAGTATTCTCTTTATGACTGGGATACCAAGAGATGTTCTATAGGAGAGTCCATATTTAAGGTGTCTTAGTTTGGTTCCCACCTGAGACAAAGGATTCAGATCCAGGTAGCTTATCTGAGAGGTGCAGAGAATACTGGTGTGAAGTGGCTTGGTGATACAGGGAAGGGAAAAAAGCCTGAAGTGTCATGAAGCCAGCTACCATGGTGCATACTGGGACTCTACCTTCCAAGCACACCTCAAGGAATGTACAACACAGAGTTTAGAATTATTCTACCCAAAGGACAAGGGGCTGGGGTGTTTTTATACAATTTTTCAGTCACTGATTGAGGGATTTTTCTGTTGGGGGCCAAGGGAGGGCATGTTAATTCTTTGCTCCTCTGGTCTGCCATGCAAGTAGGCAGCACACTTTTCTGCAGTTCCAAGGAAAAGAGATTGTAGGCATAGAGATGCAGATACTGGCAGATGGAAATCACCTGAGAATCCTGAACTATCTAGGGATATGGGAAAGGCAATGGCAGCATCTACTTCACAGATTAGAGATACGTGGGGGTTGGAAAAATCCCTCCAACACTGTTTGCTTTCCTCCATAACCTAACAACATAGTAAGAACAATATAAAATAAACATAAGCCTCATTATGCCTCATGATTTCCATGTCAAGCTTTTCCATAATCTATTACAATTACTAATTAGATATAATAAACTGTCCCACTCTATTTTTTTCCTGTTGATACTGAGAACAATATTAGAGATGTTAGACTCAAATGTGGCTCCATTAAATATTCTTTCAGTAATCCTCAATTTTCTTTATGTTTTTTGCCTGTACCCTCTTCAGAGATAATGAATGGCTCTATGTTTACATCCTAGTGTGCATAGTGTCACTTCTTTTTGTTGTCTAAGAACTAAGCTGTCTTTGGAAAATGAAGAAGATTCTCTTATAAATAGTTTTCAAAGCATAAAAAAGAAATATCTAAAACCATTTCCCTAGCTGGACTTGTTCATGGTTACCCTCTCATCCTATCTCTTTCTTGACGGTCAGTGCTGAGAACACTATTAGAGGTCACAGATATACTAAAAGAACATAGATGACAAATGGCCCTAATAAGAAGACCAGCCTCAGGGCCTGTGAAGACTATTGTGAAGACTGAAGGAAAAAATGTTTGAGAAATTACTAAATAATCATTGGATATGTCGTGGTGGCAGCATCCCCAGAGTGAGGGGTTTTGCAAGCCAGGGGGTCATAAGGACACAGGATTCCTGAGAGAGAGGGAGCTCTGAAAGTTAAAAGACCCTAAAAGTGAGTGACTGAGATACCCTTCTTTGCCAGCCCCATTGGGTTTGGCCTGTGAAGCAGCCCTTAGTTTGTCTTCTTGGGGTGAAATTATCTATCAGTTACTTCTTTTTAGCTGCCATCTTGATGCTTATTTGTATTGAATTTAAAATCCTATCTTTAAAAATGCTGTTTTACATTAACAACTCAGGCAACAACAGATATTGACGAGGATGCGGAGAAAGAGGATCTCTTTTGCACTGCTGGTGGGAATGCAAACTGGTGCAGCGACTCTGGAAAACAGTATGGAGGTTCCTCAAAAAATTAAAAATAGAACTACCCTACGACCCAGCAATTGCACTACTGGGTATTTATCCAAGGGATACAGGTATGCTGTTTTGAGAGGGCACATGCACCCCAATGTTTATAGCAGCACCATCAACAATAGCCAAAGTATAGAAAGAGCACAAATGTCCATCAATGGATGAATGGATAAAGAAGATGTGGTGTATATATATATACAATGGAGTATTACTCAGCAATCAAAAAGAATGAAATCTTGCCATTTGCAACTGTGTGGGTGGAACTGGAGGGTATTATGCTAAGCGAAAGTAGTCAGTTGGAGAAAGACAAATATCATATAACTTCACTCATATGAGGGCTTTAAGATACAAAACAGATGAACATAAGGGAAGGGAAGCAAAAATAACATAAAAATAGGGAGGGGGACAAAAACATAAGAGACTCTTAAATATGGAGAACAAACAGAGAGTTACTGGAGGGGTTTTGGGAGGGGGGATGGGCTAAATGGGTAAGAGGCATTAAGGAATCTATTCCTGAAATCATTGTTGCACTATATGCTAACTAACTTGGATATAAATTTTAAAAAATAAATTAAAAAAATTAAAATGCTGTTTTAAATTGTGAAATAATACACATACAGAAGAGTACATGTAATAACAAAACTGTTTAGCAAAATAAACTATTAACAGTGTTAAAAAAGGCTAACCACAGAACAGGAGAAGACATTTCAACTAATAAGTAAATATTTTATTGTAGTCTAATACATCAATATATTTGCTTTTGGGAGGGCCCAAAGTGATATTTTAATTGGTTTTTATAAAGTTTTTTTATGTAGTTTCATTAATATTTTACTCCAAGTCTCATGAAGATAAAATACCCCACTGGATATTCATAGAACACTAAAGGGCATTGTTAAATTATGCATTTATTGTGCTGCTAAATTTTTCCCTTTATTTTTTTTTCAATTTTTAAATTGTGGTAAAATAAATAACATAATATTTACCATTGTAACTATTTTAAGTGTACAGCTCAGTGGTATTAAATCCATTCATAATGTTGTGCAATCATCACCACCAGCCATTTCCATAAGTTGTTTCATCTGATAAAATCTATACTCATTAAACAATAACCCCCTTTCCTCCCTACCCCTCAGCCACTGGCAACTACCATTCTGCTTTCTATCTCCATGATTTTGACAATTATTTTTTTTTAATTTTTTAATGTTTATTTACTTAGAGAGAGACAGACACAGAGTATGAGCGGGGAGGCATAGAGAGGGAGACATAGAATCTGAAGCAGCCTCCAGGTTCTGAGCTGTCAGCACAGAGCCCCACATAGGGCTGGAACTCAGGAAATGTGAGATCATGACCTGAGCAGAAGCTGAAAGCTTAACCAACTGAGTCACTCAGGCACTCCTGATTTTGACTATTCTAAGTACCTTATATAAATATTATCTTATTCTTCTTTTTTTAAGTTTATCCATTTATTTGAGAGAGAGAGAGTACGCACAAGTGAGGCAGCGGCAGAGGGAGAGGGAGACAGAGAATCCCAAGCAGGCTCCCCTCAGCACAGAGCCCGATGCAGCACTCGATTCCTGACAACAGGACCATGAGATGATATCAGAGTTCAACAATTAACTGATGGAGCCATCCAGGCACCCCTGCCTTATTATTAATGTTTCTCATGCCTTATTTAAGAAATATTTTTCATCATCAGATTATGAAGATATTCTCCTACATTACTTCTAAATGCCTTACTGTTTTATATTTCACATGTGGTTTTGTAAAGCACTGGATTTTTGGTGTGTTGTGATTTAAAGATCCAATTTAAATGTTTTTCCATGTGGATACCTAAAATTGTCTTAAAAACATTTACTGAAAAGATCATCTTTGCCTCACCGCCCTGCACTACCACCTCTATGTCTAATTTCTCTCTTCTGCTCATCAGTTTACTTACTTCTAGCAAGACCAACCTACTTGAGTTAGTATAGCTTTTTTGTAAGTCTTGATTCCTGGTCAAGCAAATCCTTCAACTTTGTTTTTCTCCTTACATTTTTATATAAATTTTATGATTAGCTGGTCAAGTTCCACAAAAATAACTGGTAGGACTTTTTTTTTAATTAATAAGCTTTAGTTTTTTAGGGAGTTTTAGATTCACAACAAAATTGAGCAGAAAAAGGACCAAGAGTTCCCAAATACCCTCAGTCCCCACACACGCACAGTCTCCCCCAGTATCGACATCCTAGACCACAGAAGTGCATTTGTTATAATCAATGAACCTACATGGACACATCATTATCATCTGAAGTCCATAGTTTATATTAGTGTTCATTCTTGGTGTTGTACATATTATGGGTTTTGACAAATGTATAATGACATGTATCCATTATTAGAGTATCATACAAAAGAGTTTCACTGCCCTAAAAATCCTCTGGGCTCAGCCTATTCATCCTTCCTTCCCTTCTTCCCCCCAACCACTGATCATTTTACTGTCTTGATAGTTTTGCTTTTTCTAGAATGTTATATACTTCTGGAATCATACAGTGTGTAGTCTTTTCAGATTGTCTTCTTTCACTTAATAATATGCATTTAAATTTCCTCCATATCCTCCATTTCTTTTCAAGACTTTGTAGCTCATTTCTTTTTGGCACTGAAAAATACTGCATTATCTAAACATACCACGATTTATTTATCCATTCATCTGCTGAAGTCATCTTCAGCTCCCAAATTTTGGCAATTATGAGTAAAGCTGCTATAAACACCTCTGTGCAGGTTTTTGTGTGGACATAATTTTCAATTCATTTGGGTAAATACCAGGAACATGATCGCTGGATCACATGGAAAGAGTATGTTAAGTTTTGTAAGAAACTGTCACACTGCCTTCTCAAGTGGCCATACCATTTTTTCCCCAGTAGGAATAAATGAGAGTTTCTGATGCTCCATATCTTTGTCAGCATCTGGTAATGACAGTGTTTTGTATTTGAACCATTCTAATATGTATGTAGAGATCCTGTTGTTTTAATTTACCCCTTCCTAATGACATATGATGTTGAACACCTTTTCAGATGTTTACTTGCCATTGTATATCTTCTTTGGTGAAATGCTTATTAGGTCTTTGGCTCATCTTTTAATCAGGTTGTTTATTTTCTTGTTGTTGAGTTTTAAGAATTCTGTGTATATTTTGGATAATAGTCCTTTATCAGATGTGTATTTTGCAAATATTTTTTCCCAGTCTGCACTTTGTTTTATTATTCTCATAACACTATCTTTCACAGAGCAGGAGTGTTTCATTTTAATGAAATCCAGTACCAATTTTTTCTTTCATGGATCATGTCTTTGGTGTTGTCACCAAAGTGACTAAAAGTCATTAACAGGGGTACCTGAGTGATTCAGTAGGTTGAGCATCCGACTTTGGCTCAGGTCATGATCTTGTAGTTCGTGAATTTGAGCCCTGAGTTGGGTTCTGTGCTGACAGTTCAGAGCCTAAAGCCTGCTTTGGATACTGTGTTTCCCTTTATTTTTGCCCCTCCCCTTCTTGTGCTCTGTCTTTCTCAAAAATAATAAGTACTAAAAATAAATAAATAAAGTCATCAACACACCTAAGGTCATGTAGGTCTTTTCCTATGTTATCTTCTAGGAGTATTAGCTTTACATTTTGCATTTAGGTATATATTCATTTGGATTTAATTTTTGTGAAGAGTATAAGGTCTGTGTCTAGATCCTTTTTTTTTTTTTTTTTTTTTTGGATGTGGATGTCCAATTGTTCCAGTATCATTTGTTGACATCATGATCTTTGCTCCATTGATTGTAATACCTTTGCTCCTTTGTCAAAGATCAGTTGACTATGTTTACGTGTGTCTATTTCTGGGCTCTCTATTCTGTTCCATTAATATATATGTCTATTCTTTCTCAAATACCACACTGTCTTGATTATTGTAGCTTTGTAGTAAATCTTGAGGCCAGGTAGTATCAGTCCCTCCAATTTTGTTCTTCAATATTGAGTTGGCAATTCTGGATCTTTCCTTCCCCATATAGACTTTAGACTCAGTTGCTAAATAACTTGATGTTTTTGCTGAACTAATCCTAAACTGTTTGCTTGAGCTCATGGTTCTTCTTGTGGTATAAACATTACTTCTGCCTGAGAAAACACAACACTGTCCAGACAGCTGATCAACCTCTATTGAGATTCTGTTATTATTTTCTCTCACATTTCTATTTACCACTGCAAACCCCTAAATCCTGCCACCCTTTTGCCCCTATCAGAAGAAGAATAATCTCATGATAGTCTTAACTCAGGGAACTTTCTCTTCCATTGAGAACCTTGACCTAATATGATTTGTTGATTGATCATACCTCAACCAAAACTGGAAGTTATAAGCAAAATATGTTATAAGTAATGTAAGCTCTCCTTTAGAAAATAGTTTTCCATCAGGTAAAATTAGCCTAGGTAGCAAAACTTACTGCACCAATGAGAGCATATCAACTATCCAAAGAGTAGAGGGTAAACGTATACAGATAGCAAGTATATTTTTAGAGTAGTACATGGCTTTGAAATGCTGTGGAGACAAAGGGTGTTTCTTACCCCTGCTGGAATTCCCATCCAAAATGGACAAGTCATAGAACATCAAGGTGCTCCTACTTCCAAGAGAGGTGGCTATTATAAGGATTGAGACCTGTCCAGAAGGAGGGAGAAGAGGTAGAGAAAGAAAATAGGTAAGACTAAAGAAATGCTCTAGGAGATTATTTTGCTAAACAAGCAACCCTAACCACAGTAATAACCATAATCAAACACTCAAAGGAAAAATCACTGGAGGGATTCAAATAGGCCATTATAAAATATTAATGTTTGCTTCTTATTTTAAAAACAGATATTGGAGGGGAGGGAATCTGGTTTTACCTTTCACTCCTTCACTTAGACAATCTCAGGTACTCCCAAGATGGCTGATTGGTGATACCAGATGATTTCAAATGAATACTAATGAAGTTTCTTTATGAAACTTTACTAATTATGGCACAGTGGAATCACGTGTCACATGTCAACAACACAATCATGAAAAAAACTGTGAAGGTAAGACATGGCCAGCAACTGAAGACTTAAAGACCCTTTGACCACCTTCAGATAGATTTATATCCAGTTTCCACCATCAGTGGGATTTGACTATATTTTAGTTATTCTATGCCTATTTTTAGGATGTACTAAAGCATTTCCTTGCCAAAAAGCTGAAAAACTTACAGTTGCTTAAAAACTGCTTGATTTTATGTTTCCAACTTTTATATCAAACAACCAAGAGGATAAGTTGAAAGAAATACCCTTTTTTCCCTCTCTCTACTCATGCTTCAAGACTCAGAATAAGTGCTGCCCTACTTTTGAAATCTTCATGGACCTCTCAAGCAGAATGAGTCTTTCTTTTTTTCTTAAATGTTTATTTATTCTTGAGAGAGAGAGAGAGAGAGAGAGAGAGCATGAGTAGGGGAGGGGCAGAGAGAGAAGGAGGTACAAAATCCAAAGCAGACTCCAGGCTCTGAGCTGTCAGCACAGAACCCAGTGCAGGGCTCGAACTCACACACCATGAGATCATGACCTGAGTCAAAGTCAGACACTTAACTGACTGAGCCACCCAGGCACCCCAGAGAATGAGTCATTTTTAATGCTGGACTTCACTAGCACCTAACAAGACCTTTGAATGTGGAGTCAGACTGATGTAGGTTAAAATCTTACTCTATCACTTAACAGATCTTCAGTCTTGGGCAAGTTTCTCCTCCACTCTGAGCACCAGATCACTCTTCTATAAAAATGGATAAAATAGTTTATATCACATTGTACATTGTATCTGTGAAGTAAGTGAGATTCTCAATGTAATATAAGTGGCACAGTGAGATGATGGTTATAATGTACTCAGCAAAGTTAATGCAAGACATCCATTTATAGATTTTAGAAGCTCAATGGACCTCAAACAGCATAAATATAAAGAAAAGCAAAATAGCCATATAACTATCAATCTGCTGAAATCCAGAGATAAGGCAGACATTGAAGCAACCGGAGAAAAATGACACATCAGATACACGAGAACTACTTAAAGATTGTGAACTTTACATCAGAAACACTGGGAGCTAGTTAAATACAGTTAAAAGGCACCTTTAAAGTGCTGAAGTAAAAACAAAAACAAAAACAAAAACCAGTGCAGGATGTTGTATCCAGGAAAACTAACTTCTAAAAAATAAGATAAAATAAAATACTAAATAAAAAAACATTTTAAGGTAAACAAAACCTGAGGAAATTCATCACCAGCTGACTTGTACTGAAGAAATCTTAAAGAAACTTCTTCAAGCTGAAGGGAAATGACACCAGGTGGTTACGCAAATTTACAGAAAAAAAATATTGCAAGAAATAGTGACTATATAAGACTATATATATATTTTTAGTTCTTTAAATGATATATGAAAAGTCAAAGCTAAATTTATAATGTTGTACTGTGCAGTTTATCATGTATGTAGTTATACATGACAAAAATATCAGTATGAATGGGGGGGTGAATGGAATTATACTATTGAAATATTTCTATATTTATTATGAAGTATTAACTCTGAGTAGTTTGGGGTAAGTTAAAGTGCATTGTAATCCTAAGGCAAGCATTTAAAAATTATGCAAGAAATACAGTCAGTAGAAAAATAAAAACACAAAATGTTAAAAAAAAATTAACCAGAAAGTATAAAAACAGAGCTAAAAAAGATTAAATATGAGAAAAATATAAAACAAATATGTAAAATGGCAGCTCTAAATCCAACCACATTAGCAATTATGCTAAATGTAAGTGAATAGAACACTATAATTAAAAGAATTATTAGATTGGAGTTTTAAAAGTAAGACTCAAATACATGCTATCTACAAAAGATTCACTTTAAATGGAAAGACACATATAAGTTGAAACTAAAATGATAGGAAAAGATATGTTATGCATATAGTCATAAAGAAGCTGGAATGGTTATATCTATATCAGACATAACAGACAGCAAAACATCTCTCTTTATCAGAGATAAAAAGTAACATTTTATAGTGAAAAAGGAGCCAATCATCAGGAAGATATAAAAATTATAAATGTGTCTGCACCTAACAACAAAACTTCAAAATAAATGGGACAAAACTAACAAAACTAAAGGGAGAAATAGACAAATCCATAATCATAAACATCCTTTTTTAAGCAATTGATAAAATAAGTGGAAAATAAGCAAGAATCTAGAACTCTGCTGCTAATACAATAGCTATTAGAATCACATGTGGCTATTGAGTTCTTGAAGTGTGGTTAGTCTAAATTGAGATGTACTGGGCAGTGTAAAATCCACACTGAATTTCAAAGACTTAATAGGAAACAAGAATGTAAAATATCCTGTTAATGATTTTATATGGGTTACATGTTAAATGATATTTAGATATTTCAGGTTAGATAAAATATAGTTTAAAAATTAATTCCATCTGTTTTTTTTTTCTTGAGTTAATGTGGCTACCAGAAAATTTAAAATTCCATATGTGGCTCACATTAGAATTTTTTTCTGGATAGTAAATTGATCTACAAGCTGTGTAAGATGCTGTCAAACACCTTGACCTAAATGATATTTATAGATACTCCAGCACACAATGGAAGAATGATATTCTTTGCAAGTGCATATGAAAAGTTCCCCAAGATAGACCAAACTGCGCCATAAAACAAATCTCAATAAATGTCAAAGAAATCTTGCAGAGGAGGTTCTCTAACCACAATGGAATTCAATTAGAAAGCAAAAAGAGTAATACCCAAATATTTAGAAATTAAACAATGCTCTCCTAAATAACCTATGGTCAAGGAAGGAATCACAAAGCAAAGTAGAAAATATTTCAAATTGTATAATAACGAAACCATAACATCCAAATTAGAGGTAAGCAGCAAAATCAGGGCTTGGTGGGAAGTTTATAGCTTTAAATGCTTACATTACGGGGCGCCTGGGTGGCCCAGTTGGTTAAGCTACCAACTTCGGCTCAGGTCATGAGCCCTGTGTCAGGTTCTGTACTGACAGTTCAGAGCCCGGAGCCTACTTCAGATTCTGTGTCTCCCCCTCTTGCTACCCCTCCCCTGCTCACTCTCTGTGCCTCTCTGTCTCTCGATAATAATAAACATTAAAAAAATTAAAAAACAATAAATGCTTACATTAGGAAAAAAACGCTTAGAATCAATGATATAAATTTATGCCTTAAGAGACTGGAAAACAAGTAAACAAATTAAACCAAAATTAAGCAGAAGAAAGGAAATAACAGTGATTATAGTGGAAATAAATGAGACAGAGCAGACAAAAAATAGAGAAAATTAACCAAACCAAAAGTTGGTTCCTTCAAAATATTAACAAATTTGATTAAATTGATTACAAACTAATCAAGAAAGAAAACACAAACCACCAATATTAGAAATGAAGGAATGGAAAACAATTTTTTTAATTAAAAAAAAGAAATGAAGGAATGGAGGGATATTGCTAGATTTTCTAAAAATAAAATGGTAATAGAATTTCTGAACAACTTTAAACAAATACACTTAGCAATTTAAAAGAAACAGACAAGTTCTTGAAAAATTAGAATGGAATAAAAAACCTCAACCATTATATCTATCTGTATCTCTGTATCTATTTCTCTATCTCTGTATCAATCTCTGTATCTCTCTCTCTCTCTCCTATCTACTATCTACCTAAAACCCCCAGTATAAAAGATTTCAGGCATAAATGGTTTTACTGAGAATTTTTTATCAAATGTTTACAGAAGACTTAAAACAAGTATTACATAAATTCTCAGAAAATAGTAAGAATACTTTCCAACTTATTTTAAGAGTACACACTAACCCTAATACCAAACTCAGATAAAGAGACTGCAAGAAAAGAAAATTAAATGCCATAGTCCATAATGAAATGTTAGCAAACCAAATCTGGCAATGTGTAAGAAGGGTAATTAATCATGATATAGTGGAGTTTATTCCAGTACTTCACAGATGATTTAAAATTGAAAATCATCTAAGTAATACACCATATTAACAGAATGAGAGAAATACATAAATTTCAGTAGCTGGCAGAATCCAACATGCATCCATGATAAAAATTTTCAGCAATCCAGTATTTAAGTAACTTCCTCTATCTGACTAAGGACATCAACAACAAAAAAAATCTATAGCTAACATCATACTTATTGGTGAAATTAAAGATTTTTTCCTTATATCAGAAACAAGGCTAGTGTGTTATATATAAATTGGTACTTGTAAAAGGTATTTCACCCTACATTTTAATGTAGGTTATAAAGTCTTGACCTTGTTTGAAATTGGCTTTCCCATTTGGAATGCTCTCTTGCTATTAAAGTTTCACCTCAAAGTTGTAGATAAGTTGTAATGAGCATGTTTTAGAAAGTACAGCCATGTTTTGAAACATACTGATAAAAAATTGCATAACTTGTAAGCACAATATGTAAACAGTTATGAAATTAGTTTGGTAATTTGAGGTGAAACCAATCAGAATATGAATGATATTCATATCTGCTGCGGACCATATACTGAGAGGTGCCCTCCAAGTGCTGAGGGGCATTTTAGTTTGCATATTAAGCCCAGCTCACCACACCCCGCCCTCTCCAACAAACTTTTACTCTGAAGTGCACTGAACCAGCCATAAACTGCCACACACCATAAAAGGACTCCAGTCTTTTGTGAAGACATCCACAGTAAAGGGCACTAGCCAGCAGTGAGCAGCCAGCAGTGTACCAGCCAGCAGTGAGCAGCAGCTAATGCAGACAGAAGGATGACCAATCTCTGGACCGAGCAGCCATCCATCCCATTCCCCTGGCTTGCAAGCAGGTACTGTTTAGTCTGTTGAAAGGAACAAATAAATGAAAGTCGTAGCAGCTTAGTGGTGTTTGTGTGAAGTTTTCCTGGTTCTGCCCACCTGCCTACTCCAAGCCCAAGTCTTCGTGTTGAGCTTGAGTTATTGTTGCTCAGAAAAATACAATGATATGTGATCTTATCATTTCTACTCAATAATTAGTGGTGGTCCTATCCAGCATAACAAGGCAAAAAAAAAAAAAAAAAAAAAGAAAGAAAGAAAGAAAGAAAGAAAGAAAGAAAGAAAGAAAGAAAGAAAGAAAGGGCCTCTTTAGCACAAACACTTTAGCTGCTTCAGACTCCTGCTAGCACACAGGAATCTCTGTAAAAGTCCTGTGTCTGGAGTGAGACCTGTTAGATGTCCCTCTCTGGGCTCTGTCACTCTGAGCCTCTACTTAGGTGTGGGGTGCAGAACTTCATTTCTCTCAACCCCCAAAATACCTCTCACCCCTCTCTCTGGTCTAATACCCCTTAATAATTTCATGCTTTCAAAAACAAATGCCTGGAATAGATGCTGACCTCAATCAAAAGAACACAAAGGCCTGGCAACTGAGAGAACAAAACAGAGATTAAAGTCTCAAACAAAATACAGTGCCACATGAACATCAGTGTTATTTGGGTTTATTTAATATGTTTCTTTAAAAAAGCCATGTTGTTTACTTTTAAGAAGATGAAAGGCTAAAACATGGCTGAAGCTTTGAAAGTGTGAAATGCAGAAAGGGGTGGGAGAGGACATGGTTACTAATTGTGCCTTTGATGTCAGGGAATTAGAAAGCTTTATAAGGACCTGCAAGCTTCAGCATTCTGAGAAGAGCTGCACATACAGAGAGTGATTGAAGTCTGGGCATGGATGCATTTGCTCATTTCTGTTCTACTTGCTTCTCTTTCTTTGTGGGTTGTATGGGGGGTGAGTTCCTCATTAACTGACAAACTGTAATTTAATAGCCACAAAGAGTAACCACCTAAGTAGGGCTTAGCTTTGCCAAATACATTCTGAATGTTAAAATGCCTTTTCTAATTTTTAAAGAATGAAATAAGTAACTGTAGGCTGTTCGCTATAATTTGAAACTGGCAAAAACATGTGGAATGTTTTAGGGGTCATGGCTGTGAGCATCACGTCTTAGCCATTTGGTCATCCCAAGTCAATGCCATGGAAAGCTGGGGGTTTGGCTTCCCCAGTTCTCTACATGGCTCCATTCCTAAACACATCCTCTCCTATCCTGCATAATTCTCTTTCCCATCATGTCCTTCACTCTCTCACATACACGGCCTTCTCTCCCCAGAATCTATGCTCCTCCATCTGCTCCCCAGGTCATCTGCCCCTCCTGAATCCTTGGGTCTGCACCAATCTCCTCCCATTGCTAAGGGTCTGCCATGGGCTTGGAATCCCCCATCCTCCATTCCCCAGCTCTTCTGTCACTACTTCCTAGTTCTTTATTGCACTGGATTCTAAAATTAAAACAAAGACGTTTTATAAAGTGACCTCAGTGGAAGTATTTTTATTACCTCAAACTTAAGGAATTGGAGCCAGAGAGTCTGGATTAGCACTTTCACAGGTAAAGAACAAGTTAATTCTTTATCACTTACATCTCTGAGGATTTTTTGGAGTTTTATTAAAAAAAAAAAAAAAGAGGTCTCTGCTCAGATGTCCTTTGAGCTTGTGTCCATGCTGTCTAAAATTAAAACAATCAGATAAGTGATCTGTTCCAATATGTGAACTTGTATTCATTAAAAAGCCCTAAAAGCATAAAAGTTAAAGTCAAATTTGAGTATGTACACATTTTTATGTTGATTTTTTTGTTAAGAGTATAATTAACTGAACTTGAGATTGCTGTGCATTATAGAATTTTGGTCAGAGTATCTTAAGGGAAGAAACAACTTAAACCCAATATAGTTTTGAATGTATTGTGTTGTTTATAATGTGAAGAAACACTGGTTTCCTCATAGCCGTTCAATACCATTCTTGCAAAGACTTGCTCTTATGTGTAGTGCATGAGTTGTTTTAAGCATATCTATATTTATAGAGTGGTGCTAAGAGATAGGTTCTATTCTCATTTTATCTCATATTCTTATGCATACTGAGGCTATGGATTTTACTGATGCTTCAGGGCCTTGGTGCTCCTGAGCTGAGTCTTGGGTCGAGCATCCATGTTGTGGGGATCTCAGGAGGCCTTCAATGTCTTTACCAGTGAAACCCTGTGTAACATCCCAAGGCCAGGTCTCATCCCCACAGTAGGGGGTCAGAGAGGGAGGTTGTGAGAGCCTCAGATATCTTCAGAGTATGGTGGATGGTCTGAGAGGAGAGGAGCCTTCTGATTAAAGACGAGCAGAAAGATGAAGGTATACCTAAGAGTGAGCTCTGTATGGAAGGTGGCTCAGCATGAAGGTGTGTGTGTGTGGGGGGGGGGGGTGGGTAGGACAGTCAGAAGGGCATGGATTAGATCAGAGTATGGAGTGTATTAATTAGAGAATAAGATTAATTTGCCAACATTGATCAATATTCAATGAGTAGATCTGTCTAAATACCTTTACTAATAAGATCCTTCTGCACACAAAGCTGTTTATTGAAGGAAGAATGATGGAAGATTTTCTTAATGTCAAAGTATATTCAATTATTAAAACTCATGATAATGAAGAAACCCGATACATAGTTGCTGTAGGTACAACGCAGACTTTTTCCCTTAGAAGCTCTTTGCTTTTTGTACGTTGCTTTTTCCCTTTTCCAGGTCTGGCCTTAACATCAGTTTAGCCCATTGCCTTCTGGTGCAATGTGAAGATTGGGAGCTGGGCACAGAATTTCCAAAAGGCAAGTTCAGCCCTTGAGAATAGCAACTCTGCCTTGGCCAACATTGACATTGTCATTTATCTGCCCCTCATCCAACCCTCATTTCCAGATGGTTTTGAGAAGGAGGAAACTGCATGGGTGTTTTGTTGATCTACCTAAGTTCAAGACTAAGCTCTTCAGTGATAACCTTCCAGAGGGTCTGATAATCTCAGGTAAGCAAACTAACTACCATGTCTGCACAGGGGCATAAACATTTTAGGCACCAGATACCCCAAATCAGCACATAAATATCAGGCTCCTTTTAAAAAATTTCACATCAATTCTGTCCCATGAGCTCAAATTCTTTAATGTTTTTATTTATTTTTGAGAGAGAGAGACAGAGAGAGAGAGAAAGTGGGGGAGGGGCAAAGAGAGAGACACACACACACAAATCTGAAGCAGGCTCCATGCTCTGATCTGTCAGCACAGTCACAGATCATGACCTGAGCTGAAGTCAGACACTCAACCAAGCCACGCAGGCGCCTCCTATGAGCTTAAATTCTTATGCACAGTGGCAGGATTATGGATAGAATTCAATTGCATAAATACTTAGGAAGTAACCCCTACTCTGGAGACAGGTGCAGTGCTAGCTGCTGCAGTCTATATTCCACATTCTAATTATCTGGAGAATGAGGATGCCCACTTACCAAGCTAGAACTTCAAAGAACCTTAAAATTCACTTTTCTCCTTCAAAATTTTGCCCAAAGGAGGCACCTGTCTAAGGTTCTCCGCACAGGCTGGTGTCACTGATAGCCTAGTCCTTAGCATGGGGGCAGAGGTGAAATATTAAAAGGGTCAATGACCAAGTTAATTTCTGAAGAAAACATATTCCTACCATATTATTAACAAAAACAACGACAGCTACTGTGTTCTAGGCAGTAAATCAGTAGCTTTATGTTTATTTCCTCATTCTTTTCTTATGATATTTATCATCTTCAATGTAAGGATGAGAAAACTGAAACCCAGAGATTAAATTACTTTCTGAAGTTCCATAGCCAGTAACAGGGCTAGGATGTGCCCTTAATTTTGATGATGTTCTGTGTGTGCAGTAATGACATTCTGTCTATATCTTGGATTTGCCACTTCCAATGTCTCCTCCCACAATTTCTGGTTGACCTCATAAGGTATATAGCTGATTAAAATGTCTGCAAAAGGGTATCAATCAAATGTTGATTTGAAATTATCTCTCTGAAGCCTTCCCTCCCTCAGATGCCTCCTATACTTTATGTATTAAACAAACAAACAAACAAACAAACAAACAAAAAACCCTATTCAGTTTCAGACATGTAAAATGTGGCTAATTTTGAAATGCAAAATACAACACCTTAAAGGGGTGATGTATGGAATAGCTGAATTACTATACTGTACATTTGAAACTAATATAACACTGTAATGTAACAATTTTAACAAACTGGAATTAAAATAAAAACTTAAAAAATAGCTCCTATACTCTCCAAAACCTTGCTCCCCTACTTCATTCTGTTACCTTGAAAATTCTCAGCCTAATTTAAAACATTCTTAAAAGAAATTTTTAAATATCACCCATGAAGCCAGGTTACCTGGAAAGGTAGATGTGATATTTGGAAACCTCCAAAAGTTGTTTGGAGTCAGGTGTTGCAAAAAGCAAACACACAAACTAAGAATCATGTGATTAACCCTGGCAAGGTTGTTTTCATTCAAATGTAGAGGTTTAATGAGCCAGGTTTTTTTTTTTAATATGAAATTTATTGTCAAATTGGTTTCCATACAACACCCAGTGCTCATCCCAACAGGTGCCCTCCTCAATGCCCATCACTCACCCTCCTCTCCCTCCCACCCCCATCAATTATTCTCAGTTTTTATAACTCTCTTATGGTTTGAATGAGCCAGGTTTAACTCATATGGACACCACACTGGTCCAAGGGAAGAATTTCCAACCTGGCAGACCAAGAGGAGTCCTTTCCAGGGTGATGCCTTTGAAAAAAACCTCAGAGACTTTAAAAAACCTTAGAGACACAGATGATCTCTTTAAAGTAGCTTACCTACGGGAAGGCTGGAGGACAAAGGGAGGGAGAGCTGCTGAGCCCCCGGACGGCAGAGCTCAGCTTGGCGGGGAACAAAGGCGATCGCCAGCGCCATCTCCCCCGCCCATCCCCCAGCCAAAATCCCAAAGGGAACCAGTTCCTGCCAGGGAACTTGCTCGCTCCCCGCAAACACCCAACTCTGTGCTTCTGCGGAGCCAAACCTCCGGCAGCGGATCTGACTCCCTCCCACTGCCACAGGGCCCCTCCTGAAGTGGATCACCTAAGGAGAAGCGAGCTAAGCCTGCCCCTCCAGCCCCCGTGCACCTTGCCTACCCACCCCAGCTAATACGCCAGATCCCCAGCAACACAAGCCTGGCAGTGTGCAAGTAGCCCAGACGGGACACGCCACCCCACAGTGAATCCCGCCCCTAGGAGAGGGGAAGAGAAGGCACACACCAGTCTGACTGTGGCCCCAGCAGTGGGCTGGGGGCAGACATCGGGTCGGACTGCGGCCCCGCCCACTAACTCCAGTTATACACCACAGCACAGGGGAAGTGCACTGCAGGTCCTCACCACGCCAGGGACTCTCCAAAATGACCAAACGGAAGAATTCCCCTCAGAAGAATCTCCAGGAAATAACAACAGCTAATGAACTGATCAAAAAGGATTTAAATAATATAACAGAAAGTGAATTTAGAATAATAGTCATAAAATTAATCGCTGGGCTTGAAAACAGTATACAGGACAGCAGAGAATCTCTTGCCACAAAGATCGAGGGACTAAGGAACAGTCACGAGGAGTTGAAAAATGCTTTAAACGAAATGCAAAACAAAATGGAATCCACGATGGCTCGGCTTGAAGAGGCAGAGGAGAGAATAGGTGAACTAGAAGATAAAGTTATGGAGAAAGAGGAAGCTGAGAGAAAGAGAGATAAAAAAATCCAGGAGTATGAGGGGAAAATTAGAGAACTAAGTGATACACTAAAAAAAAATAATATACGCATAATTGGTATCCCAGAGGAGGAAGAGAGAGGGAAGGGTGCTGAAGGGGTACTTGAACAAATTATAGCTGAGAACTTCCCTGAACTGGGGAAGGAAAAAGGCATTGAAATCCAAGAGGCACAGAGAACTCCCTTCAGACGTAACTTGAATCCATCTTCTGCACGACATATCATAGTGAAACTGGCAAAATACAAGGATAAAGAGAAAATTCTGAAAGCAGCAAGGGATAAACGTGCCCTCACATATAAAGGGAGACCTATAAGACTCGTGACTGATCTCTCCTTTGAAACTTGGCAGGCCAGAAAGGCTTGGCACGATATCTACAGTGTGCTAAACAGAAAAAATATGCAGCCGAGAATCCTTTATCCAGCAAGTCTGTCATTTAGAATAGAAGGAGAGATAAAGGTCTTCCCAAACAAACAAAAACTGAAGGAATTTGTCACCACGAAACCAGCCCTACAAGAGATCCTAAGGGGGATCCTGTGAGACAAAGTACCAGAGACATCACTACAAGCATAAAACATACAGACATCACAATGACTCTAAACCCATATCTTTCTATAATAACACTGAATGTAAATGGATTAAATGCGCCAACTAAAAGACATAGGGTATCAGAATGGATAAAAAAACAAGACCCATCTATTTGCTGTCTACAAGAGACTCATTTTAGATCTGAGGACACCTTTAGATTGAGAGTGAGGGGATGGAGAACTATTTATCATGCTCCTGGAAGCCAAAAGAAAGCTGGAGTAGCCATACTTATATCAGACAAACTAGACTTTAAATTAAAGGCTGTAACAAGAAATGAAGAAGGGCATTATATAATAATCACAGGGTCTATCCACCAGGAAGAGCTAACTATTATAAATGTCTATGCGCCAAATACCCGAGCCCCCAGATATATAAAACAATTACTCATAAACATAAGCAACCTTATTGATAAGAATGTGGTCATTGCAGGGGACTTTAACACCCCACTTACAGAAATGGATAGATCATCTAGACACACAGTCAATAAAGAAACAAGGGCCCTGAATGATACATTGGATCAGATGGACTTGACAGATATATTTAGAACTCTGCATCCCAAAGCAACAGAATATACTTTCTTCTCGAGTGCACATGGAACATTCTCCAAGATAGATCATATACTGGGTCACAAAACAGCCCTTCATAAGTTTACAAGAATTGAAATTATACCATGCATACTTTCAGACCACAATGCTATGAAGCTTGAAATCAACCACAGGAAAAAGTCTGGAAAACCTCCAAAAGCATGGAGGTTAAAGAACACCCTACTAACGAATGAGTGGGTCAACCAGGCAATTAGAGAAGAAATTAAAACATATATGGAAACAAACGAAAATGAAAATACAACAATCCAAACGCTTTGGGATGCAGCGAAGGCAGTCCTGAGAGGAAAATACATTGCAATCCAGGCCTATCTCAAGAAACAAGAAAAATCCCAAATACAAAATCTAACAGCACACCTAAAGGAAATAGAAGCAGAACAGCAAAGGCAGCCTAAACCCAGCAGAAGAAGAGAAATAATAAAGATCAGAGCAGAAATAAACAATATAGAATCTAAAAAAACTGTGGAGCAGATCAACGAAACCAAGAGTTGGTTTTTTGAAAAAATAAACAAAATTGACAAACCTCTAGCCAGGCTTCTCAAAAAGAAAAGGGAGATGACCCAAATAGATAAAATCATGAATGAAAATGGAATGATCACAACCAATCCCTCAGAGATACAAACAATTATCAGGGAATACTATGAAAAATTATATGCCAGCAAATTGGACAACCTGGAAGAAATGGACAAATTTCTAAACACCCACACTCTTCCAAAACTCAATCAGGAGGAAATAGAAAGCTTGAACAGACCCATAACCAGCGAAGAAATTGAATCGGTTATCAAAAATCTCCCAACAAATAAGAGTCCAGGACCAGATGGCTTCCCAGGGGAGTTCTACCAGACATTTAAAGCAGAGGTAATACCTATCCTTCTCAAGCTATTCCAAGAAATAGAAAGGGAAGGAAAACTTCCAGACTCATTCTATGAAGCCAGTATTACTTTGATTCCTAAACCAGACAGAGACCCAGTAAAAAAAGAGAACTACAGGCCAATATCCCTGATGAATATGGATGCAAAAATTCTTAATAAGATACTAGCAAATCGAATTCAACAGCATATAAAAAGAATTATTCACCATGATCAAGTGGGATTCATTCCTGGGATGCAGGGCTGGTTCAACATTCGCAAATCGATCAACGTGATACATCACATTAACAAAAAAAAAGAGAAGAACCATATGATCCTGTCAATCGATGCAGAAAAGGCCTTTGACAAAATCCAGCACCCTTTCTTAATAAAAACCCTTGAGAAAGTCGGGATAGAAGGAACATACTTAAAGATCATAAAGGCCATTTATGAAAAGCCCACAGCTAACATCATCCTCAACGGGGAAAAACTGAGAGCTTTTTCCCTGAGATCAGGAACACGACAGGGATGCCCACTGTCACCGCTGCTGTTTAATATAGTGCTGGAAGTTCTAGCATCAGCAATCAGACAACAAAAGGAAATCAAAGGCATCAAAATTGGCAAAGATGAAGTCAAGCTTTCGCTTTTTGCAGATGACATGATATTATACATGGAAAATCCGATAGACTCCACCAAAAGTCTGCTAGAACTGATACATGAATTCAGCAAAGTTGCAGGATACAAAATCAATGTGCAGAAATCAGTTGCATTCTTATACACTAACAATGAAGCAACAGAAAGACAAATGAAGAAACTGATCCCATTCACAATTGCACCAAGAAGCATAAAATACCTAGGAATAAATCTAACCAAAGATGTAAAAGATCTGTATGCTGAAAACTATAGAAAGCTTATGCAGGTAATTGAAGAAGATATAAAGAAATGGAAAGACATTCCCTGCTCATGGATTGGAAGAATAAATATTGTCAAAATGTCAATACTACCCAAAGCTATCTACACATTCAATGCAATCCCAATCAAAATTGCACCAGCATTCTTCTCGAAACTAGAACAAGCAATCCTAAAATTCATATGGAACCACAAAAGGCCCCGAATAGCCAAAGTAATTTTGAAGAAGAAGACCAAAGCAGGAGGCATCACAATCCCAGACTTTAGCCTCTACTACAAAGCTGTCATCATCAAGACAGCATGGTATTGGCATAAAAACAGACACATAGACCAATGGAATAGAATAGAAACCCCAGAACTAGACCCACAAACGTATGGCCAACTCATCTTTGACAAAGCAGGAAAGAACATCCAATGGAAAAAAGACAGTCTCTTTAACAAATGGTGCTGGGAGAACTGGACAGCAACATGCAGAAGGTTGAAACTAGACCACTTTCTCACACCATTCACAAAAATAAACTCAAAATGGATAAAGGACCTGAATGTGAGACAGGAAACCATCAAAACCTTAGAGGAGAAAGCAGGAAAAGACCTCTCTGACCTCAGCCGTAGCAATCTCTTACTCGGCACATCCCCAAAGGCAAGGGAATTAAAAGCAAAAGTGAATTACTGGGACCTTATGAAGATAAAAAGCTTCTGCACAGCAAAGGAAACAACCAACAAAACTAAAAGGCAACCAACGGAATGGGAAAAGATATTTGCAAATGACACATCGGACAAAGGGCTAGTATCCAAAATCTATAAAGAGCTCATCAAACTCCACACCAGAAAAACAAATAACCCAGTGAAGACATGGGCAGAAAACATGAATAGACACTTCTCTAAAGAAGACATCCGGATGGCCTACAGGCACATGAAAAGATGTTCAACGTCGCTCCTTATCAGGGAAATACAAATCAAAACCACACTCAGATACCACCTCACGCCAGTCAGAGTGGCCAAAATGAAGAAATCAGGAGACTATAGATGCTGGAGAGGATGTGGAGAAACGGGAACCCTCTTGCACTGTTGGTGGGAATGCAAATTGGTGCAGCCGCTCTGGAAAACAGTATGGAGGTTCCTCAGAAAATTAAAAATAGACCTACCCTATGACCCAGCAATAGCACTGCTAGGAATTTATCCAAGGGATACAGGAGTACCGATGCATAGGGGCACCTGTACCCCAATGTTTATAGCGGCATTCTCAACAATAGCCAAATTATGGAAAGAGCCTAAATGTCCATCAACTGATGAATGGATAAAGAAATTGTGGTTTATATACACAATGGAATACTACGTGGCAATGAGAAAAAATGAAATATGGCCTTTTGTAGCAACATGGATGGAACTGGAGAGTGTGATGCTAAGTGAAATAAGCCATACAGAGAAAGACAGATACCATATGGTTTCACTCTTATGTGGATCCTGAGAAACATAACAGAAACCCATGGGGGAGGGGAAGGAAAAAAAAAAAAAAAAAGAGGTTAGAGTGGGAGAGAGCCAAAGCATTAGAGACTGTTAAAAACTGAGAACAAACTGAGGGTTGATGGGGGGTGGGAGGGAGGGCAGGGTGGGTGATGGGTATTGAGGAGGGCACCTTTTGGGATGAGCACTGGGTGTTGTATGGAAACCAATTTGACAGTAAATTTCATATATTAAAAAATAAAAAAAAATAAAAAATAAAAAAAAGAAAAAAAAAAAAGAAAAAAAAAATAAAGTAGCTTACCTAAAGACATATATCAACAGTTTCTTGATTATACATACAATTATACATTTGCTCATTTTTCACATACACTTTATTCTGACATTATGAAATATACACAAAAACATAAATTTGAGGGATTAGATGAAAAAACAAAGAGAAATAAAATTTCCAATACTTATTTTCCTCACCCCAGTGGACTGTGCTCTCCCTCTCAGGAAGGCATGTTCCATTTTAGAGACAGCACCTTCTCTCTCCTCCTGTCCTTAGAGATTATTGCTTCCAAAATGATTGCAGCAATGATCTTCAAAGGATATTAGCCTACAAAGCCAGTATCCAAGAGGCTGCAAAATGGTTTCCTGTGGGTCCATCACTCATTGTGGCCATCATTTCATGGGAGGGTCTTGCTGGGAGAATTCTCAGAAACAGCTGGGGAGATACAGGAAATAGTTTTGGGCTGAGGCAGGTATGACAGCAAAGCAGTGAAGGTTGGTTCAGCTGGCTGTTGGGATTTTGGCTATAGAACTTTAGAGGAGATTAAGGTACTATTTTTATTTTATTAGCATGTAAATGATCCAAACTCATACTTTGCTGTAAGGCAAAATGTGCCCTTCTGGTCCCCTCTCTATCAGGGCTTCTGCCTTGCACCTCTACACTTCTTCTACCCAATTCTGGCTTCCTCCCTGGAGCTCCACCTGTCTGTGCTCCACTGAGGCTGTTGCTCCCTGATGACCCCACTTTTCCACTTCCTTCCTCCATCACAGTGAAATGATGACTTGAGATCAGATAGCAGCTCAGAGGTAACTTTTCTGAATAGTCGCCCCTTCACCTGTATTCTTGAAGACGCAAGGAAATTAAAGGACTCCATTTCTTTCTCTTTTTTAAAAAAATTTATTTACCTTTTCCCCCAGTCTGAGATATAATTGACATACAGTACTGTGTAAGTTTAATGTACACAACATAATTATTTGACTTATATATACTGTGAAGTGATGATCACAGTCAACATCCATCATGTTTTATAGAAAGAAAAACAATGTTATTTTTTTAAATTTGTGATGAGAAGTCTTAGGATCTATCTTATTGATTTTTATTTTTTATTTAAATTCAAGTTGGATACCATACCATGTAGTCTTGGCCTCAGTAGTAGAACCCAGTGATTCATCTCTTACATATGACACCCAGTGCTCATCCTGAAAAGCACCCTCCTTAATGCCCATTACCCATTTAACCCATCCCTCCCTCACCCTCCGACTCCAGCAACCCTCAGTTTGTTCTCTGTATTTAAGTGTCTCTTATGGTTTGCCTCTGTTTTTATCTCATTTTCCTTCCCTTCCCCTATGTTCATCTGTTGAGTTTCTCAAATTCCACATGATTAAAATTATATGATATCTGTCTTTCTTTGACTGACTTATTTCACTTAGCATAATACACTCTAGCTCCATCCACGTTGTTGCAAATGGCAAGATTCCATTCTTTTTGATTGCTGAGTAATATTCCATTGTATGTATGTATGTATGTATGTATGTATGTATGTATGTATACCACATCTTCTTTATCCATGCATCAGTCGATGGACATTTGGGTTCTTTCCATAATTTGGCTATTGTTGATAGCACTGCCATAAACATTGGGGTACACATGCCTCTTCGAATCAGCATTTTTGTATCCTTTCTAGTAGTACAATTGCTGGGTCATAGGGTAGCTCTATTTTTAACTTTTTGTAGAACCTCCATACTGTTGTCCAGAGTGGTCATATTCCCACCAACAGTGCAAAAGTGTTCCCCTTTCTCTGCATCCTTGCCAACATCTGTTGTTTACTGAGTTGTTAATTTTAGCAATTCTGACAGGTGTGAGGTGGTAACCACAATGAGATTTGTATTTCCCTGATGATAAGTGATGTTGAGCATCTTGTTATGTGTCTGTTAGTCATCTGGATGTCTTTGGGAAAGTGTCTATTCATGTCTTCTGCCTATTTCTTCACTGGATTATTTGTTTTTGGGGTGTTGAGTTTGGTAAGATTTTTATAGATTTTGGATACTAAACCTTTATCTGATATATCATTTGCAAATATCTTCTCCGATTCTATCGTTAGCCTTTTAGTTTTGTTTCCTTTGCTGTGCAGAAGCTTATCTTGATGAGGTCCCAATAGTTCATTTCTGTTTTTTGGTTTCCTTGCCTCTGGAGACATGTCAAGCAAGAAGTTGCTGTGGCCTAGGTCAAAGAGGTTGCTGCCTGTTTTCTTCTCTAGGATTTTGATGATTTGTTGTCTCATGTTTAGGTCTTCCATCATTTTGTTTATTTTTGTGTGGTGCAGTTTCATTCTTCTGCATGTCACTGTCCAGTTCTCCTAGCACCAATTGCTAGAGACTGTCTTTTTTCCACTGGATACTCTCTCCTGTTTTGTCAAAGATTATTTGGCCATATGCTTGTGGGTCCATTTCTGGGTTTTCTATTCTCTTCCATTGATCTATGTATCTATTTTTGTGCCTATACCATACTGTCTTAATGATTACAGCTTTGCAATACAGTTTTAAGTCCGGAATTGTGATGCTTTCAGCTTTTTCTTTTTCAACATTACTTTGTCTATTCAGGGTCTTTTGTGGTTCCATACACATTTTAGGATTGCTTGTTCTAGCTCTGTGAAGAATGCTGGTGTTATTTTGATAGGTATTACATTGAGTATGTAGATTGCTTTGGGGAGTATTGACATTTTATTTATTTTTTTATTATGAAATTTATTGTCAAATTGGTTTCCATACAACACTCAGTGCTCATCCCAACAGGTGGGGGAGTATTGACATTTTAACAATATTTGTTCTTCCAATCCATGAGCATGGGTATGTTTTTCCATTTCTTTGTGTCTTCAATTCTTCCATAAGCTTTCTATAGTTTCCAGCGAACAGATCTTTTACCTCTTTGGCTAGGTTTATTCCTAGGTATTTTATGGGTTTTAGTGCAATCATAAATGGGATTGATTCCTTGATATCTCCTGCTGCTTCATTATTGGTGTATTAGAAATGCAACCGATTTCTGTACATTGATTTTATATCCTGTGACTTTGCTGAATTCATGTATCAGCTTTAGCAATTTTTTGGTGGAGTCTTTCAGGTTTTCCATGTAGAGTATCATGGCATCTGCGAAGAGTGAAAGTTTGACTTCTTCCTTGCCAATTTGGATGCCTTTTATTTCTTTTTGTTGTCTGATTGCCAAGGCTAGGACTTCCAGTACTGACTTTAAAATATATCTTACAGCAGTGTTAAGGATAGCCGTCTTGTATATTACAACCCTAGTACTTATAACTGGAATTTTGTACCTTGAACCACCTTCATCCAATTCCCCATCCCACCACCTCCTACCCTTGGTAACCACAAATCTGATGTTTTCTTCTATGAATTTTTTTTTTAAGATAAAAAGATTCCACATACAAGTGAGATCATATAGTATTTGTTTTTCTCTGACTACTCTCAGTATAATGCCATCAAGGCCCATCCATAGTGTTGCAAATGGCAGATTTCCTTTTTTTTAATGGCTGAATAATACTTGTTATACACATATACCCAATTCCTTTATCCATTCATTTGTTGATGTATACTTTGGTTGTTTCCATGTATTGACTATGTTAGTAATGCTGCTATAAACATTAGGATGCAGAATCTCTCTTCAACAATGTTTTCATTTCCTTCAATTACATTCCCTGAAGTGGAATTACTGGATCATATGGTAGTTCAATTTTTAGTGTTTTGAGGAAACTGCACATTGTTTTCCATAGTGACTGTACAAATTTACATTCCCACCAACAATGTTCTGGACATCCTTGCCAGCATGTTATCTCTTATATTTCTGACGATAGCTTTTTTTTTAAATGTTTTATTTTTGAGAGAGAAAGACAGAGAGAGAGAGACAAACGGTGTCAGGGAGGGGAAGAGAGGGAGACACAGAATCAAAGCAGGCTCCAGGCTCTGAGTGGTCAGCACAGAGCCTGATGTGGGGCTTGAACTCACAAACCGCAAGATCATGACCTGAGCCAAAGTTGGCACTTAACCACTGAGCCACCCCAGGTGCCCCCTGATGGTATATACTCTAATATGAGATAACTCATTGTGGTTTTGATTTGCATTCCCTAATGATTAGTGATGTTGAGCACCTTTTCGTGTACCTGCCATTCATAGATCCCCTTTGGAAAAATATGTATTCAGGCCCTTGGCCCAGTTTTAAAATTGGACTATTTATTTTGCTATTGGGTTGTAGGACTCTTTATATATTTTGGATACTAACCCCTTCTCAGGTATATGGTTTGCAAATATTTTTTTCCATTCCACAGGTTGTCTTTTCATTTTGTTGATGGTTTCCTTTGCTGTGCAGAGGCTTTTTAATGTAGTCCCACTTGTTCATCGATTTTGTTGCATTTTAGGTATCATATCCAAGAAGTCATTGCCAAGACCTATGTCAAGCTTTTTCCTGTTTTCTTCTAGTTTTATGGTTTCTAGTCTTACATTTAAGTCTTTAATCCCTTTTGAGTTAATTCTTTGCGAGTGGTGTTAAGATAAAGATTTAGTTTCATTCTTTTACATGTGAATATCCAAGTTTCCCAGCACCATTTATTAAAGACTGTCTTTTCCCCATTGAGTGTTCTTGGCTCCCTTGTCAAATACAGTTGGCTGTATATGCATGGGCTTATTTCTATGCTCTCGATTCTGTTCTATTGGTTTATACATTTATTTTATGCCAATACTATTCTGCTTGATTACTATTGCTTTGTAATATAGCTTGAAATGAGTAAGTATGATGCCTCCCACTTTTCTTTCCCTCAGGATTGCTTTGGCTATTCTGGGTCTTTGGTGGTTCCATGTACATTTTAGGATTATTTTCTCTATATCTGTAAAAAAAAAAAAAAAAAAAAAAAGCCATTGGAATTTTGATACAGATTGCATTGAATCTATAGATGCCTTTGAATAGTGTGGACATTTTAACATTAATTCTTCCAGTCCATAAACACAGAATATCTTTCCATTTAGGTCTTATTTGATTTTTTTTCATTAATGTTTTGTGGTTTTAAGAGCAGAGATATTTTACCTCTCTGGTTAAATTTATTCCTAAGTATTTTATTGTTTTTGACTATTGTAAATGAGATTGTAACAATTTCTTTTTCAGATAATTTAATAGAAATGCTGAGTTTTTTGTATGTTGACTGAATCCTGCAACTTTACTGTATTTGTTTATTAGATCTAACAGTTTTGGTGGGGGGGGGGGTCTTTAGAATTTTTCTATGTGTAAAATTATGTCATCTGAAAATAAAGACAATTTTGCTTTTTCTTTAAATGACTGCATTTCTAATAGAGGAATGTCAGACTCCCTAACAGTGATGGGAGGGAGTTTTTGGTTGAGGGGCCTTTCCAAGTCCTATTCTATATTTCATCCTATGGAAAGGTAGTTTCTTGCATTGTACTAAGTTGAAACATGGCATTCAGGCAGATTTTACCAAATTAGTATTGTAAATAAGAAAATGCCTTAATAAAAGTACCAGTCCCTGTCAGTGGCTCTGAGACCCTCTCTAAGAACTCCATTATCTCTGAACCAGAGAACAAAGCAATAAATGAGATGTGGATCTCAGTGACAAAGTGTCATGGGGGACAAGTTTGAACAAAAGTAGTAACTCCTCAAACCTGAGATGAGAAAGAAAAACACAGGATTTCTTTAACCTCAGGGAAAAGAGTAGAATGAGCATGACTACAGACACTAAACAGACAGAGAATTTAATAAATACAATGGAAAAATAATTTAACATCCCAACAGGAATGTATTTAGGGTCCATGCTGTCAGAGGGCTGGTCCTTTTGTCTGAATTTCTTAGATTAATGCATGACACCACAGACCCATAGGAGAGAGGTAATAGGGTTTTGAGTGTTGCAGTATTGGACAGTGATGTATAAAGAGACCGAAACAACACTTCATACGTCAGGGGACTCGCCAAAAAATACCAAGTTAGTTGTCAGTGGAAGAGTCTGTACTATTAAGTGTAGTAGAGACCCTAGAACCAAATCAACTGAAGCTTTCACACTTTTTTTGCTGCTACAGTTCTTAACAAGGTGGATGTATATGTCTTGGCTACTGATATAACAAGATTAAATACAGCAATGGGCCTCTGATGATTTCCATTTAATTGAATCAGTTCCCTAATGCTTGTTCAGATTTGTAATGAAAGGAAAGGGGGTGGAGAGAGGGGAGAATTTGTGAATCTAGAATAATGGAAACAATCTTTTGGAAGGTAGTTATTGTATCTTTGTGTCCAATCTTATTTCTTTTAATTTGAAAAAATGTATATTCATTAAAAGATATTTAATAGACTTTACTTATATGTAATTAATCTAGAGAGATCAACTCTAAGTTGTCAGATTTCTGTCAATACTAAGTTTGGTAGACAAAAATGCTCATAATCATTTTGAACTCAAGTTTGGAGAATTTTTAGACAATCATCCCTACTGCTTTTACTTTTATGTGGTGAACAGCAAATCTTTGTTATCTGATGGCCACTTTAGAAAACTCATAGGCAGGGGCACCTGGGTGGCTCAGTTGGTTGAGTGCCCAACTTCAGCTCACGTCACGATCTCGCAGTTCGTGAGTTTGAGCCGCACGTCAGGCTCTGTACTGACAGCTCAGAGCCTGGAGAGTGCTTCAGATTCTGTGTCCCCCCTCTCTCTGCCCACCCCTACTTGTACTCTCTCTCTTTCAAAAATGAATAAACATAAAAAGAAAATTAAAAAAAGAAAGAAAATCCATAGACAGTTTAAGAATAAAATACATCTTAATAATTTTACTGTTTCAAATTTGGGTATGACTTTGGGAAAGGCAAAATCAAGAATAGTTTTGAGAGAGGACAAGATATGTGCTAAGTATCTAAAATAGGAAAAAGGGGTGCCTGGGTGGCTCAGTCAGTTTAGCAACAGACTCTTGGTTTCGGCTCAGGTCATGATCTCACAGTTTTGTGAGTTCGAGCCCCACATTGGGCTCCGAGCTGGCAGTGCGAAACCTGCTTGGGATTCTCTTTCCCTCCCTCTCCCTACCCCTCCCCTACTTGTGCTATCTCTGCCTCTCTCAAAATAAATAAATTTACTTAAAAAATTTAAAAAAATAAAATAGGAAATAATGATTCTCTAGACAAAAATACCTTGGTTTACTCAAACTTGATTTTTACCTTTATTTTACATTATTCATGCAGATTGCAATAATTTGTTAATATACCTTTATATGTATTTAGGCATGGACATTTATATTTAATAAACCTAAGTTTGTATCTATTGCTTTACAATAGAATTTGTCCGGGGCACCTGGCTGGCTCAGTCAGTTAAGTGTCCACCTCTTGGTATCAACTCAGGTAATGATTTCATGGTCATGGGATCGAGCCCTGCCTCAGGTCTATGCTGAGCTTAGAGCCTGCTTGGGATTCTTTCTCTGCTTCTCCTTTCTTTCTCTCAAAATAAATAAACTTTAAAAAAAAAAGTATAATTTATAATTATATTAAATAAAAGATGTAGGAGTACCTGGGTGACTCAGTCAGTTGAACATGCAACTCTTGATTTCAGGCCATGATTTCATGATTTCACAGTTCATGATTTTCACAGTTCATTGAGCCCCAGTGTTGGGCTCTGTGCTGACAGCACAGAGCCTGCTTGAGATTCTCTCTATCCCTCTCCTGCTCTCTCTTGTGTGAGCGCACACTCTCTCTCTCAAATACTTAAAAGAAAAAAAAAGTATACATATTAAATTTACCATCTTAATAAGGAGTAAATCATATTCATTATGCTACATACATATTTGTATTTCTCTGTAATTATTGTACCTGATTTATATTGTTTATAATATATAAAGTGTTAACAATTAGTATAACATATAACATTCTTAACACTTTATATTATCTTTAACTTAAGTGACCAACAAATTTTTTCTCCATACAATGCAGAAAATTAGAGAACAGAATATGAAGAATTATTCATCTATTAAAAAAATTTTTTTTAATGTTTATTTATTTGAGAGAGAGAGAGAGACAGACAGACAGCATGAGGGAGGGAGGGGCAGAGAGTGGGAGACACAGAATCTGAAGCTAGCTCCAGGGTCTGAGCTATCAGCACAGAACCTCTTGTGGGGCTCAAACTCATGAACCATGAGATCATGACCTGAGCCGAAGTCTGACACTTAATCGACTGAGCCACCCAGGAGCCCCAAGAGAGAAAAGTTTAGATGCAGAAAAGTTTTGATGTATATACATATATAAAGAGTGACAGATGGTTTAGACAGTAACTTGGACCCTTGAAAATTTTATCAAGCTGTGTGATCAAAAAACCAGTACTTGTTACTCCTGGAAGTTTGGGAAGGAGAGGATACCACCTATATTAAGCAAAATTATCTCTTTTTTAGAAAAACAGGACAAATAATCTCTTCATGGGATTTCTTCGCTTTTTTTGTTGTAAGGTACCTCCTAAATGCACCATCTTATTTGTGTCAAATCTCCTCAAAATGGCCAGTGCAATTCCACTTGGTGGAACTGCTCTTGGTGAAACTGTGCTAGTTAGGATGCTAAGTATTAGTATTGCGAGGACAAAAGATGCCCCTGGAAGAGGTGCAATTTTAGATTGAGAAGATGTCAAGAGAACTGGAATGGTCCTTAAAAGTAGTGCTAGCGCTCAGGTAACTTCTCGGAGACCCAAAGACAAAACTAAGCAAGAAGTCCTTAAAAGGTTTTGAAATGATACGAAGCAAAGGAATGACAATATGGGGATTTCCATGGGTCTACTTGGGGATGGACTTACCATGCTTGCAGGTAATCTTTAAGGAGGCCCCCAGGATCCTTGCCTCTTGGCAGTCATACATTTGTGTAATTCCCCTCTTCCTTGAGTTTGGCTGGACTTATGACTTGCCTCTAACCAATGGAATGCAACAAAGGTGATGGAATGTACATGACTACATTTGCATGATTACCTAAGAGTATAGCACAAGATGAGGTTTTTGGAGGTGTTAGTGGGGTTCACAGGGTCCGGAGTCCATGGCCAAGAAAGAATTCTTGAAGACATCTTTGGTGCAAAAAGGTGATTTTATTTAAGCACCCTGCCCTGGACGATGAGGAAAGACTGATTATATACTATGGGGTTGGGGGAGGTAAAGTCCAGGGGAAGTTTCCAGGGAGATTTTCATATGCTAAAGACTCACAGGACACTGGAGGCCTAGCTATTGTCAAGCTAAGGCTGTTTTTCCTTCTAGCAAAACATTAAGACAGTAGGGTGTTCCTAAAGAAACATTTTACTCTGCCAGCCTCAAGTATTTGTCAATGGGCTGCATGTTACAAGGGACTGGAGTTCTGCCATTTCCTTCTGCCTTTGTTTCCCACTGTGGAGGGCTAGCGGAGACCTAGGTCCTGAAGGACTATGATCTCTATCAGTTAACCTTTTGTTTTCCGCTCTCCTTTGTTCTTGGGCAGCCAGGAGTGCCTGAGGAGTATCACACATATCCCACCTGGTTGGGTTGTGGGGGGTGTTTGTGGTCTGTCAGCTTGCCTTGTGCTCCCTCATTAGCACACATCTTGCTAGTTTCTCTCTTCAACAGTGACTGCCTTTGAAGAAACAACTTGCCATGAATCCTACAATCACAAGCAAATGAAATGAGAGAGCTTGGAAGCAGATCCTTCCCCAGTCAAGGTCGAGGAGAACTCAGCCTTGTGAGACCGTAAGTGACTAAGCCCAGCTAAGCCCAGACTTCTGACCCACAGAAACAGTGGGATGATTAAGTGCGTGTTGCTTTAAGCAACTGGGTTTGTGGTAATTAGTTACACAGCAATAGAAAACTAATGCACTAGGTTATACCCATGTGTGCCTTATACTTTTCTCCTTATAGACAATTTTACTTACAAATATTCAACTTAACATTTAGGTCCTTTTTTCTAGTCATGGACTGTTGAGGTTAAAATTACTTACCTAAACTTTATTAGAATCTTTGGGTAAAAATTAACCAATGTTCTTTTCCCCATTTTAAACATTAATATTAGTATAGTGAAAGAGATGGCAATAAATTAGCAGGGACCAGCTTTTATTAACACAGCTATCCTCAAACCACCTCCAGCAGGGACACATTTTGTTGTAGCATACAGGTTTCTCTAACTAGAATGAGCTCTCTAAAGTTAGTGTCCTCTGGCTTTAAGGTCTCCTCCAGGCCTTACATATACTAGATATTTCATAATTGTCGAATTGAAACTGTAATTGCATTCAAGCTTAGTAATTAATGATATCTGGCTCATTTCAGGTAGCAATTCTGAATGCTCTAAAACATCAAGACCTATGACAGGATGAATACTACACAAATTATGAGTAGTATGCCAATGTTATTGTTGCCCAAACTAAACCTCACAAAAGACAAAGGGAAATAGGCAACTAGAATTCAGAGATTCTTCACCATCATCTTTGATTAGCTGCCACAAAACTTCCCACTATTGAACCTGTCCTACAATTCTTACTTCTCCCAACCCCTCCAGGTATCTGAAATAGGAAAAAAAAAAAAAAAAAAAAAAGGAAATAAAACAATTCTCCCTAAAAGATTTCTCCCTTCTTTCTCATCTTTTAAATATTACCTCAACCGTTGGCAGAGATTTCTTAGGAACTCAAAGAACATCAACAAAATTTGGGCCAATTCAGATTTATAATTAGAAAAAGATACTATTTTTGGTATTAAATTTAAGAATAAAATGCAGCCAACTCTACATATATACTTATAGACACTAAAGCACAAAGCAGTCAATCTAGCTACACCCAATGTTTAATGACTGTGGCCGAATCTCTGTTCTCTAGCAAGAGACTAAACTCCTGATGGGCAGGGACCATGTTCTGGTCTGCTGTGCATTTCCCCAACACGTAACACAGTGCTCACTCAAAGGGACACTCAAGGAATTTGTTGCGTTCAATTAAAAGAGAAAACAATATTTTAAACAAGTCAATGGTGACTGCTAAGGTGACATCTGAACCCAGATGTTTAAACAATACCACTCCAGCCCATTCTGTAGTGAAACTATCAGACAGAAAAGAGAGTTAAATCAAATACCAGCACTGAAACTTCCAAGCCTATATAAGGAAGAAATCACACCATGTTTAGCCAGTGAAAATGGCTAGAATTTAAAATATATTTTAATGAGAACACTTTCTATCTTTAAATAAAAATGATTTACATTTTTAAATATGAAACTGCTCTGGCATTAGGACTTAACTGCTTCCTGATCTACAGGGTTTAGATGCCACCGCACCACTAATTCCCCAGTGCTCTTGAGGCACGTGTTAGACATGTCCTCTTCCGCTGGAAGTCCTTGCGGCAACTTCAGGGGCTGGATTCTGTGACATAAGAAAATGCTTTTAGAATTATACTAGGTAATACACTTTTTTAAATAGCTGAAGTAACAAACAACAAACCTTATCAAATGTTTAACCACTTTCAGTTTTGCATTCACTGAAGGTATATTCTTGTGAACTTGAGGAGTATGTGCCTATAAACAAAGGAAACAGGGTTATGGATCCATTTCAAAGCAGATGGTCCCATGTTACAGTGAAATGTTAAGGTGAAACTCATTTTGTCTGAATCAAATTTTCAAATAAATTACACTAAATAATACATTTAAATGAGTGAAGTAATAAAAATGTACCTTAAAGTTTAAAAATTATAAAATTTAAAGCAAATTTAAACAACTAACTTAAGAGGACTTAAACAGCTGCTTACTTTTTCTAATCCAAGCATCTTTATTATATCTTTTTCCCAATATGGACGTCTTTTTGTACTCTTTATTCTGGTAACAATATGTAGTTTATGAGGGTGCTGTGGATCCCCACCATATTTTTCATGATCTGCAGGTGAAGGCTGAAATACCTAGGAAAGAAGAATTATAAATGGTAAGTTTTCAATTACACAGTTTCTATGTATTTCCTTTTCCTTTCTTAACCACCCCCCAAAATCTACATCACGATCTCATCCCCAATCTTTCTGAAATCCTCATCTTCAAACTGATTATTCAGACAAAGTCTAAGGATTGCATACTTTGAAAAAAAAAAATCACACAGGCAAAGACTGCTTTGTTTTGTTTTGTTTTATTTTTTTATTTTTTATTTATTTTATTTTATTTTATTTTTTTAATTTTTTTTTTAACATTTATTTTTGAGACAGAGAGAGACAGAGCATGAACGGGGGAGGGGCAGAGAGAGAGGGAGACACAGACTCGGAAGCAGGCTCCAGGCTCTGGGCCATCAGCCCAGAGCCTGACGCGGGGCTCGAACTCATGGACCGCAAGATCATGACCTGAGCCAAAGTCGGACGCTCAACCGACTGAGCCACCCAGGCGCCCCTGTTTTGTTTTGTTTTAAAAGCAAAGCGGGAGTAACCAAAGGACATTAAAGAGTTCAAATGCCAGGAGACTGTATTAGCACCAGATAAGCGGGGCACAGTAGCATCCCTCCACCCCATTCAGGCAGGGCATCAAAGATAAGCTTACAATGACAACACATGAGTACGTGTTAGTACAAATGACTGCCTACAAAGGGTCAGAAACAGCTCAAGAGAGCTGACATTAATACTGATTCTCTAAAAACTCAAAAGGTTCTAGTAAGCTATCACACAAAAAACTTCCCTGAGTATATAAAATGTACTAAATAAAGAGGTACATGGTAATACTATTTGTAATAATGAAAAATTTAAAGGCCACATCCATGTTCCTCATAGAATAACTGGAATAAATGGAATAACTGGAATAAATGGAATTACAAGGCATACATCTGAATTAAAACTAGTACAAAATAATAAAACCAGTAATATATGATACAACTGAATAAATTATGATGTATCCCATGGGATACAATGCTGCCATAAAAACCAGTAAGGCTAACTATCTTAGCAGCTACTAACATTGAAGGATGGCCATAATACATTCTTGAGAAAAAAATAATTCCACACCACTATGTGTAGTAGGATCTCATATTTGTTTCATCTGTACCAAATACATGAGTGTGTACACAGGATACACTACATAACGACTGATTCTAAGAATCATGTAATATACATATGTGCATATACATACACTAATATATGTATAAAGGTCTCAAAGACATTAGATCAAGTCATATCACCTCTGGGAAATCAGACCAAGGAAGGACATGGACACACGGACACACACACATGGTGGCACTTTGACCAAAAAGGGTATTATTTAATTATAAAATAATATTGTAGAAACTTATCTGCTGAGAGGCTCACATTATATTGCTAAATGAAGACAGCAGCTAAAGAAGCATTTTACATGAGATGATTCACATCTTTAAAAACATATAACAGAAAAGAATATGGAAGCTGTCTCCAGGTGGTGGGATTAAGGGTGTCTTTTTGCTCATTTGTATTTTCCAGGGGTTTTGAAGAGATGCAGGGTGAGAAGAATGGTGGTAAACAGAGGATGGGGCAGGCATGCTGAAGAAAAACAAAGATTTAAAGAAACAGTGTAAAGAGCACAAAATATCTGGGAAAACCAAGGGTAAATGTGTGGCTCAAGTAGAAAAAAACATGAAAAGCAATGTAGAGGATGAAGTTAAATTGCTCAACTGTGCTGAGCCTTCAGAAATTTCCAGAAGGGATACAGAGCTCTTGAAGACTTGAAGCAATATGACTACAATTTTAAGGGACTCAGAAAGAATATACTTACAAGAAGACAAAATGAAGTGGGAATGGGAGACTGGTACCAGGAAACTTGCAGCCCTGGTTTAAGAGCCTGAACTACAGTAGCTGCAACAGAAAAGGGACTCATTTGGGGACTTTGGACAGTAAAATAGATGCATTTGTGGTGAATGGAGGAAAAGGAGGGGTTGAGATGGACACATCTCCACCCTGATTTGGGAAATCAGGTAAAGGATGGTAGCATTAACTGATATAACTAATACAGGACGAGCATCCTATTTCATTTGGTTGTTTGGAGGGAAAGTAAGATGAGTTTGATTCTAAATATGTTTAACCTGAAATACCTCTGCATTATCCACAAGGCAGGGTCTAGGAACATGTGAGAATACAGGAATAAGTTCAGAAGATAGGCATGGGCTGAAGATACACATCTCAGAATCATTTCCATGAAGTTTGAATTTTCATATTTGCTACAGCTGACAATCAAAATCAACGCCTTACACATTTTAAAGGAATGCTAACGTCTGTATCTATCCTTTTATTCTAGAACTTTACAGACTAAGAAACATGAAAAGATACAAGACAATACAGTTGTGGAGAGCATAGCAGCAGCAAAGCCATGACTTGAAAAATAAAGAGGTTTCTGATATAAGAACATCAAGCACATTAAAGGTGTCAAAATAGTCAATGGTAACACTATTTTATCTTAAAAAAAAAAATCAAAGGAGAATGGTAGTTGTCAAAGGCTGGGGAAAAGAGATTGGGGAGTTATTATTTAATGGGTACAGAGTTCCAGTTTTATAAGATGAAGAGTTCTGGAGATGGATGGTGTGATGACTGCACAACAATATGAATGTATTTAATAACACTGTAACGTACACTTAAAAATGGTTGAGACGGTACACTGTATATATATTTCGCTGCAATACAAAAAATTGGGGTAAAAAAAAACACAAAAAAACCCAGACTTTAAAAACTAAATGTAGTCTTTTCCATATATTCCATCAACTGCATAATTGCATTTCTAGGTACTTACCTCAAACGAGTTGAAAACTTATGTCCCCACAAGAACTTGCACACAAATGTTTACAGCAGCTTTATTCACTACTGTCAAGAACTGGAAACAATTAAGATGTCCTTCAGGAGATGAATGGCTAAACAAACTACAGTACATCCATAAAACCAAATATTATTTGTAATAAAAAGAAATGAACTGCATAGCCACACAACTCAGGTTATAAAAATGCAACTTTCATTATTTCCAGAAACTTGTTTGATTTCTGAGTCCCCAGCCACTTTAATGGAAAATAACTTGATCTTTCAAATTCGTGTTTTTCCTTAATTCTATCCAGATATGTTTTAGCTAACTCACAATTTATCATTCTTTTGACTAAGTATAGTTAACAAAAAGCTAGCAATCCTGGTGGCAAGACGTCAAGAAACCTTAACTGCATATTGCTAAGTGAACGAAGCCAGTCTGAAAGATTACATGTGCATGATTCCAACGATAAGAAATTCTGGAAAAGGCAAAACTATAAAAACAGGAAAAATATCAGTGGTTTCCAGGGGTTGGGAGATGAGAGGGAGGGATGAACAGGTGAAGAACAGAGGATTTTTAGGGCAATGAAACTATTTGTATGATTCCCTAATGACCCAGGACATTGTGCATTTGTCAAAAGCCACAGAATGTGTAACACTAATAGTAAACCCCGATGCAATCTAAGGACTTTAGTTTATAATAATCTGTCAATTCTGGTCCATCAATTCTAACAAATATATACCAATACAAAATGTTAATTATAGGGTAACTATATATGTTGGGGGAGGGAGTATATATATGGGAACTCTCTGTACTTTCTGTTCAATTTTTCTATAAGGCAAAAACTGCTGTAAGAAATAAAGTCTATTCATTTAAACAAAATAAAACGAAAGTCAATAGGGGGCTTAGCCAGTGTTTTCCAAAAGTATGATATGTACACATAAGTATAGCAAAGAAAACGCAAAGATCCCAAGTTGCAATACTCAATATATAAAGTGAACACAAAGAAGCACAGAGACAGAGTCTGAGCCGGAGGAAGACCCACTGTTTTCCTGAGGATAATGGTGATATGAAAACACAAAATATTAAGGCAAAAACCATAAGCGGGAATAAACAGGTACTAAGATGATAAAACCCCACTACTTCAAAGGCCAGTGGCACATTAAAAAAACAAAAACAAAACAAACAAACAAACAAAAAAAGAATCATTACCTAGATAAATTCTACCATGTGTTATTTAAACTCTATACTACCATGGACATTCACAAATAATTCAATGTAAAAGTTTTCAATATTACACAAATAGGTACCATTTGAAAACATAACATGCTTAAAAAAATAGTAACGCTAACCCCCACCCCGCCAAACCCTTGTTCTTACTTTATCTGGAATTCTTGACTTGGTAAATTTGTGACGAATCCAATCTGTACAAATGAGAGACTCCACACCTTTTGTTACAGTCTAAACATGATAGAAAACATTTTTTAAAAAACTCTGGCTAGTGCAGAAATCTATACTCACCAATTTTTAGGTGACAAAAGTCTGTTTTTATTTAACCTATAATTATCAAACCTTTATCTCAGCTCCTTAGCTGAGTGAATACATCTCACCTTACCACTAACATTATAAAGCAAAAAGCACACATAGACTTCTCTCTTTTTTTTTTTTTCAAGTTTTTATTTAAATTCCAGTTAGTTAACATTCAGTGTAATATCAGTTTTAGGTGTAGAATTTAGTGATTCCCACTTCCACAACACCCAGTGCTCATCATGACAGGTGCCCTCCTTAGTACCCATCACCCATCTAGCCCATCCTCCCACTCCCATCCCCTCCAGTAACCCTCAGTTTGTTCTCTATAGTTAAGAGTCTGTTTTCTGGTTTGCCTCTCTTTTTTTCTTTTTTCTCCTATGTTTATCTGTTTTGTTTCTTAAATTCCATATATGAGTCAAATATAGACTTCTTGACCAGGGTGGGCAATATTTTTCTATAAAGGACAAGACAGGAAATATTTCCAGCTTTAGGGCTGTATGGTTTCCATTGTCAAGTCTCAACTCTGCCACTGTAAGGTAAAAGCAGCCACAAACAATATGTAAACAAATAGGCATGGCTATGTTCTAATAAAACTTGATTTACAAAAATAGGTGGACTGAATTTGACTTGCAGGCCATAGTTTGCCAACGCCTGCTCTAGACAATGTGCAATAATTTACCTTCAACAATACAATGTAAAAGAAAAGGAGTTGCCAATTTTCTTTCTAGTCCCTACAATGCCAACACTCCTAGTTCCTATTTCTTATTCCCTTTCTATAATCTTCCAGTCTTGTTGCTCTCAGTCTGCTAAAGAAAAAGGATTCACTGCCAGTCCTTCCCATCAGGAAACTCCCCTCTGGATGGGCAATAATCATTCCTTTCATGCCCTCTCTGTCCTGAAGAGATCCACAAACAACTAGACAGTAGGTAGGAGTGAATGAGGGAGAGAAAGGAAAAACATGGGCTTCTAATCCTGGCTCTGTGCTCACCATTTGTGAGAAATGAGACACTTATCCTCTCAGAGAGTCAATTTCCTCAGCTATTTAAGAAGGAAATAATACTGACCACACAGGATTAATCTAAGGTTAAGGCAATGTACGTAAAGCACCAATGTATGGCCAGCAGCAGGTCTGTATCTAGACTCTGGCCCTCATGAATGGGTTAGGCTGTACTGCTACAATTTCTGTAAGAAAGAATAGAAGGAATTACATGAAAATACAAACATTAGTGATCTCTGGGAGAGGGCTTTTCTTCTTTCTGCTCTTCCATATTTTTCTATGATTGGAAATATACTCTTTTCATAATTGAAGGGAAAAAACCTAAAACTTTAAAAAGATTAAGGGGAATCAACAGTGGCCATTTTTTACCAGCATGTTCTCCAGGAAAAGATCTTTTGTGTTTTTAAATTTTTAGTGATAAAACAGCAGATCATAAATCATAAATAAAACTGCTCTTCAACATTAAAAAACACTATATAAAAAAAGGAACTTGTACAGTTTAACTTGCCTGTTTGTTTTGTTAATTACAAAAGAGAAAGAAATCACTCTTAAGGAATAAAAAAACAGAGAAAGATGATACTTGAAAAGAAATACTTACTTGGAGTCCACCTGGGGGCTTCTGAACTATTGAGCGCAAAATCCCTGCCATGAGTGTGGTGACTGTTCTCTTCAAAGGCTATGACAAGCATAAAATAGATCCGTGGGTCAAATATGTATTGGAAATGGACAGGTGCCTACTTACATATTATTAAAAACCTAAAGAAGTTAATTATAAACTTGACTGAAGTTTAACAGTAAAATCCTAGTTATTTTAATGCAGTAAGAGTAAGAAGTTATAATAAATGTTTTATTCAGAATTCAGCAAAACCATATGTAGCAATTATACATTAATCACATTCCATTTTTGCCAGATGAGTTAGAAACTAGGTTGATTCAATAAAAATGGGCAAAGAAATCACTACTACTTAATTTCTTCACCAAAGAGCACAGATAAAGAATGCTTTGTTATAAAATCACAAAATGAAAGGACTAGAAGGGACTGAAGAAATCCAGACTCCTAGAATGAGAATTGACAACCTTCTTTAAAAAAGAAAAAAAGAAAAAAAATGTTTATGTATTTTGAGAGTGAGCAAGTAAGCTGGGGAGAGAGGGGGAGAGGGGGAGAGAGGGGGAGAGAGGGAGGGAGGGAGGGAGGGAGGGAGGGAGGGAGAGAGAGGGAGAGAGAGAGAGAGAGAGAGAGAGAGAGAGAGAAAATCACAAAAGCTCAACACGGAGCCCAGTGCATGGCTGGATCCCCAAACCCTGGGATCATGACCTGAGCAATCAAGAGGTGGATGCTTCACTAACTGGGCTACCCAGGTGCCTCTAGAATTGACCACCTTAGCCTATGTATGTGGAAAATGAAAATTCATTCATTTTGAAGGGCATCCACCTTCAATCCAATCCAATCCAAGGGCATCCAGCTTATCCAAGGAGCATATAGTTTGGAACCCAATTCTCATTAATTCCTACTCCAGTGCATTTTCACTAAATCATAATACCTTTCTGTTAAAAAGTAAACTATAACTTTCTTTCTTGAATACTTGTATTTTTAAACTATTCTTAATGAATATGCATTGCTTCTATGATGTAAAAAAGTCATGTTTATTTAGACAGGCAATAATTACAACCAATTATACTGATGTATACAAAAGCAGAAAGATAAGGTTTATGAACTACATGTACATTTTTCATAGGTTACTTAATTTGTGTGTTTCAATTTTTTTTTCAAAAGGACAGAATATAATATCTACCTTCCAAATGAATCATTCTAAAAACACCTAAAACAGTTTTTAGTACATAGGAAGCCCTCAACAAATGGTAGTTTTTGCTATTATGAAATTATTACAAAGTTGTAATAAGAATACCCTAACACACTAAAATTGGGTAAATGCTGTACTTCGGTGAATCCACCAGATTCTGGCTCACTCAAGCTCATCAAGTCTTTCCTGTGATGTGGGCAAACAATGAAGTTGTGGGAATCAATGCAAGATGTCCCATTAAAAGAGCCAAGACTTTTGAAAAATTCTCAGCAACTAAACCAGTCTCTCAAAATTAATTATGCATCAGTTTTAGAAGAGTCAACTACTAAATCCTTAGTGCCATGAAAGCCAGAATTTTATCTTGTTCATTTTCTACTCTCAGCATCTAGCACAGTATCTGATGAACAGTAGGCACCCAGTGTTTGTTTATGAATGTTTGAATCAATTAATGGGTTAGAACTATGGTCTGCTCAACTCAGAATTCAGAAGTATATCTAAATTTCGTAACTCTCATTCAGACTTCAAAGATTACTATACAGCATAAGAATTTCTAGTTCAAATCAGTATCTAGTGCAAATCATCAGCCATTGCTTGGCTGGTTGTTTATATATATTTTGTATCGACGCTTCCTTAGAAGAGATGCTTATTTAATCCTCTGGCTCTGCAATCAAATAGGTAACGATAAATTATTTTCTCTACCATACTTCTTCCTCCTAAGTTAAACATTATATATTAACCCAATTCATTTGGCTTCACATTTTATTACTTTTCTCTTATCATTTAGATTTCAGCAAAAGCCTCCTAAGGGGCCTTCCGGTTTCCAGTCCAACTTCCATAAGCCCTCTTCTCCATAGCAGCAACCATTTCATTAAAATCCCAAATCAAATCATGTCAACTCCTCTTCCCCAAACCTTCCAATGAGCCAGGTTTCTCACTGTTGAAGTGAAAGGTAACATATAAGAGGAGAAAGCTAGAATAATCCATGTGATCCAATGACACAAGTTGAGAGTTTGAGCTCATGTTTAGCTTAATATAGATACTGATGGATATAGAAATAATCACAGGTATGAATGTGTGTGTGTGTGTATATATATATATATATATATATATATATATATATATATATATATATATATATGGGTTAGCTCTGTTAGCTGAATGGCATCCCAGTAGCAATGAACACACTCAGCGCCTGATCTTAGCATTCTCTAATAAAAGGAACCAGGGCTCCTTTGAGAAATGGCTAATCATAGGGCTACCACAGGGAATATATTAAGATGAACCTGGAGCACTTTGTAGCACTAGAAAACGAACTGCTTAAAAACTCAAAATGATGGGAGTATGTCTTCAAATACCTGACTGCCTTAAAACTGTCAAGATCACCAAAAACAAGGAAAGTGAGAAACTTCCATAATCAAGAGGAGCCTAAGGAGACATGACTACTAACTAAATGGGGTAAAAGGACATCTGGTAAACACTAAGAAAATTCGAATGAAATATGGACTTTAGTTAACAGTGTAATAATACTGGTTCATCAATTCTAACAAATGTACCATACTAATGTAAGATGTTAATAAAAGGGGAAATAGGATGTGGGTATATAGGAACTTTACTATTTTCACAACTTTTCTGTAAACCTAAAGTTATCCTAAAATAAAAAGCTTATTTATTAAAAAACCAAAACCTCCAATGTCTCAGAGCAATAGCCAGTCCTTAACCCCTACCTCTAGGACTTCATCTCCAACTGCTCCCTTGCTCACTGGATACACACTGACACCCTTACAGGTCCTAGAAGTTGCCAGGCAGACAAGCTCCTCTGGACTGTTTTTTCTCCTGGAATGCTCCTGATATTCATATAGTTAGTTCCCTTATTGCTAAAATAAGGTGCTCAAATCTCTTCTTAGTGGGGTCTATCCTGATTCCATTGTTTAACATTTTGACCCCCCACAATTGTCAGCACTCCTCACTCCACTGGATTTTCTTTCCATAGCGCTTCTCTTCTAACATAGTTTGTTAGGTTTGTTGCTTACTGTCTGTCTCCACCCAGTTAACATGTTAATTCCGCAAGGACAATAAATTAAAAAAAAATTTTTTTTTTCTTGGTGTGCCCTATCTATTCACAGATGTATCCCAAGCATCTACCAAGAGCAGCACCTGTTGTGTAGTAGGTACGCTATCAATTTCTGCTGAATTAAGTTTAATTTACAGACTTCAGAAGGTGTGACAGTGAAAAGTTGTAAGTTTTAATAAAAAATAAAGGTTAATGTAATAATTACTCACACAACTCTTGGACCTTGAAGCAACTATACTGTCTTCTACTGTACAGTAGCTTTTCTCTTGCAAAAATAGGAAAACACATGCATCATGAGAAGTATGATCCCTTTTCCATTAAGAAAATGTCTGTGACTGTATATGTATACACAGAAAAACTCTGGAAAGCTATCAGTAAAATATTAACATACCCATGGGGGGAAGGCTACCAAGGTGATTTTCTACTTTTTGCCCCAGTTAATATCCGAACAGTTTTAGACACCTACTTACTGACAAAAGGAAGGAAAACACTGAAAACGCACAACATAGAATTTTCCTTTCAATTAACCGATATCTCTGAACGCAAAAAATGTTTAATTCCTAACGCCTAAAAAGTAACAGGCAGTCTTCATCAGCGCCTGTTGGCGAAAATATGCAAAACAGGCAGCTCTGGGTAGGCGGCGATCAAAAACATGATTGCAAAATTATAGCTTTTAGTAAAATGGTAAATATTTTAACTGCAAACTCCCGAAGGTGTTGCCTTCTAAGATGCAATCAGCAAGCTTTTATCCTCATTAACAAAAAATTCAAGTTACGCGGACCCCCAGTGGGAAACCGAAATTAGTTATAAACAGAAGCACAAAAACTGCCAAAACAACCCTGAATTCCCTGCCCCACTAAACTATCTTGCCTAGGCGGGTCCAGAGCCGGGCTTAGCAAGCCGCGCGGCTCCGGAACTGGGAAACCAGATCCGCTCGACCACTGGCTTTTCGCGATCCCAAGGGACAGTGAACGGGCGCAAATTCATTTAGGTTATTACGATCCGCAAACTCAGAATCCAATAGGAAAATCAATCCACATCTCCACGGCGTTCCCAGGTACCCACTCCTGGCAAAAATGCAATATTCCTAAATACTCTTCAGCCCGACCTTACTCACCGAGGGGAAGCAGAGCAGACGGGCGCCCACGAAGCGCAACACACAAACCCGGCCGTCATATAGCATACTCATAGTCAACCCCGGCACTTCAGTTCCGGCCACGTCCCGCCCCTTCAAGGCCATAAAAAGAGAGCGCAGGCGCAGGTCTGTCACGTTATTCCCCCCTCCCCCCTCCCCTCCCCCGCGCGGCAGCGGCTGGTTCGGCTCTGGTTGTGTTTGAAGCAGAGAGGAGTTTCCGTAACTATGGCGAGATCCGGACAGGAGCAGGAAGCCGAAAGCACAGCTGCATTCAAGGTGCTAAAGCGGGCGATGGAACTGGACTCGGAGTCCCGGTACCAGCAAGCTCTGGTGTGTTACCAGGAGGGGATTGACCTGCTCATGCAGGTCCTGAGAGGTGAGCAGGGAGCCGTGGAGAGGATACCAGAGGAAAGTAACTGGATCCGCAGTTTCTGGGGGTGGAGTGAAAGTTAAAAACCCTTCTTGTACACCACCAGGAAGCAGTCAAAACAGAAGGTTGATATTCTACAGGACAAATGGACTGGTTTCTTTCAGATTGATGTCATCAAAAAAGACAGGGTCAGTACTCTAGATTTTGAAGAGACAGAATCAAATCTAAATATATAAGCCTTGATAGGACTCAGGTTCGAAAGAAATGTAAAAATACATTTTTGGATCCTTTTTGGAAAGTTTGAATATGGATTGGGTAACAAGTTATTGACTTTGTTAGGTAGCATGTTTTTTTCTAAAACTGTCCTTGATTTTTAGAAATGCAGACCGAATTGTCTTGGGAAGGATTTGTTATAATGTCTGAATTTAATTTTAAGGGGGGGGGGGGGGAACCCGGAGCAAATGTGGCAGAATTCTAGCAATTCTTAAATCTATGTGATCGGTAATAAGGGTGTTCGTTACACTATTATCTTTGCTTTTATGTTTAGATATTTTCGTTAGAAGTAAACAAAAATAAAATCACATAGCGGTAGAATAAAATTCATAAATAACGGGTGTACTGAAATTCGTTGTGAGAAATACATAGGATTGTGGGTAGGCACAGCGAAACTCGATCTGTTAATATAGTTATTCAATGTTGAGAAGTACCCAAATAACCATTAACAACCAGTACAATCTCTGGCACATAGTAGACACTCAGTAATTATGTATTAAACTGATTTAAGTCCGGCCCCTGGTCCCCACAACCTGTAGCTCCCAGTCTGGCCGAAGATCTCCCCTGTGTGCCTTTTAGCCTAAGTATTACAGAAGCTTTTGGACAGCAGAGGGCGCTTTTCAGGGTTGGGGGCTTTAGTAAAACTACTTTGGGAAGGCCCAGATGATGATGAAGATGAAGATGATGATGATGGAGAAGAAGAAGGAGATGATGATGATGGAGGAAAGTAATTATCATTTATGAGTGCTGAGTGCTAGGCACTGTCAGAGCACATGAATATCATGATCTTGTTTCATCTTTACAATTGCCCTGAGAAGTAGGAGCTGATGTTATCCTCATTGTACAGCATAAAATTAAGCTTTTCAGTTCCACCACAGTTAGTCAAAATTGGGAGCCCAAGGCTTTAAAGACTCTGGTATACTGACTGCCAAAAAAAGAGAGGGTACAGTGTTGGTCAGGTGGATCATTGCTTAAGTTCCAGTGCTGTAGGGTTGCCAGGTCAAGCACTACTCAAGTTCTGGCATTCTGGGAATCTGAATTAGGAGAACTATAGTTTTGCTCCTGTGTGCTCTACTGATTCTACAGAGGTTATATAGAGACAGTGACCTGATCTTACAGGTTAAGATACAAATGCAAATAACTCTAGTACAGGAAATAAGTGCCAGGAGAGACAGATAGACAATGAGGATTTAAATAGTTAAAGGTCATTTGGGGGAGGAAAGGTGGAGGTGGCTTTTGAGGAATAAGTAGAATTTCAGAAATGAAATTCCGCAAAGAGTGTTTAAATTCTGTCTGTGCTATTTTTACCAAATAAGTGGCTCACTTTGGTTCATTGTGTGTCTCTAGATGAAGAGTGAGAAGTAAAGTAGATTGAGGTGTGGTGTGGATGACCTTCACTGCCAGGAGATTTTAACTCCTTCCATAGACAAGGAGAAACCATTTAAAGTTTTTATAAAGGAGTGATGTAATTAGAGTTGCATGTCAGGGCTTGTCTCTATTAGGAATATGCTCTTCTCCCAAATATCTGCATAGCATACTCCCTCTTCTCTTTCAGTTTTTTATACAAATAGTACCTTCACTGTGAGGCCTTTCCTGACTTCCTGTGTAAAGTTACAACCCCATCCCAGGACTCCCTTGTTTTCTTCCTTGTTTTATTTTATTTAATAGTACTTATCACAATCTAACATACATATTTTACCAACTTCCTTTTATTGTTGTCTTTCCTCCCACTTGAATGATAGGGGATAATCATGTCTGTTTTATTAACTGCTGTAGCCCCAGTGCTTAGAACAATGTCTGGCATGTGGTAAGTTCTCAGTAAATAATTCTTGAATAAATGAGTGAATATGGCAAGAGTGTGGGGGAGATACTAACCTGAAGAGACTGAAGTAAAGCAGACCAATCGAGGAGCTTCTGCAGGAATCAAGATGAGAGGTGAGAAGGGCCTGAAGGAACCAGAGGGGTGACACCAATATTAAGAAAGGAGGAGACAGTCTGGATATTGAATAATTGGCATTAGGACATGACTAGATGTGGGAGTGAGGTTCCAGTGGAATGGCTGCTGTAAGTAAGCCTAGGAAACTGAGATGTGATGTTTGAGGAATGGGTCTACATTGTTAAATTCTGCCAGCTGATCGAGGGTGATCGTTAAGAAAGGACTACTTTATTTACAGAGGACAGAGAAAATAGAGTATATTTATAGGCAGTCGCAAAGTAACAGTGGAATTTAAGAAAAGAGATATTATAGTCTGGTTCTAAAGGAAGCCCAGAGTATGGTGAATGGAAAAAATTATGTAGGTGATAATGATATTAACAAAATTTATTATTTCCTACAAGCCAGTCTCTTTGATCATTAATCATCTCCCTGTCTAAGGAACAATTTCTCTTTCCGTGTTACAGTTGAGGATACAGACAGGTTGAGTAACTGGCCATGGTCACACAGCCAAAAGTGGCAGAGCAAGTTTTGAACTTGTGACTCCAGATGCTTTGCTGTTAACCACTATTCACACTGCCTCTTTGTAACAGAGACCATAAAATGCTTAATCCTGATAAAGAGACCAGTTCAAGGTTTTTGAGTTTAAAGAAATATATATAAACCTAGTAGAAGAATATGAGTTCTCATATCACCTTAGGAGCAAAAACAGGATTCCTCACAAGAGATTTATAGATTATAAATAGATAGATTAGGATTTTCTTAAGATACTGAAGTATAGGCATGAGAAAGTAGGGATCTCGATACTAATTTTCAAGTAGAAGGACTTGAAAAGAAAAGAATTCAGTAATTATATTGATATCAATAATTTTTTTTAATGTTTATTTATTTTTGAGAAGAGAGAGACAGAGCATGAGCGGGGAAGGAGAAAGAAAGAGGAGACACAGAATCTGAAACAGGCTCCAGGCTCTGAGCTGTCAGCACAGAGCCCCACGCGGGGCTTGAACTCACGGACCGCGAGATCATGACCTGAGCCAAAGTCGGACGCTGAACCGACTGAGCCATCCAGGCGCCCCATATTGATATCAGTAAAATGTTGGAAACAACCTGAATACCCTGGGAAGAAGAGAGGTTGAATAAAGTGTGGTACATCCACACAATGGAGTGCTATACTGCTGTAGAAAACAATGAGGAGGATCTGTGGAAGCGATATGGAGTGATTTCCAGGATACACTGTTAGGTGAAAACTACAAAGGACAAAGAGATCTATGGTATGCTATCCTTCATGTAAAAAGGAAGATATTCATGTGTCTCCTCATTTGTTCAAAATAAAGGAAGGATAAAACAGAAACTAATGAGGTTTGTGGGGTGGTGGAAAAGAGGTACAAAGAAGGAAGGAATGGGAATGGGGGTAGCAAGATGAGGAAGGAATAATGCTGCTCTGAATTATTCAACTGTGATACAGAAGCAGGTGGACAAGAAAATAGGTAACTCAATTATCTCTGGAAAATAGTATTTTGACCATATTCTGTAAGGTTAAAGACAAAATGAATTATATACAAACATTGTGTTTTACAAAGGCAGATATATGTGTGTGTTAGTAACCCTATATATATTTACTTTTTAGCCACAAATTGAAAGGATCTGGAAGTAGTGACAGGACTCCCCTAGTGGCAGGAAGTATACTCAGCACCCAGAATTGGATTTCTTCATACCATTCTCCAATAAAAGGAACTTAGGGCTTTGGAAAAATGGTTGATTCCAGGGCTGGGGCAGGGAAAATACAAGATGAGTTTAGAACATTTTGCACCAGAAAGCAAGGAAGTGCTCAAAATATAATGGGTCATGTTGAAAGTACAGGGGTCAGCCAACATGCAGGAGCTCTCAAAGCCAAAGCTGATAAAGTTAGGGCAAGATAATAATATTGCCATTTGCAGCAACATGGATGGAACTAGAGAGTATTATGCTAAGTGAAATAAGACAGAGAAAGCCAAATACCATATGATTTCACTTATACGTGGAATTTAAGAAACAAAACAAATGAGCAAAGGGAAGAAGAGAAAGAGGCAAACCAAGAAACAAACAGACTCTTAACTATAGAGAACAAACTGATGGTTACCAGGGGGAGATGGGTAGGGGGATGGGACAATAGGGGATAGAGATTAAGGAGTGCACTTGTGATGACCATTGGGTGATGTATGGAAGTGCTGAATTACTATATCATACACCTGAAACTAATATACTGTAAACGAACTGGAATTTAAATAAAAACTTAAAAAAAATAGTATTGGATTACAACCCATAAAATAAAATAAATATGCATGAGTCAATACTGATACAAATTGATCACTCAATAAATAAATAGATGGGGGAGAATGGACAACTCTTCCTTATAGTAGCATTCCAGTTTATAAATTAATTAGGAATGATGGAAATAGAAAATCTCTGTTTGACAGACACTGCAGTGATAACTGTTGCAGGCAAGGACTATCAATGGATGCTAAAATTAGGGGGTGAAAGAGTGATGAGAAACAGGATATCTTCCCACAAGATACTTATCAATTATGAAGGACAAAATAGTGATTTTACAGTGGAGTGATCTTTGAACTCACCAGTAATGACATATATTGACATCATGTACCGAGAAGGGCATGCTTTCATGATTTTCTTCCCCAAAATGCATAACCTCAATCTAATCATGAGAAAACACCAACAGCCCCAAATGAGAGACATCCTACAAAATAACTGACCACTGCACTGTTTTCCCCAAATGTCAAAATCATAAAAGGTAGAGAGGCTAAGGACCGATTTCAGATTGGAGGAGACTAAGGAAACATGACAATTAAATGCTGTGCAGGATCGTGGACCAGAAAATGAACTTTCTCTTTCTCTAGTGGGAAAATTGGTGGAATACAAATAAGGTTTGTGGATGAGTTAGTAATGTTGTATCAATGTTAATTTCCTAACCCTGATAATTGTAGCATATTCACATGATATGTTAACATTAGGGGAGTTTGGGTGAAAGGATACTGTGTGCCATTATTGCAGCTTTTCCATAAATATAAAATTAATTCAAAGTAAAATGTTGCTAAAAAGTGGGAGTTTAAAAATGAAATTATTATTGGAAAATATAAGTAATATCAAAAAGAAGGAATGAGGGAACCAGAAGTGATTTGGGGGCGAGGGACTTGGGGTAAGTTTTATTGATAATATGTATTCAAAAAATACCTTATATTTTTTGGGTGACTGGGAAAAAGACTGAGCATGAACTATAATGGGTAAGTCTGGAAGAGAAGCTGGTTTTGCGGAAGAAAGATAGGTATTGTTTCCTGTGTTTTGATTATGTTAAGATTTCAGACTTAAGGTTGATTAGGACGAAATGGTTCTCAGACTCGGGTTTGAAAATAAGCCACCTTTGTCATCACCTCATCAAATTTGGTATCCCCAGCAGTGAGACACAGTGTCAGAGTTCCCACTCCTAAATAAAGTTGTTTCAGATGCTTAGTGCAAAAATGGAGGTCTTGGTGATCAAACCAAATTTGAGCCCATTTGTGTATTTGAGGATTGAGGCAAACCATGCTAAATAGGACAGGAAATTTGTGGAAGAGTTGGGAAACTGGAAATAATGCCTGTTTAAATAGAAAAACTTTTTGGAAATTTGAGAGTGTATTTTTTTAATTTGTAGGCACCAAAGATGTTACAAAGAAATGTAATCTCAGAAAACAAATTTCTAGCTACATGGATAGAGCAGAAATAGTGAAGAAATACACGGATCAAGAAAAAGAAGGTAAAGAGGCTGTTTTATAGAATGTGTCCATAAGTAAGTGTGACAAAGCCCATTTCATCCAGTGTTTCTGGCTCTGCCTTTTGTAACTCTTTGTGGTCTGGACCATTTATCCCTGGGAGCCTATAGTTTTATTCTGCATTTCCACGTCCCTATACATAACCTATATTCTTAACCCTTTTAGGTGGGGAGGTGATTTTCACACACCCTCTTGAGAATATCTGATGAAAGCTATACATACTGCAGAACTTTGCATGCCATTTTAAGGAATTCACTGCAGATCCTTATGAAGCTTATGTGTGGACTGCAGTTGAAATAATACTACGCAGAAATAGGAAATGTAAATCCTGTATTTTATTTCTATTTCGCTTTCTAAAATGACCAAAATGTTAAAGTAGCTAAGGAAACTCCTGGGGCTTCTTTAGGATTTTGCTGTGAATGAAAACATTTCAGGAGTGAAGTATTCCTAATGACCAGAGATGCCACTAGTTGTCCTTCCCTACTTACTATTAATCTACTTATGAGCATCCAGTTTACAAACATATGTCTATAAATGGTCATTACCACCTTTGCCTGGCATAATCCTACTTTTTTTAGCCAAAGTTACTACTGTCCTCAAAAAACCAGTGCCTCCAGACCTCAGCTGCTCTTCCTTGCTATCCTTATATGGCCCTCCCCTACCTCTTCCTAGTATTCCATATGAGCCCCTACCCTGGGTACCCCCCGCCCCAGCGAGCTCCTCTGTTGAGTGGGAATAAAATTGTATTTCCTTCACCCCAAATTGAAACTCACAATGAAATTTCCTTTTAAAACATTGATGAAATAGAGTACCATCAGCATTGTGGTTTGAATACATTGGGTTAAGTTAACCTGTGTGGGTAGCTTGGCTTGAAAACTGATGCATAGTTGCTAGTAACATTATATCTGTGGAAATACTAGGAAAAAAATCCAAACTACTGTTTTTTAAACAAACTTTAAATCGGCAACCATCACATAAATTAGGAACTACCATTAGGGGTCATGTTTTTTTAAAAAATTTTAAAGATCTTTGATAACTTACTCAATAATCATTCATTTTGAATGAACAAAAACTATGGAACTGTTTTACTGACCCTGTGCAATCCTAGTCTTGGGTTGTTAAGAAGTGCTAAAATTACTACTTAAAGTACCCTATGGGGCGCCTGGGTGGCTCGGTTGTCTGTGCGTCCAACTTCGGGTCAGGTCATGATCTCGCAGCTCATGAATTCGAGCCCCACATCAACTCTCTACTGTCAGCATGGAGCTGGCTTTGGTTCCTGTCTCCTTGTCTTCCCCTCTCCAGCTCCTGGTTTCTCTCTGTCTCAAAAATAAATAAAAACATCAAAAAAAAATTTAAATACTGTATAAGTTCTAAGAAAGACTTCTAAATTCCATGTATTTATATGTTTAATACTTTAGCTGTTAAATTGCAGGACACAGAAAGACTTATATCTGAAGAGAAGGACCACATAGCCACTGAGTTATATAGCTTATGGTTCTACTCATGGTGACAGAATTATCAGCTGTCATTATACATATAGACTTCTCTTGAATAAACTGCCTGGTCTATAGGATTCAGCTCAAGAACCTCTTCCAAGAAATCTCTGGACTTTCCCATTTGACCTCCATGAAGGCAGAACTCACTTATGGAATTCTTTGCCTTATTTATTTCTGTACATATAGCATCTTGCATTGTGCCTCGTATATATGTAGGAGGCATTCAGAAATGTTTGCTGAGTGGAGGAGTTAAAAAAATTAACTTGTATCTGATCCTGATTAATCACTATATGTAAATAATATAAAAAGAAAATAAATTGTCACTGGTTTTATTATTGAAATTTGTGTTTTTTAGATGGAAAATATCATCGGCAGATTAAAATAGAAGAGAATGCAACAGGTTTCAGTTACGAGTCACTTTTTCAAGAATATCTTAATGAAACAGTTACAGAAGTTTGGATACAAGATCCTTATATTAGACAGATTCATCAGGTAGGTGAAATGTAGAAAAATATGATGAAATGTTACTTAAAATGTATGAGTTAGTAATAACCCATCATGATGTCTTTCAGCTGTATAACTTTCTTCGATTTTGTGAGATGCTTATTAAGAGACCGTGTAAAGTAAAAACCATTCATCTTCTCACCTCTCTGGATGAAGTAGGTATCTGGAAGCATTTACTCTTTCTTCATGAATTTTGTTTAGCTAGGAGATGTAGTTTGAGCAAGGAAATGTGGACACAGTGCTTCAGCTAGAGCTATTTCTTTGGGAATTGTACAACAATAGGCCTAAAATACCTTCAGAAAAATGCTATTGACTTTTCTGATTTTGTTGTATCTTACATTTGGCTACTTTGCTAAACTATAATTCAAATAGTTTGTCAGTTTAGTTTCTTGGATGTTCTAGGAGATGATCACACTGTCTGCACTATTGACAATTTTGTCTCTTTACCAATGATTATATCTTTTTCTTGATTTACTGTATTGGCCTTCTGGTGGATCATAGCATGATAGTGAGCATCTCTATCTTGATTTTGATTTAAATAGGAATGCTTCTAAATAAACCAGAATTTTAAGATTAACTTGAAGAAAGCACCCCATCTTAATAACTAAAAAGCCTTACTAAAACACATTTTAGGAGATAGGATAGAATCGTGTTATGTGTACATTAGAAAAAAACAATTATTTTGATAAAAACAACTGCCATTAAACTGCTTCATACTTTTATTGCTTCTTTGAGATAATAGACATTGAAACTAGTATAGAATTTTTCCCATTTTATCTATGATACACATTGTGTAGCTTAATGATAATTTAAAATAGTAATAACTGAACAGAAAATCATATTTTTCCTATTAACAGGGTAGTGGGAAAGAGCAGCAAAGTAGTGGCCTGCAAGAAATAAAAGAGTCACTCAAGAATCATGGAGTGCTGTTGGAATTAGAATATTCTTCTTCAGTACATGACCGAGAAATTAGGTTAGTGTATAGCAATATTTTAATTTTTATGCAGTTGAATATACTTACTTATTTTAATGCAATATAATTGCATATAAATATTCAGTTTATTAAAATTTTAAATAAAGCACAATTTTAGTATCTTTTCACTTTTTAGGAAAAAATCTGGCTTATTATATCTGAGTTTCATATCTCTTAATGGAATAGTTTACATGTTCTGTTTCATGTGAGAAGAGGAAGTACTTTTCTATTCAAGCATACATATAGTGTTGGGGTATTGGGATAATTTTCTGGTGGTAATATTTAATATTCTGATGCTTTTAGTATTCACTTATATTTTATGAAATAATCTCATAGGCATGACAGTATGCAGCAGTGTCTACAAGGAGACAGTATATGCAGGTATTTTAGTAATATGTTCCTCTGTTTCACACAGTAGCTTTCATATGTTTATAGTGAGTGCACCTTTAGTTTTAATGAAAACTTAAGCACAACCTAAATGCAAAACAGCTGAAAATGCAGCTGCTGTGGTTGAAGCAGAGGTCGGGGTCCAGAGCTCATCCTGCGTATGTCCTCCATCTCTAGGTAGGGAAACCCCTGCAACACACCATAGCCTGACCTGAATACACTTAGCAGAACAGGAAAGTTTTATCAGAGATCTGAAATTCAAGAATAAGATATAATTTACTTGACAAACTTGTTACCATCTAATCAAACCAACTAATGGTTTCTTTGGACATTTTATTTCATTGTAGACACGGCCCATGAATAACTCCAAGTTTGGTTCAATTCATGCCACTGGAGAAAATGATTTTCTTTGTTAGGGGGAAATTTTGCTGATACTTACTACACTACACCTTTGATAACTGTCTGACTTAAATGTCTGGAATATAATACTGTATACTATTTCAATAGGTTTAACAATGGATGGATGATTAAGATTGGAAGGGGACTTGATTATTTTAAGAAACCACAGGTAGGATATAGTCTTATGAGTAAGTATGTTGCACTTTTTGTAACATTTTAACAAATCGCTTTGGTCTTTTTTATAAAAAAAAAACAAAACACCTCTTTTCTTCTCTTCTTAGAGTCGTTTTTCCCTTGGATATTGTGATTTTGATTTAAGACCATGTCATGAAACAACGGTGGACATTTTTCATAACAAGCACACAAAAAAAATATGATGGGCAGTAACTTAATTTGCATTATATATTTATATTTTAAGTGAATATTGATTTTGGGTTGTTTTTTTTTTTTTACTTTGGACAGATCATTTCTATAATTATGTATTCAATAATAAATTTTTACATTTCTACTAATTTATGGATTCATTGTTCAGTTATGTAACCAATCCTAAGTATTTTTTATAAATACATTATTTAGTGGATTTACAGGGTTTCTAGTCATATGATTAATTTAAACATTTTACCAGCTTTTCTCTTAATTTGACTATTGGGGAATGAATCAATAAACAATAAGAACCTATTAGGAAGATAAATTGGATGTTAATCTTGCCTCTGGGTAAGACATAAAGAGTCCAGGAGGAAAAACTCATGGATTAGAGTACTCTTAAAAGACAGATGGGCTTGGGGCACTTGGGTGGCTCAGTCAGTTAGCGTCTGACTTCGGCTCAGGTCATGGTCTTGCCCTTCCCGAGTTCAAGCCCCACATCGGGCTCTGTGCTGACAGCTCAGAGCCTGGAGCCTGTTTCAGATTTTGTGTCTTCCTTTCTCTCTGCCCCTCCCCAACTCACGCTCTGTCTCTCTCAAAAATAAACATTAAAAAAAAAGTTTAAAAAAAAGAGAGAGATGGGCTTGTAGTTCTAATAACCAAGGAAAAAATTACAATTAAGTGTTTTTGGCAGAAGTACATTAACATTGATTTATCCAATATTACCTAACTTCATAAAGGCAAATCATCCCAATTATACAGATGCATTTTGCATCATTCAACCTTGGCTGGCACATTTGTAAAGCTTTGCGTCTTAGAATCAACTATTCTGGGTAAGCTCATCCATCCAGATGCCAGATGACTGGTTGGGGACAAAGACTAGGTTCCATGGAGATAGGCTTGGATTGCAGACTATCACATATGGAGAAGACAGAAGATTGCATTCAAGATTAAATAGCATGGAGGACCTAAGCCAGGTAGAAGCCACGGGAATATGATTGGGCAGAGTGGTCCTGGGTGGCTTGGACACCAGATTTATGTTTTACCTTTGGGAACCAGCAGTCACCTGACTGACTTGGCACAAAAGACCAAGAAGGAATTCCAGAGAAGTTCCTAATATTTTTCTTTAATGTGTTCAGGTTCACATGCTGATAATGCTAAACCTGAAAAGACTCAAACCAGTTTGCCAAGTTTTATTATATTGGAATTCAGGGTCTCAGGACAGCACTTGGAACAAGTGTTGGACTTAATCAGAAGTTACTTTCTGCAAAGTATCGTAGCTTAGCTTGCCATCCTGTAGACATAGAGTGGCTTTTCATTCAGGTGAGAACATGTATTAGACCTCCTTATTTTCATGTTAAATAACAACTCTGATTTCTTCTAGAGCATGTGAACGTATCATTATAGAGACTCAGCAATCTATAACTCTGTGAAATTAACTTTTATCCAATCTACATAGGAATCCTGCCTAAGAGTCACTGATACTTAAGGGAGAGCACCTAACAGACATGCTATCGATAATACTAGATATTTGAAATCCATCCCCAGGTCCAATTAGGACATCAGAAGTCTACCAGATGCAAGTTACTTATTAAATACATCAAGAAATGTGCAAGAGCTATATGAGAAAACTATAAACTTTATGGAAGAATATAAAAGAAAACTAGGGAAAAACAAATGATATTCTCAAAATGGGAAGGCTTAATAAGATGTCACTTCTCCCTAAGTTAATTTATAAACTAAATGACAAAGACACTAACACTAGGAGACTTGCTTGACCAGCCAAAAAGACATAAAGCTACAACATATATATTTTTAACTGTATGGACATAAGAATGGACAAAACAGTAGCAAAGAATAAGGAGTCTGGAAACATCTGGGAGAGGAAGTGAATGTGTGTAAGAGCCCTCAACATACAATAAAGGTGTTGTTCATATTAGTGGGGAAAGAGTAGACTATTCAATAAATGTTTGGAAAAAACATTAGATATCTACCCCACATAGGGGTTATTGTGTTAAAGAGCCAATTAATTAAAAAAAAATTATTTTAGCTCCACTAAATGTACTAAGTATAACATAAAACCCACGAATTATCAAGGAAAGGAAAAAGCAAAAGATGTGATCATGTAAATAGTTAAAACTTGACTAAAGAGACCATGAAAAGTTAAAATGAGATCAAATTTACAGCATACAGAGAAAAGGGTTAATAGTATTAATATATAAGAAAGATACCAGGGGCGCCTGGGTGGCTCAGTAGGTTGAGTGTCTGACTTCAGCTCAGGTCATGATCTCATGTCTCGTGAGTTGAGGCCCCATGTCGGGCTCTGTGCTGACAGCTCAGAGCCCAGAGCCTGCTTCGGATTCTGTGTCTCCCTCTCTCTCTGCCCCTAACCCACTTGCATTCTGTCTTCATCTCTCAAAAATAAGTAAACACTAAAAAAAAAAAAAAAAAAAAGAAAGAAAGAAAGAAAAATAGCCAGCTTTTCAGGAAGTAAGCTTAATCTTGCCTCTTTAACCTCACCAAGGACTTTGTCCTTTGAGCTATCTCCTTCTCTGCTCTATTGTTGCTGCCAGTACATATATCCCCAACTAGACACCTATTTCTTTGTTCTTCATGAACAAACTTCTTCAAGTTCTCTATTCAATTTTTTCCCATTTTCTACCCACATATTCATACTTAACTCACTTCAACCAGGCTACCCAGTCACTCCACTGAAAATGCTCTTGTCAAGGTCAACAGTGACTTCCATATTACCATATCCAGTGGCTACTTTCTTCCTGTTTCTTGGCCTTTCAGGAGTATTTGACCCAGTTGGCCACTCCCTTCTTGAAACTCTCAAATTCTAAGAAACCCATTTTTTTTCCTCCTCCATTGGCCTTCTCCTAAATTACATACTAAGTAATAACCTCTTTTTTTAAATTTACACTCTCCTCCAAGTGATTATACCAGTAACTTCTTAGTGAAAAGCAACAGAAACTGCTCTTACCTGATGTAAGCAAAAAAGAGATTATAAAGAATAGTGGGTAGTTCAGTCTATCAACACAAGAGCTACAGACTTGGCCTTGGAGGTTCTGCAGTGGAAAAAAAAAAAAAAAAACACATCTAGAATCACAACACAGAACTAATCAGATGATACCACTGCTGACTCCAATGCAAGGCCTGGCCTGAGTAGCCTTATTATTACTTATATCATTTAAAGTACAGGGCAATACACTGTCAGCCTCAGCACCTTTGCTGCCCCCAGATATTCAGGCTCCTGTCACTACTGCCAGAGAAGGATTTTCACCATCCCAGGTTCTCTGCATCATGATCCATTCAGAATCTGAAGCAACTGCATCTGATTTTCAGAGCCTAAGTCCTGTACCCTCACCCTAGATTCAAGAGAGGCTAGGAAAAGAGTACAGTGAAAATTTCAGTTTCCATAAAGGGGGTGGTGGTGTTGGTTTGCAACTTCTGGAGTTCTCCAAGTGAAATTTCGAAACTGGCCTCCATACACTCAGGGTAAGGAGAGAGTGAAGAAAGAGGCAGACCTCTCCAGACTGGTAGCGGGGGTTAATAAGCAAGGGAACTTACATATGAGGCTTGTCTTGGGTGGCTACAAGATAAGTAATCTCCACACATGCCTTTAGAATCTCAAGAGTTCATGGAGGCCCCGATGGGATTCAAGTCACATATACAGTCCAGATGGTCTCAGTAGCCTATTACTCTCTCAAGGCCGAGTCCTTGAGGTGGTTCCCAGTGTGGGAACAGTGGGAAGAACATATATTCCAAGGACAGGGACGGTGTAAGGAGCCTCTGATTGCCCATATCCAGTCTGAGGGTCAACTGGCAGTCACATCCTTTTGATGACCTCTCCAACATCTGGGTTCTACCTCCTGCCAAGGTTTATAAGGTGGACAATTCCCCAGACATATTAAGGGGACTGAGATGCTAAACACTTTAAGCTTCAGATGAATTATAATAGTTCACAATTACCATTTATATGGCTTAAAATACTATTTGTATGCTGTCAAGTCCTAAATCTATAAACTAAACCAAAACTTTTCCTTGGAGTTGTGATCTCATATATTCAGCTGGCATTTCACCTGACATCTCAGAAGCACAGGCATTTCAAATACAGTAAAACCTTGGATTGTGAGTAACTTGTTCCGTGAGCATTCTTCAAGATGAGTGAACATTTCTGATAAGTTTTAACTCAATAAACGTGTGATATCTTGCGATACAAGTACTATGTGATGCCGAATGTCACATGATCACTCTCTTGCTGTGGGATTGTGGGTGATTGTCTCCTATGCTTGGATACTCGGTCTCAGGCCACGGTGTTGGGCAGAAATCAGTGATTTTTCAAAATGTTGGAAAGTGCCCACAACTGGCATTAGTGTATTTTATGTCACCTCAAAGCACATGGACAGTCCTTTGCTTTTCCATACAGGAATAAGCTTAGGAATGCTTTGCTTCATTCTAGGTCAGGCTGCCTGCAGATACAGACCCTTTCCTCTGCTGCCTTATTGCCAGTTACATTACATACAGTATGACAAGAGTTTATTAATACTGTACTGTAGCCAACAGCTGTGTGAAACGTATACAATGGCAGAAAAAAGGTTGAAAAGAAAGATGGTAAGGAGGAGATGATTACAGTGGAAAAGGTTAAGAAGGAAATCATCAAGAAGTACGGACAAGGTATGTGAGTGGCCGAAATTGCAAGATTTTATAAGAAGTCTATGTCTGCATCTTGTCTGCAGAGGAAGAGGAGAAAAAGGCAGAGGAATTCTTCAAATGAGATGAGGGAGATGTGTAAAATGTGGGAGACCGTACACAATTTTGTAGAAAAATCACCACCCGAATAAGGCTGTAGCAGTACAAGCAATGAATCTGTTTAATGACAATGCAATGTCACATTTCTACAAAATCTTCAAAAGGCGGCAAGAGCAAGTGTCATTGGATAGGTTCTGTGTTAAAGTTGCATGAAAAGAGAAAGATTCCATTGAGCCAATAGATAACAGAGGTTCCGTTAGTGATAGTGAAAGTCGTCCTACACAATAACCCTACTCTCTCTTGTCTCTCTCACAGCAGCCACGAAGGTTTTCAGAGGTAAGTGCAGGTTAATTTATTTTTCTTTATATTTTGTATTTTATTATTTTACATTATGTTACAGTATTGTAATCATTTTTATATGAATATTTTTGGGTTGTGGAACGAATTACCTGAGTTTTCATTATTTCTTATGGGGAAATTTGGTATACAAATGCTTTGGATTACAAGCATGTTTCTGGAACGAATTATGCTCGCAAAACAAGGTTTTACTGTAAAGGATGTTGCAACTGAACTTTGGATACACACTCCTCTACTCCCTGTTTACTCCCATCCATCCAATTGCTCAAATAAATCTAGAAGTCATTCTTGATTCCTCATTCTCTTTTATCTCCAGGTGGAAACAACCAGAAAGTTCTGTGGACTCTAGCTGCAAAACATACCTTTTCTATTCCAGGTGATACCTGTTAAATTTCCCTTTTGGAACTTGAAGCCCCTAAAAACTTTCACCTGATGATATCCTTGCTCTTGAGAAACAAATGGTATCAGAAAATCATGAGTGCTTTATTGCACTGAAGCACATCATATCAAGATTTTTATACCTTTCTTAGAAAATAACTTTCACGGGGTGCCTGGATAGCTTAGTCGGTTGAGCGTCCGACTTTAGCTCAGGTCATGATCTCATCATTCATGAGTTCAAGCCCCGCGTCGGGCTCTGTGCTGACAGCTCAGAGCCTGGAGCCTGCTTTGGATTCTGTGTCTCCCTCTCTCTCTGACCCTCTCCCACTCACACCCTGTCTCTCTCTCTCTCTCTCTCTCTCTCTCTCTCGCTCACTCACTCTCTCTCAAAAGTAAATAAACATTAAAAGAAAAAGAAAAGAACTTTCACATGTTGCAGGTTAAAAAATATGCCCAGAGAAATCTCTTCAAAATTGTTTACTGGCTATTTAATATTGCTGCAAAAGAACAGAAGGAACTATGAAACCTGCCTCAAATGAAGAACAGTTAGACTGCCAATTGTGTTTGTCCCAGGAGCCACTTGAAAAGTAAAATCCAGGACGCCTGGGTGGCCCAGTCGGTTGAGCGTTGGACTTCGGCTCAGGTCATGATCTTGCAGTTCAGGAGTTCGAGCCCTACGTTGGGCTTGCTGCTGTCAGTGCATAGCCCACTTCGGATCTTCTGTCTCCCTCTCTCTTGTCCCTTCCCTGCTTCTGTGCTGTCTCTTAAAAATAAATAAAATAAAACATTAAAAATTAAAAAAAAAAGGAAAAGTAAAATCCCCTTCACTTACTCCACTTCCACTTTGAGAGAACCAGTTGCAGGCAAATCCCTGTGTCCACTCCTGCTCCTTCTCTTCTCAAAAGAGAGAGAGAGAAGAGAAAGAAGGAAAGAAGGAAAGATGAGATCTGGACCCACTCAGTTACATGAAGAGAACTCATAAGAGCTAAATTCACATTAAATCCTAACTTCTAGTACATCAGATTGTAACTGTATTTGGAGGTAAGGTCTTCAAAGAGTTACAAAGCTAAAATGATGTCTTTAGGGTGGACCCTCTTCCAGTAAGATTGGTGTCCTTATAAGAAGTGGAAATTTTGACACAGATATACACACTCAGAGGAAATGTAACAGCATTCCTATTGGTCTTAAGGGTTAACTTGCTTCAAGCTTATTCACTCCTTGCTTGCTGACCAAAATCTCTGTAGCAGTACTAACCTACTTACCTTGAGATCCTGCAGACCGCTGACCTTGAGGAACAAAGAACCAGACTTTCTGGAAGATAAGACATGACTATACTCAAAAACAGCTGCCACTGACCATAGTATCCTCAGTGAGAAACATCTGGAAGCCTTGATTCCTGGTACAGGGGTAGGAGTTGGGATTGCCTTGCCAGGATGTGGCTTGTTGGACTTCAGGGGCATCCTTTACTGAGAGACACCTAGGAGCCTTGATTATTGGTAAAGCAGAAGAATCGGGAAAACTTGCATGGACAGATGATTAACTGGTGAGCACCAACTTCTCTCGAACATAGTCCCCTTACCATTCCCTGTGCCTTCCCTTTTAAAAATTCTCCTGCTTCCCTTGGACAGGGAAGATGGGTCTTTGAGATGTTAGTCCGCCATTTTCCCAGGTTGCCAACTTCCTGAATAAAGCAGCTTTTCCTTTCCCACCAATGCCTGTCACTTGAGTATTGGCTTTTGAGTGGTGACTTTGGAACTGGTCCTCTCTCTGGTAACAGAAAGGCTATGTGAGGACACAGCAAGAAGGCAGCCATCTGTGAGCCAAGGAAAGAGGCTCCAGGAGATACCAAACCCATCAACACCTTGATCTTGGACTTGCTAGCCTCCAGAACTATGAGAAAATATATTTCTATTGTTTAAGCCACCCAATCTGTGGTATTTTTTGTGGCCACCCTAGCAAACTAACATATACTGCTTTATTGTTTCCCTTTAAAAAGAATCCAAATTAAACCTTGCCCTGAAAATGGACGTCATCCTTAATTTTTGACAAGTGTTGAACACTGTGTCAGTATATTTCCATGGCCATTGCCAGCATCACCTCTGCTGGGATTCCTACAGTAGTCTTCCAAATGGCTTTCTGCTTCCTATCTTCCCTCACTCCAGTCCATTCTCCACAAAGCAGACAGAATAGTCTTTATAAGAACTGCAGTATCATTGCACTTAAAATCTTTCTCTACCTCGGACTATCAGTCCCTACATAATCTGGTCTCTTTTTCTCTACAGCTTTGTCTTGCTCCATTCTCCTCATGTTCCCACACTTCAATTTTTCTATACTTCCTTTGACACCATTAAAAACCTAGCTGTGGGGTGCCTGCGTGGCTCAGTTGGTTAAGTGTCCAACTCTTGATTTTGGCTCAGGTCATGATCTCACAGTTCATGAGTTCAAGCCCTACATCACTGCCAGCACAGAGCCTTCTTGGGATTCTTTTTCCCTCTTTCTGCCCTTCCCCTACTCATGCTCTCTTAAGTAAAACTTAAGAAAAATCTAGCTTTTACCTGCTTTAGGGCCTTCCTGTATACTGTTCTGTGTCGCAGATTATACTTTACAAAAATGGTTTCAGTAACATCTTCCAGACCCAGCAGTAATTTTTTAAAATGTTTGAGAGAAAGAGCGCATATGCATGCACAAGCGGGGTAGGGGCAGAGAGAGGGAGATAGAATCCCAAGCAGGCTCTGTCCTGCCAGCGCTGAGCCTGATGCAAGGCTCCAACTCACACACTGTGAGATCATAACCTGAGCTGAAATCAAGTCAGATGTTTAACTTACCAAGCAACCCAGGGGCTACCCTGCCTCCCCCGCCCCCCGCCGCCTTTTTTTCCCCTGCCTCCCCTTTTTTAATGCCAGCAGTGATTTTTAGAGTGACTTTGAGATTCCTCCCATGGAGAGGTGGTTATTGATGTTCTCTCCCCTTGAATTTGGATGCACATGGGACTACAGAAGTGATACTGTGTTACTTCCAAGACTAGGTCATAAAAGGAAAGAGTTTCTGTTGGGCTTGAGTCACTTGTTCTGGAAATCCAGCTACCATGTTGTGAGGAAGTCCAGGCAGGCTTGATTAGGCCCAAGTGGAAAGGAATTGAAGCCCTCAACTCACAGCCCCAGCTGAGCTCCCAGCCAACTGCCAGCACCAATTTGCCAGCCATGTGAGCCATCTTGAAGTAGGTATTTCCAGCCCCTTAAGCTGTCCTAGCTAATCCCACTGGATCATATGAGCTATCCCCATCAAAGCTCAGCTCAAATTGTAGATTTGTGAATAAAATAAACGTTTTTTAAGACACTAAGTTTTGGAATGGTTTGTTAGTTAGCAATAGATAACTGATAAAACTTGGAATACTCTCCTCCCCACTCCCCTGTGCATGGCTGCTTTCTTCTCATTCTTCAGGTCTCTGTTTCAATGTCCTCTCCTTGATAGGTCTAGCTAGGTAGTCTCTATTATAGCTACCTGGGCTTTTGTTTGTTTGTTTTATAATTGTCTGTCTACATTCCCTATTAGGCTTGAGTTTTTTACACTCAGGTCTTTAACTACTAATGGGTCATAAAATCAGTTTTTAAAAGCTGAAATAAAATTGAATATAAAATATCAAATAAATAGTATAGGATAAACATTGCATTGTAAAACTTGTTAGGTATAGGTAATATCTGTGCTGGTACACAATATAAAATATTTATTTTTTACTCTAGTTTTTAACAAGTTTGAAAAGCCATTACACTAAACTGTCAATTCTTGAGGTCGTATCTGTATCTTACTCACCATGAACATCCAGCAACTACAAAGTACCTGGCACACAGTAGGCACTCAAAAAGCACACAGTAAATACTGTAGAAATAAGAGAAATATATGAATGAACTGTAGAGACACAAAGTGTTGGCACTGACTTTACTCTGAAGAAGTTTGGCACTGAAGAGATAGAGACAAAGCAAAACTTGAGCAGGGGTTTAGGGGAAAGAAGAGACATGAGCATGTTCATTCACTCTGGGTAAGGATCCAGTAAAAATGGAGAGAGAAAATGCAAGATAAAGAAGATAATTTTTTTTTATTTAAAAAAATTTTTTTTAAATGTTTTTATTTATTTATTTATTTATTTATTTGAGAGAGAGAGAGAGAGAGAGAGCGAGTGAGCATGAACAGGGGAGGGGCAGAGAGAGAGGGAGACACAGAATCGGAAGCAGGCTCCAGGCTCTGAGCAGTCAGCACAGAGCCTGACACAGGGCTCGAACTCACGGACCATGAGATCATGACCTGAGCTGAAGTCGGACGCTCCACCGACTGAGCCACCCAGGCGCCCCAAGAAGATAATTTTTTGATTGTACAAGGCCCAAACAGGTTGGAAAGGACAAAGATCCAGGTACAATTACAGGGGTTAGCCTTAAGGAAAAGGAGTTGAGAATGAAGGACAATTGTTGAGAAGACATGGGGTACTGAAGGAACTCATTTATGAAGGCTTCCACTGTCAAATTAGGAGTTAAGGTTTGTGACAAGAGCAGTGGAGCTCTGAACTTAAGAGGAAACATTTGTGATTAAGGCCTTTGAAGAATGAGGGAGTCAATGGAGAGGAATTGAACCTGACGCCAATAGAGAATAAATATAAGTTGGAAACTGCAAATATTAAATTGGGTTAATCTGCATGATTACATGAATTTTCCTCCAGCTTTGCCTGCCATCTGGGTATCATAGGAGTAAAAGATCAGTTGTTGGAAGAAAAATAATTTAAAAAAATGGCCATATAGGTCAAGAGAGAAAAGCAAATGAGAATGCTGACAAGAAAGGACAGTATACATGAAAGAATTCAGGGTTGGGTAGGAAGGGAGAGGAAGCAAGAGACTTGGAGAGTTAAGGGGTTAGAAAAGTGCAGTGGGCTCCTCTTTAATGGGAGAGGATGGAGGATAAGACACTTAAATAACATGGGGGTTAGAGGTACTGACTGTGGCGCAGTTGAAAATCCACATATAACTTCGGACTTCCCCAAAACTTAACTAGTAGCCTGCTGACCAGAAGCCTTATTAATAACCATCAACACATATTTTGTATTATGTACTGTATTCTTGAAGTAAGCTAGAAAAAATGTTATTTAAAAATCCTAAGGCAGGTGCCTGGGTGGCTCAACTGGCTAAGCATTTGACTTCAGCTCAGGTCATGATCTCATTGTTCGTGGGTTCAAGCCCCCCGTTAGGCTCTGTGCGGACAGCTCAGAGCCTAGACCTGCTTTGGATTTTGTCTCCCTCTCTCTCTGCCCCTCTCCTGCTCATGCTCTGTCTCTCTCAAATAAAAAAATAAACGCTAAAAAAAATTTTTTTTTAAATCGTAAGGGAAAGAAAATATTTATAGCACTGTAAAAAAAAAAAAAAATCTACATATAATTGGACCCATGCAGTTCAAACCCATTGTTCAAGGCCAACTGTATGATTTAAAGGAAGAAGTTTAGAATTTAAGGTTTCAGAGGTGACAGGAAGCCTGGGTTGTATTCCCTAGAGGTAAGAAAACTAATTCTGAGATCAATGTCAAATAAAGTATACATCTCCATGGTAGTAACAGGAAGGAGCAGAAATACATATCTGTGCTAGGTTAAAAAAAATAAATAAAAAGCAATGAAGAAAGAGATAACATATCTATAGGCCAGAAAATAGAAAATATGGACTAGCTGACACTTCCTAATGAGGAATAGTTACTGAAAGAGACTATGTCTTTTTTAAGAGACATACAATGAAGGTGCCTAGCTGGCTCAGTCGATAACAGCGTGCGACTTGATCTCAGGGTTGTGAATTCAAGCCCCATGTTGGGTGTGGAGATTACTTTAAAAAAAAAAAAAAAAGACATACAAAGTAAACATTTTATTATCATTAAAACCATTAATAAATTTATTGGGAATCACATTATTCCCTTAATTTTTTCACAGAGAATATTCCATTTACTGTGTAGTTCATCATCTTTAGGACATGTTTTATGTAATATACTTGTTAGCATAGTAGTTTCAATTGGGCAAAACTTACTGCCAATAAAACCTGCTTTTAATTTGTCACATATTTCCAGTGGCAACCAATGATCAGGTGCTTCAATATTACAGATTTCAATTCTTCCATTCTTTATGTCTATGACTATTTTAATTTCCAAATATGACTGTCCATATAATACATTAAAGGAAGTGTTTATACTAAACTTTGGAGTTTTGCCATATATCCACTCCCAGGTCTGTAGTTCTTTGGCTTTATTATTTATTCCAGGAAACAGTGTCTCATCCGTTGGGTTTATTAGGTTAATATGATTATCAATTTGATGGTAAGCAGCATATTCTGCAGCAATAGCATTCATCAGTACTTCACAGGTCAGAGTGGGATCTTTTTCCAAAAGATTTTTTACTACGGAAGGTATGCTAGCAGTGGCATTGCTCTTGATCCCTTGGTAAGGGCTCTTCAGCAAAGATGACAAGAAGGTCCTATTGGTACTACATAATAAAGTGCAATGGTGATAAGCAGTAGTCCGGCCAATCTTAGAAGCTGTTCCTGAGATTTTAAACTGTCCATCAAGTAAAAGGTCACATCTTTTAGTGGCCTGCACATCCAGCTGGGGTTGGATAGCATTCAGAGCTCTCACAACTAATTTTAAATTCTCCATCCTATTGTACTTTTTTTTGGTTGTAAAAAAAGTCAAATTGATATTACCCATATCATGATAGACTGTTCCTCCTCCACTTCTTCTCCGAGCCAGTTTTATACCTTCTTCTCTCATCAGATTCAGGTTGCATTCCTGCCAAGGATTCTGATGTCTACCTATTACAACAGAGGGAGAATTTCTCCAAAGGAAAAGAACCGGCTTGCCCTCTAGATTCACATGGTCATGGATCCAGTCTTCTACAGCCAGATTTTGATAAACATCATTAGAAATCGATTGTAAAATAAGCCCACTTTTTACTGTGTTTTTAAAGCCAGCTGTTGGGACCTTGAGGTTACAAAGTAACTGGAAGCAATTCTTCATTGAAAATGGGATCAGCATGCTTTTAAAAATGGAAGAGAAACAAGTTAATTGAGAAAAAGAAAATTTAATTGCATTTTCTAGCTCTTGATTCTCGGTTATTTAATCAAAAGTTTCTAATGTATCAGTTGCTTTGCTTGCCTTTTAGCTTTATTGTTAGTCTTTAACAACTCTACAACAGAGTACTCAAAGGAAATAAACGAAGACAAACCTGAAGAAGAGTTTCAATGTCTGATGGAATGTGCCTTGTGGAAACCACCTTCCCAGCTTCTGGGCTCTGGAGAGATCCTGTTAAAGCCAGGATATCCTCTTTCTCCTAGAGGAGGCTTGGATTCATCTGGGACCGGTGAATCTCTTTTTATTCAATGGTTCAGTAACAGATCAGCCTTGAAGGTCTGGTAAAATGTTTCTTTTCTTTTTTAAAAATGTTTGCTTATTTTTGAGATAGAGGGCGAGTGGGGGAGGGGCAGAGAGGCGGAGACCCAAGACTCCAAAGCAGGCTCCAGGCTCTGAGCTATCGGTACAGAGACCCAGGCTGGGCTCAAACTCACCAACTGTGCGATCATGACCTGAGCCAAAGTCGGAGAAGCCGACTGAGCCACCCAGGCCTCCCTAAAATGTTTCTTTACATTTTACAGTTTTCCCCCAGACAACAACCTTATTTCCATATTCTAGGGGGACGCTTTGATACCACCATTTTGCATTACAAACATGCTTTTCAACACTGAACAGAAAGCAAAAGATAACAATTCCATCTATCCTCTTATGTAGGCCCAGCTCCTTCAAAACACCTGTTATTTTGCTACATCTTTGACAGTACATAACTGACCCAGAGTCTCACGACGGTCGCATGTTTTATTTCGCTTTCTTGGCTCTCTGTGGGAACGCACACACCTGGCACCCAACACGTTTTAGTTTTTTACCCTCCTGCGTTGGGGATAAGCTGTTCCTAACCGTGGAGTTAGGTCGTCCCAAGCGGTGAGCGAAAACCACGGCGTGTACAGCACCGGCCTCGGCGGCCTGGACTCAGAGTCCCAGGTGTCCACCCACCACTCACACCCAAAGGGCCGCCCGCCCCAGCGGCCCCGAACCGCACTTACAGCTTAGCTCACCTGCTTCTTCCAGTCGCGCGCACGGCGCACGCAGGTTCCTACAGGAGAAGGACGCGTGCGAGGACCCCACGGCCCGTCAGGCTGCGCGCGCGGCCAGCCCCGCCCACTGCCCACTGGGCCAGAGGAAGGCTGGGCGGCGGAAGCGCCGAGAGGAGGCGGGGCCACGCCGGGAGCCCTTCGTTCCCATTCTTTGGTGTCTGGCTGTGGGTGCCCGAGGGGCTCTCGACAGAGTCGATCAGCTGGCGCTAAACCAGATTAGAGATGGGGATACTTTCCAATGGAAAGTCACAGCGCCCGCAGTTCAGATGGAGTTCCCCACGTGACAGCGCGGAGCTAAGGGTCACCCAGGGCGAAGGTAGGACAGGGCGGCTGTGTCAGGTTGGAGGGGGCATTCGCAGAGCGAGGCCAGAGGGAGGACGCCAGGAAGCCAGAGCAGTCAGGTCGCATGCCAGGCCAGGCCAGAGCACCAGCAGATGCCTACTGAATGTGCAGTCATTGCTCCAGGTCTTTCCATATCTCCTCACAGTCCAAAGAGCACATAATTCCACTTGGAAGGCGAGAAAACTAAAATCAGTTTTAAAAGACAAATTGCATTTAAAGGAATAAACGCTGGTATTCCCAATACAGAGATGGAAACTGCTGGGAAGGAGTGGGTCAGAAAATACACACTTAGGCTAATGAATGTTACCTATCTGCGGTGACCCTAAGTGCAGTTGGCAAGAAAATTCTTGTGGCTCAGCCAGGTGGGCAATTCCTCCAGCAAGCCAAAGTTTCATTTAACTATTGCTGCATAATAACTGACTCAAACATCAGTGGCTTAACACGATTTTTTATTTCTAATATTTATACGGTTTCACCAGAGCTTTATTCATCCAGGGTTGACTGAGCTGGGAGGTCCAGGATGGTCTTATTCACACCCTGGCAACTGGTGTTTACTGGCTGCTGGGGCACCTCAATTCACACCTAACCTTGGAAGAGACACTTCAGCCACCTTATGTTAGCCAAAGCAACAACAAAGTCAGGCCAGAGATAAGGGATGGAGCAATGGACCTCACCTCTTCATAAGAGGAGCCCAAAGAATTTGTGGTCTCTTTCAATCTTCCACAGAAATGAAAATTTTCAGTTAGAATAGAAACTGCCTAGGCCTGCATCTTGGAATAAGCAGCATCCAGGGTTCACAATTTGGTGATGCTTCACAGGGCTCCATAAAAAGCTACAATTTTTTTTTTTTTTTAAAGCTACAATAAAGACAAATGGCTCATTTATCATTACCCTTTTGGTTGAAGTTCCTCTTTCTTGTATTACGCAGATGGAATGGATTTTGTTCAGTTAGTCCCTCTAGGAATTTTATTAAAAATAGCCACACAATACTGTTTCCCTTTGCTTATATTACATCCTTCCTAAATTTCATTTCTCTCAAATCTGAGATAATTTTTTTTCCCTTTATTTCCTACTGAGGTGGTTGTGTCCTTTGGTTATTCTTAACCCTTCTCCTACTTCACCTCCACTGGAACCTTCTTCCACTGACACCCAAACATGAACTCTGCTTCATCATAACAATCCTCCAGTGACCCCACTTCCTTTTCCACCTTTCATCCTGTCTACTTCCCTTTAAAAGAGCAGAGCTTCAAGGACTTGCTACATATCCAGTTGCTTACTTCCCATTCATAATCAACTTCCAATATTTCTTCTGTCCCCATTCTGTCAAAAGTGCTTTTTGAGTGGGGGGTGGTGAAATGGGTCAGGGTGGTCAAAGGTATAAACTTCCAGTTATAAGTAAGTCCTGGGGATCTAATGTACAGCATGGTGTCTATAGTTAACAATATTGTATTAATGTGTTTACAAGGTGCTGAGAGTAGATCTTAAAATTTTTCATCACAAGAAAAAAATTTGATGGATGTTAACTTATTGTGTTGTTTTGCGGTATATACATATATAAAATCATTATGTTGTACACCTAAAACTAACCCAATGTCGTATGTCAACTATACTTCTATTAAAAAATAGAAATAAAGAATAAATAAATCTCTTTAAATCACTAAAAATGTATTCAGGGCTGATGAAGAATGAGGTCAGCTACTTATTTTCAAATGGTTGTGGGGAGACGGAAGGCCTTTGTACTAGCAACTTTTCTGTAAATTTGAGATTGTTTCAAAATAAAAGGAAAATAATATATGTTAGGTGTCTGACACTGTAATAAAGACTGTTAGTGCCCCCATGCATTCTCCAGCTGCTGTGAGTGTAGGAGCTGTTGTGTCCAGAGACACGTTAGTGATTCATGCTACCTCCCTGCTCCTCCAGCCTCCCCCTTGGGCTTTGTGGTAGCAATCAAGGTCTGACTAGTATGGGGCACAATAGTCCCACCCTTTGCCTCAAAATGGGTAATGGAACAGCTGTACAGTCAGATCCTTCCAAAGCATCCTGTGGATCAGGCCAAGAATTTATCTGAGCTCTCATCCTCAGCTGACTCCTATTTCCCTGTCTTGCTTCCCTCACTCCCTTACATGCTTTTTCTAAAGAGCACACTCTCAAAAATCACATGCATCTGAATTCCTGTCTCAGGCAGTTTCTAGGGAATCCCAACTAAGAGATCACACACTAGCTCAATAAGTGAAAGCTTTTATTATTAGCATCCATGACAACATCATTAGATGCAATACATAATAGGTTTAGACACCTTATTTTATGGATATGTTGAATTTAAAGTCTCCTAAACATCCTTATTTCTGCTGAACTACTTTTTTTTTTTATGGGAAGTTTACTGTCTTATTAGAAGTGGCAGAACTCTGAAAAGTACTCACTTTAGGATTCCACTTGTAGAATTCTCCCAAAACACCTAAGTGAGGTTGTTATCCTTATTAAGCTTGTTCCATTTTACCTCTTCCAGGAAGTCTTTGTGGATTTCCCTTGTCAAGTGTGCTAAAACTATGGCTTAAGTTGGATTTAAGAATTCCAGTTTTTTGGTATCTTAGCAGCAGTGGTTCTCAATGAGGGTGATTAATGTTAGCATTTTTATTGTCTCAATGACTTGAGTGAGCTACCATATCTGACATCATGCAATGCATGAGGCATCATGCACAATGAAAAATCATCCCACATTCAGCATCACCATGACTATCAAATATCCTGTTGGACATTCATGGAGATGAAAAACAAGGCTGTAAATATCTGAGCCAAGCCCCTGTTAAAAAAAAAAAAAAGTGATTTTGCTAAGGTCATTGTGACATTTCACGTTGCTAGATCCAATCCTTGTCTAACCTTGCAGTTGACTACCTCTACCTTAATGACTACTGTGGGCAATCTTGACATTACCTTGTCTTGGTTTTCCACCATCCTCAATGCCAGTTCCTCAGTTCCTTTGCTAGTTCCCTTGTGCTGACTAGCTCCTAAATGTTGGAGTTCTCAGGACTTTAGCTCACATTATACATTCACCTTAAGCAATTTCATTCATTCCCAAGGCTTTAAATGCCATTTCTGTGTACAACTTCAAAAGTTGTATTTTTAGTTTCATACATATAAATGACTACTTGCCTTGGAAGCTGGGTTATGTCCCCAAACCATGCTCCTGAGCTTTTCCCTAAGGAACCTCCATGCATGTAGTCTCTTTAGCTAGAAATCGTTTCTTTTTCCTCCACTTTCAAACCATCACTCTTTCCTGCTAAACTTCATTTGGACTTTAACCCTTCTCAAGATCTCAACCATCACCATCATGTTACTTAGACAACCATGTCACTGCAAAAGCTATGAAAACTTCCTAGTTCCAACAATTAAAAATCAAGTTTATGTGTTATGTCTCCTGTCTTTCTGAACATTTTACTTTTTCTTCATGGTACATCATAATATGCATCTTATAGAATTACTGTCTGATACTGTATCTTCCCTGGTAGACAGTAAGCACTATGAAGATGGTGGCTATTTTATTCACTACTATATCCCCACCAAGAAACATAATGCCAAGTTAGGTGAACAAATGAATGACTTATGTTTTTTTCCTCTCCCAAAGAATTATGTTCTGTAAATGATAAAAAGCAGTGTCTTATTGGCTTATGTCCAATTCAACAATTTTATTTAACTCTAGGATCAATATTCCTTACAATACATTTGTATTTTTCTGATTTATAAAATAGTTTCCCCTGAAAGAAGATGGTTTTTCATCTTTGTTTTTATGAATATTAAGGAAATTTCTCACAATTAGCCATTAGAGATAGCCAGTAAATTTTAAAGTACAGGAAAATGTTCAAAACATACATACATACATAATATAAATAGTTACAAGGTCACTATATGTCAACACAAAATGGTTTTACTTTCATCTAACAATACTTGGGACAATACTGCTGTCTCAAACTACTAGACATTTCTATAAGAATGGCAAACTGATGCTATAAAACAAGAATTTTTTTTTATCAATATATTAGGTTTATTTATTTATTTTTTCAATATATGAAGTTTATCGTCAAATTGGTTTCCATACAACACCCAGTGCTCATCCCAAAAGGTGCCCTCCTCAATCCCCATCACCCATCTTTCACTCCCTCCCACCCCCCATCAACCCTCAGTTTGTTCTCAGTTTTTAAGAGTCTCTTATGCTTTGGCTCTCTTTCACTCTAACCTTTTTTTTTTTTTTCTTCCCCTCCCCCATGGTCTTCTGTTAAGTTTCTCAGGATCCACATAAGAGTGAAACCATATGGTATCTGTCTTTCTCTGTATGGCTTATTTCACTTAGCATCACACTCTCCAGTTCCATCCAAAAACAAGAATTTTTTAACACAAGACTATTTTTCTTACATTAAGTATTGGTGGTATAAAATGGTAGTATCTATAAAATAAACCATTAGACTTGGAAATAACTATTTTGTAACTCTGAAATGAATTCAATGTGGGGAAAAATAGTTTTAAAAGGATGATTTAAAATGTGAAATGCTTCTCAAGATATGTAACTTACTGGTCTTTTGCAGGGTTTATGTGAAGTGATCTTTTACAGAACAGAAATGCAAAACTGCAGTAAGATAAAGTACCCTAAAGCAAAATCCCAAACTTGAAATATTAAAAAATTGGTACACTAGAAATAGTATGAAATACAGGTGTCAAATTGTTCAGGCACTGTTTTTGATCACTTGTTAGAGAAACATTATAATTAAAATGTTTTAGTACCATTTAAATACTGTTAATCAAAAATTCTGATTTTTGACAAGGATAGAATACCAGAGAATTTTGCTTTGAATTTTGAAAAGTTTTTTTCCCCTAAGACAACTGTTTTGAATATGTATCAAAAAAGTGCAGTCTAAGGTGATTCATAAATAGTGAAAAATAAGCAATCATCATTCTTCATTTTGTTAGGTTTTCCTAATAAGGTTAAGTTCTCATTCAACATGCTCTCTTAGTCAAAAGCAATTTCTTTGGCAGAATGTACAAATAACTTCATTCCACATCTGTCATTTCTATTCCATCATTTTCTTTAACATATACTACAGAACCCAAGATTTTCTCTGAAAGAGATCCTGTGCTAATCTCTTTACTTCTTGTAAAGTTTTCTTGGCTTGTGTTTTCTAATCTTATTTTCTTGATGTTTTGAAATAACTGAGTCACTGGTTCCAACTTGCTTTTCTCAGTCCCTTGCATTAAATGATCGTCCACTTTTGAATCCACACGCATAGCAGATACCTGAGTAGCAGATTTACTAAGGGAAAATCCCATTGGGAGAGCTGAATAATATAGTTGGCAGGTATCTCTTTAAGCAGTGGAAATGTTTCTTCAACTTGATTGCTTGGAAAGAAATGATAACAGGTGAATACAGTGGTAATTTCAACTAACCTCATGGCAGTGCTTGTTTTCATGAAACATCATGGTGGTGACTCCAAAAATATAAAGTAAAATTGCCTTGGGGTGCCTGGGTGGCTCAGTCGGTCCAACTTCAGCTCAGGTCATGATATCATGGCTTGTGAGTTCAAGGCCCCCCCCCCCCCCCCCAGTCAGGCTCTAGCCTGACAGCTCAGAGCCTGGAGCCTGCTTCAAATTCTGTGTCTCCCTCTCTCTTTGCCCCTCCCCCGCTTGCTCGTGTGTGTGTGTGTGTGTGTGTGTGTGTGTGTGTGTGTGTGTGTGTGTGTGTGCGCGCGCGCGTGCTCTCAAAATAAATATTAAAAAAAATTTAAAAGTAAAATTGCCTTCCACTTCTCAATGTTTACATTTTCTTTGTAGGAGGATTTGCAGTTCTACAGGTTCTGTGAAAGTCTTTTTAAAAAGGAATTTATCAGATTTTGTGCTTTATCACCTTTCAGAAATAAGAGAGCTTCTCTACTTAGTCCTTTATATCGTTTTTCCTATTAAAAATTGTTAATAAATTATTAATGGATTAAAGAAATAATTACTGAAGGCCAAACACTCTGCTAGGTATTCTGCCAAAAATACAGATGCCCAAACAACTGTAAACATTTACCTATGAAGCAAACAGAATTAATGGGGGACGACTGGATGGCCCAGTGGATTAAGTGTCTGGCTCTTGATCTCTCAGGTCATGATCTCACTGTTTGTGAGATCAAGCCCCACATCAGGCTCTGTAGCTGACAGCATGGAGATTGGGATTCTCTCTCTCCGCCCCTTCCCTGCTCATGCTCACACTGTCTCTTTGTCTTTCAAAATAAATAAACTTAAAAAGGAATTGAAGGGAGAAATAGTTCTATAATAATAGTTGAAGATTTCAATATTCCACTCTCAATAATGGATAGAACAACTAGATAGAAATAAGAAAATAGAGGACTTAGTAAAGAAATAGAGCACTTAAACAACAAACCGACTAGATTTTTTAATTTTAATTTTTTTTAATGTTCATTTTTGAGAGAGAGAGAGAGATACAGCATGAGTGGGAGAGGGGCAGAGAGGGAGAGGGAGACACATAATCTGAAGCAGGCTCCAGGCTCTGAGCTGTCAGCACAGAGCCCAACATGGGGCTAGAATTCACAAGCTATGAGATCATGACCTGGGCTGAAGTCAGACACTCAACTGACTGAGTCACCCAAGTGCCATTAATTTTAATTTTTTATTTAAGTAGGCTTCATGTCCAGCATGGAGCCCAATGTGGGACTTGAACTCATGACCCTGAGATCAAGACCTCAGCTGAGATCAAGAGTCAGACACTTAACCAATGGGCCACTCAGGTGTCCCTAAACCAACTACATTAACAAACATTTACAGAACACTCTACCCATCAACAGCATACACATTTTTCTCCAGTGCACTTGTGACATTTTCCGGGATAGACCACATGTTAGACCACAAATTGAGTCTCAACCGATTTTAAAAGGTCGATATCATATAAGGCATCTTCTCTGACCACAACAGAATGAAGTTGAAATCAGTAACAGAAAACAGGAAAATTCATGAATTTGTGGAAATGAACACACTTTTTTTTTTTTTTTGAGAGCATGAGTAGGGAAAGGGCAGAGTAAGAGGGAGAGAGAGTAAGCAGGCTCCATACCCAGTGCGGTAGCTCAACCTCACTACTGTGAGATCATGACCTGAGCCGAAATCAAGAGTTGGATGCTTAACCTATTGAGCCACCCAGGCATCCTGAAATTAACACACTTTTAAACAACCAATGGATCAATGAAATCACAACAGAAATTAGAAAACACTTAGAGATGAACTTAAATTTACAGCATATCAAAACTTACTGGATACAGCTAAATCGGTGCTACAGTGGAAATTTATAGCTATTAACACATTAAAAAAACAAGATCTCAAATCATCAACCTAATTTTATAACATAAGGAACTAGAAAAAGAAGAAAAACTAAACTTACAGACAGCAAAAAGAAGAAAATAATAAAGATAGAAATAAAATAAAATAAATAGAAAATAGAAAAACAACAGAAAAAGCAATGAAACCAAAAGTAGTTCTTTGAAAAGATAAACAAGATTGACACAATTTCTTAGATGGATTAAGAAGAAAAGATGACTCAAATTATTAAAATCAGAAATGAGAGCAGGACATTACTACTGATTTTACTGAAATAAAAAGGAATATAAGAGAGTGCTCTATTTTATATGTCAACAAATTGGATATTCTAGCTGAAATGGACAAGTTCCTAAAAACAGAAAACCTACCAAGACTAAATCATGAAGAAACAAAATCTGAATAGTCATCAAAATTCTCTTGACAAACAAAAGCCCCGGACCAGATGGCTTCACTGGTGAATCCTACCAGACACATAAAGAAGAACTAATACCAATCTTTGTCAAACTTTTCTAAAAATTGAAAAGGAGGGAACCCCTTATGTTACCATGAGGCCAGCATTACCCTGATATAAAAGCTGTAAGAAAACAAGCAAACAAACAAAAACCCTACAACAACCTGTAGACCAATATTCCTAAGGAACATTGATACAAAAATTCGCAACAAAGTACTAGCAAACCAAATTCAGCAGGATATTAAAAGGATTACACATCCTGATCAAGTGGGTTTATTCCTGGAATGCAAGAAAGGTTCAATATATAAAAATTGATCAATGTAATATATCACATTACAGAATGAAGGAAAAGAACCACACAATCAACTCAATGAAGCAGAAAAACATTTGACAAAATTCAACAAACTTTCATGATGAAATAGACAAACTAGGAAAAGATGGAAAATACCTCAACAAAATAAAAGCCATATGTGAAAACCCACAGCAAACATCATAATCAGAGAAAGCTTTTCCTTAAGATCAGGAATAAGGCAAGGATGCCCACTTTCACCACTTCTATTCAACACAGTACTGGAAGTTCTAGCCAGAGCAAAAAGAAATAAAAGGCACACAAATTGGAAAGGAAGAAGTAAAATTATCTCTATTCACAGATAATATGATCTTATATGTAGAAAATTCTAAAGATGGCACACACACACACACACACACACACACACAAAACTGTTGGAACAAATGAATTCAGCAAAGTGGCATGATACAGTCAACACACAAAAGTCAGCTGCATTTCTATATACTAACAATAATCTGAAAAGGAAATTAAGAAAATATCCACTTACATTAGCATAAATGGAACAATAAGATACTTAGGAATTAACTTAACCAAGGTGAAAGACTTGTATGATGAAAAATACAAAACACTGCTGAAAGAAATTAAAGAAGACATAAATAAAACACATCCCATGTTCACAGATTAGAAGACCTAATATTATTAAGATGTTCATATTACTCAAAGTGATCTACACATCCAAAGCAATCCTTATCAACATCCCAGTGACATATTTTGCAGAAATAGAAAAATCCATCCAAAAATTCATATAGAATCTCGAATAACCAAAATAATCTTGAAAAAGAATAAAGCTGGAAGGCTTACATTTTTTGATTTTAAAACTTAATAGAAGGCTACAGTAATCAAAATAATGTACTGGCCTAAAAACAGACATACAGACCAATGTAACAGAGTCCAGAAATAAACCCTCACATATATGGTCAAATGATTTTTTTTAAGTTTATTTATTTATTTTGAAAGAGAATGTGCATGCAAATGGGGGAGGGATGGGGTGGGCAGAGGGAATCCCAAGCAGGCTCTGCACTGGGGCTTGATCTCAGGAAGGGTGAAATCATGACCCAAGCCAAGATCAAGAGTTGGATTCTGTTTTTTTTTTTTTTTTTAACGTTTTATTTATTTTTGAGACAGAGACAGAGCATGAATGGGGGAGGGGCAGAGAGAGAGGGAGACACAGAATCGGAAGCAGGCTCCAGGCTCCGAGCCATCAGCCCAGAGCCTGATGCGGGGCTCGAACTAACGGACTGCGAGATCGTGACCTGAGCTGAAGTCGGACGCCCAACCGACTCAGCCACCCAGGCGTCCCAAGAGTTGGATTCTTAACTAACTGAGCCACCCAGGCGCCGCAGCTCAAGTGATTTTTGATAAGGGTGCTTAGATCATTTCATGGAGAAAAGGACAGTTTTTTCAACAAAAGGTGCTGGGGAAGCTGGATATCCACCCGCAAAAAAAAAAAAAAAAAATGGAACCCTTACCTAACACCATATGCAAAAATTAACTCAGAATGTATCAAAGACCTAAATATAAGATCTAAAACTATAAAACACCTAGAAGAAAACATAAGGCAAAAGCTTTGCCATGGATTTGGAAGTAATTTCTTGATTATGATGCCAAAGGCATAGGCAACAAAAGAAAACAGACAACTTGGTCTTCATGAAAATTAAAAAAAAAATTGTGTGTCAAAAGGCACTATCCAGAGTAAAAAGGCAACAGAAAAAATGGGAGAAAATATTTGTAAATCATATATCTGGTAAGTGACCAGTAGAATATACAGTGAACTCCTAAAATTCAACAACAAAAACCCAATTAAAAAATGGACAGAGGACTGGATTAGATATTTCCTCAAAGAAGATATGTGAATGTCCAATAAGCACATGAAAAGATGTTCAGCATCACTAATAATTACAGAAATGCAAATCACAACAGTGAGACACTGCTTTGTACCCATTAGGACAGCTATTACAGAGAGAGAGAGAGAGAGAGAGAGAGAGAGAAAAGAAAGAAAGAAAGAAAAGAAAGAAAGAAAGAGAGAAAGAAAGTAAGAAAGAAAAAGAAAAAGAAAACAAGTGTTGGCAAAGGTATGGAGAAATTGGAACCCTTAGGTACTGTTGGTGGAAATGGAACAGCTGCTGTGGAAAATAATTTGGCAGTTCCCCCCAAAAGCTAAAAATAGAATTACCATATGATCCAGCAAACCAACTTCTGGGTATAGACCCAAAATAATTGAAATCAGGGTCTCAAATAGTTGTACACCCATGTTCATAGTAGCCTTATTCGCAACAGCTAAAACATGGAAACAGTTCAAGTGTCCATTGATGGGTAAGCAACATGTAATGCATATATATACAATAGAATATTATTTAATACTATAAAGGAAGAAATCCTGTAATATGCTACATGATGGACATTATGCTCAGTGAAATAAATTGGTCACAAATCGGTCACAATCGTCCACTGTATGATTCTTCTTGTGTAGTACTTAGAATACTCAAAATCAGAGAGAAAGAATGGTGGTTGCCATAGGGGGTTATTGTTTAATGGGTATAGAATTTCAGTTTTACAAGATGAAAATAATTCTGGAGAGGGATGGTGGTAATGGTTGCACAACATTATGAATGTATTTAATACACTGAACTGTACACACTCAATTGGTTAAGATGTTAAGTTATATGTATATCTTACCATAATATAAAAAAATGAAAAAAAAAAAGAGTCCAATAAAGATACAGTACTTTTCAATACAGATCCCCAATCTGTCAAGAGAGATGAACATGCAACATGAAGGAAGGGCCCAGAGAGGTTTTGAAAGGAGGGGAGCCTAGGTCAGGGTTGGGCTTTGAAAGATGGGCAGGAACTTGAAAGGCAGAATTGACCAGGTTGGAAGAAGGGACCAGCTTCCTGGCACAAGGAAGACAGTGAGGACTTCTGAAGTTTTGTCTAGTGCTTGTTAGAGAACAGTGATTGACCGACCGAAGTACTTAAGCAGCAGTGTGAGATCTGAAACAGACTCCAAGTTGTGAATGAGAGCACTTTGCCACTTTTTGGAATATTGTCCTTCTTTTCCTCCCTCCTTCCCTTCCTCCCTCTCCCTCTTTCTTTCTCTCTCTCTTTCTTTCTTTCTGAGAGGGAGATAGAGAATCCCAGGCAGGCTCTGTGCTTTCAGTGCAGAGCCCAATGCTGGGCTGGAACTCACCAACTACGAGATCACGACCTGAGCTGAAATCAAGAGTTGGATGCTTAACTGACTGAGCCAGGAATGTGTCCAGGCACCCCAACAATGTATTATTTCTTTAATATTTAGGCACTGTGGTATCTGAGTTTAGAATTCCATCCCTATCAAGCTATAATCATTTTATTGACAAAAGATCTCTAATGATATCATCTTGAAACCTTAATCCATATGTGTGATTGAATATCAGTATTTACAACAGAACAAAGTCCTGGGTCTGTTGCAGTATCCTAAACATACTAGTTACTCAAATACTGTTAATATGAAAATTAGGAAATGGCTTTCTAGGAATCAGAGATAATTTAGCTAAAGTTTGAAAAGATCTCTCTGATGATATTCTAAAATGTAGGTCTCCCTGTTTCTTAGATCTGGAAACTGAAGTGAATATTTTTTCTCATCAAACACATATATATTACTGTCTTCAAATTAGTAAAATTGAATTTATTCTATTCTTTGGTCTGTCCTCTTTGATTATTTAAAAAGGAAGTACTCTGGGCATAAGACACGAATAAATGCTTTTCTAAAGAAGACACCCAGATGGCCAACAGGCACATGAAAAGATGCTCACCATCGCTCCTCATCAGGGAAATACAAATCAAAACCACAGTCAGATACCACCTCACGCCAGTCAGAGTGGCTAAAATGAACAAATCAGGAGACTACAGACTCTGGAGAGATGTGGAGAAACGGGAACCCTCTTGCACTGTTGGTGGAAATGCAAACTGGTGCAGCTGCTCTGGAAAAGTGTGGAGGTTCCTCAAAAAATTAAAAATAGATCTACCCCTATGACCCAGCAATAGCACTGCTAGGAATTTACCCAAGGGATATAGGAGTGCTGATGCATAGGGGCACTTACCCCAATGTTTGTAGCAGCACTTTCAACAATAGCCAAATTATGGAAAGAGCCTCAATGTCCATCAACTGATGAATGGATAAAGAAGATGTGGTTTATATATACAATGGAATACTACTTGGCAGTGAGAAAGAATGAAATCTGGCCATTTGCAGCAACATGGATTGAACTGGAAGGTATTATGCTGAATGAAGTAAGTCAGGCAGAGAAAGACAGATACCATATGTTTTCAGTCATATGTGGATCCTGAGAAACTTAACAGAAGACAAGGGGGAGTAGAAGGGGGAGAAAAAAAAGTTACAGAGAGGGAAGGAGGCAAACCATAAGAGACTCTTAAATATTGAGAACAAACTGAGGGTTGATGGGGGTGGGGGAGAGGGGAAAGTGGGTGATGGGCATTGAGGAGGGCACCTGTTGGGATGAGCACTGGGTGTTGTATGGAAACCAATTTGACAATAAATTATATTTAATATAAAAAAATAAAAAGGAAGTACTCTTGCCAAAAATGTTTAACTTGAATCTAATCTTGAGGACACAATCAGATAAACCCAAACTGAGAAATATTATATAAAAAAAAAATAGCCTCTAGTCAAAAATGTCAATGTTTGAAAGACACAGGGAAACTGAAAAATTGTTCCAGATTAAAAGAGACTAAAAAAACATGATTTCCAAATGCAGTTAATGATCCTTTAGTTGTGGGGGAGGGAAATGTACTATAAAGGCCATTTCTTGGACCACTGGAAAATTTGAGTATTGATGGTTTAGTAGATAATAATATTGTATTAATGTTAAATGCCCCAAATGTAGTACCTACTATGGTTATATAAGTGAATGTCCTTATTCTTAGGAGATACATGCTGAAATTGGGGTAAAGGATCTTTCCACAACTTGTTTTCAAATATTCCAGCAATAGATACAAAGAGAAAGTAAAATATGAAAAATGTTAACAACTATTGAATCTAGGTGGAAAGGGTTAAAAAAATTGTTCACTGTATTATTCTTGTTAAATTTCTGTATGTTTAAAACTTTTTCAAACTACAAAGTTGAAAAAACTTAAGAATATACAACTGACCCTTGAACAACACAGGTTTGAACTGCATAGGTCCACTTATGTGTGAATATTTTGTCTTTTCTTTTTTTTTTTAAAAAAAATTAATGTTTATTTTTGAGAGAGAGAGAGAGAGAGAGAGAACGCAAGCAGGGAGGGGCAGAGAGAGAGGGGGAGACACAGAATCTGAAGCAGGCTCCAGGCTCCAAGCTGTCAGCACAGAGCCCAATGCGGAGCTTGAACTGCACAAGCCATGAGATCATGACCTGAGCCGAAGTCAAACACTTAACCCACTGAGCCTCCCAGGCGCCCCGTGAATATTTTTTCAATACATACAGTATGGTACTGTAAATGTACTTCCTCTTATGATCTTCTTAACATTTTCTTTTCTCTAGTTTACTTCTCATAAGAATACAGTATATAATACATATATAAAATATGTGCTAATTATTTATATTATTGGTAAGGATTCCAGTCAACAGTAGGCCATTAGTAGTTACGTTTTTGGGGGATCAATAGATACATGTGGATTTTCAACCACATGGGCAGGGGAGGTTGGCACCCCTTAACCCTGCATTGTTCAAGAGTCAACTATAGTAACAAAACTCTGTGAAACATTATACTGCATATGAAATCAACAATGGTAAGATAATGGTAACATATAGATTCTCAACAAGCACATTAAATTTCAGTTTAATAGCAAAATTGAGGAAGAACCAAATGCAATAGGGTATATTTGGCCCTCTGAGTGTCCCTTTCACTTGTCTGGAATCTTGAGGACATGAAGAAAGAACAAGTATATTTGGGACCTCTTTGGCCTGGCATTCAGATAGCCATTCAAGAAAATTTTTTTTAATGGTTATTTATTTTGAGAGAGCAAGCATGAGCAGGGGAGAGACAGAGAGAGGGGGTCAGAGGATCTGAAGCAGGTTCTGTGCTGACAGCAGCAAGCGTGATGTGGGGCTCAAACCTGCAAACCATGAGATCATGACCTGAGCCTAAGTCAGACACTCAACTAAGAAACTAAATAAATTTGACATATACACACCACGGAGAGACTTGCCTTACCAGACATTAAGATATGCTACAAAGTCAAAATAAAAAAATAGTCTAGTACAGGCGCAGGAACAAATAAAGGACCAACGAAACATGACAGAGTTCTAATTTGGACCTAGTTGTGTGTAGGAACTTCATACATGGTAAAGGTGGCACCATACAACAGACTAAGTTTAGACAGAACAGACTAAGTTTAGTAGGATAGTACTGTCAATACTGGCTCACGATGTAGATGCAAATAAAGTAGGATCCCTATCTTATATATAAAAGTGAACTCCAAATGCAGTAAAGACCTAAATGTGAATTGCAGAACTATAAACACAGTTTTAAAAATGTAGGACAATATTTGTTATCTTGGGTGGAGAAAGAGTTCTTGAATAAAAACTAACAAGCTTAAACAGTAAGGAAGAAAACGGATGGATCTGAATACTCATAATTAAGAACTTCAATAAAGAAACTATAAACAGTTAAAAAGATGAAAATTGGAAGATGTGCTGTACAAAGCGGACAAGGAATTTACAGCTAGAGTATAAGAATAACTACAAATCAACAAGAAAATGGGAAACCCAATAGAAAAGTGGGCAAAGGATATAACGATGTAATTCACAGATTGGGGAATCCCAAATAGATAACAAGTACATAAAGAGATATTTGAACTTACTAGGAGTCAGAACAATGCAAGTTTACTACCATCAGAATGACAGACTCTAGGAAGGTAGATAACATGGAGTATTAAGAATACAGGATGACGAGGGGCGCCTGGTTGGCTCAGTTGGCTGAGCATCTGACTTCAACTCAGGTCATGATCTCACAGTTTGTGAGTTTGAGCCCCGCATCAGGCTGTGCTGACAGCTCAGAGCCTGGAGCCTGCTTCAGATTCTGTGTCTCCCTCTCCCTCTGCCCCTCCCCTGCTCACTATCTCTCTCTCAAAAATAAATAAACATTAAAAAAAAAAAAAGAATACAGGATGACAGGAAACCTTGTACATTGCTGGTAGAGTAATTTTTAGCTCCAATTTCATATTCTACATCCAAACCTTCAGTGAATCCTGTTTCTATTTTTACCCTTGCCCAACCCTTCCTATTGTGTATTCTTCAAACTGTATTTGGAATGAGCTTTTTTTTTTTTTTTTTTTTTTAAGTAGGCTCAATGCCCAATGTGCAGTTTGAACTCATGACCTTGGGATCAAAAGTCCCATGATCTACCGACTGAGTCAGCTAGGCATCCCCTGGAATGAGCCTTTTTAATAAAGTGTTAAAAAAATTTTGTTTTAATGTTTATTCATTTTAGAGAGACAGTGTGAGTGGGGGAGGGGCAAAGAGAGAGGGAGACACAGAATCCAAAGCAGGCTCCAGGCTCTGTCAGCACACAGTCCGATGTGGGGCTTGAACTCGTGGACTGCTAGATCATGACCTAAGCTGAAGTTGGGACACTTAACCGACTGAGCCACCCAGCACACCCCTGGAATGAGCCTTAAAAAAAATTTTTTTTTTAATGTTTATTTATTTTTGAGAGAGAGAGAGAGAGCATGCATGAGTGCATATGCATGAGTGGGGGGAGGGGGAGAGAGGGAGGGAGACACAGAATCTGAAACAGGCTCCAAGCTGTCAGCATAGGGTCTAACATGGGGCTTGAACTCATGAACTACAAGGTCATGGCCTGAGCCAAAGTCAGACACTCAACCAACTGAGCCACCCAGGTGCCCCTGGAATGAGCCTTTTAAAACATAAGCCAGATCTCATCAATACTCTGCTCACCACTCTGTTCTAGGTACTTTCCATGTCAGAGTAAAAGCCAAATTCTCTACATTTTGAGTCTCCAGCTGTGGTAAGGAGAATAATGGCCCTTAAAGATATTCACATCCTAATTCCCAGAACCTGTGAATGTCACATGGCAAGGGGAAATTAAGGTTGCAGATGGAATTAAGGTTCCCAGGCAAATGACCTTGAGGTAGGGAGTTTATCCTGGACTCACTGGTCGTTACCACTCTAACCACAAGGGTCTTCACAAGTGAAAGAGGGGAGGAATGTCACTATTAGAATGATGCAATGTGGGAAGGACCTGACTGGCCATTGCTGGCTTTGAAGCTAGAAGGAGACCACAAGCCAAACAAAGTGGGCAGCCTGTGGAGGCTGGATTCTTAGATGCTCCCCAAGAACCCCCAACAGGAATACAGCTCTGCTGACACCTTGATTTTAGTCTAGTGAGATCCATTTTGGACTCCTGACCTCCAGAGCTGTAAGATAATAAATCTGTGTTGCTTACATAACTACTAAGTTTGTGGTAAATTGTTACAGCAGCAATTGGAGACTAATACAGCCAGCTAACATTCTCAAATTCCTCTCTCACTCTGCCCCATGATCTTATTGCTATTCCTCAAGAATATGCTATGCCAAACCCTCTTCTGCTTTAAGGTTCATGCACTGACAGTTACCTCAGCCTGAAGCAATTATTGTGCAAAGCACTTCTGTTGGGGATGATTACTAACATGGGGTCTGAGGCTATCAATAGCTAGCTGACTTTGAGCCCTGAGGGAGTTAACAGGGACCAGATTTATCTTCATGTCTTCAACATCTTAAAAAAACAGACAACACATGAAACAGTGGTTTTTAAATAACAGACAATAGGCAGTGCATCCCTAAGAGATCCCTAAGAGAAAGGAAATAAACGAGGTGAAGCCTATAAGCGCTCACCGCCTGGAAATTTCAGGCTTCAGCACAAAGAGGGGGAACCCAAACTGTGTCTGGTTATTTCAGTGAGTTGAGGAGATAGGAGTTCAGAGTCTGCAGAGACCAGGGTCACTAGAATTTGTGGAGAGATGAGAGAGGTACAGTGAGAGAAAGAGCTCCAGAGATCTGCAGAGAGTTCCCCACAATTCTTTGGCTGAGTACTGATCAGGAAACACACGTGCAAGAAAACTACTGAAGCCTGGGAAAGAACCACCAAAAGTAGAAGGCCAAAAAGTCCATAGATCTTACACGGCCAAAAATGCAGTTCCCACCAGCCTGAGTATAAAGAACTCCTAACACAGGGGACATTATACAGAGTCCTCAGAAAGGTATTGGCTTAGCAATGGGGCCAAATTAGCCCTGAGAGTATTTTGGACCTAACAAAGCTTAAAAGCAAGCTTCTAAAGCAGTGCTGTCTGACAGAACTTTCCTCAATGATTGAAATATATTGTCCATTATACTAGCCACTAGCCACATGTGGCTTTTGGAGTTTGAAATGTACATAGTACAAATGAGGAACTAAATTTTAAGTTCTACCTAATTTTATTAATATAAATCCAAAATGCCACATGTAGCTAGCTAATGGTTACTGTTTTTTTTTTTTTTTTTTTTTTGTTTATTTATTTTTGAGAGAGAGACAGAGCATGGACTGGGGAGGGGCAGGCAGAGACACACACACACACACACACACACACACACACACACACACACACAGAATCTCAAGCAGACTCCAGGCTCTGAGCTGTCAGCACAGAGCCCGACATGGGGTTTGAACTCACGAACTGTGAGATCATAACCTGAGTTGAAGTTGGATGCTCAACGAACTGAGCCACCCAGGTGCCCCTAATGGTTACTGTTTTTTTTTTTTTAATTTTTTTCAATGTTTATTTATTTTTGAGACAGAGAGAGACAGAGCATGAACGGGGGAGGGTCAGAGAGAGAGGGAGATACAGAAGCCGAAATAGGCTCCACGCTCCGACCTATCAGCACAGAGCCCGACATGGGGCTTGAACTCACAGACCGTGAGATCATGACCTGAGCTGAAGTCGGACGCTCAACCAACTGAGCCACCCAGGCGCCCCAATGGTTACTGTTTTTAACAGTGCAGCTCTAAAGAGTCAAATTGTTTCCAAGTAACATTACTGCATTTCAGAACGCAGCCTAAATATATTTAAAGAAAAACAAAACCAAAAACCTCCAGCACCCAACAATGTAAAATCTGCAATGTCTGTTAGCCAAAAAAATTAACCAGGCATGAAAACAAGCAGAAAAATATGACCCATAAACAGGAGGAAAAAAAATCAGTTAATAAAAACAAACCCAGAAATGACACAGGTGATGGAATTAGTTCTCAAGGACTTTAAAAGCCATTTTAAATATATTCCATATTTTCAAGAAGGTAAAGCAAATCATAAGCACGATGAGGTTAGAAATGGAAGATATTAAAAAAGAATTAAAATTCCAGAGATGAAAAATATAATTCTGACATAAAAAATATGATGGATGGGATTAACACTGCCAAAGGAAAGAAAGTGACCCTGAAGATATATCACAAGATGTATCAAAATGAACACAGCATCAGTTAGTTGTGGAACAACATCAAGAACCCAAACATATGTTTAATTGGAGTCCCCCATTTTTTTAGGGTACCAAGGAGGTACAGAAAAAAAGGCAAAACAGATTTTTTTGTAGTGAAGCTGTGAAATGATGGAGAAGCTAAGGGAACAGAAAACCCAGACCTTAGAATTACCCAGGAGTACCTGTCACATATGTACTATAAAAGGATTAGTTGGGGCAGAATGGAGCACTTACCACTCTTTGGATTTCCATAGAGGAAAGAAAATGTTCACTTTCTTGGATTGGGGGACGAAGTCAACAGTCCTTGATAGGAAAAGAAAGGAAAATCTTCATGCTCTGGTTTGGCCTTAAAATGTCCTTTTCCTTACATTCTTCCCAAAGAATCTTCAGAAACATCTAGGTGGTGTACACAAATGCTTAAGGTTTTCTTATTTTTTCCCTAAGGGAAGTACTTTCCTAACTTCTGTATTAATAAGCCCCTCATTCCTCCCAAGTCTTCAACTCAGACTTTCGAGGTTCATACATTTTCCCCTCTTTTCAATAATGCTAGATAATGAGAACATTTTATTCACCATAATCTTAGTATCTGAAAAGGAAATGAGATTATACATTGTTCTCCCTAAAATAACTTTTTAGGATGGTCTTTGAGAGTTCATGCTTTGTTTTTTAAAATTTTTTTATTAAAAAAATTTTTTTTAAGTAAGCTCTATGCCCAATATGGAGCTTGAACTCATGACTCCTAAAGGAAGAGTCCCATGCTGTACCTACTGAGCTAGCCAGGTGCCCCAGTTCATGCTTCTTTGTAAATTATTTTTATCAGTTAGGTAATATTACACTTTAATACCTCTCGGGACCTCTGACTTTGTCTAAAATAACAAGTATTCTCAACTTAATTTTTTAGTGTCTAGCTATACTTACAAAGTATATGCTAGCTGAAAATAAATGCTACAAAATATGAGAAGATGTAATGGCACAAACAGGTGAAGAAATCAGAACAGAAATGGGGAAAACATGTCACATATTTAAACGTACTTCTACGAAGTAATTTGTTCTAACATAAAATGTGTTTATGGATGCCAAAAATATATGGGTGGGGGGAATGAGTACTCACCTGGCAAAAACAGGAATTGTCTCTTCAAATGTGAAATTACTTTTGAAATACACAGGCGAAAACTCGAACATCAGAGAACAGCCCTAAAAACCTAGTTACCTATTTAATCTGTAGGAAAAGGCAGGGAGATACAGCCATTAGAGTTCTGAAGTTTTTTGGGTTAAGACAAGTTATTTAATATTAAGAAATGTTAAAAAGATAGTATTTTTTTTCAAGCCGGGCTCCAAAACTTTGGCAGAGTAATGCAACCCTTATTCTTTTTCACTAAAAAGCCCTTTTTCCACTTTTAGGTAACGTGGCTAATTTTAACATAGTTGGATGGCCAAATATATTACACCTGGTTAAGTTACAGTGTTCCAAGACTCAAGGCCCCTACTTGGGAGAACACAAATTTAAATGGTTTTACACAGGAAAATAATCGACACAACATTAAATATCAAGTGAGGTAGTATACCCTTTACTTTTTTGGTTAACGATCTGGTGGAAAGGGGTTTTAGAGAACTGACATGTGGGGAAGGAATACCGGTCAGGAATCAGCGCCTGCCACTTCCCGATTCAACCATGACTGAATTGTGCAGGGCTGACCGGGTCGTGGGTCCGCTGGCTCCCCAGGCTGCAGGCTGCCGGTGCTCACCCGAACAGAACTGCTCTCTCCCGAGAGGCTGCAGCAGCAGAACCCCACCGGGGAGACTCCCCGAAAACCGGCGCCTGGCTGCGGCAGGAGAGCTAACCAACCTCTCAGCCCTCAAAAGCAGCTCTGGGGAGTAACACGTTCCGAGTAACTCACTGAACATGTGTCCAGAACGGTGTAGGATCCCTAAGAAAAATGGCACAAAGCTGCAGCAGCAAAGCAGCACGTATCCTAGAGCCGAGGGAAGAAGGCTGGAGGATACACAGCCCTGCGCATGCGCGTTCCATCCAGGTGCTACACCGCCGGCAGAGAATAAGAATTAAGTGGTGGAAAAGGGGGCTGCGGCTGGTTACTAGGAGACGGGACGCTCGGGTGGTACGACTACGATCTGCGTGGCCGCACGCCTGCGCGGCGCGGATGGACCAGGAAGAGGCCTCTGCTACGCGGCCTGAAAGGCGGACAGGTGGACGTACGCGTCGCTACGTGCGTGGGTGCGCACGCACGGCTTGTAGTTCCCGCGAGAGGGAGGGTCGAGCCAGGTACGCGTGCGCACGGGAAATAGGGGCACGCGGAAAGGAAGCCGAGCGAAGGCGCCGGGGAGGTGGAGGACGAGCCCCCCTCAGGTACAGAGCGTGAGGGCGGGGCCGACGGCGGCTCCGACCGTCGCTAACCGCCTCCGCCTCCTTCCCTCAGGGTCCCGCCTTCATCTCCCCCCCACCGGGGCGGGGCCACGTCGATTTAGGTGTGGGAGGGGAGGGGAAAGGGGCGGAGGATGGAGACGGGGAGGGACCTGGATCTCTGGGGCAGGCAAAGGCCCGCCAGTCGTCAGCATGAGCTCCAGCGAGGAAGCTGGGCCGAGAAGCCCAGGGAGGGACTCGGAGCTCCAGGTGGGAGCAGCAGGGATGCGCCGGGTCGGGATAAAGCAGCTCCTGGGCCGAAAGGCCCTGCAACAGGTCGGATGTGACGGGAATTAGGGGCTATGGGTGATCTCCGAGGTGGGTATTCACTGCTTGACCCGCTGTGAGGAACGGTGGAGAGCAGAGTCGCGGTCCAAGGAAGTCCTCCAGGAGCAAACTTTTCCCCTGTTGTCGTTTCTTGGGCTCTTAGCGTTGAGCCGAGTTCCTATGGTGACCGCTTCGCTTCCTGCCACAGCTCTCCACTTGGTAGTTGTGGGGACTGTTCTGTTTAGAAACGCTTGGAGTGGAGCTGAGGAATTTGAAAGTCAGAGATTCGGGAGTTCAATCTGCTCTTCCTGACTCCCGGTGTCTCATTTTTAAGCCTCCTTATAGATTTTGGGAGGTGAAGGGCCGAGATTACGTAGGTATTTGCATGGAAATCTCCAATAATTTCACTGGAAATTATACGCAGGAAAGTCAGAGTGAATTGGGTTTTGTTTGAAAAAATATTTGAGACAAGCTGAGTAACTGTGGCATCTGTGGACCTGATACCTAAATACGTATAGGAATATGTTTTTTTTCTTTAAATAAAGTCAAGCATCATGGCTTTAAGAAAGATTTGCATAGTGACAGAGTCCCAGTGTTTTCCTTCTTCCACTCCAGACCCTTATATCGCAAAATATTCGTTGTTTTAAAATTTCTTTTCTGGTTTTCGGCATTTAAAGAACACTGTTTTTGTTTGTTTGTTTTGTTTTTTAAACATGGAAGGAGATAAGTAGAAAAATAGTTTATAACTAGAAGAAAATAGGTTAGTTATAAACGTAAGTGGAAAGTGTCACATTATTCAAATCTGCTTCCAGGATAAAACTGGTTGTTTGTAGTTTAATTGCTCAATGAACTTAAACCATTCAATTTTAATTAGTGAGAAATAACTAGGAACATATATTAATGAAATATTTATTGTAAACAATAAACTTTGGCATTATTTAATGGCAGCTTCCAAAATATATCTTATTTTGTTTACTGTCTGAAAAAAAAATCACTGCTTATTGTCCAGCATATAGTCAGATGTAGAGATTCTGTTGGCTCCTTTGCTGTATTCTTTTCAGTTGCTTAGATCAGTTTTGGGTAATTTGCTTTTAGAGTATTCCATATACAGAGGCAATTAGAGAAGTATTATCCATTCTTTTTCCATCACATATCCCCTTTTCTCCCCAGATGTAGCCACTATCCTGACTTATATGATAATCTCTTTCTTGCGTTTCCTTATAGTTTCTCCATCTTTGTGTATGAACAGACATTCTAGTTTGGCTTGTTTTTGAATTTTATATAAATGGAATTGTAGTAAGTATTCCTTTGTAGTTTGCTTCTTTAGTCAATGTTATGTTTTTTAGATTTATCCATGTTACGTATAGTTTGTTGTTCAGTGCTCCATTTTAAGACTATACCACAATTTATTTACTCTAGTATTAGGGTTTTTACAGTTTTTGGTAACTATGAGCAACACTGCTGTGGACTTTTCCTATACATGTCCCTCATGATAATCTTTTAAAGTGAGCTGATTAGTAAGGTAGTTTTGTCTTAATGAATGTGATTAACATCAGTCTGTTATTAATATTTTTTAGTTCAGAAAAGCCTCTTAAAAACAACTCTTTAACTTCTTATGTTTCTTAGAGGTCTTGAGAAATGATACTTCTAAGGCCATTGTTTTATGCTCCTTTAAAAAGACAAGTTATTTCTTTACAGTATAGTCTGGATAGAAGAAAAGTCAGCTTGGGTTTGGATGCAATGACTAGAGAGATTATTTCTTTTTCCTAAGAAAGGTTAAACATTGTGGCTTTACTGTTTTGTTTGAAGTGAATTCCCAAAACATTTATTCATTCATTTTTATAATCAAAATCTATCTCAAAAGTATTCATAAAACTGTGGTTTTCTTCATCCTTCTGTTAGTGAGGCTATTCCTTCCTACTTCAAAATGTTAATGTAAACTTTTGGAGACAACTTTATAAAAAGAAAACAAGTTGAACTTTTGTGGAAACAGATTTCAGAATCCCATATAAAGTACTCCAGTATTTTTAATTTTTCTACCAAAATATTGCGTAGATTTGTTGAGCTTGTAGTATATGCATGATCTTTTGCTCAAGACTGATGATATTTTTTGGCACATGATCTTACCTCCTATTTCATGAAAAATGAAAATTCTTCCAGGCAGGACCTTTTGCACATTTCTATCTGTTCTTACCTAAATCTTCACCTGACCTTGCTTTTCTCTTTCTTGTCTCAAATGACAGTGCACAGACCATTTCTTTGGGTTTACTTTTTTTTTTTTTTTTAATGTTTATTCTTTGAAAGAGAGAGCTTGAGAGGGGGAGAGGCAGAGAGAGAGAGAGAGACACAGAATCTGAAGCAGGCTCCAGGCTCTGAGCTGTCAGCACAGAGCCCAACACGTGGCCTGAACCCACAAACCATGAGATCGTGACCTGAGCTGAACTCAGATGGTCAACTGACTGAGCCACCCAGGTGCCCCTCTTTGGGTTTACTTTTATTGGGTCAGTGGTCTTCCTTCATTAGTTAACATTAACCATGTTTTAGGTATCTTCACTGTGTTTATGCCGTAGGACTTCTTAAGCTAGAGTGTAAAAGCTTTAGGGAGTTCTTGAACCCCCTGAAGTTGCTTGTAAAATTTTGTATGCGTTTTTATTTTCCTGAGGAGAGGACTCAGGGCTTTTGTTTAATTCTGAAGGGAGTCCTTGATACAAGGAGAATTAAGAAACAAATTCTTCTCTTTTGTAACAACCCTTCAACAACTGTGGTCTTCTAACTTTTGCTCATAGTTTTGGGGGAACATGGAAAATATATTCTAAGTCTTTTTGGGGGAAGTTGAAGTCAAAAGTACTTTTTTGTACTCTTTTTCTCTATATTCCCTTGGCATACATTACATTCCACTGATATGGTGTTAATACTGACTATAATTTCTGATTTATTTTTTCTGGACTTCCCTAGATCCATCTAAAAATTGTAGGTTTTTGTTTTCCATCTTCCTATCCCCAGAATCTAATGTTGGTTCGTTCTTATTCTAGCTATTTATAAATTTGTTTTGTAAGTGAATAAATGTGGTTGTTAAAATCTTAAAATATAAATAGAAACGGTGACAGTAGGGTTAGGAAAAAAATGTATTTGAGAGAGGTTTTAGTGAAAAGACTAGTAGGACTTGATGGCCGATAATATATATAGCACTTCTTTTTGCCAGGCAGTGTTCTAAAATGCTTTATCGAACTCATTTAGTCTTCACACCTCTATCACGCAAGTATTATTATCATTCCTGTTTCAGAGATGGGGAAGCCATGGCCAGAGATCTAACTTGCTCATAGGCAGCTAAGAAACAGCACAACTAGCATAATGAACATAAGCAGTCTGATGCTAAAGAACAAGCTCCTAACCACTATGCTGTGATGCTTCCTCATTGAGAATGGTTGTGATTTTAGCTTGAGTGTTTATCGTAACAATTTGCTGCTTCCAAAGTACTTTCACTTGTATTCTTTAAGATCTGTACAGGAACACAAGTTCCATTTAGATAGAGATTATGGGAGTGTGGAGGATATTCAGTGGTCTGAGGTGGGGAAACTGGCAGGCCAGGCATGGGCATTTCAGATACACTGATTTCTCTCCCTTTTCACTGCCTCCAAAGATAGTGCAGAGAACGTAGCAACTCTAATATGATTGCCCACAATTGTCAGGTAGACTTTTGGCCTCTTGCTACTTTTAATTTCTAGTCTAACCTGATAGGTAATTTTATAGAATCCCTACCTGACTATTTAGTTTACCAAAGAGAAGAAAGAAAGTTCAATTTTATCTGCTTTTGTACACTGCTTCCTTATCGACCTATACAAATTTTTATTGGCACTTTCCTGTTATGCAAAGAATTCTGTGCAGGTTGGTAGGACTACAGAGAACTCTAGGACACTGCTTGTTTGTAAGATTCTAGTAATTGTGTGAGGAAGACATATCCAGAAAAATAAATAGCTACACAGATTATTGTATAACCAATACATACAGAAGTCTCAATAAAGAAGTAATCACTGTGGTGCCTGAGTGGCTAGTCGGTTAAGCGTCTGACTTTGCCTCAGGTCATGATCTCATGGTTCATGGGTTCGAGTCCTGCCTTGGGTTCTGTGCTGACAGCTTGGAGCCTGCAGCCTGCTTCAGATTCTGTGTCTCCCTTTCTCTCTCTCTGCCCCTCCCCAACTCACGCTCTGTCTCTCTCTTAAAAATAAGTAAACATTAAAAAAAAAAAAAAAGTAATCACTATCTGATGGAGAATACTGAGAACACCTACTAGAAAATATGGAATTCAAGCTGTGCCTCAGAAGTGTCTTTCGTTAAATGGAGAAAAGATAGTATGTTTCTATAATGATAATATGAACCTATGTGTAAAGAATGTAGAATAGTTTGTTTTTCATAAAGGGATTTTTGGAGGTATCAATTAGAAGATAAGTTTGGAGAAGTGGGAGGCAACCACATTATGAAGAACTGTGAACGCGTGGCAGGTTTCCACTTCATTTGAAGAGATCCTTGCTATTCAAAGTGTAGTCTCTGTACTAACCAAATAAGGAATTACTGAGCAGCATTTTTAGAAATGCAGTATTTCAAGCCTACCATGGATAAGAAAATTCCTAAATGATTTAGATGTTCAGAAGATTTGAAAAGTACTGTTAATTATAGTGAATAGTCTGAATCTGTTATTCTAAGTCAAATGTTTATAACTAGGAATACATTTTTCAACAGAAACTATGTAAGCAATGGTACTTGGGATTTTGGCTTAATCTATAAAATCTTAAATGATTTATAAATTAGAATTAGTCTGTGAGGGATGTCTTGGTGGCTCAGTTGGTTAAGCATCCGACTCTTGATTTCAGCAGTGTCATGGTCTTGGAGTTGTGAGATTGAGCCCTATATCGGGCTCCATGGTGGGCATGGAGCCTGCTTAAGATTCTCTCTCTCTCTGTCTCTCTCTGTCTGTCTCTCTCTCTCTCTGCCCCCCCTCTCCCCTCCAAAAAAAAAAAAAGAAATACTCTGTGAGTCTAATGCTGAAATTCCAGGTGAGGCAGTAACTGTTGGAATGAAGAACAGAAAAGTAGATTTATGTCTAGTTTAGGGAAAGGAAAAAAGGAAAATAAGCCTGTCAGACTGCTAAGTGCTGGATTGCACAGGGTGTAACACAAGGTCAGGGACTGGGGGGATCCTGATCCTGCATTTTCCCAAACACTAGATTTTGGACAATAGCATCTGTGTGGCCGGGAGAGATCTAGGATGCTTGTGGCAAATTCTTTCTTCCTTAACATAATGTTAGCTTTGGTTCAGGGAAAGAAAAAATTACTTTCCTAAATTACACAGTTTCTGAGATACATTCTCCTGTAAAAAAATCACATTGTGATGGTACATGGGTGGCTCAGTAGGTTGAGCTTCCAACTCTTGATTCAGATCAGGTCATGATCCCAGGTTCATGGGATCAAGCCCCTTGTCAGGCTCCAAGCTGAGTGTGGAGTCTGCTTGGGATTCTCTCTCTCCCCCTGCTCCTCTCCTCTGCTGGCGCATACATGTTATCTCTCTCTTAAAAACAAACAAACAAACAAAAAAACACAGTGTGGAGTAGTATGTACAGTATACTAAAGTGAAAAATATTTTAACACGTTATTTTGCACTTGGGCAAATATATATGTAGGAAAAATTCCTAGAAGTAGAATTATCTGTGCAGAAGCTACATGCATTTATAGTGTTGCTAGATTTTACATAATTGTTCTCGAGAAATATTGTGTCAATTTAACCCACCACCAGTGATGTATAAAAATGTTAAATTATAGGGGCGCCTGGGTGGCTCAGTCAGTTGGGCATCGATTGCGGCTCAGGGCATGATCTCATGGTTCGTGGGTTTGAGCCCTGCGTTGGGCTCTATGCTGACAGCTCAGAGCCTGGAGTCTGCTTCAGATTCTCTGTCTCCCTCTCTTTCTGTCCTTCCCCGGCTCAGCCCTGTCTCTGTCTCTCTCTCTCAAAAATAAACAAACATTAAAAAAAAAGTTACATTATATATCCAACTTTTTGATCTTTGCCAATATGAGATTAAAAAATGGTATCTCAGTGTTGTTTTAATTTGTATCCTTCTAAATGGTGAGATTGAGTATCTTTTAACCTATTTAAGAGCCATTACTGTGAAATATCCATATTCTTCATCAACTTTTAGACTATTTTCTGTTTTTATTTATAAGAATCATTTCTGTATTAGGGAAGTTAGCTCTTTGTGATATGTGTAGCAAAGCTTTTTATTAATATACAAAAGCAGCAACGAATATGTAGCTAGTAGCTATTATATTGGACAACACAGGCCTAAAGGTAGACTACATAATTTGTTGCTGACCTGTATTTCCTTAGAACAATGATTACCAAATGGATAGGATGGGGTATGTCTTTTTTGAAAAGCATGTGTAATATTGTAGTTTTATATTTGGAAAACACAAAAAGTTTATAACATGAAATTTTAAGAAAGTAAAGCTTGATGAAAATCCTCTTAGCTGGTGGGACAAGGTTAAAAACAATTGAAAATGTATCTAAAAATATTGTTAATTTCCAAAAATCATTAATTGTTGTAAGAAATCACAAAACTGTTTTAAACTAAAAAAATCTCTGCATCATTCTCATTTTTTCCCACTAGGTTACCACCAAAGAACATGATTTTGGTCTAGGGGCTCCATTTTCTGAACCTGAAAAATACCAGAATACTCTCCAGCTAGAGCAAGAAGTGAGAAATCAAGACCAATTCATCTCTGCACTGAAATTACAGGTTATATTTAATTTCTGTATTTCCCTGAATTAATTTGGGATGGAGGCCTATTTTAAAACAAGAAGATGGAGAATAAATACTAATTCAGTGTTCATTGACATCTTCTGAGTCTAAAATCATTCCGTTTCTATCTTAACCATTTTGATACATGCAGATTCAGATACATATAATGAGTGCAAACTATGTGGCAAGTGTTGTATCCAGTACTTTTAAGTACATAATGTTACTTAATCATTTCCAACCTTGTGAAATAGTGATGTTATTTCCATTTTAAAGACATGGAAGCTGAAGTTCCAAGAGATTAGAGAATTAAGATATTTGAGTAATGAGTGACAGAGCTAAGTAGGATTTGAGTTTCCAAGTTAGCTAGGATTTGAACCCAGTTCTCTGTATTGTCTGTTCACCTGGTGCGTGATGTGCCGTATGGCTACTAATGAAGGCTATTAAAAGAAACTTCCTCTTTTAGGAAAATGGAGTAGACTTACTTTGCCCTATTTCTCCCACCAAGTACAGCTAAAAATGCTGAGCGTTTTGTTATAAAACAAATATAAGGACATCCTGAAAGGTGGGAAGGAGGAGGAAGACTGGCTAGGGACCTCAGCACACATTAAGTGACACATTGGTGAATTCCTGGGTTTTTCTTTTGCTCCATATATCTCAAAGTGCTGGAAAAACTGGCATCTAGAAATAGCAATGGATGCAGACAAAAACAGTTTCAGAAGAGCCATTCTTCCAGACAAAAGAACTAGGAAGGCAGCAGCCTCGCAATATGGTTTTTTTTCCTTTGTCCTAGGTTTTTTTTTTTTCCCCCCAAATTTATTTAGTTATTTTGAGGGAGAGAGAGAGTGTGAGCTGGGCAGGGACAGAGAGAGAGGGAGAGAGCGAGAGAGAGAGAGAATATCCCAAGCAGGCTCCACACTGTCCTGCAGAGCCTGATGTGGGGCTTGATTCCATGACCTTGAGATCATGACTTGAGCTGAAGTCAGATGCTTGACCTACTGAGCCAACCAGTGCCCCTCTGTCCTAGGTTTTTATAATTTATGTATTTTTTTAATTTGGAAGCAATATCAAACTTATATAAAAGTCACAAGTACAGAACAAAGACTATCATCCCTCAAACCATTTGAGAGTAAGTTGCAGACCTGCTGTCCTGATCTCTCTAAAATATGAGTGGGTATTTCCTATAAATAAGAACACTTTCCTACAAGATCACAGTACAATCTAGTAAAATCAGGAAATGAATTTCAATATATAGCTGCCAGCTAAGCCTCTGGCTTAGTTTTTGCCAATTGTTCCATAATGTCCTCAGTTACAAAAAGATCTAGTCCAGCATTGCACATTGCATTTAATTATCATGTCCATTTATCTCCTTCATTCTGGAACAGTTCCCCATTCTTCCTTGATGTTCATGACTATGACACTTTAAAGAACACAGGTGAGGGACGCCTGGGTGGCTCAGTCGGTTGAGCGTCTGACTTCAGCTCAGGTCATGATCTCGCGGTTTGTGAGTTCGAGTCCCGTGTCAGGCTCTGTGCTGACAGCTTGGAGCCTGGAGCCTGCTTTGGATTCTGTGTCTGTCTGTCAGTCTGTCTCTCTCTCTCTCTCTCTGCACTTCCCCTACTTGTGCTCTGTCTCTCAAAAATACATATATGTTAAGAAAAAAAAAAAATTAACACAGGTGAATTATTTTGTAGAATGGCCATTGATTTGGGTTTGTCATGATTATGTTAATGAACCTTTGGCTGTGTGGTAGCCTTCAAATTGGCCCCACCTCATGTTACTCCCATTCTTATGCGGTCTTTTCACACATTGTACCATAATTGATCTTTGTGACCAAGAGCATAGAGCAGAAGTGATTAAGTTATAGAGTGATCTCTTGGATCATTTGCTCTGAAGGAAGCAAACATCCACGATGTGAGTAGCCCTGTGAACAGGCCAGCATGGCAAGGTACTGAATCATCTAGCCAGTAACCAGTGAGAAACAGGCCTGCAAACTGTGTTGGGTGAGCTTGGGAGTGGATTCTCCAGTCCCAGTTAAACCTTGCCATGGTGACTGTCACCCTGGCTGACTCTTCTGACCTTGTGAGAGACCTTAAACCAGAATTAGCAAATTAAGCCACTCCCAGATCCCTCACCCCTGGAAACTGTGACATAATAAATGTTGGCTTAAGGTACAACATGAATACAGACAGGAATAGTACAGAAGTGATGGTGGGTTCTTTTCATTGCATCCCATCAAGTAGCACACAATTTCAATTTGTTCTATTACTAATGATCTTTATTTGGATCTTTCGATTAAAGCGATATCTTCTGGGTTTTTCCCTGGTGAAGTTGCTTTTTTTCTCTCTTTTAATTATTTTTTAATTTTTCTATTGAAGTACAGTTGACATCCAGTGTTAAATTAGTTTCAGGTGTACAGTGTAGTGATTTGACAGCTCTATATATTATGCTATCCTCACCCCAAGAGTAGTTGCCATCTATTGCCATACGATGCTGTTACAATACCATTGACTATCCCCATGACTTATTCATTCCATAACTGGAAACCTATATATCCCCCACTCCCCTTCACTCATTTTTCCATTCCCTCCCCCACCATTTTGTTCTTTGTATTTATAGGTTTGTTTCTAATGCAGACTACTCTTAGGCAATACCTGCCCACTCAAATACCACGAAAAACACTCTATAGCCCCACTCCTGCCAGCAAAGGTTGAGTTAAGAGCCTAGACTTCCACTTTTGCCATGCTGTAACAAGGAGTCCTGGCCATGCCTCATGCCCCAGTCCCCAACCCTCCATCGCACCAGCGTGCTATCAAAGAGGAATGCTGGCTGGGGAGCCAAGACTTTAGTGCCCACCAGGCAGTAAGTGCATCCTCCAACCCCATAAAGTCAGCAAAGACCGTGTGGGGCACCTAGATACCCACCCTCACTCAGAGTAAGAAGTGTCCCCTTTTTGCTAAGGTGGTGTCAGAGGAGACGTAATGCAGAGTCAGGACTTTTGCCACCTCTTAGCATTAACCAGTTCACTCACCCGCAGTGGTGGTGGAGGACACATGGGAACAGTAACAAGTTGCCTCTGTTCTTCCTCACTGTGGTGGTATCAGCAGGGGCCTGCCTGGTGGGGACCCTGAACTCCCATCCCTGCCTAGAGTAACAAGGAGAGTGCCCTCTCCAGGTGTCAAGAGAGGCCTAGTAGAGAAATTGGACTTCACCTAAACCTAGCAGTAAGAAGATAGTGTCCCACCTTTTTAGCTAGAACTAAAATACCAGGAAGTGTGACAGGAAGCCTACCATAACACAAGAGCAGATCTCAATGAAAAAAATCACTTCTTGGAGTGCCTGGGTGGCTCAGTTGGGTAAGCATCTGACTCTTGATTTCGGTTCACATCATGACCTCACAGTTTGTGAGTTCAAGCCTCACATGGGGCTCTTTGCTGACAGTGCAGAAACTGCTTGGAATTCTCTGTCTCTCTCCCCCTCTGTCTTTGCCCCTACCTCACTTGTGCTCTCTCTCTCTCTCAAAATAAATAAATAAATTTTAAAAATGTTAAAAAAAATTACCTTTTATCTCAAGAATCAGGAATATCTCAACCTCAGTGAGAAAAGACAACCAAGAGATGCCAACACAAAGATGAATTAGATACTACAATTATCTCACACAGATATTAAATCAGTTGTCATATAAATGCTCCAACAGGAATTCTGAGCATGTTTGAAATAAATAAAAAATAGAAAATCTCATCTAAGAAATAAAGGATATAAAGAAGAACCAAGTGGAAATTTTGGAATCAACCAAGATATTCTTCAAAAGGTGAATAGATAAGCAAATTGTGGTATATCTGTACAATGGAATATTAGTCGTTGATAAAAAGAAATGAGCTATCAAGCCACAAAAAGCCATGAAGGAACCTTGAAAGCAAATTGTTAGGTGAAGAAAGCCAACTGAAAAGGTTACATACTTTTATGATTCCAACTATATGACCTGAAAAAGACAAAACATAGAGACATTAGAAAGATCACTGGTTGCCGGGGATTTGGTGGAAAGGAGAGTCGGAGGGGTAAATGGAGGACATGTATTTTTCAAGTAGTGAAACTATTCTATATGATATAGTAATGGTAGGTACATGTTATTATGCATTTGTCAAAACCCATAGAATCTACAACCCAGAGAGTAAATCCTAATATAAACTCTGACTTTAATTAAATGTGTCAATGTTGTCATTAATTGTAACAAATGTACTGTACAAATACAAGATTTAAATAAGGTGGGAAACTGTGTGTGGAGTGGGGAGAAGGGGTATATGGGAACTCTGTACTTCCTCATCAGTTTTTCTGTAAACCTAAAACTGCTCTAAAGAAAAAAATAAAGTCTATTAAAAAATGCATAGAAGTTATATCTAAATCATGCATTTGATACGGATTAATAATTGAGAATATACAAAGAACTCTACAACAATAAAAAAAAAAAATTCAAAAGTGAGCAAAGGACCTGAATAGTCATTTTTGAATAGACATTTTTCCAAAGACCTACAAATGGCAAGAAAGCACATGAGGGGCACCTGGGTGACTCTGTTGGTTGAACGTCTGACTTTGGCTTAGGTCATGATCTCACGGTTCGTGAGTTCGAGCCCTGCATCGGGCTTGCTGCTGTCACCACAGAGCCTGCTTTGGATCCAGAGACTGATCATGTTCATGGATTGGAAGCCTAAACATAATAAAAATGTCAGTTTTCTCCAAATTGATATACGGGTTTAGTGCAATTCCCATCAAAACCCCAGCAAAAACAGCTTTGAAAAAGAATAATAAAGTGGAAAGAGTCATTCTCTTTTGGTTTCAAAACTTTGTATAGATCTACAGTAATTAAGACTGTATGGTGGGGGGGATAGACACAGATCAATGATACAGAATAGTGAATCCAGAAATAGCCTTATGCAAGTACAGCCAAAAGGTTTTTGACAGAAGTGCAAGTGCAGTTTGATGGAAGAAAGATAATCTTTTCAATAAAAGATGCTGGAACAATTGGATATCTTTTAGGGAAGAAAATGAACCTAAGCCTAAACTTCACACCATATGTAAAAATTAATTCAAAATGGATCATAGATTTAAATGTAAAACACAAAACTATGAAACTTTTATAGTAACAGAAAACCTTCAGGGCTTTGGGCTTGGTGAAGAGTTCTTAGTGTGACACCAAAAGCGTGATTCATAAAAGAAAAATTGATACTCAGACTTCACCAAAATTTAAATACTTTACTTTGTGAAAGACCCTGTTAACAGGATGAAAAAAAACGATAACCCATACTTCTTTTTAAAAAAATTTTTTTTAATGTTTATTTTTGAGAGAGCGAGAGACAGCACAAGTAGGGGAGGGGCAGAGAGAGAGAGAGAGAGAGAGACGCAGAATCTGAAGCAGGCTTCAGGCTCTGAGCTGTCAGCACAGAGCCTGGTGCAGGGCTCAAACCCACAAACCGCGAGATCATGACCTGAGCCGAAGTCGGACGCTTAACCGACTGAGCCATCCAGGTGCCCCTACAAACCATATTTCTGCCAGAAGAATCATATGTAGGGTACATGAAGAATTCTTAAAACTCAGCAGTAAAAAGCAACAATTCAATTAGAAAATGAGCAAAAGACATGAAGAGGTATTTCACAGAAGGATATATGTTGAGCACATGAAAATGTTCAACCTTTCCAAACATCAGGGAAATGCAAATTAAGTCCAAGATAAAATAACAATGCACACCTATAAGAACAGTTAAAAATAGTGACAATACCCAATGCTGGCAAGGATGAGGAGAAACCAGATAGTTCTGGGTATTCCACAGACATGAAAACTTATGTCCACTCAAAAACTTGTATATGACGGTTCATAGCAGCATTGTTTGTCAAAGACTGGAAACAATTACAATTTCCCTTAATAGGTAAGTGACTAAGCAAACTGTGGTAATCTATACCATGAAATATTACTCAGCAACAAAAAAGATTGAACTATTGGTCCATATAACTTGGATAGATCTCAACGACATTGTGTTGTGTGAAAAAGCTAATGACGAGAGATCACATACTATGATCTTTATCACATGATTTTATTTATATAACATTCCTGAAAAGAGAATTATAGAGATTAGTGGTTGCTAAGAGTTAAGGATGGGCAGGGTAGTGGATGTGACTGTAAAGGGGTGTCAGTAGGGCAATCTGTGGTGATGGAATAATTCTGTATCTTATTGAGATGCTGACTACAGCAGTCTATACATGGGATAAAATGGAATAGAAAACAATATGCACATATCATATCAATGTCAAATCTCTGAGTGTGATATTGTGCTATAATTGTTTAAGATGTAACTATTGGGGAAAGTGGGTCAAGGGTATAGGAGACCTCTCTGTACTCTTTACAACTTCCTGTGAATCTTTACTTATTTCAAAATAAATAGTTAAAAAATTTTTTTTAATGTTTATTTACTTTTGAGAGAGAGAGAGAGAGAGACAGCATGAGTGGGGGAGGGGCAGAGAGAGAGAGAGAGAGAGAGAGAGACACACACACACACAATCTGAAGCAGGCTCCAGGCTCTGAGCTATTAGCCCAGAGCCAGATGCAGGGCTCAAGCCCATGAGCTGTGAGACCATGACCTGAGCTAAAGTCGGACACGTAACTGACTGAGCCACCCAGGTGCCCCCCAAAAGTTTTTTTTAAGTTATTTTTTGATTACCTGTTATCAACCAGAAATTTTACTTGAACTTTTGTACCTGACTATACCCTACAAATTGTAGGTATTCTCTCCGTTTAGCAGATGAAAGTTAAGAGGCTTCCATTTATTTTTTCTGAAGTCAGATGTATCTCTTAGGATCAAGAAAATACGGTAAATTGCCCAGGGTTAAGTAACTGGTAAAGAACTACAACAGGATTTGAACCTGTCTGCCTAATTGCAAAGCCTACATCCTTTCTCCTACTTGAAACTATCTCTTCTAAAGTACTTGTGTCTTAGAATTGAGTGAAAGTAGGGCTTGATGTTAAAGGTGAGAGGAATGAGTGTTTATTTATAATGTATTTGTTTTTATTTAAAGATAATTTGAGCATTATATGCTAGATATATAATAAATGATAAATGAGAGGTGTGTTGATACAGAAGTTGGAGACAATCACTTAAAATTGTTTTTTAATGTTTATTTAAGGAGGGGGGAAGGGGCAAAGAGGGAGACACAGAAGCTGAGGCAAGCTCCAGGCTCTGAGCTGTCAGCACAGAGCCTGACTCGAGGCTCGAACCACAAACCACGAGATCGTGACTTGAGCCAAAATCAGACACTTTAACTGACTGAGCCACCCAGGCTTCCCTAGAATAGAGACTATCACTTTAAAGTTGCTTAGAATTTAGTGGGACAGGGAGGTAAACACATAATATGCATTATAAAATACTAAGATTAAACTGTGTAAGAGGCTTTATGGATCACAGAAGGAGAAGCATTTAACCTGGGATAGTGGAAGGTTAGCAAACATTTTTAGTGTGCTCTTATTGCTCAGAAATATGACACTGTAGAAGCCATGAACAAAGACAAAAATATATATAAATAGATAAATTGAAGTTTATCTGTTTGTTTATCCCACATCCTATGGGTTTTTTTTTTTTGTTTTGTTTTGTTTTTTTTTTTTAGTTTTATTTTGAGAGAGAGAGGGGAGGGGAGGGGAAGACAGAGAATCCCAAGCAGGCTCCTCACTGATAGTGCAAAGCCTGACTAGGGGCCTGAACCCACAAACTGTGTGATAATGACCTGAGCTGAAATCAAGAGTCAGACGCTTAACCAACTGAGCCACCCAGGCACCCCCCACATCCTATAGTTTAAAAAATGATACAAGTAATGAAAATAGCTTAGGTAATAAGAACAGGGGAAAATAAACTTAGTGAAAGCATGAGACAGGAATAGCAAACAGGAGATCATTGTACACAGGTTCTCTGCTAGTTACTAGAGATGGGTTGCAGATTGTTTTAAAAATTCCTTGAGACCAGGGCAAAAAGGAAATTTTAGTTAAATAATTCACTGTCCCGAGGATAAGAACAAACCAGGTATCCAAGAGAAGCATGTTTTCCTGAAATTGAGACATGAGCCAAGTTTTCTTTGAGAATTCTTATAAAGAGGGTTGTAGGACATAATATATAACATCTTCAATAACTTAGTAAAGTTTTTAAAATGAGTCTAGCATCCTGGAACTTAGATACATAGGGTTGGTGGAAAGTTAAACTGGAGAGGTCAGTAGGGTTGGCATTGCAACATTTTTTAAATCTTACTCTTAGTGTGATAAAGCACCATAAGGTTACAGGAGTTAACTCCAATTTGCACTTTCAAGGAATTTTTAGCTGTATATGGTAAAACGCCAAAAGAGAAGAAAGTAGGAGGTATTGCTGAAATTCAGGCCAGTTGTGATAAAAGACTCAGCTAAGGAAATAAGTGCATATACAGTTTCTGTTTTTGGTTTTTCTTTTTTTTTTAATTTTTCAAAATTTTTCTTGTTTCCTGGATTTGATAAATTCCTTACTTCTATTTTTTAAAATTATTTGTTTTTAAATTTACATCCAAGTTAGTTAGCATATAGTGCAACAATGATTTCAGGAGTATATAAATTCTTTACCTCTAAATCTCTCAAGTTAGCGTGGCTTACAAAATGCCAAAGGAAGAGTTGAATTTATTGTGCTTCTTGGTATGTATTTATTGGGTATAATAAATGTCTTGGTAATATATTTAGCTAAATACAATTCATGACCTTTAGGGTATTTATATATATAGTGACAAATTATAGATAAAGTTTGTATTTGTATTTTTATTTTTTTAAAAATTTCTTAATGTTTTTATTTATTTTTGAGACAGAGAGAGACAGAGCATGAGCAAGGGAGGGGCAGAGAGAGAGGGAAACACAGAATCTGAAGCAGGCTCCAGGCTCTGAGCTGTCAGCACAGAGCGACGCGATGCTCGAACTCACAGACTGTGAGATCATGACCTGAGCTGGTCAGACACTTAACTGACTGAGCCACCCAGGCGCCCCAAGTTTGTATTTTTAAAGAAAACTTTGTTGCTTCTGATGGTTTGAAAAGAGTGACATCTATAGTTATTTGAAATGGGCAAGGTTGGAAGTTAGAACTAAGGATACCACTGGATGAGGGATTTAGCAATTTTTGATGCTCCTCAAAGACTGAGTCTGTTTTTCCTTCTGTCTTTTTACATTTTTTATAGGTACCAACATGGTGCCATGAATATAATAGGTGCTCAGTAAATGTTTAAGTACACAGTGAGAGAAATGGAAAAGGATCTTTGTGCCATCCTTAATAGATATTTGTTATAGTACTTAACATATTCTTTTTGTGTTTTTTCAAGTAAACAAATTCCGAGAGGGCAGGTACCTAACCTATTTTTGTATCTATGGGATTTAACATAGTTCCTGATATATAATCATGTTCAATGGGTCTAATATATATTTCTTCCTTTAAAGGCATTTGGATACCTTCGTGATAGAAAAGGCCATTTTCTTCATCCGTTGGTTTAATAGTGGGCTGGGAAGGAAAGCTGTGGTCCTCCACGTTAGTTAGCAAATACTTGACCGATTTGGTATTTAGCTTAGTCAAGTAAGTTATTAATATGTTCAAAAGAACCTCTTTTGAAGAGTTAACGTATTTTGGTAACAATAATTAGAAATATAATTGATGATATGAGTTATTAAAATTAAATAATTTCAAGAGTGTGGTTTCTTTTATACAGATATAAATATTTGGCCAGTCTTCTAATAGTTTGGTTAAGAAATCAATAGTAATTAGGTTTTTTATTAACTATAAATTATCTTGTAAGATGTAGCTATAAACCTTTAAATTTTCATTTATTTTTTCAGATAGGTATTATATTTACATGCTACAAAATTCAGAAAATGAAAAAAATATATATAGCTAAGTCTCTTTCCAGGGAAGCAAACCTCCCTTCCTGATTCCATTCACCTAGTTGTTCTCCTTGGAAGCAAAGGAAATATTTTAATACGATTATTTTCTTTCTCATTACAACAGGTTGAAGATCTCAAACAGACAAATCATGGCTTGGAAGAATATGTTAGGAAACTCTTGGATAGTAAGGAGGTGGTAAGCAGTCAAATAGACGATTTAACCAGCCACAATGAGCATCTTTGTAAAGAATTGATTAAAATTGACCAACTAGCAGAGCAACTAGAAAAAGAAAAAAATTTTGTGGTGGATACCGCTGACAAAGAACTTGAAGAAGCAAAGGTATTACATTTACCATTGATAGGATTTTTTATTGAGTTACAATTGACATGTATAGCATTATATTAGTTATAGGTATATGACAAAATGATTCACTATTTGTACATATTGTGCAATAATCACTGCAATAATTCTAGTTAGCATCTAACTACTGATCAGGATTTTAATTCCTCTTTAAACATCATATAATTATTAGATGCAGTGTGGAAAAAGTGACATTCTCATTTATATCATTTGAAAGTTTTTTCGATTTGACATTACATTTAAATGTCTATTCTAAGGATTAAATTGTATTGCACACTTTATTTCTTTTAAAAATTCTTGCTCAAAAAATTTCCTAAGTAATTGTAGTCATGGTAAAAACTTCAGGCAATAGGAATGTTCCTTTTTTTTTTTTTTTTTTAGTGTTTATTTTTATTTTGAAAGAGACAGAACAAGTGGGGGAGGAGCAGAGAGAGAGGGAGAGAGAGAATCCCAAGCAGGCTCTGCACTGTCAGCACAGAGCCCTATGCAGGGCTTAATCTCATGAACCCTGAGATCATGATCTGAGCTGAAATCATGAGTCAGATGCTCAACTGATTTAGCCACCCAGGTGCCCCAGGAACGTTCTGTATATAGGACAGTGATCTCCCTTCCTAATCCTTCTCTCTTCTGTAGAGAGATCTCCCAGCAAATAGATGATGCATATATTTCCATCCTTTTTTTTCCTGTTTTCACACACACGATTTATTTCACATTTTAAAGCATTTTTTAAGTCAAAGTTTTAAATGTCTGTGTGATAAAATTCATCAATTTTTACTGACTTCTGAGTTTTGATTCTTTTATTTTTTGGAAGTTCTCCCCCTTTTAAAAAATTTGAATAGACTGTATTTTAGAGCGATTTTGGGTTTATAACATAATTAAGCAGAAGGTACAGAGATTTCCCATATACCTCCTATCCCTATGTATGAACACCTTCCCTATTATCAACACTACCAATCAAAGTGATACACTTGTTAAAATTGATGAACATACATTGACTCATCATTATCACCTAGAGTCCATAGTTTACATTCGGGTTTACACTTGGTGTTGTACATTCTAAGAGTTTGGACAAATGTAGGATGACATGTATCTACCATTATAGTATCATGCAGAGTAATGTCTAGCCTAAAAATCCTCTCTTCTCCACCTAGTTTTGATCCCTGTTTAGGAAGATCTTACCTCAAGAACTACAAGAATGTTTTCTATGGTTTCTTTTAATACTTCTTAAATAATTTTTTAAAGTTTTAATCCTTCCAAGGGCGCCTGGGTGGCTCATTCAGTTAAGCGTCTGACTTCAACTCTCACGTTCTGTGTTTGAGCCCCACCATCAGGCTCTCTGCTGTCAGTGTAGACCCTGCTTCAGATCCTCTGTCTCCATCTCTCTCTGCCTCTCACCTACTCATGCATGCTCGCTCGTGCGCTCTCTCTCTCTCTCTCTCTCAAAAATAAACAAATATTAAAAAAATAAAGTTTTTTGGGGTGCCTGAATGGCACAGTCGGTTAAGGATCTGAGTCTTGGTCTCTGCTCAGGTCATGATCTCACAGTTAGTGAATTCAAGTCCCATATTGGGCTCTGGGCTGACAGTGTGGAGCCTGCTTGGGATTCTCCCCTCTCACCCTCTTTCTACCCCTCCCACTTTCTCTGTCTCTCTCTAAATAAATAAACTTTAATAAAAAAATAAATAAATAAAGTTTTAATCCTTCTGGAATTTTTATTCTGGTATGAGGTAGGGTTGGATACTCCTTTCTTTAGTCACTGATTTGAAATGGCATTTTAATAGCTATTAAATTTTCATGTGCATGGATATGTTTCTGGACTCTTTTATTTCATGGATTCATTTGCTATTTTCTGTGCCACTACTGTATTATTTTAATTAGTGTAGCTTTATAATATTTTGATAAACATTTTATTTCTTTTTTTTTTAAATATGAAATTTATTGTCAAATTGGTTTCCATACAACACCCAGTGCTCATCCCAAAAGGTGCCCTCAATACCCATCACCCAGTCTCCCCTCCCTCCCACCCCCCATCAACCCTCAGTTTGTTCTCAGTTTTTAAGAGTCTCTTATGCTTTGGCTCCCTCCCTCCCTCTCTAACTTCTTTTTTTTTTTTTTTCTTCCCCTCCCCCATGGACTTCTGTTAAGTTTCTCAGGATCCACATAAGAGTGAAAACATATGGTATCTGTCTTTCTCTGCCTGACTTATTTCACTTAGCATAACACTCTCCAGTTCCATCCGCGTTGCTACAAAAGGCCATATTTCATTCTTATTGCCACGTAGTATTCCATTGTGTATATAAACCACAATTTCTTTATCCATTCATCAGTTGATGGACATTTAGGCTCTTTCCATAATTTGGCTATTGTTGAAAATGCTGCTATAAACATTGGGGTACAAGTGCCCCTATGCATCAGCACTCCTGTATCCCTTGGGTAAATTCCTAGCAGTGCTATTGCTGGGTCATAGGGTAGGTCTATTTTTAATTTTTTGAGGAACCTCCACACTGTTTTCCAGAGTGGCTGCACTAGTTTGCATTCCCACCAACAGTGCAAGAGGGTTCCCAAACATTTTATTTCTTGACTGAGTTTAGTACCCTGCAATGAAATTTAGAAACTAGGAATGTAAACACAATTCTAAAAATGAAGACAGTTTCATTTATCATTGCTGCCTAATGGCTTATAAGCATGATATAGTGTATTTGAAAGCCAAAAGCAACCTATTGAGTTTTTAAAGGTGTGAATGTGCTCCATTGTCTTGGTTTTATTAATCACCACATTACTAATTGTTTGTAACAAGGTAGTTTCCTAAAGTTCATTGTTGTTCCATGTTCTTTCTTTTTTTTTTTTTAATTCAAAATTTTTTTCTTAGTGTGTATTTACTTTTGAGAGAGAGAGAGAGAGGGAGAGAGACAGAGCCTAAGCAGGGGAGGTCAGAGAGAGAGGGAGACACAGAATCAGAAGAAGGCTCCAGGCTCTGAGCTGTCAGCACAGAGCTCGACGCGGGGCTCGAACTACAAACTGTGAGAACATGACCTGAGCCAAAGTTGGACACTTAACCGACTGAGCCACCCAGGTGCCCTGAGGCAGGGGGGGGATTATTAAGCAGACTCCACTCCTAGCATGGAGCCCAACTTGGGGCTTGATCTCACGAACTGGGAGATCATGACCTGAGCCTAAATCAAGAGTTGGATGCTTAACTGACTGAGCCACCCAGGTGCCCCTGTTCCGTGTTATTTCTTAAGCATCCTTTTAATGTACTCTTGGTAGCACATAATAAAGCATTATATGTTACTCTTGGTAGCATATGATAAAGCACTTAAATGATCAGGCTGAGAACCTAAGTGTTATTATAGGTATTATCTATTATAGTAATTTGAAATATAAGAGCCCAGTGAATAAACTCTAAGGTAGTATTTGTTTTTTTATGCAGTAATTTTGCTTATTAAAATGGTGTAAAGGGTAAGTAAGCTTGAATTAATGAAAAATCTGAGTAATTGAATATTGAAACATATGAAGTTTCTTACTTTAACGTAAGGACACAGTCTTCTTTAACAGTTACCTGGAAGAGGTCCTTAGGAGAACTACTTGAGAGAGTAGATAAGAATGACGTTTTAACTTATGAATTAATCTTGTAATGGTTGCTACTAAAGTATTTGAGGGACATTTAAAAATAGCTTGAATATTTTAAACATTTCTCAATAAACTCTTGTTTGTATTGTTTCTTTAAGAATAGTTATCCTTCAATCACAGTTTATGATAAATTAAGTTCAGTCTTAATAATAAAAATTACCAAATTAAAGAACACTAGATTAATGTTTTATTTTCTTCCTTGTTTTCTTCTTCACATTAAAAATTAACTGCATCGCTTCCCAGTCTGGGAGGCCTAGTTGGCCAAATTCCCTTTAAGAGAGTGCCTGGTTTAGAAGTCATCAATTTTAAAGGATTGTTAGTGTCTGTGTTAGAGAGTGAGTACTCTGTCAGGGTGATCCTCTGCTATCAAACCGGAAATTTTAATGAGTGGGAAACATCTAAAATAAGAGCTAGGATTTACCTAAAACTGAAAATATTAAACCTACAGATGGAAATTCTGCCTGGTTCAGAAAAGAGTGTTTCTAGGAAATAGATATTCATATATTGATGTGGAACATTTGGTATATCTAAGAATTGGAAAGCTAGAGTAGAGATAGCATTGCTGATGCAGGAAAGACATTGGATAGTAAATACAGAGAGAGAAAAGTAGAAATAGGTCCTTTGGGTTGTTTAAATGTGTTGAAATGAAATCATCAACCTGAATAAGTGAATGTTACAGGTAGAATGGGGATAAGAAAGATGCACAACCAGTGTTGGGGATGTGAACACCAATGCATGTTGCCATCATCCTTAAATCAGAGGATGTGCAGTCTCAGTATTCAGTTACTGGGGAGAGAATCCTTGTCTGATTTGTGGGATGAGGATTGAAGCAAGAGAATTTCTAATTTGAGCTGAGAAAGAATGTTTATGTTCCTGCACTATTTGCGGTAGCGAGGTAGAGTCAGGTTAAATCTGTTTATCTAGAATGGAGATGTATAGTATTAAATTTATTTACTTGGAAGAGTTTACTTTTAGTCATATTTTTAAAGGTCAACAGAATAACTTCTTCCATCATTTATTACATTAAAATGTTTTGAGTATTTACTCTTTTATTATTTATCATGTAACAAATTACCCCTCAACCTTAATGTCCTCAGATGAGAAACATGTGTATATCATAGATCCAATTATAGCATAGGTGGGTAGTTCTATTTCATGGTTTCTCAGAAAATTGTAATCAAGATGATGGCCAGGCTGTAATCATGACGTGACTGGTAGTGGAGGATTTGCTTTTTTTAAAAAAATGTTTATTTATTTTTTGAGAGAGAGCATGTGTGGGGGGAGGAGCAGAGAAAGAGAGAAGAGAGAGAATCCCAAGCAGGCTCTGTGCTGTCAGTGCAGAGCCTGACTCCAGGCTCTGTGAGATGCATGACTTGACCTGTAATCAAGAGTTGGACACTTCACTGACTGAGCCACTCAGGCACCTCAGAGGATTTGCTTTTAAGAAAACTTACTCAGATGACTGTTGGCTTTTGGGGGGAAACCTCACTTCCTTGACAGGTGCACCTCTCCCTAAGGTTGTGTGATGTATTTATGTCAGCTGACTTCTCTCTGAGCCAGTCATCCAAGAGAGACAGAAAGGAGGAATCTGCAATGCCTATTATGAGCTAATCTCAATGGTTACATACCATCACATCCTGTTCATTAGAAATGAGTTACTAAGTATAATTAGGGGGGGAAGAAATTAAGCTCCATGTTTTGAAGGAAGGAATATCAAAATTTGTAGACATATTTTAAAACCACCCCAATTACATGTCTCCTTTTATCTTCTCATCTTGAGGTTTTTTTTTAATCATTTATATCTTAATAATACAGTGTTTCCCAGCTAATTGAACATAATTTTTTGAAATAAGCAGAATTGCAATTTTACCACTACTAGTTCCTTCACACAATTTATATTTTAATTAACCTAAGGGTTATTATTGGACTGGAACTTTGGTAGCTCTTGTCATTATTGTTACATTTATGTTTGATTCAATCAATCAAAAATATTTCACGATTGACCATGTGGAAGATGAAGTGTAAAGGCTATTAAGTTCTTTGTCCCTTCCCTGCATGCTTAGTTCTCCTCTTCCTCCCATGCTTTATTTTTCTCCACAGCATTGTCCAGCTACTTTCCCCTATCTACACTCTACTCCAGCCACACTAGCCTCCTTACTATTCCTTGGAATTTGGCAGACATTCTTTTGCTTTAGGACATTTGCTATAGTCGTATCTTCTGCCTGAAATGTTCTTCTAGATTTTTATATGGTTGACCCCCTTTCTCTTTGCTCACAGGTCACTTTTCAATGAGGACTTATCTGCTAACCCTATTAAAATTCCAAACTATTCCTTCATAAAACTCCCAGTATCCTTAACTCTGCTCTTTTTTCCCCCTACATTACTGCATAATTTATTTGTTAGGTTTATGTTTTATTGTCTACTCAGCTAGAATGTAAGGTTGGCCCAAAGACAGGGATCTTTGTCTATTTTTTTTAACGTTTTTGTCTGAAGTGCCTAGAACAGATGTGAATGCTCATGTATTGTTTGAATAACACAGTAACTATCTATTTACATATTTATTTTTACATATTTTATTTTTCTCTTTTCAACTAGAATGTAAGTTCCATGAGGGCAGAGGTTTTTGTCTATTTTATTCCTTACTGTCCCCAGCATATAACACATTGTCAGGCACATAGTAGGTCCTCATTAATCAATTGTCAAATAAATGAAAACACTGGGTTAGCATCTTTTCTCTTGGGCCAGTTATAATTTTGTTTTTATTTTTAAGTAATCTCTACACCCAATGTGGGCTCAAACTTAAAACCCCAAGATCAAGAGTCACATGTTCTATCAACTGAGTCAGCTGGGTACCCCTAAATTAATTTTTCAGAGTGGAATCAGCATTATGTTTTTTATGTCTATAAAAGTAATATATGCTGCTTATAGAAATTTCAGTCCATATAGAAGAGTATAATGAAGAAAATAACATTTACTGGAATCACACCTTGCTATGATTAGACATAATCTTCAGTTTAAATATTACTGGTTTGCTCCATCTGTATCTAGGTTATGTGTATATAAATTTTCTTTTTACAGCAAACAAAATTTTTGGCTCTATGAGTTTTTATAGTTAATTTAATATGGACACCTTTATATGTAATATAGATCCATTTCTTTTTGGTGTCTACATAATAGTATAAATTAAAGCATTGAAAATTGTCTATCCAAAACTATATAAACTTATCCAAACTGTACATGAATTTTGTTTCATACCATAACAACCCTTAATATTTCATAAATTACAAAAATATGATTGCCAGAGAAATCTTAGAAAAGAACTTGGGCCTAAAGAACAAATGAGGAGCAATAATTACAGAAAAGTCAAATTTAAAATAAAACAGGAAACAGTTTAGAATAATGAGGGAGAGGTTTATGAATTGAGAAATAAATTTGTTAAACTAATAAGCTAATTTATAGCATATAGATTATAGCAAATGGATCTTTGAATAAAAACATAGTCACTGTCCTCCAGAAACCTACAATCTAGTCATATACTCAATATATGACTATAGATGACTATACTGTAAGACTGGGTATGTTCAATGTCCTAAAACTGATACCAAAAGTGTTTTATAGGTTTGATTGAACTAACCTATTAGAAGAGTTCAGAAGAGAAAGCAATCACTTATGACTTTAGTGATATCGGAAAACTTTTATCCTACTAATTCTTTTATCTCTTCCCTATTTTCATCTTCAGAATTATAAGTAGTATTAATATTTTGTTGTGGTTTATAGAGAGTAATTTGGTAAAATATAACCAATTAATATTTCATACCAAACTGGTAATACAAAAGAACTGCTATATTTCATGCTATGTTCTTTTACCATCTAAAGGTAGGTGAACAGAAAGGGGTAGATTATCTTTTATTTTGTAAAATATTCATTACATGTTTTTATTTTTAAGTGGCTTCCTTTTTAAAAAATTAAAGAAAATTTTTTTTGGTCATGGTTAGTGTACTCTTTAATCCCCATCCTCTTTTTCACCCATCCCCACTCACTTCCCCTCTGCTAACCATCAGTTTGTTTTCTGTGGTTAAGAGTCTGTTTCTTGGTTTGTCTCTCTTTCTCTTTTTTCCCTTTGTTCATTTGTTTTGTTTCTTAAATTCCACATACAAGCGAGATCATGTGGTATTTATCTTTCTCTGACTTACTTCACTTAGCATTATACTCTCTAGCTCCATCCATGTTGTTGCAAATGGGAAGACTTCATTTTTTATGGCTGAATAATATTCTAGTGTGTGTGTGTGTGTGTGTGTGTGTGTGTGTGTGTGTACATTACATCTTCTTTATCCATTCATCTATTGACGGACAATTTGGTTGCTTTCATCACTTGGCTATTGCAGGTAATGCTGCAAGAAATGGTACATGTATCCCTTCGAATTAGTGTTTTTGTATTTTTTGGGTAAATACCCAGTAGTGCGATTATTGGATTGTAAAGTAGTTCTATTTTTAATTTTTTTGGGAACTTCCATCTGTTTGCCACAGTGGCTACACCAGTTTGCATTCCCAGCAACAGTGCAAGAGGGTTTCTTTTGCTCCACATTCGTACAACGCCTGTTATTACAAGTGGCTTCCCTTTTTGATGTTCTCTTTTTAGCTAAATCTGTTCAAATATTTTAAATTTAAATAACAATTTTTTCTGTCTTTTCAGATTGAACTCATTTGCCAGCAAAATAATATAATAGTATTGGAAGATACAATAAAAAGGCTTAGATCTGTAAGTGCATTTTTCATAAATGTGTGTTGAGGAATCATTTGTATTAGTAAGACTACAAACAAATGGTACATGTGTTTTAGCTCTCATGTATTTTGTGAACGATAAAAAATATCTGTTTTCTAAAATTAGTACTCTGATGCACAGGGGCATTTCCCATCTGTAAAAGTATCAGTGTTCTCGCTCCATTTCATCATTGCACCTTTCTTTCCTAGAGGTGGAGAGAACTTTTGGTTGGTTCTATTAGTGCCCTTAGCTTTACATGATTTAAAATGATGACTGTGAGTAATTTGATTCTCAAAATATAAGATGCATTTGTTTACACATTAGCTTATTCCCGTTAGTAATAAATATTAAGTCAAATATTAAAACTTAATTCTGAGTAATATGTTTTCTTTACCTAACAATGCAAAGTGAAACTGCTCTGTTTAGATAGTTTGTCATCATTTGAAATATTTAAAACACTCTCTCTGAAAGTATATCTGTAATTTTCTCCCAATAAAGTATTAGTACAATAAAGATTATGAAAAACAAACAAAAGCTTCTAAACACATTAAAGTGAGTGGGAATGTACTTGAAAGTGCCTACAAGTATACCATATATAGCATTCATTTAATTTATTCATTTATTGAAAAATTATTGAACATAGATGGTGTGAACAGATGCTTTAATGTTAGCATACAAGTTTTCTCAGCAAATTAATTCAATTTCTAGGACTTGTAATTAGATCTGTGGATATTTCTGGCCTTTCCAAAATTTCTTTACCATTTTTCTTAAAATTATTGACTAAATTTAGGGGTACTTTCGGTTAAACAAAAATATAGTAAATTCAGAAATGCTGGAAAAAGAAGGTATCTAACTGCTTTTTAAAGAATATTGATGAATTATCTTTAAAATACCAAATTTATTATTTTTAAGGATCCTGTTTATTCAACTTGCATTTAGAAAATAATGCTATAGTTTTGCTTGAAATAATGACCTAATTTTTTCCTCCTTGGCAAGATAATTTTAGAGACTGAAAAAGCACAAAATAAATCTCCTTCTAGACTTGATTCCTTTGTCAAGACTTTAGAAGCAGACAGAGATTATTACAAGAGTGAAGCTCAAAATTTGAGAAAGATGATCAGAAGTAGATCTAAAAGTCCAAGACGCCCGTCTCCATCTTCTCGGGTAGGTTTTGGTAATTTGTAAGTATTTTGGAGTTCATTGTTTGAACACTGATTTTTATTCTTTGATTTACCTAATATGGAAATAATTTATTTTGATTTGGTATGAATTGGTGTATCAAAAAATTGGGAGAGACAGCAGTCTCTTTGATAGCACAGTGGACCAGTGAAATTGGTTCTTTATCCCCAGTGTTAGTAGGGGTTGGGAAGTAATCAGATAAATATGGACCAATTTGGGATGAAGCTGTTTAAAAGAGAAGTGATTTTTTTAAACTTTTTTTTTTCATCATTTCCTTTCATTATATAGTCATTTTTGCTTGAGTAGAGATCATGTACTGCTCTTAGTGGCACCATTTCCTTAAAAGCACATGTCAAGAAGAATTTCAAATTTCTTGTATAATAATTGCAGGGTACAAACTGTGATGTAGAGCTTTTGAAGACAACAAGAGACCGTGAAGAACTTAAATGCATGCTGGAAAAATATGAGCGTCATTTGGCAGAAATTCAGGGTAATGTCAAGGTTCTTACATCTGAGAGAGACAAGACCTTTCTTCTTTATGAACAGGTAAACTTATTTATAAAGAAAATACCTAAGTAAAAATATTCAGTTCTAAATATATGTAATTCTTTAAGTTCGATAAGAATGCTTAAATCTGCCAAATTGATCAACTAACATTTGGGAATTACCTTCGTTCTTAAGATATTCTTAATGAAACGTAATATATTTCCAATACAATAAGTGTATGTGTACATACACACACACGCACACACATTATTCCCATATCCAAAAAAGATCATATATATGCATAGAAATAGTCTGATTTTGGGCATGGGAAATGAGAAACGTGTTAAATGATAGGGGATGGTGAGTTCAAGGTAAAAAGATTTTGATTTTAGGGTTAGAAAACGCTAACATCACTAGATGTACTGTCAGTCACTTTAGGAGCTGACATATAATTTGCTTAATTTAGGAGAGTAAGATCAGTTTGTAGTTTATCTCTATTTGTAGCTTAAAGTTATATACATATAGTCCTTATTAATCATATAGCTTATTTACTCAACAAATATTAAACCCCATAAATCACCAACATAATTTTATTTTAAGAATAAAATCAATAAAATATTAAAATAAATAAATAAAATTTTATTTTAATAAAACAAATTTTAAATTTAAATTTAAGTAAATAAATTTTAAATAAAAATACATTTTATTAAGAATTACTGCTTGCCACTCTAAGAGAGAAAAAAATGATAAAATATGAACATTGCTTTCTATGTTTGCAATTTATCGGGGGAGATATATTGTCTTATATTTACTTTTTGTTACTTTAGCATAAGTAGTCTAGAAGGTATTGTAAGAAATAAAAGAAGTGGGTATTTCTTAGTTGTTGTGATCAAGGAAATCTTTGCTAGATGATCTGGAATTTGAGTCCTGAAGGAAGAATGGAGTTCCTGTTATCTTGAAAGGGGTAAGAAGGAACATTCCAGACTAAAGGAATTGTGTGAGGCAAAGAACAAAGGCAGGAAAATGAGTAGATAAATGGATCAATTTAAGACTAATTTGTGCCATTGGAGTAAGAGGGAGCTAAGGCTTGAGAGATAAATTGGACTAGAGCAGGGGTCTGCAAACCTTTTCCGTAAAGGCCCAGAAAATAAATATCTTGGGCTCTGCAGGCCGTGCAATTTATCACCGCTATTGAACTGTGTTGTAGTATGAAAGTAGCTTTGGACAATCTACAAATTTTTGGCTGTGTTACAATATAACTTTTGCATATAACTATATACAGTATAACTTTTACTTTTGGATACAGAAATTTGAATATCATTATTTTCACTTATTATACATATTTTGAAATCTTCTTTTGCTTTTTTTTAATCATTAAAGAACATAAAAAACATTCTCAGCCCACAGACCTACAAAAACAGGAGGCGGGTTAGATTTGGCCTGTGAGCTTTACGTAGTTTGCCAACTTCTTGAGTACATGGTAGAAGCTCTTCAATGGGTCTTACACGGGGTTTATACTTTGCTTTATAAGCACTGGCAATCTGGTTATTTTTAGAGAAGAAATGACCAAAGCCACATTTTTACAATTTTAACCTGTTAACAATTTTATATTATTTTTTTTCATAATCTGTTATCTTTTTATATAACAATTTTTCTTTCAAGAGAATTGGAGGAAGGAGAAACTGTGGACTTTTTAGAAGGCTGTGAAAGCAGTCTGTTCATGAGGCATTAAGAACTAATCTGACCAGTGGTGGTGGCGGGGATGGGAGGTGCCTGGGTAGCTTAGTTGGTTGAGCGGCCATCTCTTGGTTTCAGCTCAGGTTATGATCTCACAGTTCATGAGTTCAAGCCCTGTGTTGGGCTCTGTGCTGATAGTGCGGAGCCTGCTTGGGATTCTCTGTCTCTCTCTCTCTCTCTGCCCCTCCCCGCTCATGCTCTCTGTCTCTCTCAAAATAAATAAACCTAAACAAAGAAACACAAAGTAAGTTAGGGTGCTATCTGTTGAAATAAGGATAGAGACAGGTGTAAAAGACACTATAAAGGAAACCTTGAGAAGATTTGGTTTTAGCAAAAAGAGGGGATGAATGTAACTGACTGAAATTCTTTTTTGTTTTTTAATTTTTTTTTTAACATGTATTATTTTTACTTTTGAGAGAGAGACACAGAGCGCAAGCAGGAAAGCGGTAGAGAGAGACACACACACACAGAATCTGAAGCAGGCTCTAGCCCCTGAGCTATCAGCACAGAGCCTGATGCGGAGCTTGAACTCCCAAACTCTGAGATCATGACCTGAGCCAAGGTTGGACACTTAACTGACTGAGCCACCCAGGCGCCCCGAGACTGAAATTGTTTTTTGAATGACTGAAGAACTGTGGTAGTAGAAAAAGAAATAGTAAAGCCATTGGTGACTTGAGGGAAAAAATGTGTTGGTTTCAGACAGATGGAGTAAGATGATGGTTGTACATTCAGAAAGTAATTGCATTCAGGCAGAAAGAAACGTGGGACTGGAGTGGGGAGAGAGGTAAGAGCTGAATATGTAGATGGGTAATTCATCTGCTTAGAGGTCAGTTTTGGGCCTTCAGAGTGGATGAGGTCTCTGAATGAGAAAGCTATAGAGGAACAGAGAAGTCAAGATGTTATGTTGGGACATTTTATTTAATTGGTAGAGGAGCTTTGAAAGAGATAAAGACAGAAAACTAAGGTAGAACAATATTAAGCCCAAAAGAGGAAAGAATCTCAAAGAGTGTGTTAAAGACAATGTCAAATGTTGCCAAATATCAAAAACAGGAGCTGAGGAAAGGCCATTTGGTGAGGTCATTAGATGAAATTCTGCAAAATGGTAGGTATAGGAGCCAGGTTACACTGGAATGGGAGAGTAGGTGCTGAAGAACAGGCAATGGGTACAGACCATGGTGCTTAAAAAAAATTATATGCCAATGCAAAAGAGATAACAGGATGGTAAGTGGACAGCAAGATTTAGTGACAGTTTTTCGTGATATGGGAGCCTTGTGCCATGGCTGAAGGCAGGGGAGAAAGAGCTAGTGGAGAGGGTGCTATTCAAAGTGAGAGGAAATAATTATATAGTTGTGTCTTGAACAAGGCAGGGCTAGGGATGTCAATCCTCCTGCACAGTTGGAGATCTAAGTTTTGACTTCCCCAAAACTTAATTACTAATAATCTACTGTTGACCAGGAGCTTTACCAATAACACAAAATCAACTAACACATCTCTTATATATGTACATATATATATATATGTATGTACATATTGTGTGTACATATATATACACATACATTTATGTACATATATTGTGTATATATATACACACAATGTTATTAAGAAAATCATAAGGAGGAGAAAATACATTTATAGTACTATACTGTATTTATTGAAAAAAATCTGTGTATAAGTGGACCTTTGTATCAATTCAAACCCATGTTGTTCATGGGTTAACTGTAATTGAGTCAGGAGTATCTTAGAAGACATTTCAGGAGATGAGGTCCAGGATTCTGGTGAAGTCTTAGCTGTGGAAATTGGGAGGTAATACATCTTCCTCTGAGACTTGGAGACCAGCTGAACAGGTAGCAATCAAAATCAAGAGGAAGGAAGATTAGGGATTTGAGCAGCAAAGTAGGAGATGAAATTATCTTTAGGTGTGGAATAGGTTTGGGACCTGAGGGTGGTTGAACAAGTGTGTGAGAGTATGTCGGGTTGTTGGTAAGGATTGATGGGCCTTTCTTTCAGGGTAAAAGTAGCCAGAACATGGAAATGGCTTATATATTTTTGTAGAGAAAGACAGGAACACTAATATTTATTAAAATTGTATTCTACCTGGGAGTGCCTGGGTGGCTCACTCGGTTAAGCATCTGACTCTTGATTTTGGCTTAGGTCATGATCTCACAGTCAGGAGATCAAGTCCAGAGTCAGGCTCTTCTCTGGGTGTAGAGTCTTCTTGACAGGCTCCCTCTCTCTCTGCCCCTTCCCCTCAAAACAACAAAAACAAAAACAACTGTATTCTACCTGAATTTTGCGAATTCAAATTTATATCACAAAATGGATGTAGTAATACATATCTATTTCTTAGTAAAACATTCTGTCTTGCATTGACTGCCTCTAAATTAATTTTAAAAAATTTTTGGCAAAAATATTATAAACCAAACTTCTAATTATACATTCACTTGCATTTTTGGACATCATTTGAGTTTATTTGTATAAACTCATTAAAAAACATTATCCTGTTGTATGCATTTTTATATATGGTTTGTATTTTAACTGGCTGGATATAAGATAGCTATATTTATGTCTATTCCAAAGCTTTGTTAAATAGAAGTCTTGCATTTAAATAATAGGCACAGGAAGAAATTGCCCGACTTCGACGAGAAATGATGAAAAACTGTAAGTCTCCTAAATCAACAACAGCACATGCCATCCTCCGACGGGTGGAGACTGAAAGAGATGTGGCCTTCACTGATTTACGAAGAATGACCACAGAACGAGATAGCCTGAGGGAAAGGCTAAAGGTTTGGACGAATTTTATCTGTGTGACCATTTGTGAAACATAGTGCAGCAACATTGAAAACATTTTTTTTTTTTTTTTTTTAACAGATTGCCCAAGAGACAGCATTTAATGAGAAGGCTCACTTGGAACAAAGGATAGAGGAGCTGGAGTGTACAGTTCATAACGTAAAGAAACATCACTGTTGTGCTTTTGGCTATAAACTGTCAGTGGCTTCCCCCTTTCTCTTTTTTTCTATATTCAGAGAGGTTCTTTCATTTTTCTAAGACAATGTTTGTAGTCCTAAAATATTTAAGGTGGTATGTATGGTATAAATTATCACCTTCTCATTGTTTATTTTCTTCCAAAAAAATATGTAAGTAAAGTTTTTTGTGTTAGGTTGCAAAGTGTGTTCTTTAAAAAAAAAAACAACAACCCATTAGGGATGCATTCTCAGGGATGTTAGCAACTTTCTCATCTCCTTATTTCATTAAAGATAACATTGCCAGATACAGAGAAACTGGCTTATTCTACCTAAAGAGTAGCTAAGGTAGAGAAAATTATTATGGAATGAAAATTAATGAGAATAATATATTTAAACAATTTATTTATTTATTTATTTATTTATTTATTTATTTATTTGCCAGGAAGTAGGTATTATTACCATCTCTATGTCACAGATAAGTAGAGAGGAATTTAGTACAGAAAGGAAAGATCATACAGCTGTTATGTGGCCGAGACAAGATTACTCCAGTTTCTTATGCCCTTGATTCAGATGCACTGTCTCCTGGGATTACATGTGTGGCTAAACAATGAATGGGCATCTATCTCCTAGTGATAACAAACTGGCTGCTCTTTCAGATTCAACAATTAGTGATTATAATTTGTGGCATGTACAGCTCCAACAAGAGAATAATATATTTAAACAATTTAAATGTGAAGCATCGCTTTTTTAGTAGTCAAGGATTTGAGATGCTATGAATATATATTTGATATGTTATGACTATATAAACAATTAGGGGAAGTTGCTTTTCTGTTACCAGGTTTAATTGAATATATTTATAAATTTGTCAATGTTGTTATAAAGAGAAAGAAAAAGCATTACTCAGGAGAGGAAAACATTTTTTTTCATAGTTCCACTTTATATGTCTATCTTATTAATGTTGAACAACAAATAAATCTTTTTGCAAATAAGATACATATGCTACATTCAAAATGAACCAGATTGAACATATAGATACATATACTGTGATAGGCATTATGCACAGGCCGTGCAGTGGCTTATTCTCGCTCCTGCTCCACAATACCTTGTCCATACAGCCTCCCACAATATTCAGGTCTCATCTGATCATCTCCTAGTGTAAATCTTGTCATATGCCAGTTTGTACAAAGAGAGGATGTCTCTTTAGGAAGATTTTGTTAGTGATGGCAGTAACCTTGTCATTCTACTTGTATAGCTTGATGATGAACGTATGGAGCAAATGTCAAACATGACTTTGATGAAGGAAACCATAACCACTGTGGAAAAAGAAATGAAATCACTAGCAAGGAAGGCAATGGATACAGAAAGTGAACTTGGAAGACAAAAGGCAGAGAATAATTCTTTGAGGTAAACTAAATTACCTTTAAACAAGTAGTTTAACTACTAGATCTGTTTTTATAGTGTATTTTATAATGATAATTAAGTTATTTGTTGACTTTAATTTCTGAGAGGATTATTATGAAGCAATTGTAGAAACCTCAGCACACATTAAATGATTTTTCCCAAGATCACTTACAGACTAGTAATGCCATATTTAACTAGGAATCAAACTTCCAGTAATCTTCATCTTACATTTGCATAAAGCCTTAATATTTAACTGACATAGCTTTTACAAAGTCCTTCTGGGTATAGAGCATATTTGACTTTGGTGTTTGAATGTGTAAGAACATGTATTGGCACTTCTGTTAATTGAAGGCCACGTGGGTACTTAGCCCTTCCTATATACTGACTGGTATGATAGCAAAAGATATGCCAAAGTTGGTGATGGGCATTGAGGAGGGCACGTGTTGGGATGAGCACTGGGTGTTGTATGGAAACCAATTTGACAATAATTTCATATTAAAAATAAAAAAGGGGAATAAGTTTTTGAAGACCTCCATGTTAGGAATTTTACTTTTAGTATCTGCTGATGTGAAAAATAGAGTTTTACAGATTCAGTAATCTTGAATTGCAGTGCGTCTGTGAATATTTGAAAAATAGTTGTTCATAGGAGTGTGAAATATATTTTTAAGTCTACAGATAATTCTTGGTTCACATAAGAGTTCCAAGAGTCTCCTGTTTGATCTTTCAAGGATCTGTGGTACATATTTTTACACCACTTGTCAGGATAGATAATCACTCAAATTTTTTCCCTTCATTCATTCATTCATTCATTCAATCATTCATTCATGGGTCTGTAGTACATATGTTGAAATCACTTGTCAGGATAGATAATCACTCAAATTTTTTTCATTCATTGATTCACTCATTCATTCATTTACTTTAAAGTTGATTTATTTGTTTTGAGAGAGACAGAGAGCAAGCGGAGGAGGGGCAGAGAAAGGGGGATAGAGGATCCAAGGCAGGGTCCGTGCTGAGATAGCAGGGAGACCAATGTGGGGCTTGAACTCACAAACCACGAGATTGTGACCTGAGCCGAAGTCAGACACTTAACCAACTAAGCCACCCAGGTGCCCCTCGCTTCATTTATTTTTTAATTTCCTGTTTAAAAGGATATTGCAGCCTTGGGTAAAATAAAAATAATAAAATAAGATGACAACAACAAAGAAAACCTTGGAAAATAGAGAAAAGGGTAAAGAAAATTTAAATCATCCATGATTCTGTAAGAAAACTATCATTAATATAGGTCTCTTTCTAATCAGAAATATTTCCATCCATATTATATAAACTTTCTGTGCAATTGATGTTGGCCAGTTTCATTTAATTGTATATCATAAGCATTTTCCTGTGTCATTAAAAGTTCCTTGAAAGTAGTTTATTAAAATATTCTAACAGATAGAAGTATAATACTTCTGAGGGTTTTTGCATACACTTGTTTTCTTTTAACAGTGTTATTAGAGTCTAATTGACATACATACAGTAAACTGCACATATTTTTAAAAGTGTTTAGCTTGTTTTGACATATGTATATACCTGTAGCACAGTCAAGATAGTGGCCTTATCCATCATTCCCAAAAGTTTCCTCCTGCCCCTCTGTAACCTCTAACTTATTCTGCCAATCTCTGGACGACCACTGATTTATTTTCTGTTATAGAGATTTGCTTGGATTTTCTAAAATGTTATATAAATAAAATCATGTAGTATATATTCTTTTATTGGGCTGCCTTCCCTCAGCATAATTATTTTGAAATTTATCTATGTTATATAATCAGTAGTTTATTCCATTGTATGAATAAACCTCATGGACATTTTGGTTGTTTCCAGTTTTGGACTATAAAAAATAAAACTTTCATGTACATGCTTATACGAGTCTTTGTATGGACATAAGCTTTTATTTTTCTTGGATAAATACCTAAGAGTATAGTGACTGAGTCTTGTGATGTTTATATGTTTAACTTTTAAAGAAACCATTAAACTGCTTTCCAAAGTGGTTGTATTATTTTATTTTACATTTGTACCAGTAGTGTATAAGTGTTCCAGGTGTTACATAGCCTCACCAACACTTGGTGTGCATTATCTTTTTAATCTTTAACATTCTATTAGGTAGGTTTTATGGTTTTAATTTGCCTTCCGTAATAACCAATGATTTTGAGCATCTGTACATGTGCTTACATGCCATACATTTGTCTTCTTTAGTGTCTGTTCAATCTTTTGCACACTTTTATTGAATTGTTTAAATTACTATCAAGTTGTAAAAGTCCTTTCTATATTGTAAGTCCTGTGTCACATGTATTTTGCAAATATTTTCTTCCAGCCTGTGGCTTGCCTTTTTATTAAATGTCTTTTAATGAGCAAATGTTTTTCATTTTGATTAAGTGAAGTTTATTGATTTTTTAAAAATTTTATCCAGCTTTTTGTATTCTTTTAAAGAAATTGTTATCAGGGCTAAGGTAATATTTTTCTTCTGTGTTTTATTCTAGCAGTTTAACATTAAAATTTAACATTTAAATCTGTGATCCATTTCAAAGTTTTTGTGTTTAGTACACAGGATATAAATCAAAGTTCACTTTTTTTTTTTTTTTTGCATAATGATAACCAAATGTTCCAATACCACTTATTATAAAACTATCCTTTCCATAGTGAATTGTTTTTGTGCCTTTGTAGAAAGTCAGTTGTCCATATATGTGTAGGTCTGTTTCTTGAAGATCTGTTTTGCTTGATGGATCTGTTTATATATCTTGATTCCAATACTACCTGCCTGATTACTTTGGTTTTATTTTTAAAGTCTTCACATTAGGTAATGTTAGTCTTTAACTTTGTTCTTTCTCAAAGTAGTTTTGGCTATTCTAGTTCCTTTGTATTTTATTTTAATTTTAGAATCAGCTTCACAGTGTATACAAAAAAAGCCTGCTTGGGAATTTGATTGGAACTGGGGGACACTGACATCTAGAATATCAAGTGTTCCCACTCATAAATACAGTGTGTCTTTCCATTCTTTACATCTTTAATTTCCCTCAGCAATGTTTTATAGTTTTTAGAGTGTTCTCGTACTTCTTTTTTTGTCAGATTTATCTCTGAGTATTTCCTATTTTTTGATGCTGTTATAAATGGAAATTTAAAATTTTACTTTCTGATTTTTATTGCTTGTATATGAAAATACAGTTGTTTTTAAAGATAAACTTTGTATTTTAGAGCAGTTTTAGATTTACAGAGCAATTGTGAAGATGGTAGAGTTCCTACTTACCTCACACCCAATTTCCTCTGTTATTAATATCTTACATTAGTACATTACATTTGTTACGATTAAAGAATCTATTACTTGATGCATTATTATTGACTGAAGTCCATACTTTTATTCAGATTTCCTTAGTTTTCCCCTAATGTCCTTTTTCTGTTCCAGGATCTCATCCAGGACACTACATTACATTTAGTTGTCATGTCTTCTTAGGCTTCTCTTGGCTATGACAGTCTCAGACTTTCCTTGTTTTTGATGAACTTGACAGTTTTGAAGAGTACTGATCAGGTATTTTGTGGAATGTCTCTCAATTGGGATTTGTCTTCTGTTTTTCTCATGATTAGACTGGGTAATATGTTTTTGAGAGAAAGGTCACGAAAGTAAAATGCCATTTTAGGGTACATATATATCCAGGGTATCATGGGTATGTATTATCAATATGATTTATTACTGTTGATTTTGATCTTTATCACCTCGCTGAGGAATTGTGCGCCTTTTCAAGAATGTCATATAATTGAAATCATACAGTATACAACCTTTTCAGACCAGCTTCTTTCACTTAGCAATGTGCATTTTAGGTTCGTTTGTGTTTTTTTCATAACTGGATAGCTCATTTCTTCTTATCATTGATGTAGGTACCACAGTGTGTTTATTCATGCACCTATTGAAGGATGTCTTGGTTGCTTTCAGTTTTTGGCAATTATGAATAAAGCTGCTGTAAACTTTCATGTGTAGGTTTTTGTGTGGACATAGGTTTTCAAATCAGTAAATACCTAGGGGAATAATTACTGAATTGTTGAGTAAATCTGTATTTAGCTTTATAAGAAACTGCCCAACTCTTTCAAAGTGACTGTACTATTTTGTATTCTCACCAGCAATGAATGAGAGTTTCTGTTGCTCCATATCCTTATCAGCATTTGATATTGTCAGATTTTTGTATTTTAGCCATTTTAATAGGTATAATAAGTATGTAGCAATATCTCATTGTTTTAATTTGCAATTCACTAATGACAAATGATGTGGAGCATCTTTTCATATTGTTACTTGCCATCTGTATCTTTGATAAGGTATCTGTTTACGTATTTTGCCAATTTTTCAATTGTTTTGTTTGTTTGCTTACTATTGAATTTTAAGAATCCTTTGAATACATGTTGTTATCAGATGTGGTTTGCAAATATCTTCTCCCTATCTGTGCCTTGTCTTTTCATTCTTTTAAAAGTGTCTTTTGTAAAGCAGAAATTTTAAATTTTGATAAAGTTCAACTTACTTTTTTATTTCATGGATAGTATTTTTGGTGTTTAATGTGTTTAAAAACACATAACCAAACCCAAGTGCACATATTTTTCTCTTGTGTTTTCTTCTAGAAGTTGTATAGTTGTGCATTTCATGCTTAAAGTCAGTGATCTATGTTGAGTTAATTTTTGTGAAAGATATAAAGTTTGTATCTCAGTTCACTTAAATTGCATATGGATGTCTTAAAATTGTTCCAGCACCATTTGTTGAAAGACTGCCCTTTCTGTGTTGTCTTTGATCCTTTGTCAAAGATCAGTTGCTTATATTTGTGTGGACCTATTTCTGGGATCTCCATTGTGTTCCATTGATCTATTTTGTTTATTCTTTTGCCAAACCATGCTGTTTTGATTACTATTGCTTTATTGTAAATCTTGAAACTAGGTATTGTGAATCCTCCAACTTTCTTGTCGCCAATAATGTATTGGCTATTCTTGGTCTTTTGCCTTTCCATGTAAAATTTAGAATCAGTTTCTCTAATTCTACAATAAATATTTATAAAATAGCTTTCTGAGATTTTAATTGGGTTTGCATTGAATCTGTAGATCAAGTTGGGGAAAACTGACATCTTTATTTTATTTTATTTTTATTTTTTAATTTTTTTGAGAGAGGGGAGTGAGGGAGGGGCAGAGAGAGTCAGGGAGAAAAAGAATCTTAAGCAGGCTCCATGCCCACCATGGAGCCCAGCACGGGGCTTGATCTCACGACTGTGAGATCATGACCTGAGCCGAAATCACAAGTTGAACACTCAACCCACTGAGCCACCCAGGTGCTCCACAACTGACATCTTAATATGGGATGTTTCAATCCATGAACATGGAATATTTCTCCATGTATTTAGATCTTTGATTTCTTTCATCTTTGTTTTACAGTTCTCTGCCTATAGATACTGTACATTAATTTTGGAAAGTTCTAGGCTGTTATTACTGAAAACATTTTTTATTTAAAAAAATTTTTTAACATTTATTTATTTCTGAGACAGAGAGAGAGAGAGAGCATGAACAGGGGAGGGTCAGAGAAAGAGGGAGACACAGAATCTGAAACAGGCTCCAGGCTCTGAGCTGTCAGCACAGAGCCCAACACGGGGCTCAAACCCACAGACTGCGAGATCATGACCTGAGCCGAAGTCGGACGCTTAACTGACTGAGCCACCCAGGCGCCCCTACTTAAAACATTTTTAAAATTGAAGTGTAGTTGATATGTATTAGTTATAGGTGTGTAACAGTGATTTGACAATTTATATACATTATGAAATGTTCGCCACAACAAGTGTAGTTTCCATGGATCACTGTACAGTTATTACAGTATTATTGAGTATATTCCCTATGCTGTACTTTTCATCCCCATGACTTATTTTATAATTATTTCAAATATTTCTTATGCTCTTATTCTCTTGTTTTTTCTCCTTTTGGTATTTCAGTTATACCCACAGTTCTTGGATGTTCTGTTGTTTTGTTTTTTTTTCTTTTTCATTTCGCATTTTAGTTTGGGAAGTTTTATTGACCTGTTTTCAAGCTCAATGATTTATGCTTGACTGTGTCTAATCTGCTGATGAGACCATCAAAGATATTCTTCATTTTTGTCACAATAATTTACTTTCTAGCATTTCATTTTGTTTCTCTCAGGTTTTCATCTGTTTATGTTACCCACCTATTACTGCATATTGTCTACTTTTTCCATTAATCTCCTTAACCAATTAATCATAGTTATTTTAAATTTTCTGATAATTCCCATGTCTGTGCTATATCTGAGTCTGGTTTCATTCTTCAGGTTGTGTTTTTGCTTGACTTTTGGCATGCCTTGTAATTTTTTTTTTTGTTGAAGCCACACGTATTGGGTGTTAACTGAAGTAAATAAGCCTTTTGTGTAAATGTTTATGTTAATTTGACTGGAAGTTGATCTAAGTTCAGTGTGTGTTGTAGATGCAGATGCCAGAGACTTCAAGTTCCTATGTTCTGATTGTTTCTCTTTTTGACTTTAAGCTTCCTTAAGTATCCCTCCTAAGTGAGAGCTTGCATCTTGCAGCTCTTTTGCTTGTAATTCACTGTGATTATCATGGAGCACTATTAATGTGTTGGTTAGGTGAGAGGAGGGAACATGTTTTCCAGTGGTATAACTTTTATTTTTTTATCCACTTATGTGAAACAGGAAGGCTAGAGAGGGTAAAGTGGGAGAAATGCCCTTCTCTAGCTGGGATAAAGCTCTGGTAAAGTCTTTTTACTTGAAGATTAAGCCTATTATGGAGAATGCTCTGGGCATATTTCATAATAATTACTTTTCCCCTGTCAGAGTCATAAGGGGATCTTTCTCAGATCTTTACTGTGAGAACCTACTGGAGTTCCTGGAGGTAAACACACTGAAGTATAGGGACCCTTCTAAGATTGTGGCCCCTAGGAGCTTCTCACTCTCATGTTAGTACAAACTCAACTTCCAGCAATGCATCAAATTTATCATTTAAATTTCTTAACCATTTGTGATTCAGCTGGCTTTTGCTCCAGATGATCAGATCTTGATTATTCTTTTCAGAATTTGAATTGGCAGTTTGCTCTGTAATTCACTCTTCTAATGTGTCACAGCAAGTCTTTGATTTTCATTTTGTTCATCTTTTTGTTCTTATAACAATGGAAATGACAGTTTCTAAGCTCCTTATTTGTCAGAGTTGAAATCAGAAGTCCTACAATTGATTTTTGTATATTTATCTGGTATTTTACAACTTTGCTAAATTTACATTTTGGTTCTAGTGGCCTTTTTGTAGAATCTGGTTAATTTTCTACATAGACACTTAGAGCATCTGCAAATAAAGACGGTTTTACATGCTTAGTCTGCATGCCTTTTTTTGTTTGTTTGTTTTTGTTTTCTGTTTCTTATTGCATTGGCTAGAATATCTACTAACAGTGTTCAGTAGAAATGGTGAAGTAGACATCCTTGTCTTGTTCCACATCATAGGGGGAAGCATTTAGACTCTCAACAGTTAGTATGATGTTAGCTGTATGTTTTTCATAGATGTCTTCTATCAGGTTGAAGAAGTTTCCTTTTATTCTCAGATTACTGAGAACTTTTTTTTCAGGAATAGATGTGCTTTGTCAAATCGGTCAGGATATATTATACTTTTTATAGATTACTGTTGTACATTAACTAATGTTTTGTTTGAGCTATTTACATTTATTTTTATAATTGATTTTGGCCAATAACTTGCCTTTCTTAGGACTACTTAAAATCAGAATTTGTTATCAATGTCATGTAAACCTTATAATAATCTTCTCAATTCATTTTGTCTTCTTTTAATACCTTGAAGAATTTGAATAATATTAGAGTTTTAGTACTTAACCAATGAAGCCTTTTGGGCCCAACTTTTTTTTTTTTTTGAGGGAAGGATTTATTTTATTTGTTTAATGGATAAAGGAACAATTAGAAGTTTCTTCTTATGCCATTCAATAGATACTTTTGAGGCATTTGTTCACTTTCTCTAAATTTTAAAACATTTTTTGAATAATTTTGTTTACAATATCCTATGAACATTTTAATGTCTACAGAATCTGTAGTGATTTCCTCTTTTTTAGTCTGTTGTCATTAGTCTTTTCAAAGGACTAACATTTGCTTTGGTGATCCTCATAAAGTTTTGTTCTTTATTGTCTCTATTTTCTTTAGATTTATTTTTAAGTTTTTCAGACAAATGCTTATATTATTACTTTTCAGCTTTATTTCTGATATAAACATCTAAAGCCATAAGTTTTCCTCAAAATACTTATTTGAATGTATCCTGTAAGTTTTGTTATGTACTTGTGAAATGTTTTCCAGTTTTCCATCATTACTTCTTGATCTATTGGTTGTTTAAAAGTGTGATTTTAAGTATCCAAAAACATAATGAATTTTCACTTATCTTTGATTGACTTCTTGCTAATTACATTGCTTCGCAGAACATACTGTTAGATTTCAAATTTCTGAAATTTGTTGCCCTCTACTTTTATGATCAGTTTTTGGTAATTATCTGTGTATACTTAAGAAATTTGTAAAATCTGAAATAGTCTATAAATTCTGCAATACTTTTGTATTTGTCCCTTAGTTCAGATTTGTAATCATATTATTCAGATATTACAAATTTGGACTAAATTTTGTGTCTCATTTACAGGAATTTCACTGAAAGAGTTGTCTAAACTTCTGGCTCCAGAATCTTACATTTTATTCTCTTTTAAACCTACTGTAATCTGTCTTTTCTCCCACCATTCTATGAAAACTTTTTACAAGGCAATATTTACTTTCATGTTGCTCAATTCAGTGGTTGATCCTCAGTCTTCATTTTGTTTCACCTATCAGCAACATTTGACAAATATAATCAGTTGTGTTTTTAGCTACTCCTTTGGCTTCTGAGGTACCATGCTCATTTGATTTTCTTTTCCTCTCTTTGGCTGTCCTGTTTCAGGCTCTTCTAGTTCATCCTCCATGACCTCCAAATGTTCGAGTATCCTCAAGCTCAGTCTTAGACTGCTTCTCTTCTTGTATATGTACTCATCCATCAGTGAATTCATCTAGTCTTGTGTATTTACTCTTGACTCTCAAATGTGTATCTGTAGCATGGATTTCTGTCTTGAACTCTGGACTTGAATGTACAACCACCTCCTTTTCATCTTCACTAGGATGTCTCATTGACATCTCAAAACTTAACATTTCCAAACCTGAGTTCTGCTATCCACTATCCTTCACCCTCCAACACCCACAAATTTATTCTTTCAGTCTTCCCATCTCAGCAAATGGAAAGTCTGTTCATGCAATTCTTGGCCTGAAACCTTGAAGCAATCTATGATTTCTCCTTTCATGTATCCATATCCAATCCAGTTTGTTCTGTCTTCAAAATATACTCAAAGCAGAGCATTTCTCATAACTTTTGTTGCAACCATGCTGGTATTGAAGGATATTTTTGCAAGGTAGAGAATTCTAAAGGTTGGAAATTATTTTTAACACTTTGATACTATCTTTCCAGTATCTTATGACTTGCATTATTTCTGCTGAGTAGTGTGAAGTGTCAGCTTATTTTTTATAGATCAATATTTTGTATTTTGTAATATATTTATATCATAGTTTCGTATTTGTATGTACAAAAGGCAAAGAATTACAGAGAATCTACATAGGAGTTATGTAATCCAACTACATTCAAGTATAGTTAAAATATTGTTCCTGTTCTCTCTTTTGTCAGTTGATGGGAAAATTATGTTTTGTCCCATGTGTGAACTCCACTCACTAGAAGTTGAATTCTAAGCACAGGTTAGCACATGTCTGGATATCTATATGTCTAAACAGGTTCCATAGTGTTTTAAGTCAAATCAGCCACAAAGAAATGGATGCATTTCTGTTTGGGTTTACCTGCTGATGAAGAAGAAAATCTCCAGTGTTTCAAAACAAGTACTCATTATCTGTGTTTCTATATGGCTTAAATGAACTTTTCTTTCTAAATAGGTATGTTTTAGTAGCAGCAGTTCTTCTATTTGGGTTTCTATGTCAGATAAATCAACAATAGTAAAAAGTTGGATTGTTTTCAGAGTATTTCCTCAAAGGAGATTAAAAAAAAGAAAAAGATCTGTGTGTCTGCATCAGAGTATCAAACATTTCTAGGAAGAATTTCTCATATAGTTGAATGATTGATAGAGCTATCTGTTAACAAAAAGTTAGTTTGGGCCTTTATGTTCAGTGATTCCAAAGACTGGTTTAGTTTGAGTTTGGTTATTTGCAACTAAAAAGATTTCAGTATTAAAATCTATTCTAGGGGCTCCTGGGTGGCTCAGTTGGTTAAGCGTCTGACTCTTGATTTTGGCTCAGGCCAAGATTCCAGGGTACTTAAATATAAATCTAACAAATTATGTGTAAAATCTATATGAGGAAAACTACAAAACTAGTGAAAGAAATCAAAGAGGAACTAAATACATTGAAAAATATTCAATGTTCATGGATAGGAAAACTTAATATTTTCAAGATGTCCATTCTTCCCAACTTGTTCTATAGATTGAATAAGTTCAAATCAAAATTGCTGCAAGTTATTTGTGGATATCAATGAACAGCTTCTTTTTTAATTTATTTTTATTTTTTATTAAATTTTTTTTAATGTTTATTTATTTTCGAGAGAGAGAGAAACAGAGCATGAGCAGGGGAGGGGCAGAGAGAGAGGGAGACACAGAATCCAAAGCAGGCTCCAGGCTCTGAGCTGTTAGCACAGAGCCTGACACAGGGCCTGAACTCACAAGCTGTGAGTTCATGACTGAGCTGAAGTTGGACACTCAACTGACTGAGCCACCCAGGCACCCCAATGAACAGATTCTAAAGGTTATATGGAGAGGCAAAAGAATGGGCAACAGAAATTGAAGAAAAACTAAGTTGGAGCACTGATGCTACTTGACTTCAAGACTTACTAAAAAGCTACAGTAATCAAGACAGTGTGGTATTGGTAAAAGAATAGACAAATAGATCAATGGAACAGAATAGACAGTCCAGAAATAGGCCATGTAAACATAGGCAACTGATCTTTGACAAAGGAGCAAAGGCAATATAATAGGGCAGAGATAGTCTTCTCCACAAATGGTGCTGGAACAACTAATATCCACATGCCAAGAAAAAAAAAAAAAAGAAAAAAAAAAGTAACACAGATATCACACCCTTCAAATTAACTCAAAATGGATCGTATACCTAAATGTAAAATGCAAAACTTTAAAACCTCTAGAAGACAACAGGAGAAAATCTAGTTTTTCTTGAGTATGTTGATGACTTTTTAGATACAACACCGAAGGCACAATCCATGCAAGAAATTGTTGATTATTTGGACTTCATTAAAATTAAATACTTCTGCTCTGCAAAAGACAATGTCAAGAAAATGAGAAGCCAAGCCACAGACTGGGAAAAAATATTTGCCAAAGGCACATCTGATAAAGAGCTATTAACCAAAACTACAAAGAACTGTTTAAAAATTCAATAATAAGAAAACAACCCAATTAAAAAAATGGGCCAAAAACCTTAGCAGACCTCACCAAAGAAGATATACAGATGGCACATAAGCGTATGAAAAGATGTTCCACATCATAGGTCATCAGCGAAATTCAAATTAAAACAACAATGAGATTCCATTATATACTTATTAGAATAGACAAAATCTGGATCACTGACAAAAATGCTGGTGAGGACGTGGATCAATAGGGGCTCCTATTCATTGCTGGTGGGAATTCAGAATGGTACAGGCACTTTATTTGACAGTCAGTTTCTACAAAGCTAAACACAGTCTTAACATACAAAACTCCATGGTATTTACTCAAAGTAATTGAGTCTTATGTGCACACAGAAATGTGGACATGATGTTTATAGCAGCTCTAATCATAATTGCCCAAACTTGGAAGCAGCCAAAATCTAGTCTAGGACTCTGGGCATTTGAAAAAACTATATATAGATAGCTGTTTAAAGTTCTGGGGTACCTGGGTGGCTCCTTTGGTTAAGTGTCTGACTTTGGCTCAGGTCATGATCTTGTGGTTTGTGGGTTCGAGCCCTGCATCCGGCTCTGTGCTGACATCTCAGAGCCTGGAGCCTACTTCAATTCTGTGTCTCCCTCTATCCGCCCCTCCCTCGCTTGTGCTCTGTCTCTTAATCTCTCTCCCTTTCAAAAATAAATAAACATTAGCAAAATTATGAAGTTCTAAGTATTTCTTGGAGGAGTTGTAAGAGTCTTTTCTGACATTAGAGTTACAAGAGTCTGCAAAAGAAGCTACTGGCTTTATATCTAAAGTTTCTATTGCTTAAATGTGTTTTAGGTGTGGGTTTATTGATCAGTGATTTAAAGATCTGATTTGATGACTTCTGATCATGTGTGTAGTTTTCCATTTTGTTTTTTGTATTAGATGGATCTCTGTTGTTGGCTATTTTGGAAAATAGATGGCTGTAATGCAATTTAACAGCATAGAAATAGCCACAGTGTACACTGGAAGGTTTTGCCAATCCTCCCGTGTGTCTTTCAGGATTCATCATTATCATATGAATTGATAGGCTCATTACATTTATACTTCTGACTTTAGTATGCATTTTATTTAAGATTAAAAAAAATCTCTATATCCAGCGTGGGGCTCAAATCCACAACCCTGAGATCAAGAGTTGTGCACTCTACCAACAGAGCCAGCCAGGCACCACTTAGCATGCATTTTTTAATGATTTTTCTCTTTAAGTAGGATTCGTACTCAGCATGGAGCCCAATACAGGGATTGAGCTCAGGACCCTAAGATCAAGACCTGAGCTGAGATCAAGAATTGGGTGCTTAACCAATTGAGCCATCCAGGCGCCCCAGCATGTGTTCAAAAAAAGTTTTTTAAATCTTTTATTTATTTTAGAGAGAGAGTGTGTGTGTGATCTTTATTTTTGAAAGAGAGAGAAAGAGAGTGCTAATGGGGGAGGAACAGAGAGAGAGGGAGACACAGAATCTGAAGCAGGCTCCAGGCTCTAAGCTGTCAGCACAGCCTGAGGTGGGGCTTGAACCTATGAACTGGGAGATCATGACCTGAACCAAAGTTGGACACTTAACCAACTGAGCCACCCAGGTACCCCCCCAGCATGAATTTTTAAATACTGTTTTACAAGAAAAAAAGCTAAGAAAATAATTTGTCAAGGCATTTGAAAAGATTCTTCAGTTGGACTAAAGTAGAACTTCACTATACTTTCAAATATTTTCTTATTGTTGATTTATCGTACCATTCTGCAGACAATGTTTTGTTTTCCCCCAAATGCATGCCAAATAAAAGTAGGAATTAGGTAGGATTTTGTAATAGTCAGATATTGTACAGAGAATGTTTTGTCTTAATTGTCCATGGTAGTTCTCTGCCAAAAGCGAGGTAAGTTTTTGTAATAGCACCACTGAAACCCCTTGCTGCCTTCCATGAGCCAAGGGACACAGTGATAGCTTTCCTAATGTTTTCCCAGGCAGCCAGAGTGCCCATGGTCAGAGCACTCATAGTAATTATACCCATATCAGTCTATTTTTTATCTGATTCAAACTGTTGAATATAGTTTGTCTTTTTCCTTTCTACTTATAAGGTATTCTCTATATGGCTCCTTTTAATCCACTATATGTTCCTAGGTGTGTGTGTGTGTGTGTGTGTGTGTGTGTGTGTGTGTGTGTGTGTGTTTAACTTATCCTTGGGTTTGGAGGATTTTTTTACTTTGTTGCTTGATATCTTTCAGCAGTTTTAGAGAACTCTCCACTGTTTTCATTTCAGATGTTACTTTTGCCCCTTCATACTGTATTCTGAATTTTTTTCTGACCCTTCTTCTAGTTCACTCATTTCCTCTTTGACTGTGGTTGAACTTGCTGTTAAACCTTATCAGTTGAATTAATTTTGGTTTTTGCATTTTTCATTTCTGGAATTTGTATTTGACACTTTTAAAATATATATTTTCAAGTCTCTTGAGAAATCTTCAATCTTGGCTTTTTTTCTCCTTTGATATATTAAGCATAGTTGTTTTTTTTAAAGTTCTGTTTCTGATAACTCCGTTATCTTGATTCTGCATGGTTCTATTTTTATTGAGTCTATTCTTGTTATCTTTTGTTTCTCTTATTTTTTCCAGTTTGTGATGTTGTCTTCTGTGTGTCTGGTCATTTTTGACTGAGTATATAATACTGAATATGAAAATGTATAGAAATCATTTGAGACCAGAATATTGTTTTCATCTAGAGAGGATATATGTATTTGCTTTTGTCAGAACTGAGATAATTTGAGGGGTATGTATATATATAATTTGCTTTGTCAGAACTGAGATAATTTGAATCTGGGCTTAAATCTTTTGTTTTAACTATTCAGGGTCCCAAACAAATGTGTATGTGTAGGAGAAAGTGGTTTACTCAGTATTTTACCCTTTCTTGGCGGGACTTGACTCCTGTTTTTGTACCCTAACTTCTTGAAATTGTCACAGTTGCTACTCAGCTTTTCAGCCTCTTATCTACCTTTCCCTGAGTCAGAGATTTCTTTAGGGGAAAACAATTATCATATTCCAGACTTACCTATTTCTCTTTCTCTTCTCTTGTCTTTTCTTCTCAAATCTTGCTCAAGTAATTCTTCACCCCCAGCTCTCTGCTGCCACCTGCTTCCCAGCTTTCCTAGTTTGTTCTCACTGAAAGCATTGATCTGAACAGTTGAAACTGTTACTAAGTGAAGCAGAAATTTTCTGTTTTTAATAATCTTAAATTTTGTTTTAAATGTTTATTTATTTTTGAGACAGAGACAGAGCACGAGTGGGGGAGGGGCAGAGAGAGAGGGAGAAACAGATTCTGAAGCAGGCTCCAGGCTCTGAGCTGTCAGCACAGAGCCTGATGCTGGGCTAGAATTCATCAACCACTAGATCATGACCTGAGCCGAAGTTGGACACTCACCCAACTGAGCCACCCAGGCACCCCTCCATTTGTTTTTCTTACCTCTTTTCTTTTTTTTTTCCTGCCGTTCTGTGGGTTACTTGAACATTTTTAGAACTCCATTTTAATGTATCTAATACTTTCTAGTATCTCTGTATAGATATTTTCTCTGTTGGTGTAGGTATTTCATTTTACATATGTAACTCATCATAGTCTATTGGTGCCACAGTTATCAGTTTAAGTGTAGAAATCTTCACTCCCATTAAATCTTTTCACCTCCCCCATTTGTAATTGTCTTAATGGATACAGATTTATTTTGTTCTTCCCAGGACTTATGTTCCTTTAATATTGGTGTTTGTATTTTTCACTGGTCATTCTTTATTCTAAGATTTCATATATTTTATTAGCCATTATTTCTTTGAATATTGTGTGTATTCTATCCTGGAATTAGATGAATATTGGACCTTCTCGTTCTTTTCTTTATATTGCTTAACCTCTTCTGTATTTTTCTTTTTATCTGTACTCTATTATAGGTAATTTCCTCTGATCTGTTTTTTTCCAGCTTACTAATTGTCTCTTCAGCTGTGTTTATTTTGTTCTTAAACTTATCTGTTGATATTGTTTCTTTTTAAAAATTTCAATGATTTTAGTTTAATTTCCTGAAGTTCTTTTAGGTTCTTTTAAAAATCTAGACTTTTTTCTTATTATATATTCTTCTATGTCTTTGTATTTAAGCACATCTGTTTTTAAGTTTCTATTTGATAATGCTATAATATGAAGTTATAGGGCTCTAATTTTGTGTGTCTTGACTCACACTAAGTTTGGATTATTCCTTAATATGATTTTGAAATTTGGATTGGGAGCTTGTTTTCAACAGGCCTTTATCTAAGGTTTAGTTCTGTGTCTGGGTTGAGAGTATATCTTGTCAGAGAAGTTATGTGTTTATTTCTACCAAGTGTTCTAGATTATATGACCATCCTAGAACCAGATTTTATTTAGATTTCTTATTTTGATGTTAAGAATTCCCAAGAAAGACTTTTAATTGTTACTGTTATCCTGTGCCTAGTAATGGTTGACAAGCTGATTTTGTCTAGTTTGACCTTTCCACTAATAGTGTAGCTCTCATTAGCTTTACGTGGAGGATCTTAGTTCTCATACTTGTGTTGCGGACATTTCTGTCCTCTTACTCTGTTTCTGATTTAAAACATAAGACCTTAGGCTAGTGAGACAGGGAAATCCCAACCACATATAATATAACATTAGTTCATAGTCTTACTGCTCTGATTTCTCTTACAAAATAAATTTTGCTATACATTTAAAGAGATGCTCATTTTATTCAGTATGTCTAAGTGTTTTGTGTTGAGGGAACTTTCAGATTATCTAGTTTCCATATTGCCAGAAATTATAGTCTGTTTGTTTGTTTATTGACTGTGTACTTCTTGAGGATAAAGCCAGTGCCCACCTACTTCACCCTAGCTTCCTAAATGTTTGTGGAATGAAATTCTGTTCATTAAAAATTTATTAGTAATAGTTAAAAACCAAAATGAACCTAAATGTCTAATAATAGAGGAGTACTTAAATAAATGATTGTATTTACTTAGAAGGAAATGGCTATTGCTCATATAATACTTTTCATCCTTAAAAGGGTGATTTGGTTTCCTTTGCAGTGCAGAAGTTTTATATCTTGATGAGGTCCCAATAGTTCATTTTTGCTTTTAATTCCCTTGCCTTTGGAGATGTGTCAAGTAAGAAATTGCTGCGTCTGAGGTCAAAGAGGTTTTTTCCTGCTTTCTCCTCTAGGGTTTTAATGGTTTCCGGTCTCACATTCAGGTCCTTTATCAATTTTGAGTTTGTTTTTGTGAATGGTGTAAAAAAGTGGTCTAGTTTCATTCTTCTGCATGTTGCTGTCCAGTTCTCCCAGCACCATTTTTTAAAGACTGTCTTTTTCCATTGGATACTCTTTCCTGCTTTGTCAAAGATTAGTTGGCCATACATTTGTGGGTCCAATTCTGGAGTCTGTATTCTATTCATTGGTCTTTGTGTCTGTTTTTGTGCCAATACCATACTGTCTTGATGATTACAGCTTTGTAAGAGCTAAAGCTCTTGTAGAGCTTTGTAGAGGCTAAAGTCTGGAACTGTGATGCCTCCCTCTTTGATTTTCTTCTTCAATATTACATTGGCTATTCCAGATCTTTTGTGGTTCCATGCAAATTTTAGGATTGCTTGTTCTAGCTTGGAGAAGAATGCTGGTGCAATTTCGATTGGGATTGCATTGAATGTGTAGATTGCTTTGGGTAGTATTGACATTTTAACAATATTTATTCTTTCAGTCCATGAGCATGGAATGTTTTCCATTTCTTTGTATCTTCTTCAATTTCCTTCATATAAACTTTCTATAGTTTTCAGCATACAGATCTTTTACATCTTTGATTAGGTTTATTCCTAAGTATTTTATGATTCTTGGTGCAATTGTGAATGGGATCAGTTTCTTCATTTCTCTTTCTGTTGCTTCATTATTTGTGTATAAAAATGTAACTGATTTCTGTACAAAGGCAACCAATGGAATGGGAAAAGATATTTGCAAATGACATATCGGATAAAGGGCTAGTATCCAAAATCTGTAAAGAACTCACCAAACTCCATGCCCAAAAAACAAATAATCCAGTGAAGAAATGGGCAGAAGACATGAATAGACATTTTTCTAAAGAAGACATCCAGATGGCCAACAGACACATGAAAAGATGCTCAACGTCACTCCTCATCAGGGAAATACAAATCAAAACCACACTGAGATATCACCTCACGCCAGTCAGAGTGGCTAAAATGAACAAATCAGGAGACTACAGATGCTGGCGAGGATGTGGAGAAACGGGCACCCTCTTGCACTGTTGGTGGGAATGCAAACTGGTGCAGCCACTCTAGAAAACAGTGTGGAAGTTCCTCAAAAAATTAAAAATAGATCTACCCTATGACCCAGCAATAGCACTGCTAGGAATTTACCCAAGGGATACAGGAGTGCTGATGCATAGGGGCACTTGTACCCCAATGTTTATAGCAGCACTTTCAACAATAGCCAAATTATGGAAAGAGCCTAAATGTCCATCAACTGATGAATGGATAAAGAAGATGTGGTTTATATATACAACGGAATATTACTTGGCAATGAGAAAGAATGAAATCATGCCATTTGCAACAACATGGATGGAACTGGAAGATATTATGCTAAGTGAAATAAGTCAGGCAGAGAAAGACAGATACCATATGTTTTCACTCATGCGGATCCTGAGACACTTAACAGAAGACAAAGGGGGAGTAGAAGGGGGGAGAAAAAAAAAGTTACAGAGAGGGAGGGAGGCAAACCATAAGGGACTTAAAAACTGAGAATAAACTGAGGGTTTGTGGAGGTGTGGGAGAAAGGGGAAAGTGGGTGATGGGCATTGAGGAGGGCACCTGTTGGGATGAGCACTGGGTGTTGTATGGAAACCAATTTGAGAATAAATTATATTTAATATAAAAAATAAAAAGGTGATTTGGAAGGCTGTGTTATAGGACTGAAAAATATTAAAGACTAAGTGTAAGTGAAAAAACTCAGGATTTAATTTTGAATTTATAGTATGGTAACTTTAAATATGCACTGTAAAAAATACTGAAAAGTGAACACCAAAATGCTAGTAGTAGCTTTCTATGGAGTGGTGGATTTGAGGGTCTCTTTTTCTCCAAACTTCCTACAATGTAGTATTATAAAGAAAATGCTAAAATGAAAAAAATGTGTATTATTGTGCTTACCAGTTTTTAGATTTAAATACACTAAAAAGTTGATAAAGCATAAAAATTTCAGAATTAGTTTTATTATTAAAACGTTTACAGACTTTTATATGAAAACACAGAAAAAGATCTTTCTGATACTCAACGACATCTTGCTAAGAAAAAATATGAACTACAGCTTACTCAGGAGAAAATTATGTGCTTGGATGAAAAAATTGGTGAGTTTTTTCCCTAATATATATATATATATATTTTTTTTTTTTTTTTGAAGTCTGATAGAAAATATGTTTTCTTCTTTTCAGTTATAACATAGAGAAACTTGGAAATAGGCCCATAAATTAAAAGTTTATGAATCAAAAATAGTGAAAATGGGGTTTTTTTGATAGTAAAAATTTTTCCTTATATTTAGGACCACAAATACTTAGACAGGGCATCATAGTTTTGAATGAAGGAATAGCTAAACAAAGCAGTGACACTTTGTAAATTTATGATGAACGCTTATAAATTTACAACTCGTACCATTGTGGCTTGTCCATAGCTATTATAATGAAACATGGTACCTATCTGTGTATTACTTTTGGTGGAAAGCATACATATGTTTATTTGGCTATATCTGTTTTATCACTTGGGTTCAGAGAAAATTGTTTTTATAAAGTGACCTATTTATGTTTCTTTCCAGGATCTCTATGGTCATAACTTAATCTACTTATAACTGTAAAGTAAAATTTTGGTTAAGACTATAAAAAAGCCCATTTAAAAACAGGGAATATATTGTTTTTTGAGAGAGAGAGAGAGATAGAAGAGAGAGCACACCAGTGGAGAAGAGGGGGAGAGGGAGAGAGAATCTTAAGCAGGCTCCACACCCAGCATGGAGCCCTATGTGGGGCTTGATCCCATGACCTGAGCCAAAATCAAGAGTCAGATGCTTAATCAACTTAGCCACCCAGGCACCCCAAAATTGGCAATTTATTTAAAAAATTTTTTTAATGTTTATTATTTATTTTTGAGAGACAGAGTGCAAGCAGGGGAGGGGCAGAGAGAGAGGGAGACACAGGATCCGAAGCAGGCACTAGGCTCTGAGCTATCAGCACAGAGTCCAACATGGGATTTGAACTCACAGACTGTGAGATCATGAACTGAGCCAAAGTTGGGTGCTTAACCGATTGAGCCACCCAGGTGCCCAGGTGCCCCGTAAATGGGCAATATTTTTAAGTTCCTATTTTGTAGTTCAAAAATGCCTGGCATAAACCATTAGATTAGTGGAGGTGCTTTTTATTGAGATAGGAAATATTACAACAGAACTATAAAAAAGAAATACTAAAGAACTCATTTTTGGATATTTTAAGTCTAAGTAAGAATGTAAGGTAAGCAGTTAAATAGATAAGTTTTTATCTCAGAAGATAAATCTAAATTAAAGATATACATTTGGGGCACATCAGTATATAAATGATATTTTAAAACCATGAAATTGCCTAGGGAAAATATAGAGAATGAGGCGAAGAGGATCCAGGACTGAGTAAGAAGAAGCCAAAGAGGTAGGAAGAAAACCCAGAAGTGAGTGTTATTTTGGGAGGCAAGAGAGCAAAATATTTTTACAAGGAGAGCATGATCAATTGTCAGATATGTTTGAGAAGCAAAATAAGATGAAGATGAAAAATTATTGATTGGATTTGGCACATTGCAGGTTTTTGTCACATTGACAAAAAAGTGTGAATGGACTATTGGATGGGGAAGATGGAGTAGGTTGAGGAATAATTGGGAAATGAAGAAGTAGGGACAGGAGAGAATAGAAGTCTTTTAAAGCTTACCTATTAACAGAAGCAGAAAAATGGCGTGGTAGCTTGAGCAGGATGTGAAATTGAGATTTTTTTTTTAAAGCTAGGAGATACTAGAGCTATTTTAGAGTTTTTAAATTTATTTATTTAATGCCAGTGGGAATGGACTCAAATATCTGAACACCCAAAACATGCGTTTTGCCTTAATGACAGTGCTCTCTGGAAAAGGGACATGATGTATTCTCAAGTACTATATAGATCATCCTCTTAGTATATGGTGCTACCTCTCCTAGCACTGCACTGGACGTCTGTTGGAAGGATTTACATAGAGGTCTAGCAGAACTTCCCTTGTAGAGCTCTCGACAGTGGTTTTCAAACTTGGTGTGTGTTAGAATCACCTGGAGTGCTAATAAACATCACTGGAGCTAGGCTCTTTGAAGCAAGATATGGCCAAGGCTTTTGTATCTTAACTAATTTCCTCAAGTGCTTCTCAAACTTTGTTAGGCATTAAAGTCATTTGGGAAGGGTACTTGTTAAAACATAAATTGCTCTGCCCACTCAGAATTTCTCATTCAGTGGGTCTGGTGTGGGACCCAAGAATTTATATTTGACAAGTTCCCAGATGATGCCAATGGTGCTGGATGAGAACCCACAACTTGAAAACCATTATTTTATACCATTCAGTCAGGTCTTCAACATTGACATTGGTTTGCTGGTGTTATCACAAATCGAATCAGACTTCCTGTGATGTTTTTTTCCCTAGGAATTTTTATAACCCTGCTTTAGAAAAATCAGAATATCAGGAGACATTTGATTCTGAAAATGACCTAATTAATTATTTATTAAGATCTTGTAGTTACCAACTTACATGCAACAGTGATTCTAGGCTAGAGGGAGGGGAAATTAGAGGGAGAAAAGTCACAGTTTGTTTTAATATTCCACTCATTTTGTCCATTCACCCTCTCCTCCCCTACCACACATGTAAATCTACTTTGAGAACTTGTGATATAGAGCTTTCCTTTGCTGTTCTAATTTAAATGTGTTAATTGTGCTTTTACATTTATGTGTCGTTTGGAATTTCATGATTCATCTTAGTTTTTAATCACTAACAACAAAAGCCATTTTTTATTTGGGATACGGTACTTATTTGCAGCCATTGAACATAATACAGGAGAACTTACTTTGAAAAGTATTTCAATTTGCTTGAGTTGGAAAAAAATTATCTTGATTAAAACAATGCCTTTATGATTACATATTTAGATAATTTTACCAGGCAAAGTATTGCCCAGAGAGAAGAAATCAGCATTCTTGGTGCAACCCTCAACGATCTGGCTAAAGAAAAGGAATGCCTACAAGCATGTTTGGATAAAAAATCTGAGAACATTGCATCCCTTGGAGAGAGTTTGGCAATGAAAGTATGTTCTGAGAACTGTGGTTTAAAAGAAATGTTTGGACTTGAGTCTGAATAAAATAATAGGATTTTCTCAAATTTTTTCCTAGAGAGCTGAAACTATAAAATCTGATTTAAAAATTTTTCCAGATACTCTTAGGAACTTCGTGTTCAAATCCACTAACGAATATTTTTAAATTGATTTTCTGTCATTAATTGTGATTAACACTCATTACAACAACTATTTCAAGTATCAAAATGTGAAGCATGGTAATAAAGCAGTAAAACTGATTTCTTTGTAAAAGAACACCAGAACTTATATTTTCAGGTAGCCATCTTAGGAAGCAGTAAACATTAAGAACATTAAAACCGCCTTTGTAATTGTGCTCAAAACTAGGAGCACATTTTTACATCATCCTCAGCCTTTGAGGATAGATTATATGTAGCTGGTGAATAAAACTGGATGATAATCTCCATCCCACACTTTTTGTTGTTTAAACAATAATAGCAAAAGTGTTGCCAAAAAGGCAGGGAAATATTAATACCCTTTTCTATTTCATAAACCAGTTCTGAAGATAATTCCTAAACTGTTTTCCACAGATGGTTTAAGCAAAGGCAGCATGATTGGAATAAGGTCTTTTCCCTCTCTAAGGGATCGAATTCATTCATTCATCCATCCATCCATCCATCCATCCATCCATCCAACCAACAAACACTTATTGACATGTTCCAGGTATAATGTTAGAAACTGAGGGTGAGTGGTCATGACTTCCAAAAGCCTATAATATGATTGGGAGAAAGATAAATTAAGATGTTATCATGATGGAGTGCGCTAAGTGCCATAGTGATGTGTGTACAATGTGCCATTAGAGTTAGGCATAAACACACCTAATTCACCCTGGGGATTGGATTGGGGAGAAGGAAGATCTCTAGAGAGCCTTCCAGGAAGTGATGGGGCCTGGACTGCCCTGTGATGACTAGGAATAGCCAGGACAAGACTTAGAGAAAGGGAACAATGAGAAAAAGGATGATTCAGACAGACAAAGCAGCTTTCAAAGAAAGCCCAGTGGCTTTCATAAGAGAATTTAGGAAAGGTCAGTATGGGAGCAGGGCTGGGGGGTAAAAGTTGAGATGGGACAGATAAGCAACAAATCATAGAAATATGTATAATATTGGGTTTAGACTCTATCATCATGGATGTAGAGGATTATTGAAATAATGTAAATGAAATGTCACAATTAGATCCTTATTTTGAAACAAATATTCTGTTACTTGTTAGTCCATGTAAAGGATGGATTTATAGGGAAATGAGAATAATGACAAGGACAGTAGCTACAAGTAAAATAAGAATTGTATTAGGATAGTAGCAGTATCCATGAGAGAAATAGAGTTTTAAGGAAGATTGATGAGATGTGCTTTCTGACTTAGGGACCACATGGATAGTTCCTGTGCATGAAGCAGGAAACAGAAATATAACAGGCTTACAGAGGAAGATTATTGACATGTATTTGGGACGTAGTTGAAATATTCATAGGCTCTTGGATTTTTCAGTTTGGAGAGTAAGTTGAAGTGAAGTTAATAGATTTGGGAATCATGAGCACAACTGAAATCTTGCTATCCATGGGATAGTAAATTTAATTTGTTGAAAACACTGACTTATTTTATAGTTATGCCTTAATAATTTAAAATTTTTTAAATGTTTATTTATTTTTGAGAGAGAGACAGAGTGTGAGCAGGGGAGGGGCAGAAAGAGAGGGAGACACAGAATCTGAAGTAGGCTCCAGGCTCTGGGCTGTCAGCACAGAGCCTGACATGGGGCTCAAACCCACGACTGTGAGATCATGACCTGAGCTGAAGTTGGATGCTTAACTGACTGAGCCACCTAGGCGCCCCTTAATAATTTTTTTAATTTAATTTTATGGGGGTTTGGGTGGGTGGAGTTTCTTATTGTATTCAGACCAGTTTTTTAATAGTCAACATGATTTTCTTTAAAAACAATTAGAAACAAATTATTTAGAAATTTTTGAATCATTTACCTCTGTTATATCTAATATTTCATATTTCTTCAATTTTGCTAACATGTACTGGCATTAATTTTTTCTTCACAAAGAATATTGAGTTGCAAGTCTATTTTCAATATCAGGAACTTCATATAAGATCATGAATATAAACACATCCATCCTCTGAAGGGAAAATAACTTTTAAAACAGTGTTAGACATTCAAAAGAGGAAATGTTCTCTACAGTGATATCTCAGAGCTGAATTTACAAATACCCTTAAGTGAAAAGCAGTAATGTTACAGTCTAATCTGGAGATTACAGAAATAAATTGCTGTGGAGAAAGTCTACATTATAATGAATAAGGGGAAATTTTTTTCTGGTAATCATAGTTTTAAAAGATGTTCTACTACTTGCTACCAATTAAAGTTAGAAAACTCAACAGCAGGTTCACATATTTTTGAATAATAAAAGATAGAACTACTTGTGTAACATTTTAGTTTGTTTCTTTTACCATCCTGTTCAGATTGAATTTTTAATAATTAACTTGAGTCTTTATCTCTAGATAAGCATATTGAGGTTGTATGAGGAATATTAAATTGATAATGATGGGTTAGATTTCAGCAATTTGAGAAATGGTGGTATTAGGGTCATAGTAAGAGAAAAATAGGCTAATAGGATATATTACTAGATTCTACCCAGTAATTTTGTTGTCCTGGATGCTTTACAATGTTCTCAGAGCATCTTACTTTCAATATGAATTTCTACTGATAAAGAGAAGTCCTATATAGACTTATAAACCATATTTAAAGCTTAACCAAGTAATTGCTTTTAGAAACACTTGACGTTCAATTAGTTTTTCAGAGTTTATTTAGAAATGTATTGTTGTATTTTAAACCTTGTGTAAATATTCCATTTTAAGCAGACTTTCTCTTTTTTTGGCCTGTGCTTTTTAAAGCAGTTTAACTGCTTTACTAATAGCCATTTTAACCATACCCTGATATCCATTACTGCCCAATGTGGACTCTGCACCATTCTACCAGAAAGCAGAATGGGAAAATGGAGCTAAAAATAACCTGGAGAGGAGCACATGAATAAAGGAAGATAACACACACACACACACACACACACACACACACACACGACTAACTGTCTCTAAAGAACAGAAACAAGACTTGTTGGGAAATCCAGGTTTAGTTTATCTTGCTACTTGGTTACTAAGGATTTGAAAATTCAAAGGGCAAAATGAAATATAGTTATTTAGTGAAAGAATAACTTCATACTTTTTTTAGATCTAACGTTAGCCCTAAGTATCTGTGTATATAACTATACACAGTCCTATAACTAGTTCAGGATCAATGAGAGTTTTAAAAGGAGGAGGTGTAGGAGTGGTATTAATGGCATTAAGATCATTTCAGCCTTAACTGACTCCATTAATTCTACTCTCACACACCCTTGAAAAGGGAGAATGTCAGTAGTTTATTTTTTTATACCTTTTCTCTAGGCTTAAGGTTTATCTCTTTATTAGCTCACATCTAAAATTAATAGTACACTTTTACAAGTAATTCAATTGGAACAGCTTTTTGAAGATATTGTCAATGACTAATATAAAGAATTTACTTGATCAAAGTTATTATTCCTAAGAACTAAAATTAGTTTCATGTGATCCACATTCCTGGGTTTTATATTCCCAGTATACAACACTCCAATGCCAAAACACTGGTTTGCCAACAAAAACAGGGTGCTTATGGGATCCTTGTGTAGTTGCATGACAACACAAAACAGTTTAACAAAGTATTTGATATACTGATTCCATATTAGTGCACGTAAGTGTAGTCTTTAGTCAACATAATCTTGTTTTTATCCAGTACAAATACTCAGACTGATGTATTAGGCTTTAGTTTTAAAGTATAGAAAAGAAGAATAGAACATAAATGTTTAAAACCAAATGGAAATCAAAAAGGGAGGAGAAATTTTTTTTGTTCATTCAGTTTTAAGAGAAATAGTTTAAAATATTTTTTATTTAATACTTATATTACTTTTCAAGGAAAAGACCATTTCAGGCATGAAGAATATCATTGCTGAGATGGAACAGGCATCAAGGTAAATCATTCAACAAGAATTTGAGATTTACTGGGGACAAAATACTATGTTAGGTGCAAAGATAGTAGGAGACAAGGGGGTTAGTGTTATGTATAAGGTGATAACTTTTTTTTTTTAAGTTTATTTATTTATTTTGAGAGAGAGAGAGAGAGCATGCAAGCAGGGGAGGGACAGAGAGAAAATCCCAAGCAGGCTCTGCATAGACAATGCGTAACCTGATGCAGGGCTCGAACTCATGAACCGTGAGGTCATATAACCTGAGCCAAGATTAAGAGGCAGATGCTTAACCGACTGAGCCACCCAGGCACCTCAGGGGATAACTTTCTAATGTTTGAAAGGAGGCACAAGTCTGTGTACGGAAGTAAAAGAAAATATGGTGTTAGCCAAGTAAAGGAATGGGAAGGGCATTCAAGGTAAAGAGAATAGCAAAGAACCCCAGATCATGTTCAAGAGCCTCTTGAATGACAAGTAGTTGAGTGTGCTGGAACCCAAAGGGTAAGAGAAGTGATGGAAGGAAAGGCTAAATAGGCAGAGGCTTGTGGTATAGACAAATGTGTCTTAATGTTATCTTTTGGACAAGAAGAAATCATTAAAGGAAATTGAGATTTTTGTGCTAGATTACTGAGCCAAAGAGATGATGATAGATAGGATGGAGGGATTGGGAGACAGGAGTGATGGGCTTCTTGTGAGGAGGAGAATCTAGGAGAATGCCAGGTTTCTGGCTGGGGATGAATATTCAACATTATGAAAGTATGTGGAAACACATGATTTCCTCTGGATTTGAAGAGCCTTTGAGGCTTTCTTATAGATGTGTCTAGTAGGCAGTTAAATATGAGTTTGGAGTGTTAAGGAAGAGGAAGAGCCTGGATATAAGATTTCAGAATCGTCTGAAGATGGGGCTAGGAGCCATGGCTATGAACAAGATTTTCTTTTTTTTTTTAATATGTATTTTTTAATGTTTACTTCTTTTTGAGAGAGGGAGAGCTAGAGTGCAAGCAGAAGAGGGGCAGGGAGAGAGGGAGACAGAGGATCCAAAGAAGGCTCTGTGCTGACAGCAGAGAACCCATTGCAGGGTGTGAACTCATGAACCGTGAGATCACGACCTGAGTCGAGTTGGACACTCAACCGACCGAACCACCCAGGTGCCCCTGAATAGGATTTTCTGAGATAAGGGTGAGAAGAATCAGGAGGCTAAGGGTTCAGCCCTGAGAACCATTAACTTTTAGGATGGCAGAGGACTGGGAACCTGCAAAGGAGACAAAGCTATAGCAGCCAGAGGTAGAATGAAGGCTTTCTTATACTGGAGTATTAGAAGTTTTGAAATACTTAGCAAATCATTGACTATTATGTATATTTAGCATCCTTTTTTAGAGTGAAATATGGGAAACATTGAGAAACTCCAATGGACTGTATTTAAAATTTAAATGTGTTTAAAACATCAAACGTTTTCATGCTAACTGTCCAACTTCTGTCTTATGAGAATTTGTTATTCTGTTTTTGATAAAATGTCTCTTTTTATGTACTATCTGATTTGTGGAATAGACAGTCTACTGAAGCCCTAATTATGTGTGAACAAGACATTTCCAGAATGCGTCGGCAATTGGATGAAACAAATGATGAGCTGGCTCAGATTGCCAGGGAAAGAGATATCTTGGCTCATGAGAATGATACTGTCCAAGAACAATTTTCTAAAGCCAAACAAGAAAACCAGGTATACTTGTTCCTAGAATCTTTCTTCTCCAAGAAAAATTTTTGTTTTATTCTGATTCTCAGTCCTCATTTTATTTTGTAGAAGACCTCAGGCTTTGGAATCAGCCATTTTTTTTTTTGCCTTTACTCTGCAGATTATGCCTCATATTTTATAAATGAAATTCTCAAACATGAAGTATTAAAGGAGAGAGTGGTGATATAATAGATTTGTATTAAATCTTAGGAAGTACTTCCTTACTGAAGGATAAATATTTGAACAAATCAACAAAGGAAGAGAAAAACCTTCAGAAACTTTTAAGAAAGGGGTAGATTTATTTGGTGGACTATTATTCTCTTTAAGGATGAATATATTTTGGTCCTCCTTAGCACTGTGATTCTACTTGGGAAATTTTCTTTTATAATTATTCTCTTTCTAAGACAATGTATTTCAGTTTATCCACTCTTTTCATTTCTAATATCAGTATTTTAATTTGAACATTAAAAAACTCTATTTGGAAGCTTTTTTCCCCTCTTAAAATGATTCAGTCTAAATGACTCCCCCACTTGCTGTCACTCTCAGTGTGTTTAGTCTGCATCATAGAAGTCTGTATTTTTAATTGTTAAATATTTTTAACTTACATAATGAACTTTTTAATGTAAGTGGGATAAAACCACACACTACTTTATATCATGGTTTTTCCTACATGATAAGGCCTGGAGTATTTAAGACTCATGAGTTTCAATACCCTGCTTGGCTGTGTGATCATACCATTAAACTTTCCTGAGTCTCAGTTTATATATGTAAAAATGGAGAGGAAATGAGAACATGCCTAGAAAGTACTCATTGGAGTGTCTAGCACAATCACTGGACAAATATCTTGTTGCTGTTACTTGCTTACTGTGACATCATAAGCACTCCCTTGCTTCGTTAAAACTTCATAAACATTTTTTATAATCAGAATAAATTGGTGTTAAAACAATTTACATTTGTTCAAGAGTAGTTTTTTCCTTTGTTTGGGTTATAGGCCCAAGGGTAGAAGTTGGATCCCTTTGTGGACCACAAGTTAAAACCCACATCACAGCAAATTTGGAAAACAGAAACCTTTAAAAAAAATCTCATCCGCAATACCACAATTTCTAACAAATTGGTATGAAGTATTTTTAGTGTTTTATCCTGACTTTTTCACTAAATATAGATGGATATTTTCCTCTGTTATTAAAAATTACTCTAAACAATTTCTCATAGGTAGATACATAATGTATGTGGTTATGCCACTGTGTAGATACTTTTACTGCCTTCATTTACTTAACATGCATAGATATTGTCATCATAACAAATAATGCCTTAGTGAACGTTGTTTTCATTAATTTCATTCACTAGATTTAGTTTTAAATTAAATCAAAGCTTATGAGGTTTCTTTTTTAAATTAAAAAAAAAAAAGCCTTTCTAAGTGGACATTTTCAAATGTAGTGAATACTCATGAATCTATCTCCCACCTTCAACAAAAAGCAACATACTTGTCATTCCTGCTCTTATGAGCATTTAAAAATGTCTCCTGATGTAGATTGTAGATAGCAGATAACAGATTTGCTTTTGCAAATTTTGTTTATTTTAAGATACATGGAAATGCTCATTCCTGGGTTTAACAGAATAACTTTAATTCTTTGCTAATTTGATAGACAAAATAGTATTTCATTTTTAAAAAATTATTTAAAATTAGTAAAATTTTAAAAGTTTAGAAAATTAAAATGTTTTTTTATTACTTATAAATTTTAACTTTTTTCAAGTACTATGCCCTTGGGCTTCCTTTTTGTGAATTGTCTGTTGGGTTCTTTGCTCATTTACTATTTGGATTCATGTGTTTTCTGTTTTGTTTTATTTTTTTGCTAGTGGGGTGATGGGCCACATGTCTCCCATTATCTCACAGCCTTGCCCAGACTTATTCACATGGTGAATGTTGCAGTATTTCCAAGAGCAACAAGCAGGAATTCCCAATAAATAAACAATTTTCAAGCACAGATTTTCAATTTGTGTCCTGTTATTTATTGTCCAATTAGCAAAAAAAAAAAAAAAAAAATTGTGAAGGCAAGATTAGATAGAAATGTGGTTAAATAGACTTCAACTCACTGGAAGGAGTTATGGCAAAGAATGTGATACTAGAAAGCATGAAGAGCTGAGGTGTTTTTGGTTTTTATGAGCTTTATATATTAGGTATACTAAATTTTTTTTTATCACATTTACTATAAATATTTAAAATTAATAGTGGTTTTGACATAGAGAAAGTTTCTATTTTTATTTTTTGTTGTCAAATCTAGCTATATTTTTCTTTATAGGCCCTGTCTAAAAAATTGAATGATACACATAATGAACTTAACGACATAAAACAGAAGGTCCAAGATACTAATTTGGAGGTTAACAAGCTGAAGAGTATATTAAAGTCTGAAGTATGTATACATTTTTTTTTCTGTTTGCTCATGATACTGATGAAATTTTGCTAGTTACTTCTCATAGGGACAGCTGAATCAAGGCTTTTTAAAACACATAGCATATTTTAGTGTTGACAATGATGGATTAATTGTATATTCAGCCATCCTAGATAAGTAGAATCCTCCTAATTGGCTGAAGGACAAGAGATCAGAATCAATTTCAGCTCATTTATATTTGAAAATGGTAATTTTCAGTTGTAAACCTTTGACAAAAGAGGCTCTGCCTGATTGTGTAGAAGATCAGAATTGATCACTGTTGTGGGGGCCTTTCTTTCTTTTTTTCTTTCTTTGTTTCTTTCCTTTTATATATATATATATACACACACACACACAGACACACACATATATATATATTTTAATATGAAATTTACTGTCAAATTGGTTTCCATACAACACCCAGTGCTTATCCCAACAGGTGCCCTCCTCAATGCCCATCACCCACTTTCCCCTCCCTCCCACCCCCCCATCAACCCTCAGTTTGTTCTCAGTTTTTAAGAGTCTCTTATGTTTTGGCTCTCTCCCTCTCTAAATTTTTTTCCCTTCCCCTCCCCCATAGTCTTCTGTTAAGTTTCTCAGGATCCACATGTGAGTGAAAACATATGGTACCTGTCTTTCTCTGTATGACTTATTTCACTTAGCATAACACTCTCCAGTTCCATCCATGTTGCTACAAAAGGCCAGATTTCATTCTTTTTCATTGCCAAGTAGTATTCCATTATATATATAAACCACATCTTCTTTATCCATTCATCAGTTAATGGACATTTAGGCTCTTTCCATAATTTGGCTATTGTTGAAAGAATTTACCCAAGGGATACAGGGGTGCTGATGCATAGAGGCACTTGTACCCCAATGTTTATAGGGATCATCTATTTCTTAGGACCAGAGTAGATGGCTCTGCTCTGTACTTCTGTGTTAGTGACCAAATAAATCTAGAGTATGTGTGGTCCTCCTGGAATAAACAGACAGCTTGACCAAGGATGTTAGGTATGCCCATTGGTAAAATATTATCTAAAATAATATAGTTACCTTAATTAATATAATAGGTATAGTATTTCCTACCTACCACTCAAACCATTAATAGGAACTTTCCACCCCCAAACTGTTTTCCTTGTTTTATTTAACATCTCATTTAAAATCAGTCTGTAAACATTTCTTGAGCATTCATTTTTAGTGTGCATAAGACTGTTTAAGACTTTGAGAGAGAAGAGATTCTGAGGATTTCTAAATTGCAGGTAAGGCAGTAAGTCGGCAGCCTTACATTGGAAAAGCAGGTCGTTTCTTACATGTCTTGATTTTAAGGTGCCAGCAATGTAATACTATAATTGAATGGAAGCTTCAAAGTCAGATAGGTCTGACCCCCCTTCTTACTCATAACATGAACTTATGTAGGCTACTCAATCTGAGTCTCAGCATCCCATCTGTAATTGGAAAGAAAGCCCAAGTAAGTAAGATAGACCTAGCACAGTGAACCATTTAAGTATATTCTGGAACAGAACAGAATATGAATAAATGAATATCTAAGCATTTAATGTAGTAAGATTTCAGTCAGTGTTAGACACTTCCCTTTTTCTCCCTAGCTTGTCACATTATCTGAAATTCCACCATTAGGGATCGGGGCTTTTAGAGTGTGGAATGGTATTTTCAGACATCACACATCAGGCTTCTCTCAGCTGTTGGTGTCCTTCTGTGAGTTCTTTTATTTTGTTTCACAACAAAACTGGATGGATCCTGGCAGTCCCCTGAGAGAATAAACCATAGGTCCATTAAGAATTGTTGAGCACTTGATTCATTCACTCATTCAGCATGTAGTATGGTAGGTGCTGAGGTGCCAGAGATGAAAAGTAGGAAACAGAATGGCACCCCGGGCAGTGAGGACAATCTGAACAAAGGTGTAAGGGGAAAAAAGTAGGTTCTGTAGCTAGAGGGGAGGGTATAGGTAGTGATGATACAGAAGTAGAAGGACTTGTTTGAACTCTGTTTTCAGGAAGCTTTTGTTACAACATGAGCCCAGAAGTTATTTGAAGAATTGCCTTTTAGAAAGATCGTTCTGGTGATTTGGGGAGGAATAAATCAGAAGGGTAACAAAATCAGAAAGAGGGAGATCAATTAGGGGAGGCTGTATCCTTAATTCAGTCAAGTAGCACAAAGGATTACAGCTGAGGCAGCCAGTTTTGCTGTGGGGAAGTATAGAATTGAGCCCAATAATGGACCAGAGGTGGAGGGTAGTGAGGTGGGGACAGCACCAGAAAGAGGTAAACAGATGCTGAAAGGGAATTGGAAAATACCAAAGAATAGTTTCACTTTTTTAAAAAATTCAAATTCGAGTTAGCTAACATACAGTGTAGTCTTGGCTTCAGGTGTAGAACCCAGTGATTGCTCTTTTATATATGACACCCAGTGCTCATCCCCAAAAATGCCCTCCTTAAAGCCCATCACTCATTTAACCCGTCCCCCCACCAACCTCCCCTCCAGCAACCCTCAGCTTGTTCTTTGTCTTTAAGAGTCTCTTATGGTTTGCCTCCCTCTGTTTTTACCTTATTTTTCCTTCCCTTCCCCTATGCTCATCTGTTGTTTTTCTCAGATTCCACATATAAGTGAAGTCATATATCTGCCTTTATCTTATTTTGCTTAGCATAATAGACTCTAGTTCCATCCACATTGTTGCAAATGGCAAGCAAGATTTCATTCTTTTTTAAAAAGTTTTTGACATTTATTTTTGAGAGACAGAGCATGAACAGGGGAGGGGGAGAGAGAGAGGGAGATACAGAATCCGAAGCAGGCTCCAGCCTCTGAGCTGTCAGCACAGACCCCAATATGGGTCTCGAACCCACAAACCATGAGATCATGACCTGAGCCAAAGTCTGATGCTTAACCGATTGAGCCACCCAAGTGTCCCAAGATTTCATTCTTTTTCATCGCTGAGTAGTATTCCATTGTGTGTGTGTGTGTGTGTGTGTGTGTGTGTGTGTGTACCACATCTTCTTTATCCATTCATCAGTTGATGGACATTTGGGCTCGTTCCATAATTTGGCTGTTGTTGATAGTGCTGCTATAAACATTGGGGTGCATGTGCCCCTTCGAATTCAGCATTTTTATATCCTCTGGATAAATACCTAGTAGTGCAATTGCTGGGTTGTACAGTAGTTCTATTTTTAATTTTTTGAGGAACCTCCATACTCTTTTCCACTGTGGCTATACCAGTTTGCATTCCCACCAGCAGTGCAAAAGAGATCCTCTTTCTCTGCATCCTCATCAGCATCTGTTGTTTCCTAAGTTGTTAATTTTAGCCATTCTGAAAGGTGTGAGGTGGTATCTCATTGTGGTTTTGATTTCTGTTGCCTATCTTGGGCTCCACACTGCTCTGGTTGCTTTGAGTAGATACAAAAAAAAGGGAAAATATGGTTTCTGGTTGACCAGAGGGCACCAGGTATGTGGTGACCAGGAGTGACACATTCATGCCAGTCCCTTTTTACTGCTTGAACCTTGAACCATGTGTTACCTGGGAGTCACAAAACTACATTTAATATAAGAAATGGTTCGTATTTTAGAAAACTTAATATAGTATAAAAAAATGGTTTCTATCTTCGAGGAACTCAGAGTGTTACTGGGGAGACTGGACATCCACATCTAACAACATAAAACTCTCAGGCAGTGTTAAGAGAATGGCATAGACAGTGAGTGCCACAGAAAGTTAAAGAGGGTGAAGAGTGATGGGGGTAGAATTCAGTTTATACATACTGTACCGTGTGTTTCCCAGGTACATACTAAGTGCACAGCTGTTGTTTTTAGTACAATAATGGAAAAACACATCAGATTCCTACAGGCACATTGAGAATATCCAAATCTTGAAAGTCAGTGCAGTAGTTGAGCATGTTAACAAACTTGACAAGATTCTATATTAGTTATAGGTAACCAAACCACAAGGTGGCGATATTAACTGAATTTTAACCATCTCATGGTTAATCATATTTGTGAAAACTTAAATCTGATTTGAAAGCTTTCTTAGGGTGAGATATCATTTATTGCAATGTGATCATTTTATGGTTCTGATAGAAATTCACTGGTTATTAACAGGTATTAATGAGAGAGAGGTCTGGTACCTTTTTAATAATAACCAAAATTATAAATGACTTTGTAAGAATGAGTTAGCCAAACCATATTACTAAAACATGTTTTTAAAAATAGCCTCATAATGATTACTCAATATAGTATACTATTTGTGTGTTTGTGGAGTTATTATATTCCTTATAAATAAGATCCCACTTTTTAGTCAGTCTCTCATGATAGAACTTTTAAGGTTTTAAACATGTGGTTTGGGGCACCTGGATGGCTCAGTCAATTGAGCGTCCAACTCTTGATGTCAGCTGGGGTTGTGATATAGCAGTTTATGGGTTCAGGCCCTGCATTGGACTCCGCACTTATAATGCAGAGCCTTCTTGGGATTCTCTCTCTCTCCCTCTCTTTCTGCCTCTCGCTTGTGTGCACGTGTACTCTCTGTCTCTCTCAAAATAAATAAACCTACAAAAATTAAAAAGTTTTAAAAATGTGGTTCCATATTGTATGCCCAATATGACTGTATATTTATGAGTAGTGTTTGTTGGCATAGGTTTGTTGTTTTATTTCTTAGAAATTTTAGGTAAGTTACTAGAACAGTAAGCAAAAGTAAATCATAAATCATAGAACAGTCCATGATAGAGAAAATTAAGACTGAGGTTATGAATGAAAGGCAGGAACTAGACAGGTGATGTGCCAAATCAACAGAATTATCAGAGATTTATGCTTGAAATTTGTAATTAGTCAGAAGTTCTGTAGCCAGTACAATCTAGAAAAGCAGTCAGGATCAAAGGAATGCACAAGTATAGAAGGTTGGCCAAGGCAGAAACTCAAAAACCAGAGTAGCAAATAGTCACTAAACGGATATATAGGGAGAGGAGGCAATGAAGGATTTTGTTTGAACAAAAGCAAATATAGGAACCAACTTGACTTTACTAGATGGGTGAGTGTGACTCAGGAGGCAGGGCAGATCCTGGTCCCACTCCCTTTTGTTGATTACAGGATGACCAATTTTCTAAATGGAGAATATAGATACGATTTCTTGAGATTATGTTACAAATGGTTCTGTAGCAAATAAATTTCCCGTGACCTGGCAAATAATGTTTACTTTATATTGTATGTTGACCATTTTACATCTTTTAAAGTAAGTCCTAAAATTGCTTTTTAGGAATCTGAGAACCGGCAAATTATGGACCAACTCCGAAAAGCCAATGAAGATGCTGAAAACTGGGAAAATAAGGCCCGTCAAGCAGAGGCAGATAACAATACCCTCAAATTAGAACTTATTACTGCTGAGGCAGAAGGTAACAGATTAAAAGAAAAAGTAGATTCTCTCAACCGAGAGGTCGAGCAGGTAAGTTTGGGAAAATGTATTTGTGGGACATTCTACATCATTTTGAAAGAGTTTTGTTTGGCATTCCATAAATTAAATATATAAACAAACACTTAAATTATTTAAATATATTATGAATTGTAGCCTAATTGTTCTCCAATACCCACTCTGGTTTTGCTCTAATCTATTATCTACCCTACAACTAGAATAATCTTTAGCATTTTTAAAAGTTAGGAACTATTTCAAACATACCAAAAAAGTGCAAAAAAAAGTAATGTAAGTAAAACACATACACACATCTCACTGGTTGAAGGATGCTAATATTTTCCACTGTTGCTTCAAGTTTCTCTTTATGTAAAGAAACAAAATATTACAGATAGAACTCATCCTTTTCCCTCTTGCCTCCCTAATGACTGGTGTGAATAACTTTCATGTCAGTTGTATAACTCTTTTGCATATGTTTATGCTTCTTCTACGTATCTATCACCCACAAATGATATATAATGTTGTTTTGTGTGCTTTAGGTTTTTAAGTGATACTCTAGATATCCATTTGTAATTTGCCTTTTTTGCTCAATATTATAATTTTGAAATTTATCTATGTGATACACAAAGTATAGGTCTAAACAGTTGCATCTTATAGTCATTGTGTAAATATTAATATTCATTCCCATATTAAAGGAAATTTAATTGTCTTCACTTTTTCTTTAATAAAATGCTGCAACAAACATTCTTTTATGTTTCTCCTCGGGTATATATTTCTCTGGGTTTATGACTAGAAGTGGAATAACAGGGCAGGTTTAACTCTTCGAAGTATTGTATTGCTCTCTAAAGTTTTACCATTTCATCAGAAATCATGGAGTTGGTATTTTCTCAAGTACTAAGCAATACTTGATATTATCAAACTTTAAAATGTTTTCTATACTTTTTGTTTTCTGTTTCCTTGATTACAAGTGAAATTGAGAATTTTTTCTTATTTCTTGGCCATTCAGAATTCCTCCTCTGTAAATTTTCTCTTGAATGAATTTTTGTAAACTTTGCTCATTTTTCTATTGGGTTATTTATCTTTTTCATATTGACTTATCAGGATTATCTATATACTCTTGGTAATAATCCTTTGAAAGATATTATAGCCGGGATGCCTGGGTGGCTCAGTTAAGCGTCTGACTCTTGATTTTGGCTCAGGTCATGATCTCATGGTTTGAGTTCAAGCCCCAAATAGGGTTCTGTGCTGACATTGTGGAGCCTGCTTGGGATTCTCTCTCTCTCTCTCTCTCTCTCTCTCTCTCTCTCTCTCTGCCCCTCCCCTGCTTGTGCACACACACACATACTCTCTCTTTCTCACTCTCAAAAATAAATAAATAAACTTAAAAAAATTTAAAGGTATTATAGTTATCCTCTTTTGCTGTTACTTGTCTCTTCATTGTGCTTGGAATATAAACAGAAGTTTTAAATTCTGATGCTGTCAGAATTATTGTCAATCTCTCCAAAATATGGTTTATGTTTATATGTCTTCTTTAAGAAATCCTTTACTATTCCAAGAATAGAAAGATATTTTCTTATATTTTCTTTTAAAGGTTCTTCTAAAATTCTAAAAGTATGTGGAATTTTGCCCTTTACATTTAGATATTTAATCCACTTGAGGTTGAATTGTGTGTGGTTTGACATAGAGATGTAATTTTTTTTATTTTTGTAGATGGATATCCCCATTCTTTATTCACTGAATTATAAGTCTACTTTGTCATAAAAATAAATTTCCATTTGTTCTGCTCCATTTATAACTTTATCTGTTTGCCAACAATAAACTCTTGAAACTTCTATAGTTTTATGTTAAGTCTTGATATCTGGGATTAATGTTCCCCCAAATTATTTTGGCTATCCTTTGTCCTTATTAAACTCTTTCAAATACATTATAAAATAAATATATCAAATTCCATAATTTAACATCTTTCTTCTTTTGTATGAATTTAAGACTAGAAATTTCTTTCTAAATATTTCTTTGGCTGCATCCTACAAGTTTTGAGGTAATGCTTTTATTGCCATTCACTTAAAAGTATCACCTAGTTCAATAATGATTTATTTTAATAACGATTTATTTTTGATCACTGAAGTTATTTATTTTTTTCAAAAATTTTAACTACTTTATTTTCTTTTTTTAAGTTTTTATTTAAATTCCAGTTAGTTAGCATATAGTGTAATATTAGTTTCAGGTGTACAATATAGTGATTCAAAACTTTCATACAACACTTAGTGCTTATCACAAATGCCCTCCTTAATCCCCATCCTTTATTCCCCCGAGTCCCCCACCAACCTCCCCTCTGGTAACCATCAGTTTGTTCTCTATAGTCAAGAATCTGTTTCTTGGTTTGCCTCCCTCTCTCTTTTTTTCCCTCTTGCTTATTTATTTTGTTTCTTAAATTCCACATGAGTGAAATCATATGGTATTTGTCTCTCTGACTGACTTATTTCACTTAGCGTAATACTCTCTAGCTCCTAACATGTTGTTGCAAATGGCAAGATGTCATTCTTTTTGATGGTTGAGTAATATTTCATTGTATAAGTATACCACATCTTCTTTTATCCATTCATCAGCTGATGGACATGTGAGCTGTTTCCATAATTTGGCTGTTGTAGTTAATGCTGCTATAAACACTGGGGTACATGTATCCCTTTGAATTAGTATTTTGTATTCTTTGGGTGAATACCTAGTAATGCAATTGCTGGATCATAGGGTAGTTCTTTTTTTAACTTTTTGAGGAACATCCATATGTTTTTCAGAGTAGCTACACCAGTTTGCATTCCCACCAACAGTGCAGGAGGGGTTCCCCTTTCTCCACATCCTCGCCAACATCTACTGTTTCTTATGTTTTTGATTTTAGCCCTTCTGACAGGAGTGAGGTAATATTTCATTGTAGTCTTGATTTGTATTCTCTGATGATGAGTGATGTTGAGCATTGTTTCACGTGTCTGCTGCCCATCTGGATGGCTTCTTTGGAAAAGTATCTATTCGTGTCTTCTGTCCATTTTTAATTGGATTATTCATATTTTGGGTGTTGAATTTGATAAGTTCTTTATAGATTTTGGATACTAACCCTTTATCATTCCTCATTTCTCATTTGCAAATATCTTCTCCCATCCCGTAGGTTACCTTTTAGTTTTGTTGATTGTTTCCTTTGCTGTGCAGAAGCTTTTTATTTTGATGAAATCCCAATAATTTATTTTTGCTTTTGTTTCCCTTGCCTCAGGAGACATATCTAGAAAGAAGTTGCTACAGCTGTTGTCAAAGAGGTTACTGTCTGTGTACTCCTCTAGGATTTTGATGTTTTGGGGTCTCAAAATTAGGTCTTTAATCCACTTTGAATTTAGTTTTGTGTTTGGTGTAAGAGATTGGCCCAGTTTCATTCTTTTGCATGTTGCTCTCCAGTTTTCCCAGCACCATTTGTTGAAGAGACTGCCTTTTTCCCATTGGACATTCTTTCCTGCTTTGTTGAAGATTAATTGACCATATAGCTGTGGGTTTATTTCTGGGTTTTCTATTCTGTTCCATTGATCTATGTGTCTATTTTTGGGCCAGTACCATACTGTTTTGATCACTACAGCTTTGTAGTGTAATTTAAAATTTGGAATTGTGATACCTCCAGCTTTGCTTTTCTTTTTCAAGGTTGTTTTGGCTATTCAAGGTCTTTTGTGGTTCCATACAAATTTTAGGAATGTTTGTTCTCGGTCTGTGAAAAATGCGATTGGTATATTGATAGGAATTGCCTTTAATTTGTAGCTTACTTCGGGTAGTAGAGACATTTTAACAATATTTGTTCTTTCAATCCATGAACATAGAATGTCTTTCCATTTCTTTGTTCTTCAGTTTTTTTCATCAGTGTTTTATAGTTTTCAGAGTACAGGTCTTTCACCTCTTTGATTAGGTTTATTCCTAGGTTCCTTATGGTTTTTGGTGCAATTGCCAATGGGATTGATTCCTTAATTTCTTTTTCTGCTGCTTCATTATTGGTGTATAGAAAGGCAACAGATTTCTGTATGTTAATTTTGTATCCTTTACTGAACTTTTGCAACTTTACTGCATTTGTGTATCATTTCTAGCAGTTTGTGGCAGAGGCTTTTGGATTTTCTATATAGAGTATCATCTCATCTGAAAATAGTGAAACTTTCACATTCTCCTTGCCAATTTGGATGCCTTTTATTTCTTTTTGTTGTCTGATTGCTGTGTCTAGGACTTCCAGTACTAGTGGTACTAGTGGTGGTACAGTGGTGAGGGTGGACATCCTTGTCTTGTTCCTGACTCTAGAGGAAAAGCTCTCAGCTTTTCCCCACTGATGATGATGATACTATCTGTGGGTTTTTCATATATGGCCTTTATTATGTTGAGGTATGTTCCCCCAAACCTATTTTGTTGAGGGTTTTTATCATGAATAGATGTACTTTGTCAAATGTGTTTTCTGTTGAAATGATTGTATGGTTCTTATGCTTTCTTTTATCAATGTGGTGTATCACATTGTTTGATTTATGAATATTGAACTACCCTTGCAACCCAGGAATAAATCCCACTTGATTGTGGTGAATGATTTTTTTAATGTGTTATTGGATTCAGTTTTGCTAGTTTTTATTGAGAATTTTTACATTTTTGCGTCCATGTTCATCAGGGGTATTAGCCTGTAGTTTTCTTTTTAGTGAAGTCTTTATCTACTTTTGGTATCAGGGTAATGCTGGCCTCATAGAATGAATTTGGAAGTTTTCCTTTATTTTCTATTTTTTGGAATTGTTTGAGAAGAATAGGTATTAACTCTTCTTTAAATGTTTGGTAGAATTTGCCTGTGAAGCCATCTGGCTCTGGACTTCTGTTTGTTGGGAGTGTGTTTTTTTTGTTTTTTGTTTTTTGTTTTTTTTTAATCACTGATTCAATTTCTTTGCTGTTTATCAGTCTGTTCAAGTTTTTTTTTTTTTTCTTCCTATTTCAGTTTTGGTGGTTTATATGTTTCTAGGAATTTATCTATTTCATCCAGGTTGTCCTTTGTTTGCATATAGTTTTTCATGGTATTCTCTTGTAATTGTTTGCATTTCTTTTTTTTTTTTTGGTTGTTATTTCTCCTCTCTCATTCTTGATTTTATTTATTTGGATCCTTTCTCTTTTGTTTTTGATAAGTCTGGCTAGAGGTTTATCAATTTTATGAATTTTTTTAAAGAACCAGCTCCTAGTTTCATTGATCTGTTCTATTGTTTTTTAATTTCTATATCATTTATCTCTGTTCTAATCTTTATTATTTCCTTCATTCTGCTGGGATAGGCTTCATTTGTTCTTTTTCTAGCTCCTTTAGGTGTAAGGTTAGAATTGTATATTTGAGATTTTTCTTGCTTCGTGAGGTAGGCCATATTTCTATATACTTCCCTCTTAGGGCCACTTTTGCTGCTTCCCCAAGGTTTTTGACCATTGTGTTTTCATTTTCATTTGTTTCCAGGTATTTTTAAATTTCTTCTTTGATTTCGTGGTTGACCCATTCATTATTTAGTAGCGTGTTATCTAACCTCCATGTATTTGTGGTCTTTTGAACTTTTTCTTGTGGTTGACTTCTAGATTCATAGCATTATGGTCAGAAAAGGTGCATGATATGATTGCAATGTTTTTGTACTTGTTGGGGCCTGTTTTGTGACCTAAAATGTGATCTATTCTGGAGAATGTTCCATGTGCACTTGAAACAAATGAATATTCTGCTGTTTTAGGATGGAATATTCTGAATATATGTTAAGTCCATCTGGTCCAGTGTGTCATTCAAAGTCATTGTTTTCTTGTTTATTTTCTGTTTAGATGATCTGTCCATTGATACAGGTGGGGTGTTAAAGTCCCCTACTATTATTATGTTATTATCAATGAGTTCTTTTATGTTTGTTATTAATTGTTCTATATATTGGGTGCTCTCATGTTGAGTGTAAAAATTTTTACAATTGTTATATCTTCTTCTTGGATTGTCCCCTTTATGATTATATAATGCCCTTCTTTGTCTCTGTTATAGTCTTTGTTTTAAAGTGTAGTTGTCTGATATATGCATTACACTCTGGCTTTCCTTTGACATTGGTTTGCATGATAAATGTTTCTCCATCCCCTCACTTGAAATCTGCAAGTGTCTTTAGGTCTAAAATGAGTCTTTTATAAGCAGCATATAGATGGATCTTGATTTTTTATTCATTCTGATACTCTGTGCCTTTTGATTGGGGTGTTTGGTCTGTTTATATCCAAAGTAATTATGATCACTGAAGCTATTTTTAAAATTTCCAATGCACAGGGGACTTGATATTATTATTCTATTTTTTATATCTAGTTTTGTTGTATATTATGATGAAATAATATGGCTTATATGATATTAACTTATTGATATCTGTTAAGGCTTGCTTAGTGGCAGGGTACACAATATTTGATAATACTCTAAATGAGCTTGAAAAGCAGGTGTATTCACTTATTTTGGGGGGCATATGTATGTTATATGTATTTATATATAGCATATTTATATATACATGTGATTAGGCTTGTTAACAGTGTCATTCAGTTCTTAAAAACCCTTACCAAATTTGTATTTTTGATTTTTAGTTACTGAAAGAAATGTCTTAAGATCCTCCTCTATAATTGTGGATTTGTCTATTTTTCTGTGAATGATTTTCTCAGTTTTTGCCATATTTTTAAGGCTGCTATTAGTTCAGCATTTTATATATTTATGATGAAAATATAAATGTGTAATGAGTCACCTGAATAACTCTCTACTTAAACTAATTTTTAACCATCTATACTGAAATGTAACTTACATACAATAAAAAATTCTCATTATGATCAGATGAGTTTTGTCAAATGAATACGTTTTCACAGTCATCTGTATAATCATGTTATAGTATAGAACATTCCGTCACCTTCCTAACATTCCTTCAAGTCCTTTTGCAGTCAATCCATCCCAATCCCTAAGCAATTACTGGTTTTCTTTCTGTCACTATAGATAAGATTTGCTTTCTCTAAAATTTATACAAATGGAATCATACAGTAAGTATTCATTTGTGTCTTAACTTGTCTCACTCACAAGTGTTGCATGTTAGTTCATTCATTAGTTCATATTGTTGAATAGTATTCCATTGCATAGCCAAATCACAATCTGTTTATTCACCTATTAATGGACATTTAATGTGTGCATTAGTCTGCTAACTCTGGTGAAATAAAATACTGCAGATTGGGTGGCTTAAACAGTATAAATTTATGTTCTCTCAGTTCTGGAGTTTGGCAGTCCAAGATCAAGGTGATGGCAGTTTAAGTTTCTTCTCAGGCCTCTTAACTTGGTCTGCAGATTGGCCACCTTATTACTATGTCCTCACAAATCCTTTCTTTTGTGCATGTGCATCCCTGGTGATTCTTCTTGTAGGGGCACAGTCATATTTGATTAAATCCCCATTCTTACGGTCTCGTTTAGCCTTAATCACCTTCATTTTTTTTAATTTTTTTTTCAACGTTTTTTATTTATTTTTGGCACAGAGAGAGACAGAGCATGAACGGGGGAGGGGCAGAGAGAGAGGGAGACACAGAATCGGAAACAGGCTCCAGGCTCTGAGCCATCAGCCCAGAGCCTGACGCGGGGCTCGAACTCACGGACCGCGAGATCGTGACCTGGCTGAAGTCGGACGCTTAGCCGACTGCGCCACCCAGGCGCCCCAACCTTAATCACCTTCATAAAGGCCCTGTCTCCAAGTACAGTCATCCTGGGGTGTTAGGGCTTCAACATATGCATTTTAAGGGGACACAATTTAGTTTATAACAGATTGTTTCTAGTTTTTGGCCATTATGAATAAACAGCTATGAACATCATGCGCAAGTCTTTGTGCATAAATTTTCACTTTTTCTAGGATAAAAAACTAGCAGCAGAATTGCTGGATCATATAAGTAGGCTTAACTTTGTAAGAAACTGACAAACTATTTTGCAAACTGGTTGTATCACTTTACTCTCCCATTTGCATTGAATGAGAGTTCCAGTGGTTCTCCATTTTTCCTGACACATGTATTGTCACATTGTAGTTTTAGTTTGCATTTCCTTTTTAACTAATAATGTAGTGCAGCTTTCCACATTCTTAATGATCATGAAAATATCTTTTGCGAAGTCTCTGTTCAAATCTGTTGCCCATCTTTTTATTATGATTCCTGTTACTAAGTTGTAAGAATTTTTTGGAACACTCTAGATGTTTCTTTGTCAGATATGTATACTTTTAAATATTTTCTCCTAGTCATTGGCTTGCCTTTTTAAGTCTTTTGAAGAGCAGAGGTTTTAAATTTTTGCTCAAGTCCAGTTTAGAAGTTTTTTTTTTCCTACTTGGTATTTCTGTGTCCTGTCTCATAAATCTTTGCATACAACAAGATGCATCGACTTTCTTCTTTTCTTCTTCCAGAAATCTTACACTTTTGTATTGTAGTCTATGATACATTTTGAATTAATAGTTGTGTATGATGTAAGATAATGATCGAGGTTTATTTTTTTCCCCACATGATTTGAAGTTGTCCAGTGCTATTTGTTGAAAAGATGGTATTTCACCACTGAGTTATCTAAGAACTTTTAGCAAAAATAAAATAATCCTGTGTGTATGGATCTATTTCTTTTTTTTCTTTTTTTGGCATGGATCTATTTCTGAACTCTTCTGTCCATGGATATATATGTCTATTCTTAGCCAGTGTCATAGTAAGCCAGTATCGTATAAAGCTTCATTAATTAATATAGCCTTACAGAAAGTCTTCAAATGAATTAGTGTGAATCCTCCAAATGTGTTCTTTCTGAGAAGGTCTGCTGTTATGGGGCCTCTTCATTTCCATATAAATTTTAGAATGAGTTATTTTCTACAGAAAAAAACTTATATGGAGTTTGATAGCATGGTATTGAATGTACAGATCAATATGGAGCAAGTTGAAGATCTTAACAATAATGAATCTTTGGGGACATAAATATAGTCTATCCACATGTTATATGCTTTTTAGTGTATAGATATTATATACATATATTGTTATTATCCTTATCTCATGGGTTTTTAAAATGCCATTGAAAATGATATTTCATTCCTAAATTTTGTATTGCAGTTTTTGATAGTCTATACACAGAAATAAGGTAGAATTTTGTTATCTTTTATTCTGTAATATTGCTTAAATTCATTTTTTTTAGTTCTAGTAGGGTTTTTTTTTTTTTTGGTAGATTTTAAAGGATTTTCTACATAATACAGTCATGTCCTTTGCATATAAAGATAGTTTTACTTCTTTTTTTACAATCTGAATGCCTTTCTTTTCTGTCTGGTATTGAACGAAGTGATGAGAGTGGACATCTTTGCCTCATTTGTCATCTTAAGGAAAAAGGATTCAGTATTTCTTTTTTGACTATGATATTAGCTGCATGTTTTTGTAGAAACATTTTATCAGGTTGAAGACCTTCTCTTCTAAGTTTACTTAGAATTTTTATCATGAATGGGTATAGAATTTCATCAAATGCCTTTTCTGCAAATATTGAGTGCTCATATCATTTTTATTTTTATATTTTTGGTTTGTTAAAATGGTTAATACATTGATTTTTTAAATTTTAATTTTAATTTTTTTCTTACCTTATTTATTTATTTATTTTTTAAAATATGAAATTTATTGTCAAATTGGTTTCCATACAACACCCAGTGCTCATCCCAACAGGTGCCCTCCTCAATGCCCATCACCCACTTTCCCCTCCCTCCCACCTCCCATCAACCCTCAGTTCTCAGTTTTTAAGAGTCTCTTATGTTTTGGCTCCCTCCCTCCCTAACCTTTTTCTTTTTTTCCTTCCCCTCCCCCATGGTCTTCTGTTAAGTTTCTCAGGATCCACATAAGAGTGAAAACATATGGTATCTGTCTTCCTCTCTATGACTTATTTCACTTAGCATAACACTCTCCAGTTCCATCCACATTGCTACAAAAGGCCATATTTCATTCTTTCTGATTGCCACGTAGTATTCCATTCTGTATATGAACCACAATTTCTTTATCCATTCATCAGTTGATGGACATTGAGGATCTTTCCATAATTTGGCTGTTGTTGAAAGTGCTGCTGTAAACATTGGGGTACAAGTGCCCCTATGTATCAGCACTCCTGTATCCCTTGGGTAAATTCCTAGCAGTGCTATTGCTGGGTCTTAGGGTGGATCTATTTTTAATTTTTTGAGGAACCTCCACACTGTTTTCCAGAGCGGCTGCACCAGTATGCATTCCCACCAACAGTGCAAGAGGGTTTCCATTTCTCCACATCCTCTCCATCATCTATAGTCTCCTGATTTGTTCATATTAGCCACTCTGACTGGCGTGAGGTGATATCTGAGTGTGGTTTTGATTTGTATTTCCCTGATGAGGAGCGACGTTGAGCATCTTTTCATGTGCCTGTTGGCCATCTGGATGTCTTCTTTCGAGAAGTGTCTATTCATGTTTTTTGCCCATTTCTTCACTGGATTATTTGTTTTTGAGGTGTGGAGTTTGGTGAGCTCTTTATAGATTTTGGATACTAGGCCTTTGTCCGATATGTCATTTGCAAATATCTTTTCCCATTCCATTGGTTGCCTTTTAGTTTTGTTGATTGTTTCTTTTGCAGTGCCGAAGCTTTTTATCTTCATGAGGTCCCAATAGTTCATTTTTGCTTTTAATTCCCTTGCGTTTGGAAATGTGTCAAGTAAGAAATTGCTAAGAAATTCCTGCGGCTGAGGTCAGAGAGGTTTTTTTCCTGCTTTCTCCTCTAGGATTTTGGTGGTTTCCTGTCTCACATTCAGGTCCTTTATCCATTTTGAGTTTATTTTTGTGAATGATGTAAGAAAGTGGTCTAGTTTCATCCTTCTGCATGTTGCTGTCCAGTTCTCCCAGCACCATTTGTTAAAGAGACTTTTTTCCATTGGATGTTCTTTCCTGCTTTGTCAAAGATGAGTTGGCCATACATTTGTGGGTCTAGTTCTGGGGTTTCTATTCTATTCCATTGGTCTATGTGTCTGTTTTTGCGCCAATACCATGCTGTCTTGATGATTACAGCTTTGTAGTAGAGGCTAAAGTCTGGGATTGTGATGCCTCCTGTTTTGGTCTTCTTCAAAATTACTTTGGCTATTCGGGATCTTCTGTGGTTCCATACAAATTTTAGAATTGCTTGTTCTATCTTTGAGAAGAATGCTCGTGCAATTTTGATTGGGATTGCATTGAATGCGTAGATTGCTTTGGGTAGTGTTGACATTATAATAATATTTATTCTTCCAATCCATGAGCATGGAATGTTTTTCCGTTTCTTTATGTCTTCTTCAATTTCCTTCATAAGATTTCTATAGTTTTCAGCATACAGATCTTTTACATCTTTGGTTAGGTTTATTCCTAGGTATTCTATGCTTCTTGTGCAATTGTGAATGGGATCAGTTTCTTTATTTGTCTTTCTGTTGCTTCATTATTAGTGTATAAGAATGCAACTGATTTCTGTACATTAATTTTGTATCCTGCGACTTTGCTGAATCCATGTATCAGTTCTAACAGACTTTTGGTGGAGTCTATTGGGTTTTCCGTGTATAATATCATGTCATCTGCAAAAAGTGAAAGCTTGACTTCATCTTTGCCAGTTTTGATGCCTTTGATTTCCTTTTGTTGTCTGATTGCTGATGCTAGCACTTCCAACACTGTTAAACAACAGCGGTGAGAGTGGACATCCCTGTCGTGTTCCTGATCTCAGGGGGAAAGCTCTCAGTTTTTCCCCATTGAGGATGATGTTAGCTGTGGGGTTTTCATAAATGGCTTTTATGATGTTTAAGTATGTTCCTTCTATCCCGACTTTCTCAAGGGTTTTTATTAAGAAAGGATGCTGAATTTTGTCAAGTGCTTTTTCTGCATCGATTGACAGGATCCTAAGGTTCTTATCTTTTCTTTTATTAATGTGATGTATCACATTGATTGATTTGCAAATGTTGAACCAGCCCTGCAGCCCAGGAATGAATCCCACTTGATCATGGTGTATAATTTTTATATGCTGTTGAATTCGATTTGCTAGTATCTTATTGAGAATTTTTGCATCCATATTCATCAGGGATATTGGCTTGTAGTTCTCTTTTTTTGCTGGATCTCTGTCTGGTTTAGGAATCTAAGTGATGCTGGCTTCATAGAATGAATCTGGAAATTTTCCTTCCCTTTCTGTTTTTTGGAACAGCTTGAGAAGGATAGGTATTATCTCTGCTTTAAATGTCTGGTAGAATTCCCCTGGGAAGCCATCTGGTCCTGGACTCTTATTTGTTGGGAGATTTTTGTTAACTGATTCAATTTCTTCACTGGTTATGGATCTGTTCAAGTTTTCTGTTTCTTTCTGTTTGAGTTTTGGAAGTGGGTGGGTGCTTAGGAATTTGTCCATTTCTTCCAGGTTGTCCAGTTTGTTGGCATATAATTTTTTATAGTATTCCCTGATAATTGCTTGTATTTGTGAGGGATTGGTTGTAATAATTCCATTTTCATTCATGATTTTATCTATTTGGGTCATCTCCCTTTTCTTTTTGAGAAGCCTGGCTAGAAGTTTATCAATTTTGTTTATTTTTTCAAAAAACCAACTCTTGGTTTCGTTGACCTGCTCTACAGTGTTTTTAGATTCTATATTGTTTATTTCTGCTCTGATCTTTATTATTTCTCTTCTTCTGCTGGGTTTGGGGTGTCTTTACTGTTCTGCTTCTATTTTGTTTAGGTATGCTGTTAGATTTTGTATTTGGGATTTTTCTTGTTTCTTGAGATAGGCCTGGATTGCAATGTATTTTCCTCTCAGGACTGCCTTCGCTGCATCCCAAAGCATTTGGATTGTTGTATTTTCATTTTCATTTGTTTCCATATATTCTTTAATTTCTTCTCTAATTGCTTGGTTGACCCATTCATTCTTTAGTAGGATGTTCTTTAACCTCCATGCTCTTTGGTTTTCCAGACTTTTTCCTGTGGTTGATTTCAAGCTTCATAGCATTGTGGTCTGAAAGTATGCATGGTATGATCTCAATTCTTGTATACTTGTGAAGGGCTGTTTTGTGACTCAGTATGTGATCTCTCTTGGAGAGTGTTCCATGTGCACTTGAGAAGAAAGTATATTCTGTTGCTTTGGGATGCAGAGTTCTAAATGTATCTGTCAAGTCCATCTGGTCCAATGTATCATTCAGGGCCCTTGTTTGTTTATTGATCCTGTGTCTAGATGATCAATCCATTGTTGTAATTGGAGTATTAAAGTCCCCTGCAATTACCACATTCTTATCAATAAGGTTGCTTATGTTTGTGATTAATTGTTTTATATATTTGGGGGCTCCCGTATTCGGTGCATAGACATTTATAATTGTTAGCTCTTCCTGATGGATAGACCCTGTAATTATTATATAATGCCCTTCTTCATCTCTTGTTACAGCCTTTAATTTAAAGTCTAGTTTGTCTGATAGAAGTATGGCTACTCCAGCTTTCTTTTGACTTCCAGTGGCATGATAAATAGTTCTCCACCCCCTCAGTTTCAATCTGAAAGGTGTCCTCAGGTCTAAAATGAGTCTCTTGTAGACAGCAAATAGATGGTTTTTTTTTTTTTTTATCCACTCTGATACCCTATGTCTTTTGGTTGGAACATTTAGTCCATTTACATTCACCATTATCATAGAAAGATATGGGTTTAGAGTCATTGTGATGTCTGTAGGTTTCATGCTTATAGTGATGTCTCTGGTACTTTGTGGTCCTTGGAACATTTCAGTCACAGAATCCCCCTTAGGATCTCTTGTAGGTCTGGTTTAGTGGTGATGAATTCCTTCAGTTTTTGTTTGTTTGGGAAGACCTTTATCTCTCCTTCTATTCTGAATGACAGACTTGCTGGATAAAGGAGTCTTGGCTGCATATTTTTTTCTGTTCATCACATTGAAGATTTCCTGCCATTCTTTTCTGGCCTGCCAAGTTTCAGTAGATAGATCCATCACTAGTCTTATCGGTCTCCATTTGTATGTTAGAGTGTGTTTATCCCTAGCTGCTTTCAGAATTTTCTCTTTATCCTTGTATTTTGCCAGTTTCACTATGATATATCACGCAGAAGATTGATTCAAGTTACGTCTGAAGGGAGTTCTCTGTGCCTCTTGGATTTCAATGCCTGTTTCCTTCCCCAGATCAGAGAAGTTCTCAACTATGATTTACTTGAACAAATACACCTTCAAGTACACCTTCAGCCCCTTTCTCTCTCTCTTCCTCTTCTGCAATCCCTATTATATGGATATTGTTATGCTTGATTGCATCGCTTAGTTCTCAAATTCTCCCCTCATACTCCTGGATTTTTTTTATCTCTCTTTTTCTCAGCTTCCTCTTTTTCCATAATTTTATCTTCTAATTCACCTATTCTCTCCTCTGCCTCTTCAGTCCAAGCTGCGGTTGCCTCCATTGTATTTTGCACCTCATTTAGAGCATTTTTTAGCTCCTCATGACTGTTTCTTAGTCCCTTGATCTCTGTAGTAATAGATTCTCTGCTGTCCTCTATACTTTTTTCAAGTCCAGCTTGAAAAAAGTTAATTTTGTGACTATTAGAATAATTTAGAAATTATTCTAAATTTGGTGACAGGAACTGGTTCTCTTTTGAATTTTGGCTCAGGGATGGGAGAGGGAGTTGGCAGTTGGCCAGCACCTGTGTTCCTCCGCCGAGCTGAGCTCTGTCTTGTGGGGCTCAACAACTCTCCCTCGCCGTGTCCTCTCGCCCTCCCCATTCTCCGAGAGCAGAGCTGTTGACTTTTAACATTCCAGATGTTACGTCCTGCTGGCTGTCAGAACACAGGGAGTCCGGCCCCTCCGCTATTGCAAGCCAGACTTCAGGGGTTCTGCCTTTCCTGGCAGGCTGCCCCTCCACTGCCCCGGCTCCCTCCTGCCAATCCGTGTAGTGTGCACTGCTTCTCCGCCCTTCCTAACTTCTTCTGTGGGCCTCTTGTGTACACTGGGCTCCAGGGAGTCCATTCTGTTAGTCTTCTGGTGGTTTTCTGGGTTATTTAGGCAGATGTGGGTGGAATCTAAGTGATCAGCAGGACATGGTGAGCCCAGCATCCTCCTATGCTGCCATCTTCTCCTTATTGATTGATTTTTAAAAATCAATCATGGAGGGATGCCTGGCTCGCTCAGTCAATGGAGCATATGACTCTTAACCTCGGGGTTGTGAGTTCAAGCTCTGTGTTGAGGGTAGAATTTACTCAATAAAAATTAAAAAATTTTAAATATATATTCCTGTAATAAATCCAGTTGGTCATGATATATTACCCTTTAAAATAAATTATTAGATTGCTAATATTTTAAATAAATTGTTAAGTTATAATATTTTGTTGTATATTTTTGCATCTGTTTCATGAGGATATTGATCTATGATTGTCTTGTAATGTCATTGTCAGATATTGTTAATTTTCTTTATAAATTACTGAGGTATGTTAGCCAGGTTAATGCTGCCTCATAGAATAAATGGATGTGTTTCTTTCTCTATTCTAGTTAGTATATTGTTATTATTTTTTCTTTAACTGTTGGTAGAATTCACAAACGAAACCATATGGGCCAGAAAATGTGGGCAGGGGTAGATTTTCAATTACTTGAAGTTTTAAATTTATTTGGAGCTATTCAGATTTTCTATTTCTTCTTAAATCACTTTTGGCAATTTGTGTTTTTCTAAGATATGTCCATTTCATCAAAGTTGCCAAATTTGTTGTCAAAAAGTTATTTGTAATTTTTAATGGCATCCCTTTTGCATTCTTGGTATTGATAATTCATGACTTTTCTCAATTTTCTTCATCAGTTTACTTGGAAATTTATCATTATGTTAATCTTTTCAAAGTATCAGTATTAATTTCATTGATTTTTACTTATTCTTGGTTTTACATTTCATTGATTTCTTCTCAATATTATTTCTTTCCTTCTACATCATTTAAGTTTAATTTACTCTTATTTAAAAAATGTAAACAAATAAAAATAAAAAATTTTTAAGGTGAACACTTAGATGGTTAGTTTTAGGCCATTTTTCTTTAATATAGTTGTTTAGAGTTTTACATTTTTCTCTACACACTGCTTTAGCTGTATCATACTACACATCTTTGTGGGATTTGGTAACAGCTTTTTTGAGATATGATTCACATGCCATACAGTTCATCCATTGGAAGTGTACAATTCAGATGAGTTTAGTATATTCACAGAGTTATGCAGCATTTACCACAGTTTTAGAAAATTTTTATCACCTCAAAAATTAGGCTCTGAGCCCCCATTTAGGTCCTTGGTTCATTTTGAGTTAATTTTTTGTACATAGTGTGAAGTGAGGGTCCAACTTCATTCTTTTGCATCTGGCTATCTAGTTGTCTAATCAACATTTGCTCTTGGTACCCTTATTGAAAATAAGTAGATTTTAGGCACATGATTTTATTTCTGTGTTCTTAATTCTATTCCATTGATGTATATGTCTATCCTTATGGCAGTACCCCAGTCTTAATTACCATTGCCTTTAGTAAGTTTTGAAATGGGAAAGTGTGAGTCTTCCTTGGTTGTTGTTGTTGTTGTTGTTGTTGTTGTTGTTGTTTTCAAGATTGATTTGGCTATTTTAGGTCTTTTGAGTTTCCATATGAATTTTAGGATCAACTTTGCAATTTCTTTTTTTTTTTTCTTTTAATATTTATTTTATTTTTTTTTTATTTAAATTGGTTTCCATACAACACCCAGTGCTCATCCCAAAAGGTGCCCTCATCAATACCCATCACCCACCCTGCCCTCCCTCCCACCCCCCATCAACCCTCAGTTTGTTCTCAGTTTTTAACAGTCTCTTATGCTTTGGCTCTCTCCCACTCTAACCTCTTTTTTTTTTTTTTTCCTTCCCCTCCCCCATGGGTTTCTGTTACGTTTCTCAGGATCCACATAAGAGTGAAACCATATGGTATCTGTCTTTCTCTGTATGGCTTATTTCACTTAGCATCACACTCTCCAGTTCCATCCACGTTGCTACAAAAGGCCATATTTCATTCTTTCTCATTGCCACGTAGTATTCCATTGTGTATATAAACCACAATTTCTTTATCCATTCATCAGTTGATGGACATTTAGGCTCTTTCCATAATTTGGCTATTGTTGAGAGTGCTGCTGTAAACATTGGGGTACAAGTGCCCCTATGCATCAGTACTCCTGTATCCCTTGGATAAATTCCTAGCAGTGCTATTGCTGGGTCATAGGGTAGGTCTATTTTTAATTTTCTGAGGAACCTCCACACTGCTTTCCAGAGTGGCTGCACCAATTTGCATTCCCACCAACAGTGCAAGAGGGTTCCTGTTTCTCCACATCCTCTCCAGCATCTATAGTCTCCTGATTTCTTCATTTTGGCCACTCTGACTGGCGTGAGGTGATATCTGAGTGTGGTTTTCATTTGTATTTCCCTGATAAGGAGTGATGTTGAACATCTTTTCATGTGCCTGTTGGCCATCCGGATGTCTTCTTTAGAGAAGTGTCTACCCATGTTTTCTGCCCATTTCTTCACTGGGTTATTTGTTTTTCTGGTGTGGAGTTTGGTGAGCTCTTTATAGATTTTGGATACTAGCCCTTTGTCCGATATGTCATTTGCAAATATCTTTTCCCATTCCGTTGGTTGCCTTTTAGTTTTGTTGGTTGTTTCCTTTGCTGTGCAGAAGCTTTTTATCTTCATAAGGTCCCAGTAATTCACTTTTGCTTTTAATTCCCTTGCCTTTGGGGATGTGCCGAGTAAGAGATTGCTACGGCTGAGGTCAGAGAGGTCTTTTCCTGCTTTCTCCTCTAAAGTTTTGATGGTTTCCTGTCTCACATTCAGGTCCTTTATCCATTTTGAGTTTATTTTTGTGAATGGTGTGAGAAAGTGGTCTAGTTTCAACCTTCTGCATGTTGCTGTCCAGTTCTCCCAGCACCATTTGTTAAAGAGACTGTCTTTTTTCCATTGGATGTTCTTTCCTGCTTTGTCAAAGATGAGTTGGCCATACGTTTGTGGGTCTAGTTCTGGGGTTTCTATTCTATTCCATTGGTCTATGTGTCTGTTTTTGTGCCATCAACTTTGCAATTTCTATAAAGAAGCCACCTGAGGTTCTGATAGGAATTATTTTGAACCTGTAGATAATTTGGGAACTACAGCCATCCTAACATTATTAAGTCTTCTGATCAGTGAACACTGGCTCCAGTTTCATTTATTAAATCTTTAATTTCTTTCAATGATATTTTGTTTTCAGAGTATAAGTTATGCCTTCTTTTGTGAAATTTATTCCTAAGTATTTTTTTTTTTGGATGCTATTGTAACAGGGTTGTTATTTTCATTTTGGTATTATTTAATGTGAATGCATAAAAACACAATTGATTTTTATACATTCATCTTGTATCCTACAACCTAGCTGAACTTATTCATTCTCATCATTTTTAGTGGATTCTTTGCAATTTTCTATATTCAAGACTGTGTAATTTGCAAACAGATAGTTTTTACTTTGTTTCCAATCGGAATGTTTTTATTTCTTTTTGGTCAGTTGCCCTACCTAGAACTTCTGGAGCAATGCGAATAGAAGTGGTAAGAGGAGAGGGACATCCTTGTCTTTTTCGTGATCTTAGGGGGAAAACATTTAGTGTTTCACCATTATCATGCTAGTTGAGGGATTTTTCCTCAAATGCCTTTTCTGTGTCTTTGGAATGATCATGTGGTGTCTGTTTTTTATTTTATAAATACAGTATATTACATTAATTGGCTTTCAGATGTTAAACCAACTTTGTATTCCTGAGTAAATCCCACCTTAGTCATGGTGTATAATTAAGTTTTATGTTGCTGGATTTTGTTTTCTAGTATTTTGTTGAGGATTTTGTGTCTATATTCCTAAGTGATAATGGTCTATAGTTTTCTTTCCTTGTGATTAATGTCTTATCTTTTTTTTTTTGGTAACAGAATAATAACTGGCCTGATAAAATGAGTTGGGAAGTGTTTACACTTAAATGCAAATCTAACAAAATGTGTACAGGTTATATATAAGGAAAAGTTATAAATCTTTGATGAAAGAAATCAAAGATCCAAATAAATGGAGAAAGAGTCCATGTTCATGGGTAGAAAGGCTTGTTATTGTTAAGATGTTAGTTTTCCCCAAATTGATGTATAGATTCATTCCATCTCAGCCAGAATTCCAGCATGTAGTTTTGTGGATATTAACAAACTGATTATAAAGTTTATATGGAAAGGCAAAAGATACGAGATAGCAAATTCAATACTGAAGGAGAACACAACCTGACTTAAAGATTTGCTATAGTGCTGCAGTGTTTAAGATGGCACAGGATTGGTAAAAGAATAGACAAATCAATCAATGGAATAGAGACAAATAGATAAATGGAATAGCAGATGGAGGTAGCAGACAACAAAAATTGCTATGAGAAAAATCAGATGTCAAATTTGACAGGCAAAATTTCAAAATATCCACTATAAATATGTTTAAAGAATTAAATGAAAAATGTTTAAATAAGTGAAGGAGGATATGATGATAATGTCTCATTAAACAAAGAATATCAATAAACTTATAGAAATTATCTTTAAGAAAGAACAAAATGTACTTTTTAATTTCCTCCTTAACTTCTTGTTTAACCCATTCATTGTTTAGTTGGATGTTTTTTAGTCTCCAGCTATTTGCTATCTTCCACATTTTTTCTTGTGGTTGATTTCAAGTTTCATAGCATTGTGGACTGAAAATATGCACAGTATGATCTTGATCTTTTTGTACTTGTTGAGGGCTGATTTGTGTCCGAGAATGTGATCTATTCTGAGGAATGTTCCATGTGCACTGGAGAAGAATTTGTATTCCACTGTTTTAGGATGAAATGTTCTGAATATATCTTTTAAGTCCATCCGGTCCAGTGTGTCATTCAAAGCCATTGTTTCCTTGTTGATTTTCTGTTTAGATGGTCTGTCCATTGCGCTAAGTGGGGTGTTGAAGTCCCCTACTATTATGCTATTATAACCAATGAGTTTCTTTATGTTTGTGATTGATTGGTTTATATACTTGGGTGCTTTCATATTTGGAGCATAAATGTTCACAATTGTTAGGTCTTCTTGGTGGATAAATCCCTTAATTATTATATAATGACCTTCTTCATCTCTTATTACAATCTTTATTTTGAAGTTTAGATGATCTGATATAAGTATGGCTACTCCGGCTTTCTTTTGTTGACCATTAGCATGATAGATGGTTCTCTATCCCCTTACTTTCAATCTGAAGATGTCTTTAGGTCTAAAGTGGGTCTCTTGTTAACACCATGTAGATGGATCTTGTTTTCTTATCCATTCTGTTACTCTATGTCTTTTGATTGGAGCATTTAGTCCATTGATGTTTACAGTGAGATACGAGTTTATTGAAAGATATGAGTTTATTGCCATTATGTTTCTTATAGAGTTGGGGTTTCTGGTGGTGTTCTCTGGTACTTTTTAGTCTTTGTTGCTTTTGGTCTCTCTATCTCTCTCTCTCTCTGTTTCTCTTTTTTTCCCCCGTCTTTTCTCCCCTGAGAGAGTTCCCCTTAAATTTTCTTGCAGGGCTGATTTAGTGGCCATGAACTCCTTTAATTTTTGTTTGGGAAATTTTTTATCTCTCCTTCTATTTTGAATGACAGTCTTGCTGGATAAAGAATTCTTGGCTGCATATTTTTCTGATTCAGCACATTGAATATATCCTGCCACTCCTTTCTGGCCTGCCAGATTTCTGTGGATAGGTCTGCTGCAAACCTGATCTGTCTTCCCTTGTAGGTTAAGGACTTTTTTCCCTTGCTGCTTTCATGATTCTTTCCTTGCCTGAGTATTTTGTGAATTTGAATATGATATGCCTTGTTGATGGTTGTTTTTTGATTGAATCTAATGGGAGTCCTCTGTGCCTCCTGGATGTGACTTTCCCCAGGTTAGGAAAGTTTTCTGCAGTGATTTGCTTATATAACCCTTCTACCCCTTTTTCTCTCTCTTCATCTTCTGGGACCCCTATGATTCTGATGTTGTTCCTTTTTAATGAGTCACTGATTTCTTTAATTCTTAAACCATGCTCTTTTGCCTTAGTCTCACTGTTTTGTTTGCTTTATTATTCTCCATAAGTTGTCCTCTGTATCGCTGATTCACTGCTCTGCCTCATCCATCCCTGCCACCATGGCCACTCCTCGAGATTCCTGCTCAGTTATAGTATTTTTTAATTTCATCCTGACTAGCTTTTATCTCTGCAGAAAAGGATTCTAATGTTTTCAACCCCAGCTAATATTCTTATTATCGTGATTATAAATTCTGATTCAGACATCTTGCTTATATCTGTTTATTAAGTTCCTGGCTGTCATCTCTTCCTGTTCTTTCTTTTGGGGTGATTTCCTTCGTTTTGTCATTTTGAAGGAAGAAAAGGAAATAATAATGTAATAAAAAATTTAAAAACCACAAAAAAATCAAATAAAGGATGCTAGATCCTAGGTGTGTTCTGGTCTATCTGGTTGTTGAAAGGAGCTTGATAGATTAGAGGAAAGGGGGAAAGATAAGAAAAGAAAAAGGAAAATGTTTAAAAATTTGAAAAAATGAATACAGTGAGGTAGAATAAAGTGAAATAATGGAAGTAAAAAATAGAGTTTAAAAAATTTACAAAAATGTAAAAAATATAGTAGAAAATTAAGAAAATATTTTTAATAGAAATGGAAAATAAAAATAAGTTTTTTCTCTTTCTGTATTGAAGAATAAGAAAAGAAAAAAAAATTGAATAGATGGACCAGCAAACAAACTGTGGTATGATTGAAATTAAATCGGTTTCCCCTAGAAGTCGAACTATGAAGTACTTTATAGTCTGTAAACTAAACAGGCAGAGAGACTTGTGTTGTTCCTGAAGAGTGAGGTTGGCCCAGTTGGGCGGGGCTTAGTGTAATGGCTCTGTTCTCTACTAGATGGTGCTGCTTAGCTTACTGGGGTGGATTGTTGTGGCGCCTGTAGGTGTGTATGTGCATGCGTGGGAGGGGTGAAAATGGTGTCACTCAGCTACCCAGTCTCTAGTATCAGACCTCTTTGCTCTCCCCACCAGCAGTTGCGCACCCCTCCTTTGTCTCCAGCTTCCATCCACTCCCTGCTTTTACACTGTCCCTGACCAAGTCATCAGGTTGCCATGCAGTACCTCCCTCCTGAGTTTTATCTCAGATGCGGCTGTGTTTCCCAACCCCTCACTTCTGAGGGTCTCCAGCTTTGACCTGCTCAGACCTTCTAAGGGAGGATCTCATTGAGCAATGGCCGGGTGCCAGCCTGTCCCCAGGAATGTTCGGAAGACCACGCTGCTGCCAGTGCCCAGAGACTGTGGCTCAGTGCCAGCCAGGAAAAGGTCACGCGATTGTGTAGCAGCAGCGTTTCAGGGATTATGGAAAATCATAACACACATCTGGTGCTAGGCCTCCGCTTGAATGTCCTTGTTCCAGCACCAGAAAATGTGGTTGTTCTCTGGCTTCCACTGGGACCTTTGCCTGTGGGGAGGCCATACAGCCTCTACCAAATGTCCTCCCAGCAGGGGACCACCTCTCCTTGTCTGGCCTGAGGACCCAGAGGACCTCGGTCTCTGCTCCTGGGGATTCACCCTTCCCACCAGAGCACCGCCAGGTATTGAGCTGAGGAGTTTCAGACTATGCGCTTCCTCTGTTTATAGAGTCTTAATGGAATTTAAACCCTCTCCTTTCTCCTTTCTCCCTTTTTTGTTCAGTCCCTTGCGTACTCTTTCTTTTCTCTCCAGCTGCTTTCAGGCGGGGGATTCTTTCTGTACTCTCCCCCCTCCCCATCTCTGTCTTCTCTCTGCAAGCAAAAACAGCTCCCTGCCCTCCACAGTTTTCTCCCCCAGTTCATCTCTCCACCCTGCATACATGCTGAGTTCTCTGGTTCAGGTTGTGCAGATTGTTGTGTTAATCCTCAAATCAGTTTTCTAGGTGTGCAGGATGGTTTAGTGTTTATCTGGCTGTATTTCAGGAATGAGAGACACAAAAAAATCTTCTCTGCTGTTCTGCCATCTTGGCCTCTTCTCCTTTGGTATTAACTCTTCTTTAAATGTTTGGTAGAATTCACCTGTGAAGCTATCTGGTCCTGGATTTTGTATGATGGGAGTTTTTTGATTACCAATTCAATATCATTGTTAGTCTGTTCAAATTTTCTATTTCTTCTTGATGAAATTTTGGGTGATTATATGGTTCTAGGAATGCATTCATTTCTTCTAGGTTGTCCAATTTGTTGGCATATAATATTTCATAATATTTTCTCATAATCCTTTCTATGATATTGGTTGTTATTTCTCTTCCTTCATTTCTGATTTTATTTACTTGGGTTTTCTCTCTCTGTCTCTATCTCTGTCTCTCTTTCTAATGGGTGTGGCTAAAGGTATAACAGTTTTGTTGATCTTTTCAAAGAACCAGCTCATGATTTCATTGATATATTGTATCTGTTTTAGTCTCTATGTTATTTATTTTTGCTTGAATCTTTATTGTTTACTTCCTTCTACTGGTGTTGGGCCTTGTTCTTCTATTTCTAGCTCCTTTATGTGTAAGGTTCAATTGTATATTTGAGATTTTTTTTGCTTCTTGAGGTAGACCTATATTGCTCTAATCTTTCCTCTTAGAACATCATTTGCTGCATCTCAAAGATTGGGAGCTGTTATATTTTCATTTTCATGTGTCTGCATGCATTTTTTGATTTCCTCTTTGATTTCTTGGTTGACTTGTTCATTATTTAGTAGCATGATATTTAGTTTCCATGTATTTGTGTTCTTTCCTGATTTTTTTCTTGTAATTGTTTTATAAAATTTTTAAAGTTCATTTATTTATTTATTTTGGAAAAGAGAGAGAGAGAGCAGGGGAGGGGCAGAGAGAAAGGGAGAGAGAGAATCCCAAGCAAGCTCCACACTGTCAGCACAGAGCCCATTGTGGGGCTCACACTTACAAACCATGAGATCATGACCTGAGCTAAAACCAAGAGTCAGATGCTTAACTGACTGAGCCACCCAGACACCCCTACCATTGTGGTTGGAAAAGATGAGATATGATTTCAATATTTTTAATTTATTGAGATTTGTTTTAGGCTTTAGGTGATCTCCTCTAGAGAATATTCCATGTACACTTGAAAAGAATGTATGTTCTTCTGGTTTTGAATAGAATGTTCTGAATATATCTGTTAAGTCCATCTGGTCCAATATATCATTCAAAGCTACTGTTTCCTTGATGATTTTCTGTCCGATCTATCCATTAATGTAAGTGGGATATTAAAGTCTCCTCCTGTTGTTGTAATACTCTCAATTTCTTCCTTTTGTGTCTGTTAATAGTCGCCTTGTGTATGGACTGAACTCTCATATTGGATGCATAAATATTTACAATTGTTCTATCTTCTTGTTGGATTAATCTCTTTATGAATATGGTGTATCTTTCCTTGTCTCCTTTTATGGTCTTTGAAAAAGACCTTTTATGGTCTTTGAAAAAGTCTATTTTGTTTGTTATAAGTATTGCTATGCCAACTTTCTTTTCACTTCCATTTGCATGGTAAATGTTTTCCCACACCTTGCTTTCAGTCTGCATGTGCCTTTACATCTGAAATAGGTCTCTTTTTGGCAGCATATAGGTGGATCTTGCTTTTTTAATCCATTCAATTACCTTATGTCTTTTTTTTTTTTTTTTTGAGAGAGAGAGAGAGAGAGAGAGACAGACAGACAGACAGACAGACAGACAGACAAACAGCATGAGCAGGGCAGGGGCAGAAAGAGAGAGGGAGAGAGAAAGAGACAGAATCTGAAGCAGGCTCTGAGCTGTCAGCACAGAGCCTGACATGGGGCTTGAACTTGTGAGCTGCGAGATCATGACCTGAGCTGAAGTTGGACACTTAACCAACTGAGCCACCCAGGTGCCCCTACCTTGTGTCTTTGAGAAGCATTTAGTTCATTTATAATCAAAGTAATTATTGATAAGTATGTACTTATTGCCATATTGTTACTTGTTATACAGAGGTTTGTTTTTGTTTTTGTTTTTGCAGTTTTTCTCTTTTCTTTTCTCCTCCTCCTCCTCCTCCTGGTTCTTTCTTCTTTTGCTCTCTTCCCTTGTGGTTTGATGGCTTTCTTTATTGATATGCTTGGATTCCTTTCTTTTTATTTTTTATGTATCTATTATAGGTTTTTGATTTGTCATTACTGTTAGGTTCCTATATAATAGCTTATGCATAATGCTTTGGATTACAAGTATGTTTCCAGAACAAATTATGCTCACAAATCAAGGTTTTACTATAATATAATGTTATTATGCTTGATGATGTTGCTAACTTTGCTTGACTTATTCTCATTTTTTATTATTCTTTTTTATTTTTTGCTGTTCAGCTTGGTTGCTTTCCATTATTTTGTCTTCAAGGTCACTGATCTATTCTTCTGCCTCCTCTAATCTTCTATTGATTCACTTCTATTGTATTTTTAATTTCAGTTATTGAGTTCTTCATCTCTGATTCGTTCTTTATTATATTTTATATCTCTAATTTGAAAATCTCACTAAGACCTTCACTCTTTTTTCAAGTCCAGTTACTAACTTTATGAACATTACTTTGAATTTTTTACAATGCATATTGCTTATCTCTGTTTCATTTAGTTATTTTGCTGTGATTGTGTCCTGTTATTTCATTTGCAACATATTCCTCTGTCTCTTCATTTTGCCCCTCTGTTTTCTTCTTTGTATTAGGAAAGTCAGTTACATCTTCTGCTCTTGAAAGTAGTGGCCTTATGAAGAAGAGGTCCTGTGGTGTCCTGTAACACAGTGTTCCCTGTTCAGTAGAACCAGGTGTTTCAGGGGTATCTCCTTTATGGGTTGCATGTACTCTACTGTTGTGGCTGAACTACATTTGCCTTCGGTATATTTAACTGCAATAGCCCATTTTGCCTCTTGTGGGCAGGGTTTGGTCTCTGTGCTGATAAGGAGCCAATCTGGGGCCTCTTTGGGCTAGTAGTTGGGCAGTGTCACCTTTATCAGTTAAGCCAGATGCCTGTCCTCAGCACATTTATTGGGGCTTTGGTCACACCAACCTGCAGAGTGTTCTCCCTGTGTTGTCTCCTTAAGAGCCTTTTGTTGGTGGGCGCAGCCTACAGTTAAACTGTATGTCTGCCCCCAGGTCTATCTGCAGGGGCTGTAGTGGAAATGGTATGTGTGGTTATCTTCCCTTCATCTCAAGGCAGGAGTCCCTTTGGTGTGGTACCAATCCCTGCATGGGCTGATTGTATGATATACGGCAGGAGCCATTTTGGAAAGGACTCCTGCTGATCAAGGTGATTGGATGGGGGGATCCATAAGAGAACTCTGGGGTGGGGTTGGGGGGAGAAATGGTATCCACCAGCTTTCTTGTTCTTGGAGAAGTCTAAAGATCCCTTCCCCTCCAGTGCATAATATAAACCACCTTCATGTACACCCTAGCTGCTTTTCAAACTATTCCTTCTATGTTGTATCTCTGCAGGATTTTTTGTTATGCTCTTTTTAAAGGCAGGGACTCTGTCTCCTTTTGCCCTCTGGCTTTTCTAGAACTTAGCCCACTGATTTTTAAATACCCACAGTTAAGCCCAACTGATTGTGAAAACTTGCAAAGTTAAGTCCCACTGGTTTTCAAAGCCAAATATTATGGGGATTTGTCTTCCCAGTGCAAGTATTCCATGTCTGTGGTGCTTCTCTTCTTTATCTGTGCTTGTGGTGCCCTCCTGTTTGTGGTTAGTCTTGCAGGGAGTCTAGTTCCTGACTCTCCATCCCTCCTACCCTTTTTGATGTAACCTCCTCTCTATGATTAACTGTGTAAAGTCTGTTCTGCTTGTCTTCACATCGTTTCCTGGGTTAGCTGCTATTCCTGGATTAGCTATTATCTAGGTGTGTCTGTGGGATGAGTGAGCTTAGGATCCTACTACCCCACCATCTTTAGTCTTACTTTTTATTTTCTCCCTCCAATGAGTTGCTAGAACTTCTCTCCTGGACTTCTGGACTCCCTCAAAGATTCTTTTTTCTATGGATAATTGTCTAATTCATTGTTCTCCCAGGGCTCCCAGACCTTGGCCAAGAGAGGCTGGAGCCATTCTCGGGCACTTCATTATCCACAGGTGGGTCAAATTTCTGTAAGCCTATTACCCAGCCCTTGATTGAGTGAGACAACTCCTGCATCCCTTGGAGTATGGTGCTGGTGATAGCTGTAGCCCAGTCTTCAGAGGTATGGAATTATTTCTGGGTCTGTAGTTAAGGCCACAGCTATCGAGTCAGCTACCTAGGTATGGGCTTGTCTTCTCAAAATGACTCTCGTTGTTTGTAGACCACTGGGGTTTCACAGTCTCCTACCTGGGTTGCAAAGCTCCCACATAGGCATTTGTGACTGTGAACAGATATGAAGTTGTTGTGATTGAGTTGGGGAAACATGTGAGGAATATCTTGTTTAGCCATCTTGCTACATCACTTCTGCATCAATTGATTTTTGTATGTTGAAACAGCCTTTCATATTTGGAATAAATTTCACTTGGTTGTGGTGTGCAATTCTTTTTACACCTTACTGGATTCAATGTGGTAATGTTGTGTCGAATATTTTTGCATATATGTTTATGAGAGATATTAGTGTGTAGTTTTCCTTTCTTGAAAAATCTTCTTCTGGTTTTGGTACCAGATGCTGGCCTTGTAGAATGAGTTGGGAACTTTTCCATCTCCTTTGATCTTCTGGAAATGATTGTATAGAATTGGAGTAATTTCTTCCTTAAGTATTTGGTAGAATTAATCAGCAAAATCATGTAGGTTTGGTGATTTCTATTTTGGAAGTTTATAAATTGTTGATTCAATTTCTTATAAGTTATAGACCTTTGAGATTATATCTCCTTGTATGAATTTTGGCAGATTTTATATTTCAAGGAATTGTTCTGTTTCATCTAAGTTATCAGTTTTGTATGCTAAGAATTGTTCATAATTTTCTTTGTCCATTTGGACTGCTATAACAAAAATAGCACAGACCTGGTGGATGGCTTAAACAATTCATTTCACAATTTTGAAGACGGGAAAGTCCAAGATCAGGACTCTTGCAGTTTCAGTGTCTGGTAAGGACCTACTTCTAGCTCTTCTCACTGTGGCCTTATATGCTGGAAGAGGGGAGGGAGTTCCTTGATGTCTTTTTTTTTCTTTAAATAATGGCACTAGTCCCATTCTAGAGGGCTTCACCCTCAGTTGTAACCACCTTCCAAAGGAACCACATCCAAATATGAACTGGGGATTAGGTTGCAACATTCAAAGTTTTAGAGGATATAAACATTAACAATAATATTGTTATTATCTTTTTATGTTCATATGATCAGTAGTTGTAGTCTCTCTTTCATTTTGATGTTAGTTATCTGTGTCTTCTCTTTTTTCGTTGGTTAGACTGCCTAAAAGTTAATCAATTTTATTGATCTTTTCAAGGAACGAGCTTTGGGTTTCTTTGATACGTTCTGTTTAACTTCTTGTTTTAAATTTCATAGACTTCTGCTTTGGTTTTTATTAATTTTTTCTTCTGCTTACTTTGCATTTAATTTACTCTTTTGCTAGTTTACTTGAGGTAGAAGCTTATATTCTTAATTTTAGATCTTTTTTCTCTTCTAACATATGCATTCAGTGCTATAAATTTCCTGTAAGCACTGCTTTCACAGCATGCCACAAATTTTGACAAGTTATATTTTTATTTTATTTTATTAAAATATTTAAAAATTTCTCTTAAGATTCTTCTTTGACTCGTGTTATTTAGAAGTGTGTTATTTAATTTCCACATATTTTGAGATTTTCCAGCTATGCTTCTGTTAATGATTCCTGATTCAATTTTGTTGTGAGCAAAGAACATATTTGGTATGATTTTTATTTTTAAAAGTTTGTTAAAGTGTGTTTTATAGCCTATATGTGGTTTGCTTTAGTGAATGTTTGAGATTAAGAATGTGTATTATGCAGTTACTGAATTAAGTACTCTAGAAATGTCAGTTAAATCTAGGTGATTGGTGGTGTTTGGTTCAACTATATATTTAATGAGTTTCTGCCTACTAGATATGTCAGTTCCATATAGAAGGGTATTGCAGTCTCCAACTATAGGGGTGGATTTGTATGTCTCTCCTTGTCATTCTATTATTTCTTGCCTTACATATGTTGACATATTGTCTTGTTAGGTGCATATACATTACAAATGGTTATGTCTTTTTTTTCTTCATTGCCAACTTTATTTTTTATTAACTTTTTAAAAAATTTAATTTCAGTATAGTTAACATACAGTGTTATGTTAGTTTCAGATGTACAATATAGTGATTCAACAATTGTATACATTACTCAGTGCTCATCATGATAAATGTACTTTTAATCCCTTTAACTGTTTTACCTATCCTCCCTCCTACCTCCCCTCTGGTAACCCTCGGTTTGTTCTCTATACTTAAGAGTCTGTTTTTTGGTTTGTCTCTTTTGTTGTTGTTCATTTGTTTTGTTTCATAAAGTCCACTTATGAGTGAAATCATATGGTATTTGTCTTTCTCTGACTTATTTTACTTAGCATTATACTTTCTATCTCCATCATGTTGTTGCAAATGACAAGATTTCATTCTTTTTTATGGCTGAGTAAGATTCCATTATATATGGAGAGAACTAGAAATAGAAGCAGAAAGAAAAGAAAGGAGACAGAGAAAGAAAGAAATAAAGGAAAGAAAGAAAGAAAGAAAGAAATCATCTTCTTTATCCATTTACCCTTTAATGAACACTTGGGTTGCTTCCATAATTTGGCTATTGTCAATAATAGTTCAGTAAACATAGGGGTGCATGTATCTCTTTGAATTGGTGGTTTTGTATTCTTTGGGTAAATACCCAGTGGTGGAGTTACTGATCATATAGTAGTTCTATTTTAATTTTAATTTTAATTTTAATTTTAATTTTGAAGAAACTCCATACTATTTTCCATAGTGGCTGCACCAGTTTGCATTCTCACCAACAGTACACAAGGGTTCTTCCTCCAAATCCTCACTAGTATTTGTTGTTTCTTGTGTTTTTGATTTCAGCTATTCCAACAGGTGTGAGGTGATAGTTCATGGTGATTTTGATTTACATTTGCCTGATGATTACTGACGTTGAGCATCTTTTCATGTGTCTGTTGGTCATCTGTATGTCTTCTTTGGAGAAATTTCTATTCAGGTCCTCTGCCTATTTTAATTGGATTATTTGTTTTTTGTTGTTGAGTTGTATAAGTTCTTTATATATTTTGGATACTAACCCTTTAGGGGATATGTCATTTCCAAATACCTTTTCCCATTCAGTAGGTAGTCATTTAGTTTTGTTGATTATTTTGTTTGCTTTGCAGAAGCTTTTTATTTTTATGTAGTCCCAGTAGCTTAATTTTGCTTTTTGTTTAGTTTTCCCAAAACCATTTGTTGAAGAGATTGTCTTTTTCCCATTGTATATTCTTGCCTCATTTGTCAAAGATTAAGTAACTATATAATTATTAGTTTATTTCTGTGTTCTCTATTCTGTTCCATTGACGTATGTGTCTATTTTGGTACTGGTATCATACTGTTTTGCTTACTATAGCTTTATAGTATATCTTGAAATCTGGGGTTGTGATACTTCCAATTTTGTTCTTTTTCATAATTGCTTTGGCTATTCTTTTATGGTTCCCATAACATTTTATGATTGTTTGTTCTAGTTCTGTGGAAAATTATGTTGATGTTTTGCTAGGATTGCTTTGGGTAGTATGGATATTTTAAAATATTGGTTCTTCCAGGAGAACCTGAGTGGCTCAGTCAGTTAGGCATCTGACTTTGGCTCAGGTCAAGATCTCGTGGTCTGTGAGTTCAAGTCCCACATCAGGCTCTGTGCAGACAGCTCAGAGCCTGGAGCGTGCTTCGGATTCTGTGTGTGTATGTGTGTGTATGTGTGTGTGTCTTTTTCTCTCTGCCCCTCCCCCTCTCCCTCTCTCTCTCACAAAATTAAATAAACATTAAATATATATATTGGTTCTTCCAATCTGGGATAATGGAATATGTTTCTATTGGCTTATGTCCTCTTAAATTTCTCTCATCAGTGTTTTATAGTTTTCAGAGTACAAGTATTTCACCTTCGGGGTTAATTTTATTCCTAGGCATTTTATCATTTTTGTTGTAGTTGTAAATGGCATTCTTTTCTTTTCTTTTTTTAAAGTTTATTTATTTGGAGAAAGAGAGCATGAATGGAGGAGGGACAGAGAGAGAGGGAGAGAGATAGAATCCCAAGCAGGCTCCACACTGTCAGCACAGAGCCTGACATGGGGCTTGAACTCACAAACCACAAGATCATGACCTGAACCGAAATGAAGAGTCGGATGCTTAACAACTGAGTCACCCATGCACCTGTAGAATTATTTTCTTAATTTCTCTTTCTGCTACTTGATTATTACTGTATAGAAAGTATATATATATAGTGTCATGTCATCTGAAAATAGTGAAAGTTTTACTTCTTCCTTACCAATTTCGATGCCTTTTATTCCTTTTTCTTGTCTCATTGCTGTGGCTAGGTCATCTAGTATTATGTTGAGTAAAAGTGGTAAGAGTGAACATCCTTGTCTTGTTCCTGATCTTAGGTGAAAAGCTCTCAGTTTTCACCATTGTGTATGATGTTAGCTGTGGGTTTTTCACATATGGCCTTTATTATGTTGTATGTTCCTTCTGTACCTACTTTGTTGAGGGTTTTTATCATGATTAAATGTTGTATTTTGCCATTTGCTTTTTCTGCATCTATAAAGGTGATCCATATGTTTTTTTTTTCTTTCTCTTGTAGAAGTGATATATCACATTGATTGATTTGCAAATATTGAACTACCCTTGCATCCCAGGAATAAATACCACTTGATCATGGTGAATGATTTTTTTCTATTGTATTGTTGGATTCAGTTTGCTAACACCTTGTTGCAGATTTTTGAATCCATGGTTATCAGATACATTGGCCTGGAGTATTCTTTTTGTAGTGTCTTTATCTGGTTTTGGTATCAGGGTCATGCTAGCCTCAGAATGAATTTGGATGCTTTCGTTTTTCTATTTTTTAAAATAGTTTGAGAAGAATAGGTATTAACTCTTCCTTAAATGTTTGGTAGAATTCACCTGGGAAGCCATCTGGTCCTAGACTTTTGTTACTTGGGGGTTTTTTGATTACTGAATCAATTTCATTGCTGGTAATTGGACTCTTCAAATTTTCTATTTCTTCCTGATTCAGTTTGATAGTTTTTATGTTTCTGGGAATGATCCATTTCTTCTAGTTTGTTGAATTTGTTGACTTATAATTTTTCATAATATTATGTCATAATCCTTTGTATTTCTGTGGTGTTGGTTGTTATTTCTCTTTCATTTCTGATTTTATTTAGTCCTCTTTTTCTTGGTGAGTTTGACTTTCAGTTAGTTGGTTTTGGTGATCTTTCAAAGAACCAGTTCCAGGTTTCATTGCTCTATTGTTTTTTTAGTTTCTATTTCATGTATTTCTTGACTAATGTTTATTTCCTTCCTTCTGGTTTAGGGAATTTTGTTTTTTCTTCTTTTTCTAGCTCCTTTATGTGTAAGGTTAGTTTGTTTATTTGAGATTTTTCTTGCTTCTTCAGGTAGGCCTGTATTGCTGTAAACTTCCCTTTTAAAACAACCTTTCTACATCCCAAAGATTTTGGACCATTTTTTTTTTTCATTTTCCTTTTTCTCTATGTATTTTTTTATTTCCTCTTTAATTCCTTGGTTGACCCATTCATTTTTTGGTAGCATGTTATTTAAACTCCATGTATTTGTGTTTTTTCCAGATTTTTTTCTTATGGTTGATATTTAATTTCATAGTGTTGTGGTCAGAAAACATGTATGGTATGACTTCAATCTTTTTGAATTTGTTGAGACTTCTTTCATGGTCTCATATGTCATCTATTCTGGAGAATGTTCCATGTGCATTTGAAGGAATGTGTATTCTACTGTTTTAGTGTGGATTAATCTGAAGATATCTGTGAGGTCTATCTGGGCCGGTGTGTCATTCAAAGTCACTGTTTCCTTTTTGATTTTTCTGTTTGGATGACCTATCCATTGGTTTAAGTGGGGTGTTAAAGTCCCCTACTATTACTGTTTTACTATCAATTACTTCCTTTGTGTTTTTTTATGTGCTGCCTTATATGTTTGAGTGCTCCATATTGGGTGCAATAATATTTACAATTGTTACATCTTTTTGTTGGATTGTTCCCTTTGATTATGTAGTGTCCTTCTTTGCCTCTTGTTATAGTCTGTTTTAACATCTATTTTCTCTGATGTAAATATTGCTACCCTAGCTTTCTTTTCACTTCCATTTGCATAATAAATGTTTCTCCATCCCCTCCCTTTCAATTTGCAGGTGTCTTTGGATTTGAAATGAGTCTCTTGTAGGCAGCATATAGATGAGTCTTACTTTTTTTATCCATTCTGTCACCCTTTGCCCTTGATTGGAATGTTTAGCTCATTCATATTCAGAGTAATTATTGATAGGTATGTACTTATTGCCATTTTATTACTTGTTTTACGGTTGTTTATGCCATTCTTCTCTGTTCCTTTCTTCTCTTGCTCTCTTTTCTCACAGTTTGTTCAGTTTCTTCAGTGATATACTTGGATTCCTTTGTCTTTATTTTTTGCATATCTGTTACTCATTTTTGTTTCATGGTTACCAATAGGTTTGTATATACCATCTTCTGTTTATAGCAGTCTACATTAAGTTGATGGTCACTTATGTTTGAACCCACTCTTTTCTCCTCTGCCCTGCAATGTTTTAGATATTTGGTGTCATACTTCAAAATCCTTTTATTTTGTGAATCCCTGACTGATTTGTATAGGTATACTTATTTTCACTCCTTTTGTGCTTCCTACTTTTCTTACTCCTGCTTATGGTCTTTCCTTTACCCTAAAGAGTCCTCTTTAACATTTTTTTGTAAAGCTGGTTTACTGGTCATGAATTCCTTTAACTTATTCTGGGAAACTCTTTATTTATCCTTCTATTCTCCTTCCTGGATAGAGTATTATTGGCTGAAGATTTTTCCTTTCAGCAATTATATCATGCCACTGCCTGCAGTTTCTGCTGAAGAATCAGATAGCTTTATGGAGTCTTCCTTGTATGTAACTATTTTCTTTTCTCTTGTTGCTTTAAAAATTCTCTGTTTATCACTACTTCCTGCCATTTTAATGATTATGTGTCTTGGTGTGGAACTCCTTAGGTTGATTTTGTTGCAGGCTCTCTGTGCCTCCTGGATCTGGATTTCTGTTTCCTTCCCCAGATGTGGGAACTTTTTAACTATTATTTCATCAAATAAAATTTTTGCCCTCTCTTCTCTCTCTCTTCTCTTCTGGGATTCCTACGATGTGAATGTTATTATTCTTGATGGTGTCACTGAGTTCCCTAAGTCTATTTTCATTTTTTATTATTATTTTTCTCTTTCTTGTTCAGCTTAATTGCTTTCCATTTCTCTGTCCTCCAGGTCACTGATCTGTTCTTCTGGTTCCTCTAGTCTACTATTTATTTCATCTAGTACATTTTAAGTTTTATTTATTGAGTTCTTCATCTCTGGTTCTTTTTTAAGTTTTTTGTTTCTTTATTGAGGGTCTTACTAAGGTCCTCCACTTTTTTCTCAAGTCCAGTAAGTATCTTTATGACCATTATTTTAAATTCTTGATCAGGCATATTGCTTATCTCTGTTTTGTGTAGGTGTTTTGCTGTGATTTTTGTCCTATTCTTCCATTTGGAACATTTTCTTGTCTCCTCATTGTGTATGTTTCCGTGTGTTAGTAAAGTCAGTTTTGTCTCCTGCTCTTGAAGAGGTCCTGTAGTGCCCTACAGTGCAGTGTCCACTGTTCACTAGAACGTGGTGCTTCAGGGGTGTCTCTTATGTGTATTGCATGTACTCTGCTGTTGTGACTGAACCACTTTTACCTTCAGTCCTATTGTCTGCAACGGCTCACTTTACTGTGGACAGGGGTTAGTCCCTATATGTTGTTAGTGGGCCAGTTGGGGCCATCTTGGACTTACGTTGAGTCAGACTAGGTGTTTGATAGAGATGCAGTAGCACCAAACTGCAGGGTACTTTCCCTATTTTGTCCCCTGAGAAGCTTTTGTTAGTGGGTAAGGCCTGCCCTCAGACTAGCTATCTGTCCCCAGCCTGTTGCTGGGGCCCCAGCTGGACTTGTGTGTTTGGTTATCTTTCCCTCTTTCCCAGGCAGGAGTCACTTGGGAGTAGTGGTGACCCCTGTCAGGGATGCTTGCCCACTATCAGGCTTGTGGCACTGCTTTGGATCGGCTCTGGCCAAGAGCATATCAAAGTTGGCAGGACCACAGAGAAACAGGGGTCAGGGCGGGTGGTGGTAGCAAGGTTTGCATTGGAGGGGGTGGATTTTCAGAACTGCTCAAGTCAGAAGTATGGTATGGCGTTAGCAGCACTGGTTTCTACAGATGTCTGTGTGCCTAGGCTGGGGGCAGGGGAGGGAAATGGTGCCCACCAGCTCCTTTGTTCCTGGAGAAGTCTCCCAGAGATCTCCATCACATGTCCTTAGATTAGTAAACAATCTCCCATATACCCCAGGTGTTTTTCAAACTGCTGCTTCAGTGCTGTATTTCTGCTGGGCCATTTGTTGTGCTGTGTCTTTGAGGGCAGGGACTCAGTTTCTTTTTGCCCTTCCAGCTCTCCCAGATCCAAGCCTGCTGATTTTTAAAGTTCCAAGGGTTAAGTCCTGCTGATTGTAAGAACTTGAAAAATTTGGCCCTTCTGTTTTTCAGAGCCAAATGTTATGGGCTTCGTCTTTCCTGCATGGGCTCCCCAGTGTGAGAGTTGATTCCTCTCTCCTCTCTGCACTCACGGCATTCCTCCCTCTAACAGAGAGCCCCACAGGTCGTTTAGCTTCCGATCATGTCTCTGCCCTTCCTACACTCTTCCTTGTGGCCTCTTCTCTGCATTTAGCTGTGGAGAGTCCATTATGCCAGTCTTTGGGTCATTTTCTGGGTTATTTACACTGATGTGTGTGTTACCTAGTTGTATCTATGGAACAAGGTGTGCTTAGGGTCTTCTTACTCCTTTATTTTCCCCAGAAGTCACAGATTGTTAGGCCTTGATAAATTAAATTTTTATAGTTCTGTAATGCCTCCTTTTTATCTCTGATAAGTTTCCTTTCTCTGAAATCAGCTTTGTCTGAAATTAATATAGTTCTTCCAGCCTTCCTTTGATTAGTGTTATCTTTTTTTTGCATCTTTATATTAAAGTGAATTTCTTGTAAATAAATATAGTTGGCTTGATGTTCTGCATTAAAAAAATTTTTTTTTGAGAGAGTGAGAGCGTAAGTTGGGGAGGGGCAGAGGAAGAGGGAGAGAGAGAATCTTAGGCAGGTTCCATGCCCAGTGCAGTGGAGCCTAATGCAGGCTCAATCTCATGATCATGAGATCATGACCTGAGCTGAAATCAAGAGTTGGACACTTTACTGACTGAGCGAACCAGGTGCCTCTGACATTCTGTGTTTTAATTGTGTATATGTCCATTCGCATTTAAAGTGATTATTGATATGGTTGGATTAATATTTACCATATTTGTAACTATTTTCTATTCATTGTTCTATTCTTTGTTTCTTTTTTGTATTCCACTCATTTGTTAGCCTTTATGGTTTTAATAGAGCATTTTTTTTAATAGAGCATTTTATATGATTCTGTTTTATCTCTTGTTAGCATATCAATATAGTTCTTTTTCTTTTCTTTTTTTTTAAGTAGGCTTCACACCCAGCACTGAGCCCAGTGCAGGGCTTGAAATTTTGACTTTGACACCAAGACCTGAACTGAGATCAAGAGTTGGCTGTTTAACCAACCAAGTCACCCAGGCACTCCAATATAGTTCTTTTTAAAAAACTTTTTTAAGTGGTGACCATAGATTTTTAATATACACTTAGAACTAAGTCCACTTTTAAACAACACTTTACAAGTGTAGGGATAATGCAGGTATCTTGAAATAGAGTGTTTGAAAATCTTTTCTCTTATTCTTTATAACATTGCTGTCAATCATTTTATTTATTCATAAGGTATAATTTTCCAATATATTGTTGCTATTATGTTGAACAAACTGTTATCTGCTAGGTCAGTTAAGAATAAGAAAAGTAAATGATTTTATTTCACTTTCGCTTATTCTTTTTCTGTTTTCTCTTCCTTAATTGACATAGATCTCAGTTCCTAACATATATCCTTTTCCTTCTCTGTGAAAATTTTCTTTTGACATTTCTTCTAAGGCACATCTACTAGCAACAAATTCATTTTGGTTTTCTTTGCCTTAGAAGGTCTGTTTTTTCTTCACTTTGAAAGAATAGCTTTTCCAGATATAGAATTCTAGATTGGTGGGATTTTTCCTTCAATACTTTATTTATTTATTTATTTATTTATTTATTTTATTATTTTTTTTTTAAAAAGACACATTTATTCACCATCATGATCAGACTATTACATTTAGCAATCAACAGCATGGGTGCAAAAAAAAAAAAATCTACATTAAAACCCTTTGTTGGAATGCTTTACACTTTCCACAGAACAGAAACTAACCTGTTATACAATTAGTCACAAATACAGTCCTCAAGTTTTTTGCCCATACACATGAGTATTGTCTAAAGCATGTCTTCTTTGTAGCAGCTAGGCCCTGCCACCACTGTGCTTGGCTGAGTTCACAAATCTGTTGTAACCTGTAGCTTCCCTGTCACTTCTCTGGCTCTCCTCTCCTGCTAAGCTTTGTTTCCTGGCAGTAATTAAAACCTTCTGCCACTGCCATAGCTACTGCTGCTGCTGGAACCGCCATAGCCACCTTGGTTTTGTGGTTTGGCAAAGTATTGGCCTCCACCACCATAGGGGCCAGAGCTTCTGCCTCCAAAATTTCCTCCTTTCATGGGTCCAAAATTTGAAGATTGATTGTTGTAATTGCCAAAATCATTATAGCTTCCACCACCTCCAAAGTTGCTTCCATCATTACCAAATCCGTTATAGCCATCCCCTCTGCCACCATATCCACCACCACCTCGACTGCCGCCAAAGCCACCTCGCCCACTGAAGTTTCCTCCACGGCCAAAGTTGTCATTCCCACCAAAACCACCTCCACGACCACCACCGAAGTTCCCAGAACCACTTCGACCTCTTTGGCTGGAAGAAGCACTAGCCATCTCTTGCTTAGATAAAGCTTTCCTTACTTCACAGTTGTGGCCATTCACAGTATGGTATTTTTGAATGACAATCTTGTCTACAGAGTCATGGTCGTCAAAGGTCACAAAAGGAAAGCCTCTCTTTTTGCCACTGCCTTGGTCAGTCATGATTTCAATCACTTCAATTTTTCCATACTGTTCAAAATAATCTCTTAGATGATGTTCTTCAGTGTCTTCTTTAATGCCACCGACAAAAATCTTTTTCACAGTTAAGTGGGCACCAGGTCTTTGAGAATCTTCTCTCGAGACAGCCCTCTTTGGTTCCACAACTCTTCCATCCACCTTGTGTGGCCTTGCATTCATGGCTGCATCCACCTCTTCCACAGTAGCATAGGTGACAAACCCAAAGCCTCTGGAGCGCTTGGTGTTTGGATCTCTCATTAGCACACAGTCCGTAAGCCTTCCCCATTGCTCAAAATGGCTCCTCAGACTCTCATTGGTTGTTTCAAAGCTCAAACCTCCAATGAAAAGCTTCCGCAGCTGTTCAGGCTCTTTGGGAGACTCTGACTTAGACATGACAACGGTGGGAGGGGAGACTTTCACGATGCTTACTCAGCGGTGTCCACAGGCAGAAAGGACCTTCAATACTTTAAATATTTTACTCCATTCTCTGCTTGTGTGCATGGTTTCTGAAGAGAAGTCCTGTAATTCTTATCCATGTTCATCTATAGGTAATGTGAGTTTTTCCCTTTGGCTTCTTCAGGATTTTATCTTTGCATTTTATTTTCTGCAATGTGAATACTATATGCTTACATGTAGACTTTTTGCCACTTGGTGTTCTCTGTGTTTCCTGGATTGTTGGTTTGGTGTCATTAATTTTTGCAATTTGTTATTTATTTTTTTTAACATTTATTTATTATTGAGAGACAGACACAGAGTGTGAGCAGGGGAGGGGTAGAGAGATGGGGAGACACAGAATCTGAAGTAGGCTCCAGGCTCTGAGCTGTCAGCACAGAGCCAGATGCGGGGCTCGAACTCATGAACTGTGAGATCATGACCTGAGCTGAAGTCGGTCGCCCAACCAACTGAGCCACCCAGGCGCCCCTGTTATTATTACTTTAAATATTTCTTTTGTTCCTTTCTCTCTTATATTTCTGATAGTTTCATTATGTGTGTATTATACCTTTTTAAATTGCCTTAAAATTTTTGGGGGCCCCTGGGTGGTTCAGTCAGTTGGGCATCTGACTTTGGCTCAGGTCATGATCTTGCAATTCATGAGTTCAAGCCCTGCATCAGGCTCTGTGCTGACGGCTGAGAGCCTGGAGCCTGCTTCAGATTCTGTGTCTGCCTCCCTCTCTCTCTACCCTGCCCCCACTCACACTCTGTCTCTCTCTGTCTCTCAAAAAAACAAATAAAATGTCAAAAAAAAATAAAAACAAATTGTCTTACAATTTTTGAAGATTTTCTTCTTCTTTTTCCTTTATATTTTCTCTTTGAATTTCAGTTTGGGAATTTGTATTGGATTTTCAAGCTCACCAGTTTGTTCATAAGCTGGTTCCGGTCTGATGGTGACCCCATCAAAGGCCTTCTTCATTTCTGTTAGTTACAGTGCTTTTGATTACTAGCATTTCCTTTTAAGCTCTTAAGAGTTTCCACCTCTCTGTTTACATTACCCATCTGTTCTTGTATGTTGTCCAGTTTTTCCGTTAGAGCCCACAGAATACTGATTGTAGTTATTTTATATTCCTTGTCTAATAATTTCCAAATCTCTGCATATACAAATCTTATTCTGTTACTTTCTTTGTCTTCTCAGACTATGTTTTTTGCCTTTGAGTATGTCCTGTAACTTTTTTTTGAAACCAAATATGTTGTATTGGGTAAAAGTTACTGAGGTAAATAGGTCTTTAAGAGTGAAGTTTTATGTTTATCTGTGAGTTAGGTTGTGATTACCATTTATTGTAACTGTACATGTCAAAGCTAAATTTTTCTCTTGTTCTTTTTGTTTTCTCTATTGTCTTCGGGTTCATTTAGAGACTTTTTAAACAGAGTCTGAACCTTGTAGTTCTTTCAACTGTAATCCCTTGTTATTACACAGGAGGCTTGTCGATGTGGTAGTAAGTTGTGGGTGGAGGAGAAGCATTCTATAATCCTATGATTAGGTCATAGTCTTTCAGTGGGCTTGTGTCTCTGGGATGTGACCTTCACAAGTATTTCTCAGCCTTTTTTTCTTTTCTTCTTTTTTTTAATGTTTATTTTTGAGAGAGAATCAGAGTATGAGCTGGGGAAGGGCAGAGAGAGAGGGAGACACAGAATACGAAGCAGGCTCCAGGCTCTCAGCTGTCAGCATAGAACCCTATGTGGGGCTTGAACTCACAAACTATGAGATCATGACCTGAGCTAAAGTCAGACACTTAACTGACTGAGCCACCCAGGTGCCCCATCCTTTTTATTTTTCTTAGGTGATATGGGAAAGCTGAAGAGTATCTGAGTTAGGTATTCCATTCCTCCACATTGATCAGGCTCTGTTCAAATCATGGTTATGCTCTGAAGAAATCATCTCCCTTGAGGGCAGACCTTTGTCAAGGAGAACAGGATGCTCTAGGATTATTTCAAAATGGCTACTTTTCTCCTCACTTTGCCAAAAGCATGTGAGGGTTTTTCTCTGAAAATTTGTTGGGTTCTTAGAGATGAAAATAATGAAAATGTGGGGGCTTCCCTAAAGCTGGGACCCCAGGAGGTTTTATCTCTCAAGCTAGTCTATGCTCACTCCCCCAATAAATAGTCAGTTACTGCATGTGGCTAGCTTCAGTGTCACTTTCTGTTCCTGGTAAGCTGTGATTCTCTGTACTTACCTTTATCTGCATTTGGGGGAGTAGTGGTTTGTTCTATGTTCTTAATTCTTTGATTGATCAAAGAAGAGTTATTATTGTCAGATTTTCAGCTTTGTTTCATCTTGTGAGGTTGGGAGTCATGATTTCCAAGCTCTTTGCATGCTAGAACAGAAACCAAAGTGCTATTTGTTTATATCTTTAGTGACTTGTTAGATTATTTTAGTGAAGTCTGTTCCTCCCCTTCTCCTTGCAATATGAAGCCTCTGATGTTTCTCAAAAGGGGCAGCCTTGGGTATGTTCACAGTTACCCTGGAATGACTATGGTTTTAGTGAGTCCTTTTTGATTATCTTGCTTCCAGACTACATTCAGCTGTTAAGCTCCATAAATTCTTGGCTGTTTGTTTTATTGTTTTCAACAGCGCCCTCAAGCATAAATTGATTCACACACTGATTCAAGTAAATTTGGGTTCCATTATAGGGATAGGTTTTTAGTTCAGTATTTGAGTTTTTCTGACCTGAGAATGCTCTTCTTAGCAGCCTCGTTCCTTGATTCTCTCTGGTAAAGTAGCTGACCTATGGTTTATTTTATATCTATAAAGAGTTTACCTCTGTTCTGTATTTCTTTTCGCCATACCCTCCAAATCTTTTCACCAGACCCTTCATTCTTGAGACTGTCCTGGGCTTGAACTTCCCCACAGTCTATTAAAAATGAAGGAAATCCCAGGGCACGTGGGTGGCTCAGTCAGTTAAGCGTTCAACTCTTGATTTCAGCTCAGGTCATGACTTTAGGGTTCGTGAGTTTGGGCCCTGCATCTTGGGGTTCTCTCTGACTCCCTCTCTCTCTGCCCCTCCCCTGCTCACTCTCTCCTCTCAAAATCAATAAATAAACTTAAAAAAAGTTTTAAAAACAAATGAAGGAAATCCCTTTGGAAGAACTTAGGAACTTCCTGTTTTATGGCCTCCCTCTCTTCACGGGCACAATCTCTGAGCCATGGCTCTCAAGCTTGTATGAAGACAGTGGTGCACTTCTCTTTGAGTGGCATGCCTACTTTAGGATCTAGGCACTTGGTAGGGATGGTGGAAAGTGTGGCTGTAGCCCCTGGCCTTATTGTCATGCATCTGCAAGTATGGAACCCCCTATTTACGAAAAACCTGTGTCAAGGAGAATCAGAGGCATAATATTCTTACTAAGCCACAAATAAGATAGAACTTCGAGCCTGTGTGTAAAGAATGGGCATAAGAAGGGAGCCCCCATTTCCTAGAAATACTTGCCAGGAACTTAGCCTTTTAAACAAATAGCTTGAGATGGGATGAGAAAAGCTGATATCCTGTCTCTCCTGGAAAGATAGTTTAGTTCCTGACCAGGTACTGAGGGGAGAGGAAGCACTGTTCTTGGATGCATCCCATCTGTAGTGGATTTTCCTTTATGCTTAGCTGGGAGTAAGGAGGGAATAGGTCATAGTTCAGATGCCGCAGACTTTCACTGTTCCTAGTTTAGTTAGTTTTCTTGAAAATGTTACTTCATCCACTATATGTTCTTAGGACCCTTTCCAGAACCTATTTAAAGACAAGGTAAAGTTGGTTTTTTATAATTTTCACTAATTTCTCTAGGGAGTGATTCTGCCACACTGCCATGCCAGAAGTGGAATCTTTACCTTATACAGTTGATATGTTTTAATTTTATTTTATGTGAATATAATTTTCTAATTACTCTTATGTTATTTTGTACCATTTAATTTTCAATATTTGGAGATTAAATAAATATCTTTCCAGTTATTGATTTTTCAGTCTTTTGTATTAATTGAGGCTTTGTTATGTACAATGTAATCATCTTACTGGATGTTCCATGTACACTTAAAAGGAAAGTGCATTCTTTTCTTTAGGATGAAATGTTCTATAATTGTCAATTGGGTCAAGTTTTTCAATTCTTGTCCTACTGAATCTCTATTTACTTGTTCTACCACTTATTTAGAGAAGAGTATTGACATCTCCAACTGTATTTGTGCATTTGTATTTCTTCTTTTATTTATATCATGTTCATGTATTTGAAGGTATGTTTTTGATATATATAGATTTAGGGTTATTATTACTTCATATATATATATATATGTGTATATATATGTGTATATATATATATATATATATAATTTTTTTTTTTTAATTTTTGAGAGAGAGAGAAAGACACAGAGTATGAGCAGGGAGGGGCGGAGAGAGAGAAGGAGACACAGAATCTGAAGCAGGCTCTAGACTCTGAGCTGTCAGCAGAGAGCCTGATGCGGGACTCAAACTCGTGAACCACGAGATCATGACCTGAGCTGAAGTTGGATGCTTAACTGACTGAGCCACTCAGGTGCCCCAGGGTTATTATTACTTCTTAATGAATTCATCCCTTTACCCATTATAATGTTTCCTATCCTGTAGTATAGTTTATGAAATATTAATATAACCACTTTAACCTTCTTAAGATTATTTTTTTGAATGGCATATCTCTTTCCATGCTTTTGTTTCTAATTTTTCTAGGTTTTTATGTTTAAAACATATTTCTTTAAACAGCATATGGTTGGATCTTGCTTTTTGTAGCCAATCTTACAATTCATCTTTATCCATTCATCTATTGATGAATTTGTGGATTGCTTCCATATCTTGTCTGTTGTGAATAATTCTGTACTAAACGTAAGGGTGCATATGTATTTCCAAATTAGTGTTTTTCTTTTCTTTGGGTAAATACCAAATAGTTGAATTACTGGATCATTTGGCATTTCTATTTTTAATTTTTTTGAAGAAACTTCATACTGTTTCCCACAGTGGCTGTACCAACTTAAATTCCTACCAACAGTGCATGAAGGTTCCTTTTTCGTCACATCCTCAGTAACACTTGTTGTTTTATTGTTTTTTTATTTTTTATTTTTTTAATGTTTATTTTTGAGAGAGACAGAGTGTGAGTGGGGAAGGGGCAGAGAGAGAGAGGGAGACACAGAATCTGAAACAGGCTCTAGGCTCTGAGCTGTCAGAACAGAGCCCGCTGCAGGGCTTGAACTCGGAATGGTGAGATCATGACCTAGGCTGAAGTCGGACGCTTACCGACTGAGCCACCCAGGCGCCCCTGTTGTTTTATTGTTTTATGGGTTTTTTTATTTTAGCCATTCTGACAGGTGTGAGGTGATATCTTTATGGTTTTGATTTGTATTTCCCTGATGCTTAGTGATGTGCATATTTTCATGTCTGTTGGCCATCAATATGTCTTTTTTGGAAAAAGTTCTATTCAGATTCTGCCCATTTTTTAATTGGTTTATTTGTGGGTTTTGTTGTTGTTGTTGAGTTGTATAAGTTCTTTATATATTTGGGATATTAACCCCTTATCAGATATATATATATATATATATGTGTATATATATACGTATATATATATACACATATATATATATACACACACACACATATACATATGTATATATATACATATATACATATATATACATATATATATGTATATATATCTTTTGGAAAAGAAAACATTTAATTGTCATTTTTTCCCCCTTTTTATTTCTTTTTCCTATTTTTTTACTTTACATCCAAATTAGGTAACATATAGTACAGCAATGATTTCAGGAGTAGATTCCTTAGTGCCCCCTTACCCATTTAGCCCATCCCCCCTCCCACAACCCTGCCAATAACCCTCAGTTTGTTCTCCATATTTATGGTTCTCTTATGTTTTGTCCCTCTCCTTGTTTTTATATTATTTTTGTTTCCCTTCCCTTATGTTCATCTGTTTTGTCTCTTAAAGTCCTCATATGAGTGAAGTCATATGATATTTGTCTTTCTCTGACTGGCTTATTTCACTTAGCATAATACCCTCCAATTCCATCCATGTAGTTGCAAATGGCAAGATTTCTTCCTTTTTGATTACCGAGTAATGCTCTGTTGTATATATATACCACATTTTCTTTATCCATTCATCCATTGATGGACATTTGGGCTCTTTCCATACTTTGGCTATTGTTGATGGTGCTGCTATAAACATTGGGGTACATGTGTCCCTTCGAAACAGTACACCTGTATCCCTTGGATAAATACCTAGTAGTGCAATTGCTGGGTCGTAGGATAGTTCTATTTTTAATTTTTTGAGGAACCTCCATACTGTTTTCCAGAGTGGCTGCACCAGCTTGCATTACCACTAGCAGTGCAAAAGAGATTCTCTTTCTCCACATCCTCCCAACATCTGTTGTTGCCTGAGTTGTTAATGTTAGCCATTCTGACTGGTGTGAGGCGGTATCTCATTGTGGTTTTGATTTGTATTTCCCTGGTAATGAGTGATATTGAGCATTTTTTCATGTGTTTGTTGGCCATCTGGATGTCTTCTTTGGAGAAGTGTTTGTTCATGTCTTTTGCCCATTTCTTCACTGGATTATTTGTTTTGGGGGCATTGCGTTTCATAAGTTCTTTATAGATTTTGGATACTAACCCTTTATCTGATATGTCGTTTGCAAATATCTTCTCCCATTCCATTGGTGGCCTTTTAGTTTTGCTGAATGTTTCCTTCGCTGTGCAGAAGCTTTTTATTTTGATGAGGTCCCAGTAGTTCATTTTTGCTTTTGTTTCCTTTGCCTCCAGAGACATGTTGGGTAAGAAGTTGCTGTGGCTAAGGTCAAAGAGGTTTTGCCTGCTTTCTCCTCGAGGATTTTGATGGCTTCCTGTCTTACATTTAGGTCTTTCATCCATTTTAAGTTTATTTTTGTGTATGGTGTAAGAAGGTGGTCTAGGTTCATTGTTCTGCATGTCGCTGTCCAGTTTTCCCAGCATCACTTGCTGAAGAGACTGTCTTTATTCATTAGATGTTCTTTCCTGCTTTGTCAAAAATTAGTTGGCCATATGTCTGTGGGTCTATTTCTGGGTTCTCTATTCTGTTCCATTGATCTGAGTGTCTGTTTTTGTGACAGTACCATACTGTCTTTATGATTATAGCTTTGCAATACAGCTTGAAGTCCGGGGGTTTTCAGTATGTATAGTATCATGTCTTCTGTAAATAGTGAAAGTTTTACTTCTTCCTTACCAACTTGGTAGCCTTTTATTTCTTTTCCCTATCTGATTGCAATAGCTAGGATTTCCAATACTGCATTGAATAAAAGTGGTGAGAGTGGACATCTTTTCTTATTTCCTATCTTAGAGAAAAAGCTCTCAATTATTCACCATTGAGTATGATATTAGCTATGGGTTTGTCATATATGGTTTTATTATGTTGAGGTTTGTTACCTGTAGACCCACTTTATTGGGAGTTTTATCATGAATGGATGTTGAATTTTGTCAAATGCTTTTTCTACATCTATTGAGATGATCACATGGTTTTTCTCTTTCATTTTTTTAATGTGGTGTGTCACATTGATTGATTTATGAATATTGAACCATCCTGGTGTCCCCAGAGTACGTCATAATTGATTGTTGTGAAGGAGCCTTTAACGCATTGTTGAATGTGTTTTGGTAATATTTTGTTGAAGATTTTTGTATCTGTATTTATCAGGATATTGGCCCTTAGTTTTACTTATTTATTTACTTTTGTAGTGTCTTTTGGTTTCATATGAGAGTAATGCTGGCTTTGTAAAATGTATTTGGAAGCTTACCTTCCTCTTCTACTTTTTGAAATAGTTTGATGACAATAGGTATTAACTGTTCTTTAATTGTTCAGTAGAATTCACCTATGAAGCCATTGGTCATGGACTTTTTTTGTTGGAGTGTTCTGATTACCAATTCAGTTTTGTTAATAGTAGTTCTGTTCAGATTTTCTACTTCTTTCTGATTCAGTTTTGGAAATTGTATATTTCTAAAAATTTGTACATTTCTTCTAATTTGTGCAATTTGTTGACATGTAGTATTTTATAACAGACTTATTATCCCTTGTATTTCTGTGGTGTCAGTTGTTACTTCTCTCTTTCATGTCTTGTTATTTACTTGGGTCTCCTTTTTTTCTTGAAGAGTCAGACTAAACGCTTTTCAAAATACCAGCTCTTAGTTTTATTGATCTTTTTATTGTTTTTTAGTTTCTATTTCATTCATTTCTGTTTTGATCTTTATTATTTCCTTCCTTCTAGTAACTTTGGGCTTTGTTTGTTCTTTTCCTAGTTCCTATAGATCAAAGGTTAGGTTGTTTATATGAAATTATTCTTGTTTCTTGAGGTAGGCCTGCATTACTGTAAATTTTCCTCTTAAAACTAATTTTCCTGTGTCCTGAAGATTTTGAACTGTTGTGCTTTCACTTTCATTTGTCTTGAGGTGTTTTAAAATCTCTTTGATTTTTTTTGTTGTTGTTGACTCATTTGTTATTTAGTGGAATGTTGTTTAGCACTCACATTTTTTGTGGGTTTGTGTTTTTGTTTGGTTGGGGTTTTTTTAATTTAGTTTTTTTTTTCTTGTAGTTACTTCTGGTTTCTTACCATTGTAGCCAGAAAAGATACTTGATATGTTTTCAGTCTTCTCAAATTCATTGAGAATTTTTTTTTCGTAGCCTAACATATGATCTGTCCTTGAGAATGTTCCATGTGCATATGAATGTGTATTCTCTTGTTTTTGGATGGAATGTTCTATGTATAACTGTTAAGTTCATCTGGTCTAATATGTCATTCAAAGACCCTGCTTCCCTATTAATTTTCTCTCTTGATGATCTATCCATTGCCATAAGTGGGGTGTTCAAGTTCCTTCCTATTATCGTATTACTGTCAATCACTATCTTTATATCTGTTAATATTTGTTTTATGTATTTAGGTGTTCCAATGTTTGGTGCATAGATATTTATGACCGTTATATCCTCTTGTTGGATTGATTCCTTAATCATTATATAATATACTTCTTTGTCTCTTATTACAGTCCTTGTTTTAAAGTCTATTTTGTCTGATATAAATAAGGCTTCCCTGGCTTTTTTTTTCCACTTCCATTTTCATGGAATATTATTTTTCCATCCCTTCACTTTCAGTCTGTATGTGTGTTTTAGGTTTGGACTGAGTATCTTACAGGCATCCTGTAGATAGGTCTTGTTTATCCATGCCATCACCCTATGTCTTTTCATTGGAGCATTCAGACCATTTAGATTTAAAGTAATTATTGATAGGTATATACTTATTAGTTAATTGTTTTATTGTCGTTTTGTAGTTCTTGTCTGTTTCTTCTCTTGCTTTCTTTCGTTGTGATTGGTGTTATACTTGACTTTCCTTTTCTTTATTTTTTTTTTGTGTATCTATTATAGGTTTTTGGTTTGTGGTTTCCATGAGGTTCACATATAATGTCATAAGTATGTAACAGTCTATATTAAGTTGATGGTCACTTAACTTCTAATGCATTCTAAAAGAACTTTATTTTTATTCCCTCCTTCCCTTCATATTCGTATTTTATGAATATGTTGTCATGTTTTACATATTTTTATTTTGTGAGTTTCACTGACTACCTTTTTTAGATATAATTGATTTTACTACTTTTCCCTTTTAACTTTCATACTAGCTTTGTAAGTGACTACTACTTTTACTGTATATTTTCTTTTACCCATGAAATTTTTTCCTTTTATATTTTCTTGTAATTATGGGATTTTCTACTTAAATTAAGTCCCTTTATCATTTCTTGTAAGGCTGGTTTAGTGGTGGTGAACTACTTTAACTTTCATTTGTTTCAGAAATTCTTTATCTCTCCTTCAATTCTGAATGATAACCTTGCTGAGTAGAGTATTCTTGGTTGTAGGTTTTTTCTTTTCAGGACTTTGAATATACCATGCCACTCTCTTCTGGCCTGCAAAGTTTCTGCTGAAAATCAGCTGGTAGCTTTATGGGGTTTGCCTTGTATGTAACTAGTTTCTTCTCTGTTACTGTTTTAAAAATTCTCTTTAGGGTGCCTGAGTGGCTCAATTGGTTGAGTGTCTGAATCTTCATTTTGGTTCAGGTCATGATCCCAGGGTTGTAGGACTGAGCTCTATTTTGGGCACCATGCTGAGCATGGAGCCTGCTTAAGATAGTCTCTTTCTCTATTTCTCTCTCTTTCCTTCTCTCTCTCTCCTCCCCTCCCCTGCTCTTGCATGCACTCTCTTTCTTTCAAATAAATAAAAATAAATAAAAGTCTCTTTATCTTTAATCTTTGACATTTTAACTAAGTCATGATGTGGAACTCTTTGGGTTCATCTCATTTGGAACTTTCTGTGTTTCCTGAACCTGGATGTCTGTTTCCTTCCTAAGGTTAGGGAAGTTTTTAGATATTACTTCTTCCAATAAGCTTTCTATCCTTTTCTCCCTCTTCTCCCTTTGGAACCCCTATAATGGGAATATTTTTCACTGGATGTTGACTAAGAGATCCTTTAACCTATGCTCATTTTTAAAATTCCTTTTTCTTTTTGTTGTTTAGCTTGGGTACTTTCTATTACCCTGTTTTCCACATTGCTGATTCATTCTTCTCTGTCTTCTAATCTATTGTTGATTCCATCTAGTGTATTTTTTCATTTTGATAATTATATTTTTCAACTCTAATTGGTTCTTTTTTAATATTTTCTATCTCTTTGCTGAAGTTCTGAGTTCATCCAGTCTTCCCTCCAGTGTAATGAGCATGTTTATTATCATTACTTTGATATTTTTGTCAGGTAGGTTGGATATTTCCACTTCATTTAGTTTTTTTTCTAAGGCTTTGTATGTTTGCTTTTATTTGGAGCATATTTCCTCTGTCTTAATTTCCCTTGACTTTCTATGTTTATTTCTATGAATTAGGCAAAACAACTACTTTTCCTAAACTTGAAGTAACTTTCTTGTGTATGATCTTTCCCTTTGTAGGCTGGGTGTGTCTGGTCAATTTCACTGGCTGGCTCAAGCTGTGGCTGGATGGGCTGGGGGATCTGGGACACTCAGTGCTGGGGCTACCCTGGTGGGATGACTGGAGCTAAAGTGAACATGGTTTTGGGCAGTCCTGGGATTCTCTGCAAGAGGACATCTTGGTTGGACAGTTGAAGCTGAAGTGAGTGGAAGCTTAAGTGGTCCTGGGACTCCTTGTACAGAGGGCACTCTAGCAGGACAGCTGAAGCTGAAATGCTGAAATGGGTACAAGTCGGGGCGGTGGGGGGAGGTGTCTTTCTATATAGAAGGCATTATGGTATGATGGCTGAAGTTGATATGGGTGCAAGTTGGGGCATTCCACAGGTGGGGCACCTTGGCAGGTTGCTGGAGCCAATGCTGGTGTGGGCCTGGAGTGTCCCAGGATGCTTTGTGCCTGTGCCACCTTGCCTGCCTTCTTTTATAGTGAGTTTTAAATATTATATTCTATCTTAATTATGGTCATATAAGCCATACATCTTTTTTTTTAAACTTCTTTTTCTACAGTATATACCATGCGTCTCTTAATTGTCATAGTCTACCTTCAAATAATATATTACTTCATAGTACACTTTTATTTCCTATGTCCTATCATTTATCCTAATGTTCTTACATTTTACTTCTTCATATATTGTATTCCCCATAGTGCATTATTATTATTTTCACTTTAAACTCATCATTTCACTTTAAATAAATTAAAATGTGAGGTGAATGAAAGGCTTTTTTATTCATCCACATATTTACTTTTTTTTTTTTCTCTTCATTCCTTTGAGTGGATCCAAGTCTTCATTGACTCTCATTTTCTTTTTGCTAGAAGAATTTCTTTTAAACATTTCTTGCAGTTCTGTTGGCATCAACTCAGGTCTTATTTGTGTTAAAAAGTGTTTATTTCACCTTCATTCCTGAAGAATGTATTTGCTGAGTAGAGAATTACAAGTTGGTAGGAATTGTTTTTGCTGTTGTGGTTTGTTTTTTTGAGCATTTTGGCAAAGTTGTTTCTTTTTTCTTAAAGTTTTAATTTAAATTCCAGTAGGTTAACATACAGTGTAATATTAGTTTAAGGTGTACAATAAAGTGATTCAACAATTCTGTACAACACCTGGTGTTCATCACAGGTGAACTCCTTAATCCCTGTTACCTATCCCCACTGAACTTCCTTCTTGTAACTATCAGTTTGTTCTCTATAGGTAAAAGTCTGTTTCTTGGTTTGCCTCTCGCTCTTTTTCTTTTTCCTTATATTCTGCCTTGTGTAGTTTCTAGACAGAAATCTGAAATCAAGTTCAGCTGGTTAAATTTTTTTTTCTCTTTACCCCTGGCTTTCAGCAATAGAATGTTCCACAGTTGAAATTAATGTTGTTTTCCTTATGTTTATAATATTTCATTATAAGTGTCATCAAATTTAGAAAATATTTGACCATTATTTCTTAAGATATTTTTTCTCATATCTTAAGATATGAGATATCTTTCTCATATTTTCCTGGAACTCGAATTGAAAGTACATTAGATACTTGATATTGCTCAACAGATCATTAATAATCTATACATTTTTCCCCGATCTTATCTTTTTGCCTTACTTTGTATAGTTGCCATTTTTTGTGTCTTCACATTTAGTGATCTTCTGACATATCTGAGATGCTGTTAATTCCATTCAGTGAAGTTTTTATTTCAGAGATTATATTTTCATCTTCAGGTAGTCCATTTGGTTCTTTTGAATGTATTTTACTTCTTCTTTTTTTCCCTTTAAGTCCTTAAATGCCTATTTAGTGCATTTATAGTATTTGTTTTAATGTCCTTGTTTGCTAATTTCATTATGTCTGACACATTTGATTCTGTGTTGACTGACTTTTCTCTTGATTATGGATCTCATCTTCCTACTTCTGACCCCACTTAGTGAGTTATGATTGTATTCTGGATGTTGTTAATTTTACATTGTTGAGAACTGGATTTTGAAAGTATTGGATTTATCTTGCCAAACTAAGTTACTTGACATTCGCTTTATTTTTTTGAGGATTATTTATAAACTCCTTAGGATAGCTCTAGAATAGGGATAACCTTTACCCTCTACTAAGATGTGACCTTCGTGGGTTCTCTATTGAGTTCCTACTTTTCTGTTGAATGCCTTATATAGTCAGTGACATCAAAGTGTCTCCACTCTCGATGATGAGATTTTGAATGCATTCTGGCCCTATGTCAGATGTGGGAATTGCCTAGCTCACAGTTTTCCTGATAATTGTTCTTTTCTAGGAAGTTCTTTTCCTGGCTTCATTCATGAGTTTCACTCATGTATGTGCAGATTTCTGGAACTCCATCTCTGCATAGCTCCCTTTTCTCTGGTGATCTGCTCCACAAATTCTAGACACCTTGGCTTCCCTGAATTCTGATATTTATCTTTCAAACTCATTGATATAATTAGACTGTGTTTTGGTTCCTTTTCCTTCATCATCCAGAATTTGCACCTAAGCAAGATGCTATGGCAACGATAGGGTTCACCTTGTTTGTTTTCTTTCCCTTAGAGATCATAGTTCTCTGCTACCTATCCATTGTGTGTAAACAAGTTTTTCTTCCTATATTTTGTCCATTTATCTAGTTGTTTGTGACATTGGGTTAATTCAGACCATATTAATATCTCTTGTATCATGGATGATAGCTGTTTTAAAGCCCTTGTTAATACCATGACCTTTGTCAATTTTTAATCTATTTACATTGACTGATTTGTATCCTGCTGTAGGTTACATTTCTGCAACTTCACGTGTCTGGTATTTTTTAAATTGGGTTCTGGACATTGTGAATTTTACTTTGTTGAATGTTAGACTTTGTCGTTTTCCTTTTAAGAGTGTTATATTTTTCCTGGCAGGATGTTAAATTGCTTGCAGATCAACCGATACTTTCGAGATTATCTTTAAGCTTTGATGGGGCAGGTTTAAATTAGCTTTTTCTCTAAGACTAGTATAACCCTACCACTATGGTGTGACCCTTCTGTGTTCTCTATTAAGTGCCCAACCAGGGTGTTCATTAAGGACTCTTCATTTCAGCAGGTTCAAACACAGACATTTTCCCAGCTGTGTATCAGCTGTGGTTTTGTTTACTTTAGAGCTCTCTGGGGGTTCTTTCCCAGTCTTCTAGAGTTTGACTCTATATATTCATGGCTGAGTGTTCAGTATCAGACTCAAGGAAACTCCTGGGGAAATTTCTGGATGTCTTTTTGTGTGTGTAGACACTTCATTTCTGAAATTATACCCCACACATTTCACATGCTTATTTCTGTCTCCTCATATCAGCATATCAACGGTGCTTTGATTGAAATTTCTTTCCCTGAACTGAAGACTGGAAAATTGTCTCCTGATAGAAAGCTGGAATGATTGTAGGGCTCATCTTGTTTGTTTTCCTTCTCTCAGAGATCACAGCCCTGTGCTGCCTGTTGTCCTATATTTGGAATCATTCCTTCCTTCCTTCCTTCCTTCCTTCCTTCCTTCCTTCCTTCTTTCCTTCCTTTCTTCTTTCCTTCCTTCCTTCCTTCCTTCCTTCCTTCCTTCCTTCCTTCCTTTCTTCCTAGTTTTCCAGTTGTTAACAGTAGGAGATACATTCAGTCTCGGTTATTCTATGAAGGCTGGAAACAGAAGTATTATATATCTTTTCTTAGTCCTTTTCATCTGTCTCTAATAAACATCATATAGCCTAATTTAAAAAATTCAGTCTGAGAGTATCTTTCTATTAACTGATAAGTTTAATCCATTTGTTTTTGTTTGAATTACTGTCACATTTATATTTATCATTTCTAATTTATTTTGTATTTTGTACTTTCTACTTGTCATGATTCTTTTATGTTAATTCTTTCCTTCCTTTTATTTATATATGTTTGTTTTCTTTATGCACTTTCTACCCCCACTATTTATTGGTTCAGAAGTTATATATTCTCTATTCTTTTAGTAGTTAAATTTGTAATATGTATATTTAACAAAATCTATTGTTAGTATTTCCAGCCCTTCTTCTAAACAGTATGTTGTCCTAGGAATATTTGAATATTGAGCACAACATCCTGCTTACTAGTGAGTGTCCTTTCTTATTCTCTCCCTCCCCCCATACACACACACACACACACACACACACACACACACCAATCTTTCATAAGGTTGTGTACTATTTTAGATCCACATTGATTTTTTATAGCCTTAAAAATAAATCACTACTTTCATGCAAAAATAAATAAATAAATCACTACTCTTGTTCTTATTCTTTCAGTCAATGCTTATTTATATTCACTTATATGTTTACAGAATTTTTCAACATTGCTTTTTGTGTTCTATTTCTTCCTTTGAAGTTTAATTTCCTTTCTTGAAACTACTACCTTTCTTTGACTTGTGAGTTAATTTTCTCAATCTTTGCCTAAAATGGATTTACTTTACCCTTATTCTTCTGTATTAGTTTAGCTGAGTATAGAATTCTAGGTTGACAGTTATTTTCTTTTGATAACTTTAAAAGTAATGAGAAGTCTGTTCTCATTCTAATTGATCTTCTTTCTAAGTCTACCTTTTGTCATTTTTTTCTTTTAAGATCTTCTTTTTCTCTTTTTAGTTTGACTATTATGTGTATGTATTGTTTGAGGGGGGCTTTGGTTTGCAGTTTTTCAGAGTATTCATGCCTTTTAATAGTTCTGGAAAAATTCTCAGATGTTATTTATTTGAACATTACTGCCTTTAAATTTGCTCTACTGTTTCCCTCAACTTTTATAATATGCTTGTTGGATCTCCTAGTCCAAATTTTTATTAATCTTTCTTATCATAGTTTCCATATGTTTATCTCTCTGTACTGTGCTCTGTGCTTTTAGTATATTCATTCCTCTTCAGCTGTACCTGTTTTTTGATACATTCATTGTTTTTCATTTTCTTAACTACTTTTACCTGCTTTCCAGAAGTTCTATTTGGTTCGTCTTCAGATTTTCGTGGGTTTTTTTTCCCCTACATCTCATTCTTTTCAATTTTTTGTTTAATATCTTTAAAACTTTTGAGCATATTTTTATGCCTTCTCCAATATTTTGTTCAATAGCTTGAAGTCCTAGAAGTCTGATCCTGGTGTGTGTTAGTTATGTTCCTCTGACTCTCACTCATGGTGGATGGGATCCCCCTGAGTTTTTAGGCTCCTTTGAAGCAGGAATTTCCCCCCTCTAAAGAATCTTACATGGCCGGGAGATGAGTTTGCTTCTACAAAGGGACTCTGTGTTACCATTGGCGTGGGACAAATTTCATGTTAGAGTTGAGAATTGGGAATGGATAGTGTGAAGTCAAACTACAAAACTGAGTAAAGTCAGACCTAAGTTTTCTTACAGAAGACGTTTTTCCCTATCCAGAGGGTAGAAGAAGATAAACTTTTGCTTATATCTCTGTGAGGTTGAGTGGATTTTCCTCTGGAGTCTCCTTTCAAAGATTCCAGATTATGTAGAGGTCCCAGAGGCAACTATCCATTAGTACTACTTCTTATTCCCTGTCTTGCTTGAATTTTGAAACAAGCCTTTTACTGTCACTGGGTCTCCCTACCCCCAACTCTTAGTTTCAGGCCTTATTGTTTGCTTCATGCTCTGTCTTTGTTTTTGTTTGTTTGTTTGTTTGTTTTGTTTGTTTGTTAGTTTTTTTGTTTTTTTGTTTTTTGTCTTTGGTATTTGAGACTGTTTCTTTCCTGCAAGCTCAGCTATGAATTGTGAAAATATTTTTTTCTATTTTATACAAAAAAAAAACCAAAACTACTTTCCTCTTAGCTCAATCAACTGTCTTACTAGAACCTGAAATATTCAGTGTTATCTTTCTAAAACATAAAGCTAGTCCTATCACCTCCCTCTTTTCATAAAGGCCATGTAGGAAAGACCCAAAGCTAATATCCTCAATGGGGAAAATCTGAGAGCTTTCCCCCTAATCATGTTAGGAACATGGCAGGGATGTCCACTCTCACCACTGTTGTTCAATATAGTGTTGGAAGTCCTAGCCTCAGCAATTAGGCAACAATAAGAAGTAAAAGGCATTCAAATTGTCAAGGAAGAAGTCAAACTTTGACTCTTTGCAGATGACATGATACTCTACATGGAAAACCTGAAAGACTCTACCAAAAAACTGCTAGAACTGATACATGAATTCAGCAAAACCACAGTATATAAAATCAATGTACAGAAATCAGTTGTATTTCAAAAATCAATAATGAAGAAGTAGAAAGAGAAATCAAGGAATAAATCCCATTTATAATTGCACCAAAACCATAAAATACTGACGAATGAACATAACCAAATAGGTAAAAAGATCTGTATGCTGAAAACTATAGAACACTTGCAAAAGAAATTGAAGAAGACACAAAGAAATGGAAAAACATTCCATGCTCATGGATTGGGAGAACAAATATTGTTAAAATGTCATTACTACCCAAAGCAATCTACACATTCAATGCCATCCCTATCAAAATTATACCAGCATTCTTCACAGAGCTAGAACAAACAATTCTAAAATTCGTATGGACCCAGAAAAGACCCCGAATAGCCAAAGTAATATTGAAAAGGAAAAACAAAGCTGGAGGCTTCATAATTCCAGACTTCAAGCTGTATTACAAAGCTGGTGCTGGCACAAAAACAGACACATAGATCAATGGATGGAACAGAATAGAGAACCCAGAAATGGACCCACAAATGTATGGCCAGCTAATCTTTAACAAAGCAGGAAAGAATATCCAATGGGAAAAAAACAATCTCTTCAGCAAATGGTGTTGGGAAAACTGGGCAGTGACATGCAGAAGACCACTTTCTTACACCATTCACAAAAATAGACTCAAAATGGATGAAAGACCTAAATGTAAGACAGGAAACCATCAAAATCCTAGGAGAAAACAGGCAACAACCTCTTTGACCTTGGCTGCAGCAACTTCTTACTAGACATGTATCCAGAGGCAAGGGAAACAAAAGCAAAAATGAACTATTGGGATCTCATTAAGATAAAAATGTTCTGCACAGTGAAGAAAACAGTCAACAAAACTAAAAGACAACCAACAGAATGGGAGAAGATATTTGCAAATGACATATTGGATAAAGGGTTAGTATCCAAAATCTATAAAGAACATACCAAACTCAATACCCAAAAAAACAAATAGTCCAGTGAAGAAATGGGCAAAAGCCATGAGCAAATTCTTTTCCGAAGAAGATATCCAGATGGCCAACCAACACATGAAAAGATGCTCAGCATCACTCATCATAAGGGAAATACAAATCAAAAATGAGATACCACTTCACACCTGTCAGAATGGCTAACATTAACGACTCAGGCAACAACAGATGTTGGTGAGGATGCAGAGAAAGTGGAACCCTTTGCAGTGCTGATAGGAATGCAAACTGGTGCAGCCACTCTGGAAAACAGTATGGAGTTTCCTCAAAAAATTAAAAGTAGAGCTACCCTATGACTCAGCAATCACACTACTACGTATTTATCTAAAGGATACAAAAATGCTTATTCAAAGGGGAAAATACACCCCAGTGTTTATAGCAGCACTATCAACAATAGCCATATTTTGGAAAGAGCTCAAATGTCCATTGACTGATGAATGGATAAAGATACGCAATAGAACATTACCTGGTGATCAAAAAGAATGAAATATTGCCATTTGCAACAATGTGGATGGACCTAGAATGTATTATGCTAAGTGAAATTAGAGAAAGACAAATAACATATGATTTTAGTCATATGTGGAATTTAAGAAACAGAACAGATGAACATAGGGGAAGGGAAGGAAAAATAGATGAAAACCATGAGGGAGGCAAACCATAAGAGACTCTTAAATATAGAGAAAAAACTGAGGGTTCGTGGAGGGGTGTTGGGTGTGGTGATGGGCTAAATCCGAGATGGGTATTAAGGAGGACACTTGTTGGGATGAGCACTGGGTGTTACATGTAAGTGATGAATCACCAAATTCTACTCCTGAAACCATTATGACACTATAGCTTTGTGTTAAATAAAATTTAAAAAAGGAAAAAATATTTCATTGGGTAAAAACCTAATTTTAACCCAGCTTATCAGGCTGACTTGTGAGGATTTTTTATACCTTTTCAACTGTATCTCCTATCATTCTTCTCTGTGGCTTCTGAGTTCCAGTCATACTAGTCTTCTCTCTGTTGTTGGAGCATGTCATTTTCCCTCCTTCCACACACTCCCTTTAGGGCCTTTGTACTTAGCATTCCTCCAATTCGAAAAACTCCCTTCCCCAACATACATTGTATATCTATTCACCATTCAGATCTCAGTTCATGTGTCATTTATCAGGGAACCTTTTCCTGACTTCTCTGATCCTCTTAGTTTAGGTCAATTTCCTTTGTCATACAGCTTTTTTCTCTAGAAGTATTTGCTTAATATGTATTTATATAGTCATTTCTGTGATTATTTGATTGATGCATGGCTCTCCCATAGTCTGGAAATGTCATGAGAGCAAAGACTATTTTGCTTATCATTGGATATGCATCTAGGTGCATTGACTGGAACACAGAATATACTAAAAAATGGAATGGATGGGCAGACGGATGGGTAGGTGGATGGATAGAAGGTTGTCTGAAAAATGAGTGAGAAATAGAGGGAGTGAAGAAGGAAGAAAGGGAAAATTGTGGCCAAACAACTTATTCCAGGAACAATTTTTTTATGCTGTGTACTTATAAAAGCAGAAAAATTTCTTTATTTGTCAGTTCTGTCAGTTTCACACAATAGCAAAAACTTCTCTGCAGTGCACTTATTTAAGACATGTCTCTGAAACAGTAAAAAGGAGGGGTATTATCTTGAGCTTTTGAAAAAATTTATATGACTTGAATCTTATATTACAGTTTTTAGGGGCTCCTGGGTGGCCCAGTCAGTTAAGCTTCCGACTTTGGCCCAGGTCATGATCTTGTGGTTCGTGAGTTTGAGACCCCCGTTGGGCTCTGTGCTGACAGCTCAGAGCCTGGAGTCTGCTTCTGATTCTGTCTTTGTCTCTTTCTGCCCCTTCCCTGCTCATGCTCTCTCTCTCTCTCTCTCTCTCTCTCTGAAAAATGAAAATAAACATTAAAAAAATATTTTCATATTGCAGTTTTAAAAATATGCTTATTTCCCATAATGTGGATGTATTTTTTTTTTTGAGAGAGAGAGAGAGTACAAGTGGAGGAGCAAGGCAGGGAGGGAGGGAGGGAGGGAGGGAGGGAGAGAGAGAGAGAGAGAGAGAGAGAGAGAGAGAGAGAGAATGAATTTTAAGCAGGCTCCACACTCAGTGTGGAGCCCAATACAGGGCACAATTTCATGACCCTGAGCCAAAATCAAGAGTTGCACACTCAACTGAATGAATCACCCAGGTGCCCCCCATGTGGCTGTATTCTCAATTTATACTTGCCCAGAGTCTTTTTCTCTCAGAGTTATTAGTAAGTGCTAGAGAGCTGTCAGTCCTCATTTTATGATATTATGATCTAGATAAACATTCCATTTAAGAATTGGAAAATGGGTATTGTGAGTGAAACAGTAGTGACTAAAGTTTTGTCTTTTTTTATTTTATTTTATTTTTTTTTTGAGACAGAGAGATACAGAGCATGAGCAGGGAAGGGGCAGAGAGAGAGGGAGACACAGAATGTGAAGCAGGCTCCAGGCTCTGAGCTGTCAGCACAGAGCCCGATGTGGGGCTCGAACTCATGAACTGTGAGATCATGACCTGCGCCAAAGTTGGATGCTTAACCGACTGAGCCACCCAGGCACCCCTAAAGTTTTGTCTTTAACAACAATAATATTTATCTTATAGAATAATTGAAACCGTGGCAAGAATAGAACTACAGACCAAACGTATATGTGTCGCAACTAGCTTTGGAGTTGAGACTTTTAAGTGGGAAAACTTGTTTTCTAAACACATTAAAAATAATGACCATTTGACCACCTTACCTCATGGATTTTATGTATAGACATTTGAAAGCTGTATTTATCTTTCCCAGGGTGTTTTGTATGTACTATTATCACCTATATTGTATAAAGTTCCTTATAATCTAAGTGTACTATCAAAAGATTTCCCTCATTTTGTCTTCCATATTGTTGTTTTTTCAAGTTAAAAAAATATGTGTGTATATGTATGTGTGTGTATATATATATATATATATATATATATATATATAAAATAATAATTTTGTCCTTGCAGCACTTAAATGCAGAAAGGTCTTACAAGTCCCAGATTTCTACCTTACACAAGTCTGTTGTAAAGATGGAAGAGGAACTTCAGAAGGTTCAGTTTGAAAAAGTGTCTGCCCTTGCAGATTTATCTTCCACAAGGGAACTTTGTATTAAACTTGACTCAAGCAAAGAACTTCTTAATCGACAGCTGGTTGCTAAAGATCAAGAAATAGAAATGGTATGTAATAAACTTTTAAGTGGTTCTTTTAATATTATTGCTACTATAAAATTACTATAATCTTAGAAAAACAAATTGTTTTTATAAAATATTACATCAAGCCATGTCTATCAAATTTAGATTTTATTTCTAAAGTCCAAGAGATAAGTTTCTAACACAGCTGTGTTCCAACAATTTATGAAGTAACAGAAACTTTTCCTTTGAGCATGCATTTACTTTTAACCAGAAGAATTATAAAACACATTGACATAGAAATCAGCAAAGAACTGTGAGGTTGAGATTTACTCAACTAATTGTATTCTTTTAAGCTAAATTTATTTTAAGCTATAATTCAGTCGATTGTATCTGCTGACATTGTGTTTGCCACCATGAATAAAGGTTCAAAACATGAATGGATCTAGAGGATATTATGCTAAGTGAAATACACCAGACAGAGAAAGACAGATACCATATGATTTCACTTATATGTGGAATCTATAAAACAAAACAAATGAATAATCTGACCCATAAATACAGAGAACAAAATGATGGTTGCCAGAGGGGAGGAGTGGGGTGATAGGCAAAATGGGTGAAGGAAAGTAGGAGATACAGGCTTCCAGTTATGGATTAGTAAGTCATGTGGATAAAAGGTATAGCATAGGGAGTACATTCAATGGTATTGTAATATTATTCATGATGATAGACGGTAACTGCACTTGTGGTGAGCATAGCCTAACATACAGAGTTATTGAACCACTATGTTGTACAACTGAAACTAATATAACACATACTCAAAAGAAGAAGAAGAAGAGGAGGAGGAGGAGGAAGAGGAGGAGGAGGAGGAAGAAGAAGAGGAAGAGAAGGAAAAGGAAGAAAAAAGAATAGAAAAAGAGAGACAGGCCTTTTCTCCCGAGGACCTCCCAGTATTGATATGCAAATTATTTGTATGAATGTTATACTAGTAAAAAATATTCAGGGTTTTAGAAAGGGAATTCCTAATTGGCCTACGGGTGTCAGGGAGGAGTTCACAAGGATGTACTACTGAGCTCAGAAGGAGTAAAGCACCCATTCAGAGGAAGCAGCAACATAGACAACAGTATGGAGTTATAAATGAATTCTTGGGGCACCTGGGTTGCTCAGTTGGTTAAGCGTCTGACTCTTGATTTCAGCTCAGGTCATCATCTTACGGCTTTGTGGTTTTGAGCCCCACATTGGGCTCTGTGCTGACAGTGTGAAGCCTGCTTGGGATTCTTTCTCCCTCTCCCTCTATCTCTGCACTTCCCCCACTTGCACTGTCTGTCTCTCTCAAAATAAATAAATTAAAAAAAAAATAAATGAATTCTTGAGTGAATAGTAAATGATTTGCAGTGGCCATTGTGGCATTCACAGGTCAATGTGGCTGGAGATGTATCTGGAGAGATAGTTGGAGCCCTGATCCTAAGGGGATATGTATACAAGTTGTATAATGTAATTGAATTTACCCAAAGAATACAAAAATACTAATTCAAAAGGATACATGTATCCTGATGTTTATAGCAGCATTATCTACAATAACCAAGTTTTGGAAACAGCCCAAGTGTCCACCAACTGATGAATGGATAAAGAAGTTGTGGTATATTTACACAGTGGAATATTACTCAGTCATAAAGAAGAATGAAATTTTGCCATTTGCAGTGACATGGATGGAGCTAGAGAGTATTGTACTAAGTGAAATAAGTCAGTAAGTAAAAGAAAAATACCGTATTATTTCACTTACATGTGGAATTTAAGAAACAGATAAGCAAATGGAAAAAAAGAGAGAAACCAAGAAACATACTCTTAACTATAGAGAACAAACTGATGGTTACCAGAGAAGAGGTGGATGGGGGGGGGGGGTGGTTAAATAGGTGATGGGGATTAAGGAGTCCACTTGTTTTGATGAACACCAAGTGTTGTATAGAAGTGTTGAATCGCTATATCATACACCTGAAACTAATATTACATTATATGTTAACTAACTGGAATTTAAATAAAAACTTTTAAAAAGTTGACAAATTGTGGTCATCTTTACAGTTCCCATTTTTAAATTTTGCTAGTCTACTGTTTGAGAGGAGGATATGATGGATTTGAGAATCATGAGTCTGTTGGTTTCTCTAAGAATCCACTGTTGGGGCACCTGGGTGGCTCAGTCAGTTGAGCATTAGATTTCGGCTCAGGTCATGATCTCATAGTTTGTGGTTTTGAGCCCCATGTCAGGCTCTGTGCTGACCACTTGCTCAGAGCCTGGAGCCTGCTTCGGATTCTGTGTCTCCTTCTCTCTCTGCCCCTCCCCCGCTCATGCTTTGTCTCACTCTGTTTCTCAAAAATAAATAAATGTAAAAAAAATTTTTTTTAAAAGAATGCACTGTTAATATTTTATTAACGCTTTGTCTCACTGTTTCTCAAAAATAAATAAATGCAAAAAAATGTAAAAAAAGAATGCACTGTTAATATTTTATTAACTAAGTGGTATATGCAAGAATTTTCTTTTTTTTTTCTTTTCTTTTTTTTTTTTTTAACGTTTATTTTTGAGACAGAGAGAGACAAAGCATGAACGGGGGAGGGTCAGAGAGAGGGAGACACAGAATCTGAAACAGGCTCCAGGCTCTGAGCTGTCAGCACAGAGCCCGACGCGGGGCTCGAACTCACGGACTGCGAGATCATGACCTGGGCCGAAGTCAGCCGCTTAACCGACTGAGCCACCCAGGCTCCCCTGCAAGAATTTTCTAACTCTTCCTTTATTTTTTTATTTCACCAAGAACTTTAAAAACAATTTTTTTAACGTTTATTCATTTTTGAGAGACAGAGAGAGACAGAATGTGAGCGGAGTAGGGGCAAAGAGAGAGGGAGACACAGAATCCAAAGCAGGCTCCAGGCTCTCAGCTGTCAGCACAGAGCCTGACACGGGGTTAAACCCATGAACCGTGAGATCATGACCTGAGCTGAAGTCAAGAATTTTAACTGACTGAGCCACCCAGGCACCCCTCAGCAAGAACTTTTTAATGATGAAAGTAACTCATGAATAGATTCTCACTGTAAAAATTCAAATGATATGTCCTTAAGTTTTCTTTAAAAATATTTTTTACTTGCTGTTTTCAAATTGGGAAACTAACACATGTCGTTACAACTGAAACAATATTAAGATGAAATACCAGAAAATATTATCCCAAAGCTTCTTAAAATGGTAATACATCATGACTAAGTAGTATATAGTCCAATAATTTTCTTTAAGCTTTAAAATCATTGCCCTTAGAGGTACAACAGTATATAAAGTTGAAAGTGGTTTATATTAATTTTTAAACATTTTAAGGATGGTTACTTCAAGTTTTGTAGCTTCTTTACTCTTCTCATAGTTTTTTCTATTTTTTCTTTTATTTTGTTAAAATACACATAACCTTTTCTGTCTTAACCATTTTTAAGTGTACAGTTCAGTGGTATTAAATACATTCGTATTGTTGTGCAGCCTTCACCACTGTCCATGCCCATATCTTTTCATCTTGTAAATCTGAAACTCTGTACCTATTAAATAATAACCTCTTATTCTCCCCTTTCCCAAGCCCCTGGCAACCATCATTATACTTTCTCTCTTTATGATTTTTACTACTCAAAGGGCCTCATATAAGTGGATTCATATAGTATTTGTCTTTTTGTGACTGGCTTATTTCACTTAGCATAATGTCCTCAAGGTGCATCAATGTCGTAGCATATTACAGGATTTATTTCCATTTTAAGGCTGAATAATATTCCATTGTATGAATATACTACATTTTGCTTATCCATTCATCATCCAGTAGACTCTTGCGTGGCTTCCATGTTTTAGTTATTGTGAATAATGCTGCTTTGCCCATGAGTGTACAAATATCTCTACAAGGCCTTTCTTTTAGTTCTTTTGTATTTATATCGAAAACTGGATTTCTGGATCTTATGGCAATTCTATTTGTAATTTTTTTGAGGAAATTTTGTTCTTTTTTCTACAGTGACTGTACCATTTTACATTCCCACCAACAGTGCACTTGGGTTCCGGTTTCTCTACATCCTTGCCAACACTGATTATGTTTTAGTTTTGTTTTTTCAGTTTATGATAATAGCTATCTTAATGGATGCAAAGTGGCCAGGCTAAGTCTAACAGTATTTTTTTAATATTTATTTATTTGAGAGAAAAAGAGAGGGTGCACACTAGCAGGGGAGGGGCAGAGAGAGAGGGAGAGAAAATCCCAAGCAGACTCCATGCTGACAGCACAGGGCTCAAACTTGCGATCATGACCTGAGCCGAAATCAAGAGTCCAACGCTTAACCCACTGAGCCACCCAGGTGCCCCCTAACTTCATTTTAAAATACTCCTGACATGTAACCAAAATCTATAAGGAACTTATCAAACTCAACACTTAAAAAACAAGCAACCCTGTTAAGAAATGTGCAGAAGATATAAACAGACACTTTTCAAAGAAGACATCCAGATGGCTAACAGATGCACAAAAAGATGCTCAACATCACTCATCATCAGGGAAGTACAAATCAAAATTATGTTGAGATACCACCTCACTCCTTTCAAAATGACTAAAATTAACAACACAAGAAACAACAGGTGTTAGTGAGGATGTGGAAAAAGAGAATCGTCTTGTACCATTGGTGGGAATGCAAACTGGTGCAGCCACTCTGGAGAACATAATGGATTTCCTCAAAAAACTAAAAATGGAGCCACCCTATGATCCAGCAATTGCCTTGTTAGGTATTTACCCAAAGGAAAAATAATACCAATTAGAAGGGGTACATGCACCCCAATATTTGTAGCAGCATCACAACAATAGCCAAACTATGGAGAGAGCCCAAATGTCCATCAACGGATGAATGGATAAAGAAGATGTGGTATATATACACAATGGAATATTACTTAGCCATCAAAAGGAATGAAATCTTACCATTTGGAATGACATGGATGAAGCCAGAATGTATTATGCTAGGGGGAAATAAGTCAATCAGAGAAAGACAAATACTATATAATATCACTTGTGTGGAATTATGAAATGAAACAGATGCATGTATGGGAAGGGTGGAGGGGGAGAGAGGGAAACAAACCACAGAGAACAAAATAAGAGAACAAATTGAGGATTCATGGAGGGAGGCAGGTAGAAGATGGGTTAGATAGGTGATGGGTATTAAGGAGGGCACTTGTGATGAGCACTGGGTGTTGAATGTAAGTGACACATCACTGAATTCTACTCCTGAAACCACTATTGCACACTATGTTAACTAACTAAAATTAAATTTTTTTTTCCCTTGTGGTGCCTGGGTGGCTCAGTCGGTTAAGCATCCGACTTCAGCTCAGGTCATGATCTTGCAGTTTGAGAGTTTGAGCCCTGCATTGGGCTCTGTGCTGACATCTCAGAGCCTGGCGCCTGATTCTGATTCTGTGTCCTCCTCTCTCTTTTCTCCTCCCCACTCATGCTCTGTCTCTCTCTTAAAAATAAATGAACATTAAAAAATATTTAAGAATTTTTTGGCTTGAAATTTAGTTATTTACATATATGTATTTATACATTACATAATAAACTGTAATTTCAAGTGTTAGAGCCATCTTATTTATCTTTGTATTTCTTTAGCTGTACTATGCATATAGGGGACACTCATTTGTCTAAACTAAAATTTGATTTTGAGGTATTATAGATTCACATGCAATTGTAAGAAATAACACAAAGTCTCCTTTACCTGGTCTCCCCAATGGTAACCTCTTGAAAAACTATTGTATAATATCACAACCAGGATGTTGACATTGAATCAGGCAGGGTATAGAACATTTCCATCACAGGATCCATCATGTTGCCCTTTTGTAACTCTGTCTACTTCTCTCCTATCCCTAGCCCCTCCTTAACTCATAGCAACCACTAATCTAGTCTCCATTTCTATAATTTTGTCACTTCAAGAATGTTATATAAATAGAATCATATGGTATGTAACCTTTTGGGATTGGATTTTTTCACTCAGCATGATTCTCAGCATGATTATTATGAATTGTATTCATAATATATGAATTGTATTCATAATGATTATTATGAATGAGTATTGAATTTTTGTCAATTGCTTTTTCTGCATCAATTAATATACTCGTGTGATTTTTTTTTTCTTTAGCCTGTTATGATTGGTTATGTTAATTGATTTTTGAACTCTGAACCAGGCTTGCATTCCTGTAATCACTCAGATAATTTTAAATGAGAAAGGAGAGGTTAAAGGAAAAAGATCTATATCTCCTTCTTCATTCTCCAATGGAAATTATTCAAAGCACTAGAATTAGGAATTTTAGAATCTTTTATAGTCTTAGTTTTCTTTGCTTTATGTTTTTAAAAAAATTTTTTAGTGTTTATTTTTTGAGAGAGAGAGAGAGAGAGACAGAGAGAGAGAGAGAGAGAGAGACAGTGTGTGAATTGGGGAGGGGCAGAGAGAGAGGGAGACACAGAATCGGAAGCAAGCTCCAGGCTCTGAGCTGTCAGCACAGAGCCCGACATGGGGCTTGAACTCATGGACTGTGAGATCATGACCTGAGCCAAAGTCAGCCCCGGTGGCCAGGTGCCCCGGTTTTCTTTGTTTTAAAAAATATATATTTATTGAGTGTTAGTTCATAACCCTCCTGGGAGCTTCCCAGGTGTAATTTGAAATTAGTCCCTGTACTCAGAGGGCAGGAAAAGGCCAAAAATCGAGGCAGACCACTCCAGGTTGGGAGGTGGCAGTTTTATTTGCAAAAGGAACTTATGTATGAAGTTTGTCTTGGGCAGCAGCAAGGTGAATGGATCCTTGCATTCACCCACCAATACATAAAACCTTATAAAGCGGCCCAAAGCCGGCTCAGTCATGTATACTGTGTAGGTGTTTTCAATATCATATATTACTATCTCAAGGCTATGTCCTTGGAGCAGCCTCTGGGAGTGGGGGAGGCAAGTGGAACCCACATTTCAAGGACAGGGGAGGGAGTAAAGAGCTTTTGAGTGTCTAGGTCTAGTTAATAGGTGAATTGGTGGTCGCATCTTTTTGAAGATGTTCCACAAAACTAAGATATATATACCATACCAATTCACCTAGGTCGTAGTTTTCTATTTTCCAAATAAATATAGTATATCTTTCTCTTATGTAACTCTTCTCAAGAGGAGTGTTAAGAACAGGAATTCCAAATACCCTTCCTTTAATGTTCTTTAATTAATAGTTGTGTTATGGATGATTTCCTTCAGAATAATATGAGAAGTCTTTGGAGAATCTCATTTAATTTTTAATGAAACAAAAGATTTTTAAAAGTGTTATCATCATCTTAGGTTACAGTGGATTTCAGAACCATTCTCCTATAATAAATGTTTTGTTTTATTTCCTTTTAGCCCTTTTCTTTTCCTAGCCAGATTTTTATGTTGTTTTACATATTTGCAATAGTAGCATATTACAATTGACTATTCTACTTTTCACTACTTCCCTATTGCTGGGCAATAAAAAATTTCAGATTTTTAATTTGTATATAAAACAACCTTGTAATTATTTTGTTGCATAAAACTTTTATCACATTTTGCATTTTATTTTTAAGATGTATTCCTAGAAGTGGGAATTTGGGCATATATAGCCAGAGAGCTTTCAAAAAGTGATGATACACAGTTAAGAAGAAACTAGTGGTTCTCTGCTGGGCAGAAGTTTCTGAATATTATGAAGCAGAAGTGCTTTCTCTTTGGTCTCCACCACAGAAGTGAGATGATGAAGGGAATGTCAGTCATCATTTGAAAAGCATGGCAAGAATATGTACTTGTGCTGCTGCTGTGACTCTAAGGCCTACCACTTTTAGAAGTTGATGTGGCAAAGGTGGCTATCCTGCCAAGTAGAAGAGAAAGTATAGCTGTGGTGTAAAGGCTAAAAGTTGAAGTGCCACTGGGACCAGTCCAGTGAGTCATGTAAAAGTTGTATACCACAGATTCAGGCATGGATTCCATGAACGAGCAACACCTGAATCCAGGAGGGCAGCTGTTGCATTATCCAGTTCATCCTAAGGATTTCAGCAGTTAGTCATGAAATGAAAGTTTTTTGAAGGAACTAGTAACTTCATGAAAACAAGAAGCAAAACAATAGGCTACTTAGAAGTTTAATAAAGAACCATGGAAAGTGATAGCTAAAAGGACCTCTCCTGGAGTCAGAGCAAGCCTTAAAGACTTACCCAAAACTGCCCTGGAAGGGATACAAATTTAATTGCATCAGACTGTAAAGCAATTTATACCCCTAGGCCATTGTCAAAATCAGTAGAGTAGTCAGCCAGCAATTAATAGAGGCTAACATTTAGATGATACCAGTAGAGACAGGCCAGCTAGAAACTTAATACAAGATCAGGGACAGAGAAAGGTAGGCTGGCTAAATCCACTGTCATCCCAAGAGAATGGTTTAGAGAGACTATGAACATGCTGATGGTAAATGAATCAGAGTGATTGTGCACATACCTTGAGAAGCAACATCAGAAGCTGTACACTGCAAGGAAAATATACTTCATGGAAACTGTCCAGAGGAGGGAGGGTGGGAGGGCAGGAGGAAGTACAGACCACAATAAGCCCTGAGGTGGGGAGGAGTATTCCTGAGTATTCAGAGTATTCAGGAGTATTCCGAGTTGTTACAATATGGTATCTTAAATGTCCAATTTTCAACAACAATTTGACTTTCAAAGAAACAGGAAAGTGTGACTCATCCACAGGTAAAAGAAACTGCCTTTGAGAACAGTTTATAATTTCTATATCCTTATTATTCTCTATTGATGAGACATTGTCATCATACATTCCTTTACTTCTTTAAACATGGTTTCCTTTAGTTCTTTGAACTAAAATATTTACTTATATATTAAAATATTTATAGTTATTTGAACTAAAATATTTAGAATAGCTGCTTTGAATCCTTTATCTGTTAAATTTGAGTATTATATACTTGCTCTCTTTTATTCTATCAATGTATTTTAAAGATATATTAATTAAAAAGTAATTACAACAATATGTTATGGGACTTATTTCATATAGATGTAACATGTAAAATTCTAATAGCACTAAAGAGGGGAGGAGGAAATAGAGCTATATAGTAATAATATTTCTGTATTTATCTGGAAGTAAACGGTTCAACAATAATAGTTGGAAACGTCAATACAGCACTCTCAGTAAGGAAGAGAGCAACTAGACAGAACGTCAACAAGGAAATAGAAGACTCCAACAAAAGTAAAATCAAACTAGAGTTAACATATCCATGTTAACAACAGTAGAATACACGGTTTTCTCAACTACATGAATGATCCTCTAGGATAGTCCAAATGTTAGGCCATAAAACAAGCCTCAATAAATTTAAAAGGATTCAAATCATATTCTCCCACCAGAATGCAATTATTAGGAATCAATAAAAGAAGGAAATTTGGGAAATTCATAAGTAAATGGAAATTGAACAACGCACTCCCCAATATCAGTAACCCAAAGAAGAAATCACAAAGAATAAAGAAAATGAGATTAATGAAAATGAAAACACAATGTGCCCAAATTTATAAGATGCCAATTCAAGCAATACTTACAGGGAAATTATAGCTTTATAATTTATGTCTATATGTTTTTAAAAAAGAAGAAAGATCTCAAATCACTAATCTAAGCTGGAAAAAGAGAAGCAAACTAAATCTAAAGGAAGTGGAATGAAAGAAATTATAAAGATTAGAGCATGAATTAATAGAAAACAAGATGGGAAATGGTAGGAAACATCAAAAAAACACAAAAGGTTGTTCTTTCACAATATCAACAAAATTGATAAAACTTTAGTTAGAATGAGTAAGTGTGTGTGTGTGTGAGAGAGAGAAGTCAAATTACTAAAACTAGGGATGAAAGGGGGACATCACTACCAATCATACAGAAAATAAAAGGATTATAAGGGAATATTATGAGCAACTAGATGCCAAAGATTACATAATTTAGGCGAAATCAATGTAAATTCCCAGAAAGACAGAAAGTACTGAAACTGACTTAAGAAAAAATAGAAAATCTAAATATATCTATAACAAGTAATTAAATTGAGTTAGTAATTTCAAAACATCCATAAAGAAAAGTTTAGACCCAGGTAGCTTTAGTTGTAAATTCTTCCAATGTTTAAAGATGAATTTTGTTTTTGGTGAAAATCCCTGACTTAATATCATACTTAATGTTGAAAGACTGAATGCTTTCCCCTTTTCTTGTCAGTAGCAAGATAAGAATGCTGTCTGCACCTCTTCTAATTCACCACTGCACTAGAGGTGCTAACCTGGGCAATTAGGCAAGAAAAAGAAATAAATGGCATCAGACTGGTAAAGAAGTAGAACTATCTTTATTCATAGATGACATGATCTTGGATATGAAAAATCCTAAGGAGTCTGCTAAAAACCTAAAATTAATAAATGAGTTAATCAAGGTTGCAGAATATAAGATCAGTGTACAATAATCAATTACATTTCTATATATTAGCAATGAACAATCCAAAAATGAAATGAAAACATTTCCATCAGATGGGATTGCATCAAGAGGAGATAAAATACTTAGGAATAAATTTAACAAAAGTAGTGTCAAACTTATACTTTACAAAACTAGAAAACATTGCTAAAAAAATTTAAAGAGGACCTAAATAAATGGAAAGACATCCCATATTCATGGATTAGAAGACTAAACACTGTTAAAAAGGTAATACTACCCTAAAGTGACCTACAGATTTAATACAATGCCTATCAGCATCCCAGCTTGTTTCTTTGTAGAAGTTGACAAGGTGATACAAAATTAATATGGAAGTTCAAGTAAAACAATCTTGAAAAATAACAAAATTAGAGAACTAACACTTCCCATTTTCAAAACTGACTACAAAACTACAGTAATCAAGATAGTGCAATACTAGCATAAGAAAAGACATAAAAGTCAGTGGAACAGAATTGAGAATCCAGAAACAAACTCTTACATTTGTGGCCAAATGATTTTCAAAAAATTGATGCCAGTACAATTTAATGGGGAAAGAATAGTCTTTTCAATGAATGGTACTGGGACAACTGAACATCTGCATGGAAAAGAATGAACTTGGATTCCTATCACATACCATAAGATGGATTACAGTCCTGTAGGTAAGAGCTAAAATTATAAAACTTAATTAGGAAGTAGAAGTAAACCTTTGTGACTTTTGGTTAAGTAATCCACATCAAAAGCACAAGCAACACAAGAAAAAATAAAATAATTTTATCAAAATAAAAACTTTTGTGCTGCAAATAATATCATCAATAAATTAAAAATATAATGCACAGACTGGTTAAAAAATTATAAAGCATATATATAAGAGAATCGTATCTAGAAAATATAAAGAACTCTTACAACTTAATAACTAAAAAAATTGTCAAAAGATCTCAATAGACATTTCTCTATAGAAGATACATAAATAGCCAATAAGTACATGAAAAAGTGCACAATATCATTAACAGAGAAATGCAAATCAAAACTATACCATTTCACAACCACTAGAATGGCTATAAAATAATCTTAAAAACAATAACAGGTATTGGCAAAGATGTAAAGAATTTGGAGCATTCGAAATTCAGACATTGCTATTGGAAATATAAGTTCACTTTGGAAAATATTTTGGCAGTTCTTCAAAATGTTAAAAATAGGATTACCATAAAGTCCAGAAACTTTACTCCTGTGTATCAAAGAGGAATGAAAATAGAGGTCCACTCTAAAACTAAGAACAAATGTTCTTAGCAGCATTATTTATACTAGCCAGAAGGTGTAAATAACTTATATGTTCCTACACCTATGCAACCAAATGTTATTTGGCAATAAAAGCAATGAAATATGGATACGTGCTATAACATGGATGATCCTTGAAAACATTATGCTAGGTAAAGGAAACAAGTCACAAATGACCACATACAAATTATGTTATTCCATTTATTTGAAATGTCTAAAAGAAGACAGATTATAGAGCCAGATAATAGATTGGGGAATGCCTAGGGATGGTGCTGCAGCAGGTGGGGTGGGTGCAGAGTGACTGTTAATTGATACTGCGCTTCATTTTGGGATGATGAAAAAGTTGTAACACTAGAGTATGAGATTGTGGCATGTTTGCACAACTCTGTTAATATATTAAAAACAATTATTTTTTCCACCGGATATAATTTCCTACTTTGTCAAAAATTAGTTGACCATATAGTTGTGGGTCCATTTCTGGGTTTTCTATTTTGTTCCATTGATCTGTTTTTGTGCCAGTACTGTACCATCCTGATGACTACAGCTTTGTAATATAGCTTGTAATACAGATTGTAATATAGCAATCCCGAGTTGTGATGCCACCAGCTTTGCTTTACATTTTCAAGATTGCTTTGGCAATAGAGGTCCTTTGTGGTTCCATACACATTTTAGGTTTGTTCTAGCTCTGTGAAAAATTCTGGTATTATTTTGATAGGGATTATGTAGATTTTGGGCAGTAGTATAGACATTTGGATAATATTTCTCTTATGATCCACAAGCATGGAATATTTTTACATTTCTTTGTGTCTTCTTCAGTTTCTTTCATGAGTGTTCTATAGTTTTCATCATACTCGTCTTTTACCTCTTTGGTTAGGTTTATTCCTAAGTATCTTATGGGTTTTGGTGCAGTTGTAAATGGGATCAATTCCTTGATTTCTCTCTCTGCTGCTTCATTATTGGTGTATAGAAATGCAACTGATATCTGTACATTGATTTTGTATCCTGTGACTTACTGAATTCATGGATCAGTTCTAGCAGTTTTGTTGGAGTCTTTTGGATTTTCTATATAGAGCATCCTGTCATCTGTGAATAGTGAAAGTTTGACTTCTTCCTTTTCAATTTGGATGTCTTTTATTTCTTTTTGTTGTCTGATTGCCAATGCTAGAACTTCAAGTATTGTGTTAAATAACAATAGTGAGAGTGGACATCTCTGTCTTGTTCCTGACCACATAGGAACAGCTCTCAGTTTTTCCCTATTGAGGATGGTATTATCTGTGGGTCTTTTGTATATGGCCTTTATGATGTTGAGGTATGTTCCCTCTCTGTACTTTGTTGAGGCTTTTTATCAAGAACAGATGCTGCACTTTGTCCAATACTTTTTTTCTGCATTGATATTACTCAGCCATAAAAAAGAATGAAATCTTGCCATTTGCAATGATGTGGATGGAGCTAGAGTGTATTATGCTAACCAAAATAAATCAGAGAAAGACACCATAGAATTTCACTCATATGTGGAACTTAAGAAACAAAACAGATGAGCATAGGGGAAAGAAAAAAGAGAGAGAGAGAGAAACAAACCATAAGGGACTCTTAACTATAGAAAACAAACTGAGGGTTGCTGGAGGGGAGGTGGGTGGGGGATGGGCTAAATGGGTGATGGGTTTTAAGGAGGGCTCTTGTTTGTAATGAGCATTGGGTGTTTAACTTAAGTGATGAATCACTAAATTCTACTCCTGAAACCAATATTACACTATATGTTAACTAACTATAATTTAAATAAAAACTTGAAAAAAAATCCAATTGAATTGTACCTTTTATTTATTGAATTGTACCTTTTAAATGGGTGAGTTGTATGGTATGTAAATTATATTCCAATAAAGCTGCTGCTGCTGCAAAAAAAGTCATGCTTCATTTTGTATTCTTGCTAGCAAAGTGTATGTACTTGCCATTGCCCATTAAAAATTTTTTTTTTCTTTTTAGAGAAAGAGAGAGTGCATGCGTGAGTGGGGGAGAGGGCCAGAGGGGAGAACAAGATGGGGGGGAGCGGAGAGAATCTCAAGCAGGCTCCATGCTCACTGCAGAGCCCGACGCAGGGTTCAATCCCATGACCCTGGGATAATGACCCAGGCTGAAATCAAAAGTCAGATGCTCAACTGACTGAGCCACCCAGGTGCCATGCCATTGCCCATTTTAATGTTAACCAATACATACTAAGAAATTTGCCAATTTGATAAACTAAAACAGTGGTTCAGCTGAGAGATAGTTTGCTCCCCTGTGGCCATTCAGCAATATCTGGAGACATTTTTGATTGTCACAACTGGGGTGGGGGAATGCTACCAGCCTCTAATAAGTAGAGGCCAAGGATGCTGCTAAATATCCTACAGTGCATAAGGCATCTCCCTACACCGAATAATTATCCAACCCAAAATGTCAGTAGTGTCAAGATTAAGAAACCCTGTACTAGAAATAGCATCTTATTTCAATTTATACTCACTTGAATATTAGTAAGGGTAGTTTTTTTTCCCCCACATGTTTACTAATGAGCTTTATTTTATAAATCATCTGTTCATATCAGTTCATATTTCTCATCAATTTGTATGAGTTCCTTTTAGTAGTAAGATATTAGCCATTTTATTTATTGAGTTTCTTTTTAAGATTTTTTAAAAGCTTGAGTATAGTTGAGACACAATGTTACATTAGATTCAGGTGTACAACATAATGATTCAATAAGGGTATACTGATGCTGTGCTCACCTCTAGTATAGCTCCCATTTGTCACGATACAAACAGTATATTTTTCCAGTTTCCTTATAAATTTTGGTTAGGTTTATAATCAATATGTTTATTTTTTATATGGCTATACATCATTTTTAATTATATCTAGTCTAGACAGTTCTTCCCTACCTGCTCACCCCTCCCCCAATAATTTCATTTTTATTAAATTCTTTTTTCTTAGAGTTTTATTTTTGCATATTCAACTTTTTAAATACATGTATAATTTATTGTAATGTGTATTATGAGATAAGGAATACTTTTTTTCTAAATATCAATGTCTGATCTTCTTTTGAAGAAACATTTGGCTTACAGAGCATTTTTGAGGCTCAAGATAACCTTCATAAAATGAAGCTTTCCACAGGTTTATACAAGAGAGAGAATGTGCAGTTATTCCTTATCTTCCTTAACTATGAAATGCAATAACATTCTATAAGGTAGTTAGGTGTTTGTAACTCACCTAACTCAGGACAAAGCAGTAGTCATGTATATCACCATGTCAATCTTGCAGAATTATATAAAGAAATATCAACACTGGAAATGGAAATTATTTGCAGTTTGGGATTATTAATAAGTCTTTACTTAATTTTGATCCTATCAAAAAAATTGGAGTTGGAGAAAGTGATCCTGTGTGTATATTTGGTAAGAAGGAGGATATTTCTAATTAAGAAATTAAAAGGGGTTTTGAATTTATAACATAATACAGAAATTTTATGAGTCTCTGATAATCAGTTCAATAAATGAATGGGAATAAGTATAGATATCTTCCTATTGTACAGATGGAGAATGAGTTAGATTCTGCTCGCTCTGAAATAGAACTCCTCAGGAGTCAGATGACAAATGAGAGAATCTCTATGCAGAATCTAGAAGCTTTGCTGGTGGCCAATCGAGACAAAGAATATCAGTCTCAGATAGCGCTTCAAGAAAAAGAATCTGAAATTCAGCTTCTCAAAGAACACCTTTGTTTGGCAGAAAGTAAAATGTGAGTTGGTTAGCAACATAATAGCATAAAGTCATATTTTAAATAATTTTTATACTTTATAGGGTAGTTGAATTTTAAAGCTGGAATTTAGACAATTTAGTGCCCATCTTCTGCCATAGGTTAAACTGAGGACCAGAAACATTGTGATTTGCCTAAGATTTATTATTCATTTCTATTATATATTTATCTAAATGCGTCTAAATTTAAATTTAACCATCTCTGTTGATTATTTCCAGCAGAGCTTTGGATATAGTAGAATGTCTGACCTAAAATATTACCTTGTAGAAATATTATAACAAGTTCTTAGAAAAAAAATTAAGCACTTAGGAAACCAGAAGAATTTTTCTATTTATAGACCCACCTGGTTATTGTTACCTAGTCTTTAGACTTGTCACATAGTATTTCCTTATGTACCTGTAAGTATATACTGGGTACTTGGAAGAACTCCCACATTCATATAATACTGAAGACCTTGCTTAGAGTACTGATTTTAGCTTAAAATTTTTTTTTAATTTATTTTTGAGAGAGAGAGACAGAGAGTGAACAGGAGAGGGGCAGAGAGAGAGAGAGAGAGAGAGAGAGAGAGAGAGAGGGAGAGGGAGGGAGAGACAGACATAGAATCTGAAGCAGGTTCCAGGCTCAGAGCCTGATGCGGGACTCAAACTCACCAACCGTGAGATCATGACCTGAGCGGAAGTCGGACCCTTATCAACTGAACCACTCAGGCGCCCCTTGGCCTTTTTTTTTTTTTTTCCCCAAGCATCCATATCACCATTAGCATCTTATTACAAGACTCTTAGCTGGAAGATTCAGTAGAAATGCCTGCCTATATAGTGAATGTTTTTATTACTAAACTTGGTGACCTCTCACAAAAACTGATGGGGACCCTCAGCCTCTATTCTTATGTCCCATCTATAACACTTTTTCATCCAGCCTCATCTGAGCATGGGACCTGGAAAAGATAAGAATCATGGTCTCAGTAATCAGTCACTCTGGAGCCCCTGACTGAGCAAAGGCTGCAAAGCCAGGGCCAGTTTCCTTGAGAAACTGTTGTCAGGTTATAGCAGCTGTGAGTCATTCTTTTCCGTCACCACAGCTGGGATTCAACCAGTTCAGCAGGATCATTTTCTCAAGCTGGTATGTGGAAATTGGCCTTAGTGAAATGTGCCTAAACCCCCACCTTCAGGGGTACATTCTGTTTTAGACTGGTTGATAAGTACTATCATTCAGAACTAGTAAGCATAATAAACATTAGTGTTCTTAGTCTCTAAAGTTTAGATTTTAGTAGTTAACATTGCAGTTCTGAAGGCAAGCAAAGAGGATAGAATGTTCTATGTAAGCAGCATTCATTGTTGTCATTGTCTTCCTTATGATAGTGTGCCTAATGACAGGGTTTTTGAGGCACTGTTTACCCCTAAAGAAAATCCTGCTAAATTGAAGAGATTTTATGTTTTTAACAGTTTGGATATCAAATTTCATTACAAATTGTGTAAATCAAATTTCATTATAAGTATATGTAAAGCACTTGGTTGATTTACTAAATATATATAATAGACTAAATTAATCATTGTGTTTTATTATTTGGTTAAGGTACTACTTTACATATAATACCTTAAAGTACTTTAAAAATAGATAATATAGATAGATAATAGATAATATTATCCCAAATAAACGTAGGGAAACTGAGACAGAGGTTTAACTAATTGGATGGGACTGACACAGCTTAAGCTTTTCAAGTAGGCTATTTTCATATTTATTACATTTAAAATTGGCATATTTTAGGTGAACTAATATATCCATAAAAATCACAGTTTGGCTTGGTTCCAGCTGAGAAGCCATTGCCAATATGGTTTAATGCACTCTAGAAGTCCTTGCCGTATTTTAAGCTTAATCAGCTGTCACTCCTATGTTTTTTTACACAGGGCCATCCAGAGTAGAGATGTGGCCCAGTTCAGAAATGTTGTAACACAATTGGAAGCTGATTTAGACATTACCAAACGACAGCTAGGGACAGAGCGCTTTGAAAGGTAAGTTTGTCTCTCTGCAGTGTTCAGTCTGGAAGGCACTTTTTTTTAATTTTTGTTTTTATTTTTATTTATTTTTTATTTTTTAATATATGAAATTTACTGTCAAATTGGTTTCCATACAACACCCAGTGCTCATCCCAAAAGGTGGAAGGCACTTTTTAAGATAACAACAAATTTTGATAATTTCATGATGGTTAGCTTTTAAAGTGTGAACTTAACTACAGTTTTATGACACTATTAATAACATCACTGGATATAAAGTTTAAAAGCCCCTTATTTTGCTTTAGGGAGAGGGCCGTGCAAGAACTTCGCCGCCAGAATTACTCAAGTAATGCTTATCATTTGAATACTACCATGAAGCCAAGTACAAAATGTCATTCACCAGAACGTGCTCACCATCGATCTCCTGACCGAGGCCTAGATCGATCGTTAGAAGAGTAAGTAATTTAAAGATCCTTTCTTTGGGTACCATATAGCAATACTTGAGGGAGTAAGGAAGCTCAAAAACAATCTATCATTAATAGTGCTATTTAAATACAATTACATAGGTAATATAGACATAATATTTATACATAATAATATACATACGTATATAGACATAAAAATAAAGTATTTTGATAATTTTATGTAAATTTGCTAAAATGAAAGATCTCCACTCTATCTAATGTTGACATAAATTATATTTTTAAATCTGATTTTCTTTTTTTTAAAACAAATTTTTTCATATACTTTCATTAATAAAATATTGGTTAATATAGCACCATAAAATACTTATGCTTTAGGAAAGTAGTTTATTTTTCAGAAGAGAGTATTTTAGATATATTCCTATAAGTCACAAATTTTGTAAAAACATTTGTATTTTGATATAAATTCAAACTTATAAGAAATTATAAAAAAGAAAATAATGCAGAGAACAGCTATATACCTTTTACCCATACTCGTTAAAATTTTACCCCTTTTACTTTCGATGTGTTTGAGGCAACACATTTGCCGTCTCACGTACTCACACTCTTGCATATATTCCTTCTCTCTCCATATATGCACACACACACACGCACAGTCACGCACACACATGTTTTAAAAACATAAGCAATCTCTCCAGTTCCAAACCATCCTCTCAGGTGTTTTCCTTCCCTTTTTCCATTTTGTATGTGTATGTCCTTTCCTCTATAGTAAGGACCCTGGCTCAACATCAACATGTTTACTCAACAATATGCACATACCCATTTGCTCAATCCCAGAATGCATCTAAAATAGTTTCAAAATTTCTTCACCTGTGTCCCTACAATAAACAGACCAACTTAAAAGTTCAGGATCCATTTGTAATTCCTGTCTTCATACACTACTTTGCACAAATCTTAAGAGCATATAGTCAAATACTGAGTTGATAAATTACTTGGATTAACTTTTTTCCCCCTCTTTTCCTGTGATTATAGTATACCGTTGAAATAACATTAGATTCATTTATTTCACTTTGCTTTCGTTTTTTCATTTTTCCCCTTCCTAGTTTTTTCCTTGATTTAATTTTATGTTTGAATATGTAGACTAATAGGCTTTTAAAAGTCAAAACTCTGCAAATTCTGTATGCCTTCCATCCCATGTCCCCCATATTCCTTTATGGTCTTATGATAATGACATTCAGGTATATTTTTATTTTTCTTTTCATATGCAAAAGGAAGCATATTATATATGCTTCTTCACACTTTGCTTTTCTCTCTTCTTTTAGAAGTCACTCCATATTAGTTCATAGTGATTTTCCTCATTCTTTTCTATAGCTGCATAGTATTCCTTTGTATGGATATACCATAATTATGCAAACCTTCTACATTTGGACATTTAGGTGGTTTTCAGCAATTTGAAATTACAAATAAAGCTGTAATGAATAATCTTATACAAATGTATTTTCGTAATTGTGGAGGCATATCTTCAGGATAAAATCCTAGAATCAGGATTTCTGGGTCAAGGGGTAAATGTGTTATGTATATAGTTTTCTTAAATAGTGCCAAATTCTCCTCAATAGGGGTTGTACCATTTTGCACTCCCACTAGATATGGGTGAGAGTGCCTGTTTCCCCACAGCCTCACCAGCAGAGTATACTGTCAAGTTCTTGAATTTTTACCAGTATGGTGGGTAAGAAATGGTACTTAAGTGTAGTTTTAATTTGCATTTTTCTTTTTATGAGTGAATTTGAATATCTTTTCATATGTTTAAGGGCTGTTTTAATATCTCTTATTTTTGAATTATCTATTCCTTTGCCCATTTTTCTACTGGAATTTTTTTGTTAAAAATTTTTTTATAAATGTGAGAAATTAGCTCCTTATCAATGATAAATGTTGCAAATATTTTCTTCTACTTTGCCCTTTTTCTTTTGATTTTGCATATACTATTTTTCCCATGGAAAAATGTTTATTTTTATGTAATCAAATTTTTAAATGTATGTTAATGCATCCATATTTCTGTTTATAGTTAGAAAAATCTTTCCTTATACTCAAATAGATAATAGAGGAAATAATGTTTTACATACATATATACATATATATATATATATATATATATGGTTTTACTTTTTACATTTAGATTTATGATCCATTTAGAGCCTTTTTTTTTTTTACATGGTACGAAGAATGGATCTAATTTTACCTTTTTCCGAATGACCAACCAGTAGTCCTAAGAAAAGATTTTGCTCCAGTGGTTCAAGTTTCTTTTTAGACTTTCTCTTTTATTCCTTTGGGTCTATTTATGTTCCAGTCCCATGCTACTTTAATTATAGAGCCTTTGTAATATTTTTAGTTTTGGGGGGGCTAGTCTGATGGTTTGCTAGTAAACTGACTCTCCAAGGAAGGCGAGGGAGAAGCCCTGACTTGTAGCATTTGACAGTTTTAGTAGTGTAAATATGCCCACTGTGGGGGCATTCTTTCTTTCTTTCTTTTATTGAAGTGCAGTTGACATACAATGGTATAGTAGTGTCAGGTGTACAACATAGTGATTACACAATTCTATACGTTGCCCAGTTTCAAGCAACCAAGCTGGTTTAACCACGAGCTCACAAAATTCCTGAATATTTACAATCAACTACGAGCCAGCTCCAGCATACCAAAGGGCTAGTGCTTGTAAGAGCTCTTCCTTTTAAGTGTTGACCTATATTTTCTTGTGAGTTTATTTTCCATATGAAATTTGGGGTCAATTTATCTAGTTCCATTTAAAAAAAAAACCTTGGGATTTTTATTAGAATCACATTAAACTTATAAATTAACTTGTGGAGAAATGACATCTCAATAATGTTGAGATGTCCTAACCAAGAAGAGATATGTCTTTCCATTTGTTCAAACTCACTTTGTGTCATTCAAGAATGACTTGTAGTTTTCTTTATACATGTTTTGAACATTTCTTGTTAAGTTTATTCCTAATTATTTTATCTTTAGATTTTTCCCTCATTCATTATATCTTCAAATACGCTGTTTTTACATGTAAATTTATCATCATGTTGCCTTGCTGAATTTTTTTATTGTTTCATTAAGTTTTGTCATTGATTTTTTAGAAAATTCCAAGTATATTATCATGTCATCTGCAAAAAGAGATCATTTTGTTTCTTCTTCTCCTATTTTTATCTCTTGAATTGTATTCTCCAGTTCATTGCATTAGCTAGTATCTTCAGAATAGTGATAAATGGTAGTGAAGAAAATGGGCATCTTTGTCTTGATTCTGACCTTAAGTGGGAATACCTCTAGGGTTTGTCAAATAAGTATAAGATGCTGGCTTTAAGATTGAGATGTAAATGTTTTATAATATCCACTCATTTTTATCTTCTCAAGATTATTTTAATTAGGAATGGGTGTTTTTTCAGCATCTATGGAGATATGGTTTTTCTCTTTAGAACTATTAATATGAGAATTATATTAAAATATTTTCAAATATTGAACCATCTTTGAATTTGTGGTATAAACCCTGCTTTGTTTTAGTGTATTCTTAATGTTCACTAATATTTTATTTTAGATTTGTGTATTAATATTTATAAACAACATTGGTCTGAATTTTTTTCTTTGCCCTATCTTACCAAGTTTAGATATCAACGTTATCTTTGCTTCAGAAAAGTAATTGGAGAGTTTTTCATTTACTATGCCTTGAAACAATTTATGTAGTTTGTGATTATCTGATCTCTAAGGATTTGGTTCTTTCTGTTTTGTGGGGTATATACTTCCTTGATAAAATTTTGTTTTTTGTTTTTTGTTTTTGGAACTTGTTTTAAACTTTCCCTATATTCTGTTTATCTAAAAATTATCGGGGCGCCTGGGTGGCTCAGTCGGTTAAGCGTCCGGCTTCGGCTCAGGTCATGATCTCACGGTTCATGGGTTCGAGCCCCGCGTCAGGCTCTGTGCTGACAGCTCAGAGCCTGGAGCCTGTTTCAGATTCTGTGTCTCCTTCTCTCTGTGACCCTCCCCCGTTCATGCTCTGTCTCTCTCTGTCTCAAAAATAAATAAACATTAAAAAAAAATTTTTTTAAATTATCCATTTCCTTTCAGTTTTTGGAACCAATGCTATATCTTATGAATTTAAAAATTTTCTCTGTATCAATAGTTATATGCCATTGTCATTTCTTAATTGTGTATGTGTGCTTCCCTCTCCTATTTCTTGGTTACTTTAGCCAGTGTTTTGTTTACTTTGTTCATTGCTTCAAAGAACCAGCATTTTGACTTACTGATTTATTTTTCTTTATCTTATTAATTTATGGTTTTGCTTGTATTATTTTCTTCCTGTGCTTTTTATTTACTTTGTTGGATTTTTTCCTTAGTATTTTTAAGTTAGGAACTCATTTATTGCCATTCTTTCATTCTTATTGATGTAAATATTTAGGTCTATGAATTTTCCAGTGACCATTGCTTTAAATATATCCCATAGATTCTGATATGTAATATTTTGTTACCATTATTTTTCAGAAATTCTCTAATTTCTATTTGTATTTTCACTTTTACCCAAAAGTTATTTGACGGAAAATCTTTAACCTTCCAATAAGAAGGGCTTTTTGCGTTTGTGTTTCATTTTTTAATTTCTGGCGTTATTTTGTGATTAGAGTATTTTCTATAATATTTCTATTTTGTGTAACTACTGAGACTTTCTTTAAAAATTTTTTAGAAATATTTATTTTTGAGAGAGAGAGACACAAAGTGTGAGTGAGGAAGGGGCAGAGACAGAGGGAGACAGAATCCCAAGCAGGCTTCAGGCTCTGAGCTGTCAGCACAGAGCCCAACACAGGGCCCGAACTTACCAATCGCGAGATCATAACCTCAGCCGAAGTCAGATGCTCAACTGACTGAGCCCCCCAGGCACCCCTATTGATATTTTCTTTGTACTTTACTACATGATAAATTTTTGTGGGTAGCTCATGTGCACTTGAAAAGATATATTCTTTCTTATCAAGGTATATATTTCTAGTATATATATATATATATATATATATATATATATATATTTAAAAGATTTACCTTTTTTATTTTATTAGTTCTTTTGTTTTACTAAAAATCTTCAATTATTATTATATTTTTATTTCTTTTTGTATCTCCTATAAATTTTGTTTTATGTAGGTGGTGTACCGCTTTATTTGTTGCATAGATATTATGAACATTATGTGTGTGCACTAATATCCTCATTGTGGAATGTGGATTTTATGAAGTGTACTTTTCTGATACATTTAATTTTTTGGAGGTGGGAGGGGCTTGGTGTCTACCTTGTCTGGTATTAAGAGTTACAAGTAGTTATTGTCTCCATCTGCCTGGCAAACCTTTGTCCATCTCTTTATTTTTAGCTTTTCTGAATCACTGCATTTTAGGTACCTTTCATGTTTATAGCATGGATTTAAGTTTTGCTTTATGGGCTGTTTTGAAATAATGGATGAGTTAAACTTTTTCACATTTTTTTTTTTTAATTTTTTTTTCAACCTTTTTTTATTTATTTTTGGGACAGAGAGAGACAGAGCATGAACGGGGGAGGGGCAGAGAGAGAGGGAGACACAGAATCGGAAACAGGCTCCAGGCTCCGAGCCATCAGCCCAGAGCCTGACGCGGGGCTCGAACTCATGGACCGCGAGATCGTGACCTGGCTGAAGTCGGACGCTTAACCGACTGCGCCACCCAGGCGCCCCAAACTTTTTCACATTATTAATATGATTGAAATTTGGTATCAACTCTGTCATGTTATCTTATGATAACTTTGTTCATCATGTGACATTTATTGTATTTTTCAATTTGACTTTTCTTCTTTACTTTTTATAATTTCTTTTGATATTTAAGACATTTGTACTTTATTATAGTAGTCTCCTTTCTATTAATAATTTTAATAGTGCCCTTAATTCCCTTTTTTCTTATTTAACCTTTGCTGGTAGTTTGAATGATATACTTTGACTACCACCTATTATCTAGACAATAGTCAATGTACTTCATTTACTTTCCCCAACCACTGATCTCTCTCCTATCCCTATAGTTTTGCCTTTTCAGTGTTATCATATAAATAAAATCATGTATGTAGCTTCCAATGGCTTTTACTCAGAATCATATATTAGAGATTTATCCAGATTATTGTGTGGATCAGATGTTGTCGTATGTTCCTTTTAACTGCTGAGTTGTATTTCCTTGTATGTTTATGTCACAGTTTTGTTTGCTTTGTTACACTATTTTGAAATGACTACAGTCTCACACATAGTTGCAAAAATAGTACAGATAATCCTTCTTCCCAGCATCCCTAATGGCAATATCTTACAAACCAGGAAATTGATATTGGTACAATATAATTAATTAGTCCATAGGCCTTTTAGATTTCATTCATTTTTACATGCACTCATATGTATGTGTGTGCACGGTTTTTTTACACACCATACATATACCACAATTACAAGCAACATACTGTACTATATTCTCTATCAGCACCAAGGAACTTGCTCCCTTATGATACCTTTTTACAGTCACAAGCCTCCCCTTCTCCGCCCTGACAAACACTAATTTGTTTTCTATATCTTTAATTCTGTCATTTTGATAATGTTATATAAATGGAATTACACACAGTATGTAACTTTTTGAGATTGGGTTTTTTCATTTAGCACAATGCCCATGAGATCGATCCAAGTTGTTGTATTTATCAATAGTTCATTTCTTTTTATTGTTGAATATTATTCCATGATAGCGATGTACCACAGTTTGCGAAAGCTGAATGAAAAAAATACATTGTATATGTTTTCCTTCACAGAGGCTGGGGAAAAAAAAACCTTAAGAATTGCCAAAGTAATGTTAGAATACGTTTTTTATACATGGGTGAAATCATTGAGTTAAAAATATTAATCTGCATAATTTTTTTCTCTTTCATAGGAATCTTTGCTATAGAGATTTCTGACATGCGAAAAGATTCTTCACATCCTTGGGAAAGGTCAAAGTTACAAACGTTTTTTTTGCTATATGATTGCATTTATCTTTTGAATGCTTGACAATGTTAAATGTATTTATTAACTTTGTGCCTCTGAATCTGTGTTCTCATGTGCCATATCGCGGTGGTCCAAAATGATGTATAGAAACAAAAATGCATATGGCTCTTTCTATCGATGCAGTAATAGTGAGTGTAAAATCTGCTTACTTCACTATTGAACACTGTTATGTTAACTATCCGGAGTAAATAAAGAAGCTTATAAAAAGAGGGAAAAGTGTTTTTACAAAACTGATTTCCTTTCCTTTCTTGATATCTCAAATAATTGGTTGGTTAAATTTTTTCTTTGTGATTTGTGCTTTCATGGCTGGTGAAGTTGTGCCAAAATAGGCACAGTTTACCAATACTGGCCTGGGACCCAATATTCCATTTTGGAACCAACCTGACATAAATTCCAGGCCATAATCTGATTTCAAAGCAGCAGATAGTAGGAGTGTGTCAGAGTTTTAAAATCCATAGTATTGTACCACTAATTAACATACATTTTCTGCAATTGTGTTTATCTCTACTATTTTTAGAAAGGTAGGTGATGCTATATTTGTCAAGAATGTAAGATTTTTAAAAAATGTGTGTTTTAATAAGTTTTCTTTAAAACATTAAAGTACTGCAATCAACTTAATTGCCATTTTATTTATTTTTTATTTTTTGCCTATGGCAGGTGTCTATAATGTAGAGTAATAAGTTTAATGATATTTTCCTATTTCTCCTAAAATCTCCTAAATCTCATCTTTTCTCTCCATAGGCTTTGGCTTCATGTTGATATTAAAGCCTGGACAGTACTGTATTTTACATTTGATATAAGCTATTTGTATTCTTGCCATTTTAATAAAAAAAAACCCTAAGTCCTATCATTAATAATAGTCTTATGAAGTAGACAATTTCTCATTTTATATAGCAACTATGCAGTATCATTGCAGTAGGATAGTGTCCTGATTTAGGTCTTGTCTAATAATTAGCACAGTGATATTTTACTATAAATTCATGCTACATATTCATTTTAGTTTGATTTTTGAAAACTTTGAGGTTTATTCATCTAGTTCAAGACAATCATTATAGATTGGTTTTAAAAATTGAATAATTTAAAATAAGATGCCCTTTTGGGGAGCGTGGGTGGCTTAGTCAGTTAAGCATCCCGCTCTCAACTTAAGCTGGGGTCATGATCTCACAGTTCATGGGTTTGAGCCCCACATCGGGTTCTTCTCTGGCAGTGCAGAGACTGCTTGGGATTCTCTCTCTCTCTCGCTCGCACTCTCTCTCTGCCTATCCCCCTCTCACGTGTTCTGTCACTCTCTCAAAATAAATAAACTTAAAAAAAATAAGATGCCCTTTTATAAACATTTTAGAGAATAATACATAAAAAGTTGTTCTTGCTAATATTAATATGCTGATAAATGTAAAAATTAACGTTTACCAGGTGATGCAATGACCTAAGCACTAGGTTACCACAACATTAATTTTAGTTTATGTACCTTCTAGAAAAGCTGACAAGGAGCTGAGTGTCGCCTGTCATTTGCACTTAATATATGTTGTATGTGGAGGGCAGTATGTGGGGAGGGGAACATGAGAGAGTAGGAATGAAGTATGAGAGAAAATATTTTCATACTTGATTAGAAGTATACTGTAGTTAACTTGTCCCATTAATTACAGAATATTTAAAGGAAAATTATATAGTGAATATAATGGGGTAAACATTATCCAAAGTTTGGGAAACAGCAACTATATTCTTTGTTAAAACTTAAAGAAAGGATTTTTTCTTATGGTAATATTTTAAGAACACATATCACTTTAAATGAGATTCAAACCACTTGAGATAAGTACATAACAGCCAATTGATATGGTAGAGACTGTCTAAAGCAATAAAATACACAATGCAAAAACTATACAGACATATTCTTTTCTTGATGATAAAGAAATCTGAAAAAGAGCTCTCAGCTTTGAAATGTCATTTTCAATACAAAACATCCACTCTTGCTGAAGTAAGGGTGTTTTGAAAGAAGATTGTTAACGCTTTGAGTTAAATATCTCATAGGTGCTGGGTCTTAATGCCCCTAAACTAAGTTCCAGCAATGTCTCCCCCTTGCATTCTCTGCCATTGTTTCCCCTGGTAGAGTGTCACCAGGTACCATGTCAGATTCCTGAGCCCAGAGCCCACATGCCACCTCAGGTCAGTCCCTTCCCCTCTCATTCCACATTCACTCAACTTAAATATTAATTGCTACTACACAATACTGCTGAAAGAAATTAAAGAAGACATAAATAAGTGAAAAGACATCTCATAATCATAGATTAGAAGGCTTAATATTGTTAAGATGGCAATATTCTCCCAAACCATCTTCAGATTAAACATAATTCTTATCAAAATACCAATGGAGGGTTTTTTTTGCAGAAATGGAAAAGCCAATCCTAAAATTTATATGGAATTGCAAGGGACTCAGAATAGCCTAAACAATCTTGAAACAGAAGAACAAAGTTGGAGGATACACATTTTCTGGTTACAAAAAGTTACTACAAAGCTGCAGTAATCAAAATAGTGTAGTACCAGCATAAGGATAGACATATGGATGAATGGAATAGAATTGAAAGTCCAGAAATAAACCCATACATTGATTTTTGACGAAGGTGCCAAGACCATTCAATGGAGAAAGAACAGTCTCTTCAGCAGTGATGTTGGGACAACTGGATAACCACAGGCAAAAGAATGAAGTTAGACCCTTACACACCACATGCAAAAATCAACTCAAAATGGGTTATATATCTAAATACAAGTGCTAAAACTATAAAACTCTTTGAGGAAAACATAGAGGCAAATCTTCACAAACTTGGATTTTGCAATGGTTTTTTACATATGACTTAAATGACAAGCAACAACATGAATAGATAAATTGGACTTCATCAGAATTAAAAATATTTGTGCATCAAAAGACACTATCAAGAAAGTGAAAGAGCACACCTGGGTGGCTCAGTAGGTTAAGCATCCGACTTTGGCTCAGGTCATGATCTCACTGTTTGTGTATTCAAGTCCCATGTCAGGCTCTGTGTTGACAACTCAGAGCTTGAAGCCTGCTTCAGATTCTGTGTCTCCCTCTCTCTCTGCCCCTTCCTGGCTAGTGCTCTCTCTCTCTCTCTCTTTCTCTCTCTCTCTGTCTCTGTCTCTAAAAAGTAAATAAACATTAAAAAAAAAAAGAAAGTGAAAGATAACCCAAATAATAGGAGAAAATATTTGCAAATCATGTATCTGATAAGGGTGTTAGTATCCAGAAAAATAAACAATTTTTACAACCTAACAACAAAAAAAAACCTCAATTTAAAAATGGGCAAAGGACTTGAATAGGCATTTCTCCAAAGAAGGTAAAGTCAATATGTAGATGAAAAAAGATACTCAACCTCATTAGTAATTAGGAAAATGGAAATTAAAACTACAAAACAAATCACTCCACATGCACTATGATGGCTATATAGAAAAGATAGACAATAACCAATATCAGTTAGAATATGGAGAAATTGAAACTCATTGCTGGTGGAAATATAAAGTGGTACAGCCACTGTGGAAAACAGTTTGACAGTTCCTCAATAAATTCAACATAGAACTACCATATGACCGAGCAATTCAACTCCTAGGTATGTATCCAAAGAATTAAAAAAGTATTCAAACAAAAATTTGTGCATGAATATTCATAGCAGCTCTAATTCACAATTAGCAAAAGATGGAAACAACCCAAATGTCCAACTGATGAATGAATAAACAGAATGTGATATATCCCTACAATAGAATATTACTCAGCCATAAATATGAATGAATTACTCATACATGGTACAACATGGATAGCCCTTGAAAACTAAGTAAAAGAATCCAGACATAAAACTACATATTTTAAGATTTCATTCATATGAAATATCCACAATAGGCAAATCCAGAGAGACAGCAGATTAGTGACTGTCAAAGGACAATGGGGAAGGACTGCTTTGTGGGTACAGGGTTTCTGTTTAAGGTGATAAACAAGTTTTAGAACAGATAATGGTAATGGTTGTACAACATTGTTAATGTACTTAATGCCACTGAATTGTACAATTTTAAATGGTTAAAATGGTAAATATTAAATGTATTTACCACAATAAAAAAGTCATTTCCTCAAGGTTTCTCTGACTCCTAACATTGGTCTAACTGGCTCAGATTCTCCTGTAAAAACATCCAATATTTCTCCTTTTCTCCTTTAACTGTCCTTTAAAGGACAGTTGTAATTAATTGTATAATTATTTGTCTATTATCTGTCTTTCCTTCTGTACTATAAGATACATTAAGGCAAGGGATGGTATCTACCTTCACCACTATATCTGCTAGGGTGTAGCACAATGTTTGACACATACTAGGTATTCTGTAAATTCTTCTGGAACAAATAAAGGAATGAATTATCCTCAATTCCTAGCAAGTCTGTCTCCTAAATATCTATGGAATAAATCTACTTTTCTCTCTTCTCACTGTAATTCAGACCATAATAAACTCTAAGTCTAGAATAATGGAACATCTTCCTAATTTAATCTCTCTTGTTTCAGCCATACTTCCATTTAATCCATTCTCCACACTGTCATCAAAGAAATAGTTTTAAAACACAAATACAATCACATTCCTCTCCACACATATACCTGATGAGTACCAGATTTGCCTTTAGACTAAAGTCCAAGCTCTTTAACATTGCCTTCATAGGTCTCTCTGATTTGGTTCTTCTTTTTTTAATCTCTTGAATGTCATATCTCACTCTTTCTACCCTACACTGATATATTACTCTGAATTACTTTCAGCACTTAGAACTGTTTACGCTTTTTTATCTCTTGACCTTTGCACATGCTCTTTCCTCTGCCTGGATTGCTCATTTTCTTTCTCTCCCATTTCCCCCCTCAGCCTGGAAAATTCTTGTTTGGTTTAACATTGTGTCCACAGCACCTATCATAGTGCCTGGCACATAACATGTGCTTATCAAATAGTTGCTTTAGAAAATGAAAGTCTAACTGGATTTCTTGTCTAACTTCTATTTGTTATTAATTTTACTTATCCTTTGTGCTCCATTGCATTCTTATTGTGTGGTCTTCTTTGTATGTTATACCTGCTAAAACTGTGAGATCCATGAAGGCAAGGAGAATAGTCTGATTTATTTATCATGGTACAGACTATGCTAGACTTATGGTGGCTTCCAGCTAATATATATTTCACTGAAAGAATATAGAGTATAGGTAGTTAAGATCATAGGTTCTAGAGCCCCACTGCTTGACTTTACATCATGTCTCCACTTACTAGCTGTGTACTTGGGTAAGTTAAACTTAAGCTCTCTAAACTTTATTTCCCTTATTTGTAAAAGATATGTTTATAATAGTACCCAACTTAAGATAGTTATGTGGATTAACTGAGATAATAATATATCTCGAGTCTTAATATGTCTCAGTATAATGTCAGACAATATAGTAGGTGGTCAGTAGATGTTTTTATTATTTGTTGAATTAATAAAGAAATCTATAGGTTTGAGACTCAAGAGAGAAAACTTGGCTAGAGGAAAAGATTTGGTAGTTCTCAGCAGGTATGCAATATGAGATCAAACAAATGAAAAACAAGGTAGGGGAAACAAAAAGTAGTTCAGGAAGAGAAAGATTAACTATAGCTTACCAGATGGTTTAGTTGTAAATACTACTTCACAGTCATAACAATGTGAGCACTGAATATAAATCTAAGAAAAATTATAAAATTAATTAATGAGAGGATGAAGGAATGGGAAAGAAGCAACGTGTGATAAAAGGCTGAGAAGGAACTAAAGCTACATTTTCTTCTTTCATAGTGATAAGTCAATAGATATGCCTAAAACTGAAAAATCAAGAAATAGCAATATAAGTATGTTATTTAATGATAAGGATACCTAAGCAATCAGCTAAAGAGGTAAAAATGATTATTTTTTGGAGGGAGAAATGTAGAGGTGAGAATGAGGCTGGCTGAAGACTTACTAACCTTGAAGAACTGTTTGAATCTTTTATAATATTGATTAAAATCAAAACAAAAATGCATAAAGATTAACTTTTTCTATTCTTTTGGTTTATAAGAGAAGATGAAAGATGGGTCAATAGTTAGAAGGCTTTTGAAGTCTTCTCTAACCCCATCAGCTCTCAATTATTTTACTCTTCTCTGACATCCTACTAAAATGCTTACCTTTTTAGGCATGTATCATGCAATGCCTTGTATTACACATATTTGTGTTCATGTACTCGTTTTCTAATAGACTTTGGATATTTTGAGGTGAAAGAATATATTTTTACCCAATTATATCTTTATCCCCAGACTTCTCCTTCATACATACATGACAGGTAGTCTTTATATGTATGTTGAATGGATGAAAGTATATTTAACTGTGTCCCCACTTTATGTGTTTTTGCTTTGTTTCATCAGATATATTTGGACTCAGTTTTTAAGTTTTTTTCATCTCTCACCATACTGAAAATGTAAGTGGTTATTTATGAATGCTAAGATGATTAAAAGATCTCTAAATTTTGAACAAGATAACTGAATTTATTAGCATACTAAAACTAGTTTTCCAAAACAACCTACATTATTCTAATGTTCTAGAGAAATAAAGTACATTTATATCTTTTATAGCTTTACAGCACTCTATTTCATTATCTTCATGTACTTCATAAATGTTCTTTCCCTTACTTGTACACATTGGGGCCTATTTATGGTGTTCTCTGGTAATGAGAATATATACATTTTGTTCCTGTCCCTCAAAACATTTCCTTTGAGTCAAAACTCCAGTTCTTCCCTCTCTCTGTCTTCCTTTTAATGGCTTTATTGAGATATAATTCACATGCCTATAATTCACCTATTTAAAGTATTTAACTCAATGGTTTTTAGTATATTCACAGAGTTGTGCAACCATCACCACAGTCTAATTTTAATTTTTTTTAACGTTTATTTATTTTTGAGACAGAGAGAGACAGAGCATGAACAGGGGAGGGTCAGAGAGAGACGGAGACACAGAATCTGAAACAGGCTCCAGGCTCTGAGCGGTCAGCACAGAGCCCTACGCCGGGCTTGAACTCACGGACCGTGAGATCATGACCTGAGCTGAAGTCAGACGCTTAACCGACCAAGCCACCCAGGCGCCCCCACCACAGTCTAATTTTAGAACATTTTTGTCATTCCAAAAGAAAAAACATACCCCTTAGCCACTCACCCTCCATTCCCCTCTACACACTCAACCCCTTACCTTAGGCAACCACTAATCATATTCTGTTTCTCTTCTTTGCCTATTCTGGCCATTTCACATAAAAAGAACCATACAACATGTGGTCATTTGTGACTGGCTTCTTTAATGTAACATAATGTTTTCAAGGGGTTTCTATTTTATAACAGGTATTGGTACTTCATTTTATAGTAAATTATATTGCATTATATGGATATACTGCATCTTATTTATCCATTTAGAGGCTGATGAGCATTTGGATTCTTTCCACCTTTTGGCTATTATGAATAACCATTTACATACAAGTCTTTGTATGAGTATATCTTTTCTAAATGTACCTAGGAGTGAATTTCCTGGGTCATATAGTAATATTTTTAGGAACTTCCAATGTGTTTTCCAAACAGCAAATTGACTTGGATTCCTTGTTGAAAATAAACTGGCCATAAATATGAGTTTATTTGTGGACTCTCAGTTCTGTTCTATTGACCTACATGTCTCTGTTTACGCCAGTACCAGTCTATCTTGATTACTACAACTTCGTAGTAAATTTTGAAACCAGGAAGTATGGTTTCCTTCAACTTTGTTTTTCTTTTTCAATATAAACAATAAAACATTTAGCTACTCTGAGTGGCTTGCATTTCTATATTAATTTAGGATCCATTTGTCAATGTCTACAAAAAGGCAGCTGGTTTTGATCGGAAGTGCACTGAATCTATTCAGACTAATTCAGGGAATATAGCCTTCTTAACAATATTGAGTCTTCTGACCCATGAATGTGTGATAGGGATATGTTTTTATTTATTTAGGTCTTTTTTGATTTCTTTAGATAATATTTTATAGTTTTCATTGCATCTCTTTTGATAAATTTATTTCAAAGTGTTTTATTCTTTTATATGCTATTGTTCAGTTATTTTTAAATCTTATTTTCAGATTATGTATTGCTATTATATAGAAATATAACTGATACTTATATAATGATCTTAAATCCTGCAACCTTGCTGAACTTTTGATCTAAAATGTTTTTAGTGCACTCCTTAGGACTTTCTGGATATAATATCATGTCATCTGCAAATAGAGTTTTACTTCTTCCTTTTCAATATGGAAGTTTTTTGTTTGTTTGTTTTATTTGTTTTGTTTTGTTTTTTAGTCTGTTTCCCTGGTTAGAATCTTCAGTAAAATGTTGAATACAAGTGATGAGAGAAGATATCCTTGTTTTGTTCCGGATTTAAGAGTAACAGTATGTAGTCACAGTAAGTGTTGTTAGCTGTGGGTTTGTCATAAGTGCCCTTTGTCACATTGAGGAAGTTCCCCTTTATTCCTATTTTGCTCCTTTTTTTTTCATGAAAAAGTGTCCTTTTACTTTTACTTTCCTTTTACTTTCATTCTATCTTTGAATCTAAAATGTATATTTTGTAGACAACATATAGTTGGATCTTGTTTCCACCCCCCCACCCCCCGGCCTGGTCTATCACTGCCTTTTGATTAGATTGTTTAACATTCACATTTAATGTTATTATTGGTATGGTTAGATTTACCCCTACTGCTTAACTTTTTGTTTTCTATACATCTCATGTCTTCTTTTTCTGTTGCCATTTTAGTGTCTTCTTTTGTATTAAGTGAATATTTTCTAATATAACATTTTAATTGATGTAGTGACTTTTTAGCCCTAATTTTGAGTTATTTCCTTAGTGATTGTTCTATACATTATAATGTAGATCTTAACTTATTGGAAACTACTTCATATCTTTATTAACTTAATTACAATGATATATGAAAATGTTACTCCTATATAGCTCTATTCTCTCCCTTTTGTCTGTATGTGTGTATATAAATAATAAGTATAAGATATATATTTTATTTATTTATAAAATGCAATATTACACTGTTATAGGTACTTCATGTAATTTTATATTTTTTAAAAAGCTTAGAGAAGAAAAGAGAGAATAAGTATACAGAGAGAGTTAAAAAATATATTTGCCTTCTTATTTGCCATTTTTAGTTCTTCATTTCTTCTTGTGAATTCAAATTACCAACTGGTTTTATTTCCTTATGCCAATATAGTTCTGTTACCACAAATCCCCCTTGTGATGTTGCTGTCAAATGAATTACATTTCTATATAGGCCCATTAGTATAATTATATACATATTGTTTTATATAATTGTTCATAAAAATTATTTATTTTTAAAATTGTGATAAAATACAGATAACAATATTTAATGTCTTACCCATTTTAAATGTACAGTTCAGTGGTATTAAATACTTTCATATTGTTGTGCAGCCATCACTATCATCTTCAGAACTCTTCATTTTGTAAAACTGAAACTCTGTGCACATTAAACAATAATTCCCCATTCCCCCTTTCTCCAGCCCTTGATGACTACCATTAAACTTTTTGTCTCTCTGAATTTGATTACCCTAGATACTTTGTATAAGCTGAATTATGCAATATTCGTCCCTTTGTACCTGGCTTATTTACTTAGCATAATGTCCTGAAGATTCATATATGTTGTAGTCTGTGTCAGAATTTTCTTCTTTTTAAGGTTGGATAATAGTCCATTGTATGTATATACCAAATTTTGTTTATCCATTTATCCATTGATGGACGTTTGCATTGCTTCTGTCTTTCGGCTGTTGGGAATAATGCTGCTATGAACATGTGTGTACAAATATCTCTTTGAAACCCTCCTTTCAAGTCTTTTGTGAACATACATAAAAGTGGAATTACTAGATCATATGATATTCTACTTTCAATTTATTGAGGAGCTGCCATAATGCTTTCTCTAGCTGCTGAACCATTTTATATTCCCCCCAAAAGCAAAAGGTTCCAATTTCTTTATGGCCTTACCAACACTTGTTATATTCTGGGGTTAACTGGAATGTCTTTATTTCACTTCTATTTCTGAGAGATAGTTTTGCTGGGTATAGAAATCTTGAATGACAAGTTATTTTGCCTGGCATTTTGCATGTCATCCTACTGCTTTCTGGCCTGTATTGTTTCTCATGATAAATCAGCTGTCAGTCTTTTGGAATTCTCTTAGAATAGTTGAGAAGTCAGCTGTTAATCTTATTAAGGTACATACTGAGTGGTTTTTCTCTTGCTCCTTTCAAATTTTTTGTTTTGTTTTGTTTTTAGTTTCAACATCTTGAGTATGATATGTCTGGGTATTGATATTTTTGTGTTTATCCTACTTGCAGTTTGTTGTGCTTGTTAGATGTGTAGGTTAATATTATGTCAAATTTGTGACTTTTCAGCCATTATTTCTGGAGGTATATTTCCTGCTTCTTTCTCTCCTGTTCTCTGTATTCCCAGTACATGTATATTGCTGAGTTTAATAGTGTCTTACATTTCTCTGACGCTCTGTTCATTTTTCTTCATTTTTTTTTTCTTTTTGGCCTTCAGATTGCATACCCAAATTCATGGATGATAGTTTGTAATTTCTTTGGAATGTGGTTAGAGAGTGCATCTTTATTACTTTTAGTTGAGGTGGGCAGATATTTCATTTTGGTTTTGATTTGCAATTCCCTCATGATTAGTGATGTTGAGCACCTTTTTATGCAGCTATTGGCCATGTGTATGCCTTCTTTGGTAAAATATCTATTCAGATCCTCTGCCCATATTGTATTTGGGCCAGGTTGCCTTTTTCCATTTGGTAGGTTGCCTTTTTATTCTGTTAAAGGTTTCCTTTTCTGTGCAGAAGCTTTCTGTGTTTTAAATTTTTGTTGCTATACATAGAGGAAATTTTATAGCTTATATCTGTACATTTAGTAAAATGAAGACCAAATTTCATAAACAAGAAAAAGTGAAATTTATAAATATCTCATTTTTGTCCCTCAGGAAATTAAGATTATTATTTTATGTTTATTTCACTTTTTGAGGTAATGTTAATTATGTATATGGTAACACTGAGATGGTATCTATTTAGGTATGACAAATATGGTGTCCTGTTTTAATGATTTAAGGAAAAAATCCATCTTCTGGTTGCTACCTACTTAAATGTATTTTGTTGAGCTATATTTAAACCAGTTTTATCTCAGTATAATACACACATTATAGTAATTATTAATGCATTTGCATCATCCCTTAGGCTATAGCATCCTACATAATAGAGATACTATTTTGCAGTATTCTGAAATAGAAGTCTTCCAACTCTTCAATGTGATAGAGATGTCTCCTGGGGTGCTTGGGTGGCTCAGTCGTTGTGTATCTGACTTTGGCTCAGGTCATGATCTCACTGCTCATGAATTCAGGCCCTGCATCGGGCTCTGTGCTGACAGTTCAGAGCCTGGAGCTTCCTTTGGATTCCATGTCTCTGTCTCTCTCTGCCCCTTCCCTGCTCATGCTTGCTTGCTCCTTCTCTCTCTCTCTCTCTCTCTCTCTCTGTCTCAAAAATAAGCATTAAAAAAAGAAATGTCTTCTACTTCCTCAGTTTTCTTAAAAGGGCGTGGAATCTCAAGAATTGTTATTAAAGGATGAGTTTCTTTAATGGTTTCCATCAAAGTCAAGATAATTTGAAGTAAGCCTAGTGCAAGGACAGGTAATTAACTTCATCTGTGACTATCTGTACTTCAAGATAATGACCTCTAGGGAAATAGGCCTACAGTTTGCTTTACTTCTGATGACAGTAATGGAGAGAATCAAGAACATGTCTCATGGGTATCTTGTTTCTGCTATTTTCAAAGGAAAATGGTTTTTTTGTAGATAGAATTGACATGACATTATATTAGTTTCAGGTATACATTATGATTTGATATTTGTATATATTGCAAAGGAAAATGTTATCTGTTTTTAAGTATAAGCTTAATTTGGTATTAATTTTGTATAGCTCTTCCTATTTTTCTTTCACTGGACTACTGCAACACTTTTCACCAATTTAGCCTTATGCACCAGTGGCTTTCATTTAATAGATGTCCAATAAATATTTGTTGAATGAGCACATGAGTGAAACCTATTTTTTTTACATTTATTGGGGAAAGGGTTTCTCTCAGTACTTTTCCGTAACTCCAGGAACTCACTGAAATTGCACTCCCGTGCATGCAGTCTTAACATGTTTCCCATACATGTGCCAAATCGCTGGTAAAGTACATGCCTATCCATTGGCAATATAGACTCTGCTCTACAGAGGGATTCTCTTCAATTGCATTTACATTTTTGAAACATGGTCACTTATCTCCACTTTCTAAACATTTCTAACTAAACAAAACGTAGCTTTAGTGAGTCTATGTAATGATTTCCATAATCATTTCTTCAGAAAAAAGCAGACAGCAGATCTTTGCAAAAGTGAGTGAAAGGCAAACTGAAGAAGGTGATCACAAGCAAGAAACAATTCAAGAAAACTTCCTCAGCATCCTGGAGTTGTTAAAATTTGGTAATGAAGTTAACCCATGATGAAAAAATGTGAATATTTTCAGGACTTCTATTTTGAAGAAGGCAATTAATTCTGGATTTTGTAGGCATTAATGTGAGGCCTGATTACCTCTTTTAGAGGAAAGCCATATTGAATGCCTTAAAGAAAAACGCCACTTAGTAACAACCACACAGACTGGTAAAAACTTTTTATAATAGGTGACTGAAAGTTCTGGGTTTATGTATAAACCCACATAAGTGTATATGTATATATAATATGTCCACATAAACCCAGAACTTTCAATTTCCTATTGCAAAAGTTTTCTGTGTTAGAAGTTCTAAACTATATTTGTGATCAGAATTTTACACTTGCTCTAGAAAAAGGGGAAGAGCTTTTTTTCTTCAATTTTGTACCTTGATTGAATTATAGCTACTGCTGTAACTGATCTGCTATTGCATCCCCAGTATGACATCTTTCAGGTCCCTCTGCTTACCTACAAACCTCAGTTATTTGTGAAATTTGAGTTGTTCAGAGACAAGGATTTTTAGCAAGTAGATGAAAAGATAAATGACTTCAGATTTTCAACAAGCTCCCATCTAACAATAGGTTAACCTTCAAAGGTTTTGAGACAAACATCTTCACTGGGCTAAGTGGGTAATTTGTACATGAAATAATAGAATAGTATCTCCCTTTATAGCAATGAATGGCAGGTTTATATAGGGTAGTTCTTGATGAGACAGAATGAATGAAAATCATCTATTTGAGGAGTTTCCAGAGATCATCAAAACCAAACAAGGCAGACTATTGTCCCTCGGGTGCTTCTTTGCACTATCTTCTTATGTATTAATGCTCATTGTTTTAAAGCTATCTGGGGCAAAATAAAACAGACTTCTCTGAATTCTACACTGGGAAGTAGGAATTTTTCTTTTTCTGGCAAACAATGTCTTTGTGATCATGATCTCATAGGATCACAGACCTGACATCTGATATGCCAGATATTTTTGCTTCCTTTTCTTATGTTCATGTTTTGTATCTTAAATTCCTCAAAGGTGACCTTGAGAAAAATCACCCATAGGGATGAGAGAAGAAATATTTGATCTCAGTTTTCTGTGTTTTGTTATTAGAAAAATTTAATCATGAATACTAATAATAATAGTACTTAGCAATACTTCATAGAAGGTACTTTTTATTGTTAAGTATTACAACCATACAGAAAAGTACACAATACAAAAGTTTAGTGAACTAAATTGTCACAAATACCCATAGAACTACTGGGTGAAGATATGGAGCACATCAAGTATCTCAGCACTTATCTTGGCACCCCATCTCAATCACTATTCTTGTCTTCCCAAATAACCAGTATTCTGATTATTTTCTCCTTCTTCCTCTTCTTCTTCTCCTCCTTCTCCTCCCCCTCCTCCTTCTTCTTCCTCCTCTTCCTCTTCTTCCTCTCCTTCTTCCTCTCCTCCTTCTCCTCCTCCTCCTCCTCCTCCTCCTCCTTCTTTCCTCTTTCTTCATTCTTCTTTCTTCTATCCAAAACAGAGTTATAGGTTTATTTTGTATGGCATAATTTGTAGTCTTTGCCCCCTCAACACTGTTTTTTCTTTTTAAATTTATTTATTTATTTTTTAATTTACATCCAAAGTTAGTTAGCATATAGTGCAACAATGATTTCAAGAGTAGATTCCTTAATGCCCCTTACCCATTTAGCCCATCCCCCCTCCCACAACCCCTCCAGCAACCCTCTTTTGTTGTCTGTATTTAAGAGTGTCTTATGTTTTCTCCCCTTCCATGTTTTTATATTATTTTTGCTTCCTTTCCTTATGTTTATGTTTTATATCTTAAATTCCTCATATGAGTGAAGTCATATGAAATTTGCCTTTCTCTGACTGACTGGTTTTGCTTAGCATAATACCCTCTAGTTCCATCCACGTAGTTGCAAATGGCAAGATTTCATTCTTTTTGGTGGCCAAGTAATACTCCACTGTATGTGTGTGTGTATATATATATATATATATATATACATATATATGTATATATACACATATATATACCACATCATCTTTATCCATTCATCCGTTGATGGACATTTGGGCTCTTTCCTTACTTGGGCTATTGTTGATAGTGCTGCTGTAAACATTGGGGTGCACGTGTCCCTTTGAAACAGCACACCTGTATCCCTTGGATAAATACCTAGTAGTGCAGTTGCTGGGCTGTAGGGTAGTTCTATTTTTAACTTTTTGAGGAACCTCCATACTGTTTTCCAGAGTGGCTGCCCCAGCTTGCATTACCACTAGCAGTGCAAAAGAGATTCTCTTTCTCCACATCCTCCCAACATCTGTTGTTGCCTGAGTTGTTAATGTTAGCCATTCTGACTGGTGTGAGGTGGTATCTCAATGTGGTTTGATTTGTATTTTCCTGATGATGAGTGATGTTGAGCATTTTTTCATGTGTTGGTTGGCCATCTGGATGCCTTTTTTGGAGAAGTGTTTGTTCATGTCTTTTGCCCATTTCTTCACTGGATTATTTGTTTTGGAGGCATTGAATTTCATAAGTTCTTTATAGATTTTGGATACTAACCCTTTATCTGATATGTCGTTTGCAAATATCTTCTCCCATTCCGTCGGTTGCCTTTTAGTTTTGCTGATTGTTTCCTTTGCTGTGCAGAAGCTTTTCATTTTGATGAGATCCCAATAGTTCATTTTTGCTTTTGTTTTCCTTGCCTCTGGAGACATGTTGGGTAAGAAGTTGCTGCGGCCAAGGTCAAAGAGGTTTTTGCCTGCTTTCTCCTCGAGGATTTTGAGGCTTCCTGTCTTACATTGAGGTCTTTCATCCATTTTGAGTTTATTTTTGTGTATGGTGTAAGAAAGTGGCCCAGGTTCATTGTTCTGCATATCGCTGTCCAGTTTTCCCAGCACCACTTGCTGAAGAGACTATCTTTATTCCACTGGATATTTTTTCCTGCTTTGTCAAAGATTAGTTGGCCATATGTTTGTGGGTCCATTTCTGGGTTCTCTACTCTGTTCCATTGATCTGAGTATCTGTTTATGTGCCCGTACCATACTGTCTTGATGATTACAGCTTTGTAATACAGCTTGAAGTCCAGGATTGTGATGCCTCCAGTTTTGGTTTTCTTTTTCAAGATTTCTTTGACTATTCGGGATCCTTTTTGGTTCCATACAAATTTTAGAATTTTTGTTCTAGCTCTGTGAACAATGCTGGGGCTATTTTGATAGGTATTGCATTGAATATATAGATTGCTTTGGGTGGTATTGACATTTTGAAATACTTGTTCTTCCTATCCAGGAGCATGGAATATTTTTCCATTTTTTTTGTGTCTTCTTCAATTTCTTTCATAAGCTTTCTATATTTTTCATGTGTAGATTATTCATCTCTTTGGTTAGGTTTATTCCTAGATATTTTATGGATTTTGGTGCAATTGTAAATGGTATCAATTCCTTGATTTCTCTTTCTGTTGCTTCATTATTGTTGTATAGGAATGCAACCGAAATCTGTACATTGATTTTATATCCTGTGACTTTGCTGAATTCAAGGATCAATTTTAGCAGTTTTTTGGTGGAATCTTTTGGGTTTTCCATAGAGTGTCATGTCATTTGTGAAGAGTGAAAGTTTGACTTCCTCCTGGCCGATTTGGATACCTTTTATTCCTTTGTGTTGTCAGATTGCTGAAGCTAAGACTTCCAATACTATGTTAGATAACAGTGGCAAGAGTGGACATCCCTGACCTGTTCCTGACTTTAAGGGGAAAGGTATCAGTTTTTCCCCATTGAGGATGATATTAGTGGTGGGTCTTTCATGTATGGCTTTTATGATCTCAAGGTATGCTCCTTCTATCCCTACGTTTTTGAGGGTTTTTATCAAGAAAGGATGCTGTACTTTGTGAAATGCTTTCGCTGCATCTCTTGAGAGGATCGTGTGGCTCTTGTCCTTTCTTTTATTGATGTGATATATCACATTTATTGTTTTGTGGATATTGAATGAGCTGGGCATCCCAGTTATAAATCCTACTTGGTCATGGTGAATAATTCTTGTAATGTATTGTTGGATCCAGTTGGCTAGTATCTTGTTGAGGATTTTTGCATCCATGTTCATCAGGGAAATTGGTCTGTAGTTCTCCTTTTTAGTGGGGTCTTTGTCTGGTTTTGGAATCAAGATAATGCTGGCTTCATAGAATGAGTTTTGACGTTTTCCTTCCATTTCTATTTTTTGGAACAGCTTCAAAAGAATAAGTTTTAATTCTTCTTTAAATGTTTGGTAGAATTCCCCTGGAAAGCCATCTGGCCCTGGACTCTTGTTTTTGGAGGGATTTTTGATCGAATTAGTATTCGATTTCTTTACTGGTTACGGGCCTGTTAAAATTTTCTATTTCTTCCTGTTTCAATTTTGGTAGTTTATATGTTTCTAGGAATTTGTCCATTTCTTCCAGATTGCCCATTTAATGGCGTATAATTGCTCACAATATTCTCTTATTATTGTTTGTATTTCTGCTGTGTTGGTTGTGATCTCTCCTCTTTCATTCTTGAGTTTATTCATTTGGGTCCTTTCCTTTTTCTTTTTGAATAAGACTGGCTAGGGGGTTATCAATTTTGTGAATTCTTTCAAAGAACCAGCTGCTGGTTTCATTGATCTCTTCTACTGTTTCTTGTTTTTTGTGGGCTTTTTTTTTTTTGGTTTAGATAGCATTGATTTCTGCTCTAATCTTTTTTATTTCCTGTCTTCTGCTGGTTTGGGGTTTTATTTGCTGCTCTTTCCAGCTCTTAAGGTGTAATGTTAGGGTGTGTATCTGAGACCTTTCTTCCGTCTTTAGGAAGGCCTGGATTGCTATATATTTTCTTCTTATGACCACCTTTGCTGTGTCCCAGAGGTTTTGGGTTGTTATGTTATCATTTTCATTGGCTTCTATGTACTTTGTAATTTCCTCTTTAACTTCTTGGTTAGCCCATTCATTCTTTAGTAGGATGTTCTTCAGTCTCCAAGTATTTGCTATCTTTCCAAATTTTTTCTAGTGGTTGATTTTGAGTTTCTGGTGGTCTGAAAATATGCACAGTATGATACTAATCTTTTTGTACTTGTTGAGGGCTGATATGTGTTCCAATATGTGATCTATTCTGGAGAAAATTCCATGTACACTTGAGAAGAATTTGTATTTCGCTAGTTTAGGATGAAATATTGTGAATATATCTGTTACGTCCATCCGGTCCAGTGTGTCATTCAAAGCCATTGTTTCCTTGTTGATTTCCTGTTTAGATGATCTGTCCATTGTTGTAAGTGGGATGTTGAAGTCCCCTACTATGTATTATTATCAATGAGTTTCTTTATGTTTGTGATTAATTGGTTTATATATTTGGATGTTTCACATTTGGAGCATAAATGTTTACAATTGGTAGATCTTCTTGGTGGATAGACCCCTTAATTATGATATAATGCCCTTCTTCATCTCTTGTTATAATTTTTTAAAAATCTAGATTGTCTGATATCGGTATGGCCACTCCAGCTTTCTTTTGTTGACCATTAACATGATAGATGGTTCTCCATCCCCTTACTTTCAATCTGAAGGTGTCTTTAGGTCTAAAATGGGTCTCTTGTAAATAGCATATAGATGGATCTTGGTTTTTTTTTTTTTTATCAATTCTGTTACCCTATGTCTTTTGATTGGAGCATTTAGTCCATTGACATTCAGAGTGAGTACTGAAAGATATGAATTTATTGCCATTATGTTGCCTGTAGCGTTGGAGTTTCTGGTGGTGTTCTCTGGTCCTTTCTAGTCTTTGTTGCTTTTGGTCTTTTTTTTTTTTTCATCTTTTCTCTCCTCAGAGAGTCCTCCTTAAAATTTCTTGCAGGGGTGGTTTAGTGGTCATGAACTCCTTCAATTTTTGTTTGGGAAACTTTTTATGTCTCCTTCTATTTTGAATGACAGCCTTGCTGGAGAAAGAATTCTTGGTTGAATATTTTTCTGATTCAGCACATTGAATGTATCCTGCCACTCCTTTCTAGCCTGCTAGGTTTCTATGGATAGGTCTGCTGCAAACCTGATATATCTTCCCTTGTAGGTTAAGGGCTTTTTTTCCCTTGCTGCTTTCATGATTCTTTCCTTGCCTGAGTATTTTGTGAATTTGAATATAATATGCCTTGTTGGTGGTGCCTGGTTGGTTGGTGGTGCCTGGTTGGTTTTGTTGAGTCTACAGGGATTTCTCTGTGCTTCCTGGATTTTGATGTCTGTGTCTTTCCCCAGGTTAGGAGTATTTTCTGCTATGATTTGCTCACATAAACGGTCTACCCCTTTTTCTCTCTCTTCATCTTCTGGGACCCCTATGATTCTGATGTTATTCCTTTTTAATGAATCATGAGTTCTCTAATTCTTATATTGTGTTCTTTTGCCTTTGTCTCCCTCCTTTTTTTTTCTGCTTCATATTCTCCATAAGTTTGTCCTGTATATCGCTGATACACTGCTCTGCTTCATTCATACTTGCCGCCATGGCATCCATTCGAGATTGCAGCTCAGTTATAGCATTTTTAATTTCATCCCTACTTGCTTTTACTTTTACCTTGTAGGAAGGGATTCTAATCAATTTTCAACCCCAGCTAGTATTCTTATTATAGTGATTCTAAATTCTGGGTCAGACATCTTGCCCATATCTGTGTTGATTAAGTCCCTGTCATTATTTCCTGTTCTTTCTTTTGTGGTGAATTCCTTCATTTTGTCATTTTGAAGGAAGAAAAGGAATTAATAAAGTAAAGAAAAATAAAAATTAATATTAAGAAATTAAAGGAGCACCTGGTTGGCTTAGTCAGTTGAGTGTCTGGCTTCAACTCAGGTCATGATCTCGCAGTTCGTGGGTTTGAGCCCCATGTTGAGCACTGTGCTAACAGCTCAGAACCTGGAGCCTTCTTCAAATTCTGTGTGAATTTACCCCTCCCTGCTCAGGTTCTGCCCCTCCCTGCTCAGGTTCTGTGTCTCTGTCCCTCAAAAATAAATAAACAAAAAATTTTTTAAAAATTAAAAACAACAGAAAAAATTAAATAAAGGATGCTAGATCCTAGGTGTGTTTTGAACTGGTTGTCGAAAGAAGCTTGATAGATTAGAGAAAAATGAGAAAGATAAGAAAAGAAAAAAAGGAAAAAAAGAAAAAAAGGGAAAATGTTTGAAAATTTGAAAAAATGAATATAATAGAATAGAATGAAATGATGGAAGTAAAATAGAATTTTAAAATATTTACAAAAAGGTAAAAAATATAGTAGAAAAAAGTAAAGAAAAATCTTTTTAATAACAATGGAACATAAAAATAAATTTTTTTCCTTTCTGTATTCAAGAATAAGAAAAAAAAGAAAAAAGAATTGAATAGATAGACCAGTTGAATAAAATGAAATATGATTGAAATTATATCCAGATTCCCCTGAAGTCAAACTGTGAAGCACTTTACAGTCTTGTAAACTAAGCAGGTGGAGAGACTCGTGGTTTTCTCAAGAGCGCAGTTGGCCCAGTTGGGTGGGGCTTAGTGTAATGGCTCTGTCCTCCACTAGATGGCGCTGCTTAGCTTACTGGGGTGGATTGTTGTGGCGCATGTAGGTGTGTATGCAGATGCACGAGAGGGGTGAAAATGGCATCACCCAGCTACCTAGTCTCTAGTAGCAGAACTGTGTGCTCTCCTCAACTGGCAATCTAGCACTCCTTTGTCTCCAGCTTCTGTCCACTCCCTGCCTCTACACTGTCTGTGACCACGCTGTCAGGCTGCCAGGCAGCACCTCCCCCCTCAGTTTTATCTCCGATGGGGCAGTGTTTCCCAATCCCTCACTTTTAAGGGACTTTGGCTTTGACTTGTTCTGACCCTTTGAGGGAGGGTCTTGCTTAGCAATGGCCAGGTGCCTGCCCACCTCCAGGAATGTTCGTGAGACCATGCCACTGCCACTACCCAGAGGCTATGGCTGGGCACCAGCCTGCCCCAGAAAAAATTATGTAGCAGCCACATTTCAGGGATTATGGAAAATCATAACACATTTGGCTCTAGGCTTCACCCTTAACTTCCTCATTCCAATACCAGCAAATGTGGCCGTCCTCTGGGGTTTGCCTGTGGGGAAGCTGCACAGCCTCTACCAAATGTCCTCCCAGCAGGGAAACTGCCTCTCTCCATGTGGCCTGAGGACCCCTCAGACCTTGCTCTCTGCTCCCAGGGATTTGCCCTTCCCACTAGAGCACCACCAGGTATCAAATAAGGAGTTTCAGACTCTGCATTCCCCCGTTTACAGAATCTTAATGGAATTTAAACCGTCTTCTTTCTCCTTTCTCCCTTTTTTGTTCAGTCCCTTTTTATTCAGTGGCCATTTCCACTCTTCCTCTTTCTCTCCAGCTTCTTTGGGAGGTGCTGCTTTTCCCATATTCTCCCTGTCTCCATCCTCTCTCTGCAAGCAAAAACAGCTCCCTGACTTCTGCAGCTTCTGTCTCCCCCAGTTCACCTCTCCATGCCATGTGCCTGCTGAAGTTCTGTGGTTCATGTTGTGCAGATTGTTGTGTTAATTCTCAAGTCATTTTTCTAGGGGTGTAGGTTTAGTGTTGATCTGTCTGAATTTCAGGGACAAGAGTCTCAAAAAAAACTTCCATACTGTTCCTCCATTGGCCCCTCCCCCTGATTATTTTATTTTCTTACAATTTGTTTTCTTATAAATTAATTTTGCCTACCTGGAGACTTATAAATAGAATCATAGTGTATGTATTCTTCTTTTATTTTTTTTTATTTAATATTGTGTTTTTGAAATGTACCCCTATTGCTAAATTACTCCTGTAGTTTCATTTTGTTCATTTTCATTACTCCATTGTACAAATATGACACAAGTTATTCATTCTTCTGGAAGTGGGCATTTGGATTGCTTCCTAATTTGGATTCTTAAGAATGATGCTACTATAACATTTGTGTGCGTGTCTCTTGGTGCACACGATATATCTAGAAGTGGAATTACTGTGTTAAAGAGTGTACACATTAATAAGAGTTTTCACATTAATAAATAATACCAAACTGTTTCCAAAGTATTTGCATTAATATACACACCCACCAGCGCAATGGGAATCTAAGGGAGTTCACAATGCCCCACAAGCTTGGTATGGTCTCTCTTTTTATTTTTTGTCACGGTGGTGGGTATAAAATGGTGTTTCACTGTGGCTATAATTTGCATTTTATTAATGTCTTAATGTGGTTGAACACCTTCTCAGATGCTTATTTCCTAATTGGTATAGTATTTGTGAAGTTTCTATTCCATGTCTTTCACCTAATTTTCTGTTGAGTTTTCTGTCTTACTAATTTATAGTTCTTTATATATTCTATGTACAAGCACAGTACCTTCTGCTGAGGCTTGCTTTTCACTCATTTAATGGTGTCTTTTAATAAACAAATTCTTAATTTTAATAATGTCCAATTTATCAATGATTTCCTTGATGAATATGCATTTTTTCTGTCCTGTTTAAGAAATTTTTCCATACCTTAATATCATAATGATGTCTCATATTCTCTTCTATAAACTTTTTTGGTTTTCTTGTTAATTTTGCAACTATTTTCCATCTGGAATTGATTTTTGTGTACAATTGAGGTAGACATTGAGATTTTTAAAAATTCCATTTAGGTTTCCAACTAATTCAGCACCATTTATTGAAAAGATGGTCTTTTCCCCATTGGTATGCATCACTACTTGTCCTATCACCTATCCAAATTTGTGTGGCTTTGTTTTGGGGCTCTATTCTATTCTATTGGTCTATTTTTCTATCTGACAAATACACCTCATTGTTTTAGATACTGTAGCTTTACCATGAAGTTTTGCTATCCACTAGAGTGTATTCCTTCAAGTTATTGTTCTTCAAAAGTATCTTGGCTGTTTTTGCTTTTGCATTCCTACATAATTTAAAAATCATTTAGTGAAATTCCGTTTGAAACCTGTTAGGATTTTTAAATGTATGGAGCGAAATCTATGAATACATTTGGAGAGAATTGGCATCTTTATCATATTGAGCCTTCTAGTTCATGAACATATATTCTATTTATTTGATTTTTCTCAATAACATTCATAGTTTTCTGTGTTGAGATTGATCCACAGATTTAAAAATATTTGTCACTAGGTATTTGAATTTTTTGGTGCTTTTGTTAATGAGTACATATCATTTAAAATTTTTTATTTTTTGATTCTTGCTGATGTATAAAATTCATTTGATTTTCATATTTTCACCATGTACTCTACTCAGCAACCTTGCTAAAAGTCACTGTCTTATTCTAATAATTTAGTGATAAATTCTTTTGAATTTCCTGCATATTTAATCATATCATCCATGGAAAATAATATTTTTATTTTGTCACAATTCTTATACTTTTTATTTTTCCTTGAGTTATTAGTACACTGGATAGGATCACCCATTTGAAACTGAATAGAAATGGTGACAATGGCACTATTGTCTTCTTTATCACTAAAGAGGGAAAGGTTTTAACATTCCACCATTACATATGTTTTCTATTAGTTAGTGTTCCATTTTTTAAGGTGCTATTTAACAGATTAACAAAGTTAACTTTAATTTCTAATTCAAGAGGTTTAATCCTGAATGGATGTTGAAATTTATCAAAAGGTTTTCTGCAATATTTTGATCATATTGCTTTTTCCTTTATTATGTTGATGCAGCTAATTTATGTTGATTGATTTTTAAGTTGTAATTTAACCTTGTACTCCTGGAATAAATTCAACTTGTTTTTTACATGTTAACCTTTTCATATATTGGTAGATTTGATTTGCTAATATTGTGTTTGATATTTTTGCTTATTAATTAAATTGAGTATAAATTTTCATTCTTGCAAAGGCTTTATCGGGTTTTGGTATTAAGACTAAGCCAGCCTCCAAAAATGAATTAGGAACTATCTGTTTTCTGGGATAGTATTATAAGAGTTGTAAAGCCATCTGGGCCTGCAGTTTTCATTGTGGGAAGGTTTTCAATTACAAATTCATTTTTTAAAATAGTAATAGGACTATTCAAATATAATCCTTCTTAAATCAGTTTTAGTGTTTTGAATTTTTTAAAGGAATTTGTCCATTTAATCTAAACAAAATTTTAGACATAATATTTTTCATAAAATCCTGCAATTATCTTTTTAATATAGCAGGATCTATAATGATGTCCCTTTCTTCATTCCTGATATTGACTACTTTTGCCTTTTTTCTCTCATTTTTTTCTCAAAGTCAATCTCAACAGGAATATAACAATTTTATTAGTCTTTTCAAAGAATCAGTTTCTGGCATTGTTGATCATTTTCACTGTGCTTTTTGTTTTCTATTTTACTACTTTCTTCTCTTTTCTATTCTCCATTTTGAGGATAATTTGTTGTTTTTTTGTCATATTCTTGAGGATGGATGTGTATATCAGATTTTCGGTCTTCTTTTCTAATATATGTGGTTTTGAACAGAATAAATTTTCCACTGAGGCAAAGTATTTAGGTGCATCTCACAAGTTGTGATAGATCATATTTTCATTGATGACTAGTAAAAATATTTCATAATCTCCATTGCAATTCCTCTTTGACTCATGGATTATTTTTTAATTATACTGCTTATTTACCAAACTTCATTTTTTTTTCATTATACCCATTCTTGTGGGTGTGTCCTGGCTTTGATTTAAATTTCCCTGATGAATAATGATGCTGAACATCTTTTAATTAATTTAGTAGCCATTCATGTCTTTAGAGAGATGCCTGTTCTATATTTTGCCCACCTTTAGTGGGGTTATTTTTTTATTATTATCGAGTTATGAGAGTTTTTATATATTCTGCATACAAGTACCTTATCAAAATAAAATTTTCAAATATTTTCATTGTCTTTTTACTTTCTTTTTCTTTAAAATAGTTTATGGTGATTCTAATGTCAGTTTGCTGAACAAAGGTTCTAGTGACATCTATGATATACTATGAAATTCTCACATGAATAGGTAGTTTTGGAGGCAAAAAACACTGGTCTAGCTGCTTACTGCCAACACTTACAGAAAATTCATTTATGCTGTTATTTATGTAACATTTTGTCATACTTTATATGTATTCATACAGACCTATTAAAAGATATCTGCTATAATGATTTCTGTACAATATGGTACAATTAAAATGTATTTTAGGGGCGCCTGGGTGGCTCAGTCGGTTGAGCGGCCGACTTCGGCTCAGGTCACGATCTCGCGGTCCGTGAGTTCGAGCCCCGCGTCGGGCTCTGTGCTGACAGCTTGGAGCCTGGAGCCTGTTTCGGATTCTGTGTCTCCCTCTCTCTGACCCTCCCCCGTTCATGCTCTGTCTCTCTCTGTCTCAAAAATAAATAAACGTTAAAAAAAATGTATTTTAAAAGAAGATGAAAGTTGTACCATTCATCACTCTTTTTTTTTTAATGTTTTTATTTATTTTTGAGACAGAGGTAGACAGAGCATGACCAAGGGAGGGCAGAGAGAGAGGGAGACACAGAATCTGAAGCAGGCTCCAGGCTCTGAGCGGTCAGCACAGAGCCCTATGCGGAGCTCGAACTCACCACGAGATCATGACCTGAGCTGGAGTTGGATGCTTAACTGACTGAGCCACCCAGGCGCCCCATTCATCACTCATTTTACCTTCTTAATGATATACTTTGAAACACAAAAGATTATGATTTTGATGAATTCCAACGTATCTTCCTTTTTATCACTTGTGCTTTCAGGTGTTATATGTAAGAAATCAGTGCCTAACTCAAGGTCACAAAGATTTACTCCTGTGTTTCCTTCTAAGAGATTTATAGTTTTAGCTCTTACATTTATGTCTATGATCCACTGTGAGTTAATTTTTGCATATAATGGAAAGAAAAGATTTAAATTAATTCTTTAGCATATGGATATCCAGTTCTAATAACATTTGTTAAAAAGACTATTCTTTCCCCATTGAATCATCTGAGCGTTATTGTCAAAAACCAATTATGAGTGTTTATTTCTGTATTATCAATTCTGTTGCCTTAATATATATGTCTCTCCTGTGCCAGTACCACACTGTCTTGATTTCTGTAGCTTTTCAATAATTTTTGAAACCAGGAAATGTGAGTCCTCCATCTTTGTTCTCCTTTTTCAAGATTATTTTGACCATTTTGGGTTTCTTGTATTTCCATGTGAATTTTAGCATCATGTGAATTTCTGATCAGCATTGCATGAAATCTTTAAGTCAGTTTGGGAAGTATATCCATATTAACAATATTTAGTTTTCTGATCCATGATCATGGGATAACTTTCTGTTTACTTAGGTCTTAATTAATTTCTTTCAATAACGTTTTCCAGTTTTCAGTGTACTACTCTTATGCTTATTTTGTTAAATTTATTTCTACATATTTCATTATTATTTTTTAATGTTTATTTATTTTTGAGAGACAGAGACAGAGCGTGAGCAGGGGAGGGGCAGAGAGAGGGAGATACAGAATCTGAAGCAGGCTCCATGCTCTGAGCAGTCACAGAGCCTGACACGGGGCTCAAACTCACGAACTGTGAGATCATGACCCGAGCCAAAGTCGGACGCTTAACTGACTGAGCCACCCAGGCGTCCCAGTATTTCATTATTTTTGATGCTACTATGAAGTGGATTGCTTTCTTAATATTGTTTCAGATTATTTATTGCTAGTGTATGGAAATATAATAGATTTTTGTTTATTGGCCTTGTATACTTCAACCTTCTCTGACGTTTTTCTTATTGGTTCCAATAAGTCTTTAGTGGATTTCTTAGGATTTTCTGTCTGCAGAATCATGTCATCTGCAGATATACATTGTTTTACTCTTCCTTTCAAATGGATGTCTTTTATTACTTTTACTGGCCAGTTTCCCTGGCTAGTACTTCCAGTACAATGTTGAATAGAAGTGGTGAGAGTATTTTTGTTCTGATCTTTTTTTTTTTTAACATTTATTTATTTTTGAAAGACAGAGAGAGACAGAGCACAAATGGGGGAGGGCTAGAGAGAGGGAGACACAGAATCCAAAGCAAGCTCCAGGCTCCAAGCTGTCAGCACAGAGCCTGATGTGGGGCTTGAACTCACGGACCATGAGATCATGACCTGGTCTGAAGTCGGCTGCTTAACCGACTGAGCCACCCAGGTGCCCCTGTTCTGTTCCTGATCTTAAGGGGAAAGCATTTAGCATTTCATCATTTAATATGTTAGCTGTAGGTTTGTAACAGATTCCTTTTGTCAGGTTGAGAAATTTCCCTTTAATCCCTAGTTTGTTGAGTGTTCTTATCGTGAAAAAGTGTTGGATTTTGTCAAATGCTATTTGTCCTTTATTCTATTAATATGATTTATTGCATTGATTGATTTTCCTATGTTAAACCAACCTTGCATTTCTGGATAAATTCCACTTATTCATGGTGTATAATCCTTTTTATATGTTGCTGTATTGATTTTACTAGTATTTCATTGAGAATTTTTGCATTATTCATAAGGGATATGGTCTTTAGTTTTCTTTTCTTTTGTCATTTCTGTTTTTGGTAACAAGGTATTATCAACCTCATAGATAGAGTTGGGAAGTGTATAGGAATGTTTCTTTTCATTAGGCATTTAGTTTGTTGGTATTCAGTTCATAGTATTCCTTTATAATCCTTTTTATTTCTGTAAGGTTGATCATGATGCCTTTTTTATTCCTAATTTTAGTCATATTTTTCTCGGTGGCTTAAGATTTATCAGTTGTAGGGCACCTGGGTGGCTCATTTGGTTAAGTGTCTAACTCTTGATTTTGGCTCAGGTCATGATCTCATGGTCATGAGTTCAAGCCCTTCATTGGGCTCCACACTGAACATGGGAGCCTGCTTGGGATTCTCTCCCTCTCTCTCTCTCTCTCTCTCTGCCTTTCTCCCCCACTCACATGTACACGCTCTCTCTCTCTTTCCCCCCAAATAAATAAATATTTAAAAAAATTGTCAGTTCTATTGATCTTTTCAAAGAATCAACTTTTTAAAATCAAATATAGAAAATTTGCATCCATTATTCTTTCAAATATTTTAAAATTTCTTCTCTCTATTCTCCACTGGGAGTCTAATAATATGTATGTTAGAACACTTGATATGCCTCACAGGTCACTAAGGCTCTGTTCAATTTTATTTTTAGTCTAATTTCTCTGTTTTATTTTAGTTAAATTCTATAGGTAGGCCTTCAAATTCACTTGTTTTTTTCTTCCACAATGTTTAGTCTGCTGTTAAGCCCATCTAGTGAATTTTTAATTTCAGATAATGTATTTTTCACTTTGAGAAGTTCCATATACACACCCACAATGAACAAAGGAATAGATGGGACAAACAGAAAACAAATAACAAGATGGTAAATCAATCTCTCATCTACCAAGAAAGAATGAAAGCTAGCCTGTTAGTCTTCTGCCAGAACCATTGGATGTCTGAATGTGAAATCAAATACATTCTAAATGCTTCCATCTTTTCATTTTACTGATAGGAAAACTAAAGTTTAGGAAGTTTTTGAAACTTGCCTACAGATAGGCAACTATTTCAGGGCTGAGCCAAGTCTAGGGCCAGAGCTCTTTTTACTAACATTAATACCACTTACATTTATTTTACCCTTCACAATTTAGGTAGCACCTTCTCATGCTTTTTGACCTTGTTTATTATGTCATACCACTCATCCTATGGAGATGGCATTTCCCACTTTTCTTTAGGAGAGAATCTTGGGAGATTTTTAAATATTTGTTTCTTAGAACGCCAGTGGTTCTGAAGCTGATTCTACCTTATGTTAAAAAAATTATAGGAAAAAAACCATAGCAAGTCTCCCTATGTTGTCCTACTGCAGGCCACACATTGGTAGTCACAAGAGAAATGGTCTTGTTTGAGAATTCCCATTCTGCCTTTGTCACTTCAACACAAAAGGGCTCAGAAGTGATCTTATACTTTCAAAGGGGCCTGGGATTGTTGGTAGTTTACTCTTTAATGACTCTCACTTTGATAAGGAATAGAAAGGTTGGGTTGTCATTCTGCATGTAAGTTTTTGCAGTGATTCCTTCAGAGTATGAAGACCTATTCATATTTCTTCCAAGAGTTTTTCCTTCTTTTTATTTTCCTTTTTTTGTAAGGTTACTATCTTAAAGTACATACACAGTTGTAGATATAATAAAAGATGAAATTGTATGAGGAAATCAAACAAAATATCTAAAACAACTCATCAGATATTAAAAATTTAAACTCAGGGATGGGGCATAAAATGATATATTCTTTTCAACCTGATGTAAAAGCTGTTACATACAGTCCAACTGTCTCAAAAATGGGAATGAAAAAGATAAGACACCAATTCAGTTGCAGAACAAAGCTGTAATCTTGGATTTACAGCTTTTAAAGTATTAAGAAATTCGCTGGCCATCTAATACCTTCTCCTGAGTAGGCCAAGGAGGATAATTTTAATTCAGTTGTTAATTCATCACACTGCTGTCTGGCTAGCAGTTCATGGAGAGACATGCTGTCATGTGAGTGTATCCAGTTTTTTCCAGTCCAGTCATAACATTTGAGCCTACTGGAAGGAGAAGACAACCAGATTCGCTTTTGGTCTCCCTGTTGATCATGTAGGTCCTCAGATCACAAGTTAAACCACTGGATAAATATCTAGTCAAAACTCCCAAATTAAATATGATCCTTAAACATGTAAAGTTTGTCTGCAAAGTCTTTAAAGAACTCTCCTAAAAAGTCCAACATGTCTTCTGCCAGTCGTTCACAGGAGTATCACCTAGAGATACTTGATCTCTCAAAGTTTCTGTTTTCCTTAAATACATCAAATGGTCATTTGGCTTTTTGATGTTTAGAATCTGGTTGAGGCAGAACAGGTACCAATTGGACTAGCTGTGGATGTTTGCAGCATGCAGTATCCCTGCTGACCACGCCCACTCCTCATCCACTTTCAGTTTTTATATATTAGCTCATTAAGGCTGCTGTAACAAAGTACCACAAACTGAGTGGTTTAAACTATATAAATCTATGATCTCATAGTTTTGGAGGCTAGACATCTGAGGTCAAATGTGGGTGGTACTGGTTCCTTCTGAGGGCTGTGGGGCAAGAAACTATTCCCTGCCTCTTGCTTAGCTTCTGGTGGTTTACTTCATTCCTTGGTTGGTAGAAGCATTGCCCTGATCTCTGCCTTTGTGTTCACATGGTGTTCTCCCTGTGGGTACATGTGTGTGTGTCTGTGTTCAAATGTCCTCTTTGTATAAGGACAAAGACTGGGGTCCACCTGACTCCAGTATGATCTCATCTTAACTAATTATATCTGCAACGACCCTTTTCCAAATAAGGTCACATTCAGAGGTACAGGTGGTGAGGATTTCAACATGTGAATTTTGGTGAGGACACAAGTCAACCCATAACTCTCTGCTGGGGTGGTTCTAGGGTATAGTTAATCCAGGGAAAGTTCAGCCCCACTACTAAGGGGTGCTTCCCAGAATAAGCTGTATAATCTCCAAAGACGCTCCCTTCTGGTTGGTCAAAGCTTGCCTATATGCTTGATCTGTGTGAGTACTGGGAATTTCTCAGCTTTTAACTCATATCATCCTTTGCTCAGCTTTGTGGATCCTCACTCTATGCGTCTATGGCCTGGTACAGAAGAGACTAGGTTTCTGGAGCTCTTTGCCCCATGGCTCCCTCCTTTCCAGAACTCTGTTCTGAAAATTCCAGCGTCTTCAGCCTTTACTAATTCTAAGTTCCATTTCTCTTTTAAGCAAGGCTGCCACCTCTGTCTGGAGTCTTTCTGTCTGTACAGCCCCAAAATCACTTTCAGGCAAAGCCAAGGTGATCAAGGATCCTATGCTACCTATATTTAAATGTCTGAACATAATTGTCTTATATCTTTGTTCCAGTTTTTTAGTTATTAAGTCTGGTCCTTCTTACACCATTGTACTCCAGGGCAGAAATTCAGGGTGAACTTTAAAAAAAAATTTTTTTTTAAACGTTTATTTATTTTTGAGAGACAGAGCATGAATGGGGGAGGAGCAGAGAGAGAGGGAGACACAGCATCTGAAGCAGGCTTCAGACCCTGAGCTGTCAGCACAGAGCCCGATGCGGGGCCTGAACCCACCAACCGTGAGATCATGACCTGAGCCGAAGTCGGACGCTTAATCGACTGAGCCACCCAGGCGCCCCTGGGGTGAACTTTTAAAAGCTTTTACTTTTATAGGGCACCTGGGTGGCTCAGTTGGTTAAGCATCCGACTTTGGCTCAGGTCATGATCTCCCCCTCCGTGAGTTCGAGTCCTGCGCCTGGCTCTGTGCTGACAGCTTAGAGCCTTGAGCCTGCTTTGGATTCTATGTCTCCCTCTCTCTCCACTCCTCCCCTGCTCACACCCTGTCTCTCTGTCAATATCTCTCAAAAATAAACATTTAAAAATAAAAGCTTTTACTTTTAAAGCTGAGCTATAAAGTCATCTGTGTTGTAAAATTCACAACTTTTAGAAGTCTTTGGAGGATCAAATACTGGGATGTGCTACTTGCTCAATATGGCCTAACTAAAAGGACTGCAGAGCCACCTTTGAGAAGCTCATTAATGACGTTAATCACAGATCTTCTCTCAGCCATAGCCTGTTTGTGTACGAGTAAGTAGGAATGTGTTAGTTTAGCTAAATTGGTTCTCAGGCCACAGGAGAAAGGTAAGTCATAGGAGACAAAGGGGTGGCATCCCTAAGCTTCAGGCAATCGCAGAGAAGCTTGGGACTCAGCTTCACCATATGAAGCTCACACAGCTGACTTGTTTGGTTTTTTGTTTGTTTTTTAATTTTTTTTAATGTTTATTTATTTTTGAGACAATGCGAGAGACAGAGTGTAAGCAGCAGAGGGGCAGACAGAGGGAGACACAGAATCTGAAGGGGGCTCCAGGCTCTGAGCTGTCAGCACAGAGTCTGACGCAGGGCTCAAACCCACAAACCGCAAGATCATGACCTGAGCCTAAGTCGGATGCTTCACCGACTGAGCCTCTCAGGAGCCCCCAGCTGGCTGGTTTTAATATTATGCACCATAGGCTGAAAAGAAATACATTTAAGTTTCTACCAAACATTTGAGTTCAGAACCACCAAATCATCTTAACCCAATTATCAGAATCTCCAAAATCTTTATAATGGAAAGGAGGAGAGGCCCCATACTTACTTATTTTATTTATTTATTTATTTATTTATTTATTTATTTATTTATTTATTTATTTTTCTAGCTTTAGAGCTAGACCAGGTTAGGTCTGAATTCTGTCTTCTTCAATCGTTAGCTATGTGAACTTCGGCAATCCCCTCTGAGTTTCCTAACTCCTAAAATGGAGATATTTATTTCATAGGTGGATTGTGAGAATTAAATAGGAACATGTGTCTACCATTGAAGCCTGAAGTATGACTGGCTCATGGAAAAACAGCTTGGGCTTGGTGTTGTGGTGGGAAGTTACTAGAGACCTGCACCCCAGCATCTGCTCCCCCAATGCCGTCTGGTGGTTTTTACCCATAGGCATGTATTTTCTAGAGCTTTTACTTCAGAATTAAAAAAAATTACACATACCCTTATTAAACGGAGATAGAGGCAGGAATAGGGTAAGTCAATACTTGTCATTTACATCTTTGAAGGGATTGGTTTATTAGCATGTTGGTTTAACACAGGTGTAGGGCACCTGCAGAATAAGTCTCTGAACTGCAAGACGACTCTAAGTGCATCAAAAATGAGCTTCCCTTACATCACAACTTTGCATAGGGCCGGCGCTCCCTGTGCAATTTTGCATAGAATAAATGCAGATCAGGCCATAGGAAACTTACCTATAAAAATACAGTCAATAAGAACTTTCATATACACATGAAATAAATCAGACTCACAGACATTTGAAATGGGAAGAAATCATAGAGATGGCAGTGAAATGATTAGCAGTTGTTTGGAGAGCTATCATGTCAGCAGACACCATTCTATTTCTTTTAAGGAAGTCTCCAAATCTACCTAAGGCGTCATAGGCACAGTCAGTGGATACATCATTTCCACTTTCCTGTTTTTCCATGGAAACAATGAAGAAATTATTCCTCATCCTACTTTCACTCCAAACACTATTTTTAGTGTCAGCATTTGCTATGGAAACATTCACTTAGTTCTTTCACCTAATGTCATATCATTTCACTGATAGAGACAAGGGGAGCCTCTCCAGCAGTTTCCAGAAGAGAGCATATGTTTTGGGTACCAAACAACTGCTTTATGAACATGTTTTTGTTTATAACTCAGTCAAAAATAAGGAACTGCCCAAATAGCGACAACGTTCCATGATTTTTTTAAAAAGTACATTTCCTTTTTTATATTTGTTTATATTTTATCTTTTATTTATAATCTGTCAAATGAGTAACATCTATCAAATGTTGCTAATTTGTTCTACTAAGAAGATCAGCTTTCTGTCAGAATTTTACTGGTGATTACCAGAGACTAAGGAAGCTACGGAGTGAGAGGTGGGCAGGTGCATAATACAGCCTCTTTTAGAGGCAGGTGTGAGGCGTAGCTCAGTCATCACTGCATAACCTGTGGCTAGTTGCCCAACGTGGCCCCCATACAGTGGGACTGAAAAACATGATCTCTAAGACCCTGGACAGATCTCGCCTTCCAAATTTGAATTTTAGTCACGTAGCACATCATGCTGAGGAGGCAAGACAAGCTCCAGGAAGCTCCATCTAAATGAAAATCGTGAACCGCATTGGGTACTCAGAAACACAGCAGTGTGTTCATTGGCAGAGATTATCACTCTTATTCAGTGCCTTACATTTATACTCCCACATTTGTTCTCCTTGCTTCTAAATTAGTCAGTGTAAAGACTTTTAAAAGATTAGCTGATTTAAAGCCACATTTGCAAAAGAAGCTATGTGGGCCAGCACATAAATCAGATATATGCTTGTTTTATCTCTCTGCCCAAAAGAAAAGTAGCAGTTTAGACTTTTTCTTCATAAGCTTAATTAAAGTTCTCATTTCTCTTATTTAAAATATGATTGCATACAAACATAAAATGGGGACTGTTATGGGCATTGTGCCAAAATAATCTTTCAGAGTCATCCCCAGTCCCGGAAGCTGATAACTGGGCAAACAAATATTTGTTAGGTTAGAATAAGACTTTTATGGAAAGTAACAATATTAATGTTAAAAACCAGCAAAACTATGATTCTTAGATGGCATAATGAACACTTTGTTTTAGAGGGAAGGACTAAAAATAAGTCTTACAAAATTTGGCCAGGTTAAAATCAAAAGTATTTTTGAGTTACCAGAAGATACTGTTTGGACATTTCTGAAAGGTCTCTAAATTGCTGAAAGGTATTAAATGGCTGCCCAAGTGTCCAAAATTTCAGACTATTAGTGTTTAGCATTTGTGGGAGGAAAAAAGTGGGAATGCCTGGAAGAGATTCAGCTAAGAGTCTGAGTCCCTTTAGTGCAGTTTGAATGATAACCTCCATTTGAAATATTAAAGTTCTTCAGCTGGAATTCAGCCAAGGCATGTTTAATGGGACCTCTGCTATAGACTGCGTCAGTAAGTAGGGATGGAGAAGTGGGGTTTCCAGTAATGAGTAAGGAATTCTAAAATAAATTTTGTATTAGTTTCCTATTGTTGCAGTAACAAATCACCATTAATTTAGTGGCTTAAAACAGCACAAATTAAAATTCTAGGGGTCAGAACTCTGATATGTGTCTCATTAAGCTAAAATCCAGGTGTCAGCAGGATTATGAATCCATTTCCTTGCCTTTTTGGGCTTATAAAGGCTGCCCACTTTCCTTGGCTTGTGGCCCCACACCTCCACCTTCAAAATCAGCAATATTGACCTGAGTCCTTCTCACACTACCATCTCTCTGGTCCTCATCCACCTCTCTCTTCCATTTTTAAGCATTCCTGTGATTACATCGGGCCCACCCAGATAATCTAGGAAAATCTCCCTATTTTAAGGTCAGCTGATTAGCAAACTTATTTCCATGCTTGGTAACTTTAATTTTCTCTGAAGAAGGAAGCAAAACCATCTGTTCAAAGGAGTATGATGGGGACAGAGAACACACGCCGCATGAGAGCAGATAGGGCTAGTTGCTCTGGAGAACAGGGGAAGAATCCACCCACAAACAAATAAAAGTATTGTCCAATTGTGTCCTTTGGGTCTTCTACCTCTGATTCAATCAGACTCTCAGACCCATTCATAGCCATTGACTCAGGAATTCCTCCTCTGGATCTCTCCTAAGGATATAATTATGAATGCAGACAAATTATCTACACAGATATTTGTCAAAGAATGGTTTGGAATACTTTGAAGTTGGAAACTGCACCAGGGAAATGGTAAAACAAATTATGATATATCTACATAATGGACTATTAGCCAGTTATTAAAATTTATTTTTACTTGGTTATATACTTGATTAACATACTTAGCTATCACATGGAAGATACTTGTGTTATAATGTAGTTGCAAAAAAAAAAAATCGGGACTCAGAATTGTGTATTTGGCTTCATCTCAACTATGCAGAAGACATTTGGTTTTGCAGGCTAACTCCAATGCCTTTTTTTTATAAAAGAAAAACTGGAAGGAAAACAATAAAATGGCAACAGTGATTCCTCTGGGGTTGGAATATTTCCTTCGTCCTTATTTTATGTATTGTCCCACTTGTTTTTCAGAGAATGCTTAAAGGTATTACAGCCCACATAAAACTGGAGACTATAAATGCTTGTGGTTTTGGATTGCATGGTTCTGTGATTTTCCTTGCATGGAAATTTCTGGCCATAGGAAGAGAGGAGGTTGATGCTGAAAAGCAAGGCAAGCCACAGACTAGGTGAAGGTATTTGGATATTTGTTCTCTCTCTCTCTCAATACATACACACACACACACACACACACACACACACACACACACACACACACATATATATTTCAAATACATGAATTATATCTAGAATATATAAGGAGTTCCTACCAACCTATAAATAAAAGATTGCTCAATAGAGAAGTAAAGGACATGAATAGGCACTTCACAAAAGAGGATATCAAAATAGCCAATGAAAAATGAAAAGATGCTTATCATTAGGTATCAGAGAAATGACTATTAAAACCAAAATGAGATACCACTACAATACCCATTGGAATGACTAAAATTAAAAGGCTGACAATACCGCATATATATTGAAAAGATATGAACAACAGAAATTTTACACTAATCATGGTAATGTAAATTGTTCCAACAACACCAGAAAAGTGTTTAGTAGTATTAACTAGTTACACATGCATGTGACCCAGGATTCCACTCTTGGGTAATACCCAGTAAAATTGCTTATGCCTACCAAAAACATGTATGAGAATGCTCATAGCAGATTTATTGTAGTAGCCCAAACATGGAAACAATCCAAATGCCCAGGAAGAGTAGAATGGGTAAAATGCAGGTATATCCATACAATGGAATACTACACAGCAATAAAAAGGAATGAATACACACAATAAAGATGACTCTCACAGACATCATGTTGAGTAACAGAAGTTAGACACAAAAGGGGTGCCTGGCTGGCTCAGTCGGTTAAGCGTCTAACTCTTGATTTTGGCTCAGGTCATGGTCTCATGGTTTGTGAGTTTGAGCTCCACATTGGGCTCTGTGCTGACAGTGCAGGGCCTGCTTATCATTCTCTCTCTCTCTCTCTCTCTCTCTCTGCCCCTCCCCCACTCTCTCTTTCAAAAATAAACTTTATTTATTTTTTTTTTACAAGTTACTTTATTTTTTATTTTTTTTTAATATGAAATTTATTGTCAAATTGGTTTCCATACAACACCCAGTGCTCATCCCAATAGGTGCTCTCCTCAATGCCCATCACCCACTTTCCACTCCCCCCCCCACCCCCATCCACCCTCGGTTTGTTCTCAGTATTTAAGAGTTCCTTATGGTTTGCCTCCTTCCCTCTCTGTAACTTCCGCCCCCCTACTCCTCCCCCCTGGTCTTCTGTTGAGTTTCTCAGGATCCACATAAGAGTGAAAACATATGGTATCTGTCTTTCTCTGCCTGACTTATTTCACTTAGCATAACACTCTCCAGTTCCATCCACATTGCTACAAATGGCCAGATTTCATTCTTTCTCATTGCCAAGTAGTATTCCATTGTATATATAAATCACATCTTCTTTATCCATTTGTCAGTTGATGGACATTTAGGCTCTTTCCATAATTTGGCTGTGCTGTTTGAAAGTGCTGTTATAAACAGTGGGGTACAAGTGCCCCAATGCATCAGAACTCCTGTATCCCTTGGGTAAATTCCTGGCAGTGCTATTGCTGGGTCATAGGGTAGATTTTTTTTAAAATTTTTTTGAGGAACCTCCACACTATTTTCCAGAGCGGCTGCACCAGTATGCATTTCCACCAACAGTGCAAGAGGGTTTCCGTTTCTCCAACTCCTCTCCAGCATCTGGAGTCTCCTGATTTGTTCATTTTAGCTACTCTGACTGGCGTGAGGTGGTATCTCAGTGTGGTTTTGATTTGTATTTCCTTGATGAAGAGTGACATTGAGCATCTTTTCATGTGCCTGTTGGCCATCTGGATGTCTTCTTTAGTAAAGTGCCTTTTCATGTCTTCTGCCCATTTCTTCACTGGATTGTTTGTTTCTCAGGTGTGGAGTTTGGTGAGTTCTTTATGGATTTTGGATACTAGCCCTTTGTCTGATATGTCATTTGCAAATATCTTTTCCCATTCCGTTGGTTGCCTTCTAGTTTTGTTGATTGTTTCCTTTGCAGTGCAGGAGCTTTTTATCTTAATGAGGTCCCAATAGTTCATTTTTGCTTTTAATTCCCTTGCCTTTGGAGATGTGTCAAGTAAGAAATTGCTGTGGCTGAGGTCAGAGAGGTTTTTTTCCTGCTTTCTCCTCTAGGGTTTTGATGGTTTCCTGTCTCATATTCAGGTCCTTCATCCATTTTGAGTTTATTTTTGTGAATGATGTAAGCAAGTGGTCTAGTTTCATTCTTCTGCATGTTGCTTTCCAGTTCTCCCAGCACCATTTGTTAAAGAGACTGTCTTTTTTCCATTGGATATTCTTTCCTGCTTTGTCAAAGATTAGTTGGCCATACATTTGTGTCCAATTCTGGAGTCTCTATTCTATTCCATTGGTCTATGTATCTGTTTTTGTGCCAATACCATGCTGTCTTGATGATTACAGCTTTGTAGTAGAGGCTAAATTCTGGGATTCTGATGCCTCCCACTTTAGTTTTTTTCTTCAATATTACTTTGGCTATTTGGGGTCTTTCGTGGTTCCATACAAAATTTAGGATTGCTTGTCCTATCTTTGAGAAGAATGCTGGTGCAATTTTGATTAGGATTGCATTGAATGTGTAGATTTCTTTGGGTAGTATTGACATTTTAACAATATTTATTCTTCCAATCCATCGAAAGAGTAAGATTTTATGAAACTTAGCATCTGTGATAAATTTCTCACAACTGGAACTTCCCAGGCCCAGCCAACACTAAACCAGGATTATTGAGTATTCCTATTTCACTAACCTGAAATACCTAAGTACAGATCAATAAACTGGCCCCACAGGATAAAAAGTATCTAAGGAAATGCATTCCACCAGGGAAAATATAGAATGCTCTGAACTTATTCTGAACATAAGTCCATTTGGTTTTATAATCTGCCACCTATTAAAAAATGTTGTAAAGATTTATGAGAAAACATTCAGAACCATGGAAATAAAGATATGATCTAAATGCAGAGCCTCATGACTGTTAGAATTGTCTTGAAAAGAGTTAATCACTAGTTAGAGCTGAAATGCACACTGCTGCTCGATTGTGTGAACAAAACTGTACCTGCCTGGATGTGTGGTGACAGATGATGCCATGTAAATAACAGGTAAGGAAGTAGGAAATATAAAAGAAAGCAAACAGGTGCTCAATGCCTGACTAAATGTTAATAGAATTTCTTAGAACAAAGCATCAACATCAAATGATGTAGATGAGAATCCCTGCCTGATCTCTAGACCACATTTCCAGACTCACATGAAAAATGGGATTATGATGGACCCCCTTTCAAATTTGTAAAAATTCAGCCCTGTATGTAGGAAATACTTAGAAATACTATGTAAATGTCAAGACTTTAGAGTCATATCTGGGCTCTGACACTAAGTCACAAGAGAAATTCAAATGGGGATCTTGGAAAGCAACTAGTATAGTACGATGTATAATAGGTACTCAGGAAATGATAGGTATCATGATCATATTTACATATTTGATCCATCTTCCTAGGTGCTAATCTTGGAGGAAGGAGGTGCAAGCCAATCTTATTTAAAATTTAAGAGTCAGGGAGATACCATCTTACATCTTGGTACAGAGATAAGTGTTGTTGGGGTGGGGGTGGGACACTGAGAAAGTTCAGTCCTGATAACTTTAATTTTCTCTGCAGAAGGAAGCAAAACCATCTGTTCAAAAGAGTATGATGGGGACAGAGAACACACGCCGCATGAGAGCAGTCAGGGCTAGTTGCTCTGGAGAACAGGGGAAGAAGCCACCCACAAACAAATGAAAGTATTGTCCAATTGTGTCCTTTGGGTCTTCTACCTCTGATTCAATCAGACTCTCAGACCCATTCATAGCCATTGACTCAGGAATTCCTCCTCTGGATCTCTCCTAAGGATATAATTATGAATGCAGACAAATTATCTACACAGATATTTGTCAAAGAATGGTTTGGAATACTTTGAAGTTGGAAACTGCACCAGGGAAATGGTAAAACAAATTATGATATATCTACATAATGGACTATTAGCCGGTTATTAAAATTTATTTTTACTTGGTTATATACTTGATTAACATACTTAGCTATCACATGGAAGATACTTGTGTTATAATGTAGTTGCAAAAAAAAAAAAATCGGGACTCAGAATTGTGTATTTGGCTTCATCTCAACTATGCAGAAGACATTTGGTTTTGCAGGCTAACTCCAATGCCTTTTTTTTATAAAAGAAAAACTGGAAGGAAAACAATAAAATGGCAACAGTGATTCCTTTGGGATTGGAATTACTGAGGGAGGGAGGGGCAGAGAAAGAGGGAGACACAGAATCCGAAGCAGGCTCCAGGCTCTGGGCTGTCAGCACAGAGCTCGATGCGAGTCTCAAACCCATGAACTGTGAGATCATGACCTGAGCCAAAGTCGGAGTCTTAACCAACTGAGCCACCCAGGTGTCCCAAATGTTTGTGGTTTTGGACTGCATGGTTCTTTGATTTTCCTTGGCAGCATGGAAAGGCCTTGCTGTAGGAACAGAGGAGTCTCATGTACAGGTGGGGTTTCAACCAGGAAGGCAGAGCAGGAGGACCAAGAGATGATAGCCCTGGGGGTGCGGAAGAGAACAGTTGGGGTAATATCCATGGGGATCAGGGCTGCAAAGGATACATGCTGTGCAGGTATGACTCTTAGGACAAGAGAACAAAGAGCAGAAGGTCCCTGGAAGGCGAAAGAGCAAGAGGTTCGGAAACAGGGAGCAAGACCAGGGTGGGAAAGAGATGGGAAGAGAGAGTGGGTACTGTAGATTAATGCATTTGAGGTAGATAGAGCAATCCAAGGTTGTGACGAATCACTATGGGAGTTGATGGATTAAGATATTATCAAGCAACTACTATGTAGCAGCACTGTGCTAAGTGCTGGACATGTAACAAAAATGTTCAAAACAGATACAGACTCTGCCCTCTGGGAGTCATGCTCTGCTGGGGCAGTTCAGTATGGAACCAAAAATGACCCCCTACAAAGTGTGATATGTGCTCTAAAGAAGAGGTGCAAGTGGGAAATACAGGCCAGAAAAAAAGACCAAAGGAACTGAAACTCAAGTTAAAACCTGAAGGATGAAAGGGGTGAGGGTAACGTGAAGGGCAGGGGCAAAGCATTCCAGGAGAGGGGGCTGCTCAAGCAAGCACATCAAAGGAGGTAAGAAGTTGAGCTTTTTGGAAACTGGAAGAAGAGCAGTTTGGCTGCTGTGCGGTGAGCAGATGGTGGCACTGAAAGGAAGTCTATGAAAGACATGGGCAAGGAACAGACCAGACCCTCTTAAGGGATTTGGATTTTCTCCTGACTGGATGGAAGCTACAGAAGGGCTTTGAAAGAGGGAAATGACATGGTCACTCATGATTACTGGAAGAGATTGGGAGGGACAGGGGCTGAGATCTGGATACTGCTGGACAGCCAGCCAGTGGAGAAAGTCCCTCAGGAATAGGGTTCATGTGGCCTCTGACTGTGAGGTGGTTCAGTTTGACCCCTGTCACCAAGACTCACCGGGCAATAGGCCTCTTGTCATGAGAAGGATAGTATCGCTTTTTCCTAGATGGTTCCTGGCTGTTCCTTGGCTCTAATTCTCTGCCCAGGTAGGGATGCCTATACCTATGGGGTCTGAATTTTTGGAACCCAAAGAAAGACAGGCAGTTTGTCTTATGAAGATCCAAGAGCAGAATCCTGGGATGAAACACTAGACTTAAATACTGTTGTTTTCTGATAATTCCATAGGATTCCTCTTCTGGAGTGTGGGAAGGGCTACTCCTCCTTTCTTTTCTAAACTAAAAGGCAGTTTTCAGTTTGCAGAATTAGTTGCCACTTTTAGAAAGGCAGCCTGTTTTGGTGCTGAGGGTGCAGACTGGGGGTTCAAATCCTAGTTCTGCCACTACTTCCTGCATGAGCACATTACTTGCCATTTTCATGCCTGAGTCTTTTCATCCACAACATGGAGATAATAGCAGAACCTCATGTGTAAAGTGGGGGTAATGGCTGGTCTCAGCTCAGGGTTCTTCTGGGAACTGAATGATTTAAACGAGTGATTAATTGCAAATGGCTTAGAACAGTGCTTGGCATTTGATAAAAATGTGTCCCCAGATGAGGTGCAGTATACTTAGAAATAGTATAGTCTTTCTTTTGCCAGATCAGTGAGGTTCTCAGGGATAGCTGTAAAAGGTTTCCTGAGACTTGGAGAGGGAAGGAGGGAGGGACAGAAATAAAACAACAGCTATGCTCTTAGCTTTATGGTTGTCTGTACAGGCTTCTAGAAACTGTACATGGTTCTCATTTTCCTTTGAACCTTTAGGAAAGCCTTGCTAATATTTTTAGACTTTTCTCCACCCAGCTTCAAGGTTTGGTCCAAGAAGCATTAAGGAGGGAAAGAATTCTCTTGAGCCACATGGCAGGGCCCTGGGGACTGGAGTTCTCAGCAAGAAGGTGCAAGTGCCTGGGAGGTGGGAGAGGGGACATTTTTAAAGGATGAAGGTGACTGCTCTACTAGGTAACAGATAATTTCCCATTTCCCTAACCTATTCACATAGTTCCCTACCACTTTTTAAAAAATGTTTACTTATTTTTGAGACAGTGCGAGTGGGGAAGGGTCAGAGAGCAAGAGAGACAGAGAGAGACAGAGACAGAGGATCCAAAGTGGGCTCAGCAGCAGCAAGCCCGATGCAGGGCTCGAACTCACCAACCATGAGATCATGAGATCAACCAACTGAGCCACCCAGGTACCCTCCCTAACACTTTCTATTTTGGATGTTGACACCATGTTCGTTCTTTCTCAGCCTTAGCTAATCACCAAGAACTTTGGCTTTTGTTCTCTCAAAACCAACAGTAACTTCAAAAGCCACCCACAGTGCACGCAAATAAAGCTAAAGGCTTAAGATAGTCTGGAACAAATAAAATTCTAAGGTGGAAAGGTGACTTACAGAGTCGATAAATATTTAGTAGTTACAACCCCCAAAAATGTGATTTTGAATAGGAAGGAGCAGAGACTTAAGGTGAGAGAAGGGTGTGTAGATTTGCTTATAGTTGTTCAGTTTAGTTTGAGGATTTTGAAAAGAGGACACACACCAAAGTCATTGTCCTGAGGGTGATGAGTCATCTATTTTGAATGCAGGTGATTAACTTGGGGTCTGTAGACTGATTCCCAATATATATTTATTGCTTTCATGCAAGAAATTTATAAAGCTCTTAACCATCAAAACGGTGCCTTTAAGCAAATAGCTTGTGCTAAAAGGATTATAAAAAAATTTTAAAGGCAACTTCTCTTTATATGCTCAAGTGAGTGGGATGTGTCTTTAGCCTTTTTTCCCTGTCTCTTCTTGTATTTGGGATTTTGATCCCACTTAAAGCCAAAGGTGTAGAATGCCTCTTCCAGGGTTCTACCCTGGCTCTTCTGCAACTAGTCGTGCAGACGTCGGCTTCTCGGGTCCTCAGTTGTCCGTCAGGATGTGGTGCAGATTCCGGGTGGTCCCCACATAACAGCGCCGTCAATGATAATTCAGACGTCAGATAACACCCTCTGAACGTTAACTTTTTCTCTTCTAGCTGGAGTGTGAAAGTTTCTCGCGTGTAAGCTGTAGTGGCCTAGGTCTCTGCGGGGATACAGTTCACGTTCATCTTCCTCCTTGCAGGAAAAGCTCCCTGCTCTTGCTCCCTGCAATCAGCAGACCAAGACTTCCATGAGGGCTCTTTAGTTGATTAGCTGAGCGACCACCCGAGGCCAGCACGTTTCCTAAGACGATCTCCTTAAAAGGACCAGCCTGTCTTTAAAAGGAAAAAAAAAGGGGGGGGGGGCAGGGGGTAGCCAGCGAGCCTGAGAAGTCATCAGCAGCCTTTCTTCCCACACTTGCGGTATCACAACAATGATTCACCTCAACACAGGGCGGCAGCTTCCCTAATTAGCCTGGAGACGCTCCGGACCCACACGGTTATAAAAAAACAACTTTTACTTTTATTCAAATGTACAGTTCCCACCCACTGCGCCCACTCCCTCCAGCCCCGGGCCCGCGGGCCGCCTGCTTTGCCGGGCGGATCAGGAGTCCCCTAGGCCCCGCGCCGTCGGGCCGCGAAGCCCCCTGGTGACCTGGAAGGTTGAGCCTGGAGTTGGGGCCGAATCCCTCTCGAGGGTATTCAAGTGAGCCGGAACGTGAACGCCTCGTCCTCCAGGCCCGTCGGGGTCGCTGGTGGACCCCGGCCTCGCCAAGGTAGGGGTGGCCTGGCCCGGAGCCCCGACAGCGTCGCCGAGTGGGCCGGCCAAGGCGGGGCGGCGGGAGCAGCCGCGGGGTGCGCAGGGGTCCCCGCCCGGCGCGTGGGGACAGCCTGGGCCCGCCGGCGCCTTCCCCCACGAGCTGTGGGCAGCGACTCAGGCTGTTGGGTGGCGGCGGCGGCGGCGGGAGCGGCGCGCCGCGGGGGAGGTGCGCGCGGCGGCCGCGGGCGAGCGGAGCCGCGCGGCGTCCGCCCCCGCCGAGCCGAGAGGAGCCGAGCGGAGCCGGCGCGCCCGGGGCTGGGAGCGCGCGCCGAGGCAGGCTGAGGGCCGGCAGCGGGAGCGTCGCGCCCGCGCCTCGCTCTCAAGACCCCGACCAGGGCCGTGGCGAGGCCAGCTGACACCTGCTGCGTCGGGCCGCGGGCCGCAGCGTTCCCGCGCGGGTGCCGGAGCGGTTTCGGGCGGGGGCCGCCGGGCGCGCGCGCCCACGGCAGGAGCGTTCCCCGCACGCTGCGGACGGTGTTCCTCCAGCGCTTCGCCGAGCCCGGGCCACGCTCCTGAGCCAGGTACCCGGGCGGTCTGCAGCGGGCTGGCCTCGAAGCGTGCGTGGGCTGGCGACCGGTGGCGCGGGGAGACCTGGGCGGGGGCGGCGCGGACCCAGTAGCGCCCCGACGTCTGCCCAGGTGTGTGGCCGGCCAGGGCAGAGCCCACGCGGCCAGGTGCCCCTCGGACTGGGGGTTGGGGGGGTGGGGGGGCCGCGTGGGGCAGCGCGGGCCTGGGCGGAGATGAGCCAGACACGCTCACGCAAGTGCCCAAAGTTTCCCTTTGCTCACTTTGCTGGACTTAACTTTGAATTGTGAGGTGAAGCATAGCAGTTTCAAGCTTTAAGAGGGAAGTCGATCTTGCTGGGTCTGGATCGTTAGTATACGAAGTATTTGTGCCTGCTGTCTCTAAAGGCCATGGCAGGAGAAATTAGTGGACAAAGTCACTAAATGCCTTTTTTATGTGTTAGTTAATGGTTTATTTGTAGACAGGTTTTAGGCTTCGGTTACAAGCCACCAGTAAGGGATTCTGGGTTCCATGTAAGAAATATTCAAATTGGGGGGCGTTGTCTTAAAAAAATTATAGTTGACATGCAATGTTGTATGAGTTTCCAGGGTATGATTTGACAGTTCTATAAGTTACGCAGTACTCACCACAGTGTTCAAAATTTTAATCAACAACATATATCTTGAACAGATGCTTCATATCTGGCAGGGCTTTAATTTGAGGTTAATAACAGCATAGGTAGTTACTCAAATGAGCTAACATTTGGCTTTGAAATGCAGGGAAAAAGGAATGCCACCGTTTGAATCGGACTTGTGTAGGTACAGGCTGACAGCTGGCATCGTGTCACTGCTGAACACTTAATTTTGAGCCAGGAAATCTCTCCAGTGAGAGACAAGCAGCTGTGTGATCTTTTTAGAGGATCACCCCATACCTTCTCAAGCTATCTTAAAATATCCTCCCTTATTCAAGCCTGCAAGCTTTCTTCATTTACATAACGCAGGCAGTGGACCATGGAATAGAATCTATTTAGACCCCTGGTATTCAATCTGGAACTCAGTCACCTCATCCCCCACACACCTGGAATTATGGAGCAGGGGGGTCACTCCTGAGAGCCCTTTGAGGTTATAAAATTGTGGGGGGAAACATCTGGAGAGGGCCCCGCAGTGGTGTCTGGGATCCCTGCCTTTGGGAGCTGGTGGAGAAGGGTTGAACTGGCTGGCTTCCTGGCTCTGCCCCAGTCCTGTGCTGAGCCATGTTGGAGCCTGAGGCAAAAGGAAAAATCACTAATCTGGATCCTGTCTTTAGTTAAAATTGTAATATTTAGCACGACATAGATTTTGTGTTTATTTTGACGTTTTAAAACACTGCATTAAGACGTTTGCCTTGTGGAGCTTTTGGTCTCCCTTTAAATTTTGCATCTGAGGTGAATGCCTCACTTGCCTCACCGTAGTTCTAGACCTGCCTGTGAGTCCAGGTGCTTAACTTCTGCAAGCATCAGTTTCCTCACCTATAAAATAAAAAAAAAAGTAGACCCTCCATGGATGCTGTACAACTAAAGCGTAGCATCTGGCTGTTTACATAGGACTAGGCATATGGGACCCATGAAAGGGTGGCTGTCCTATTTGTATTTTCCCGAATTTTCCTGAGTTTTGGTTTGCACTCAGCAAAATGGGAGTAATAATAGCCAATTCACAGGGATGCTGTCAGGGTTAAATGAGAGAATGTGTGTGAAGGCGCTGGCCCTCCTGGAGGGTAAGTTTTCTGTGATGGCTTGGTGGGCCCCGGATTTGCCTTGCAAGGTCACAACCACTTGTTTTCCCCTCTGGACGTTAGCCTTGTGCCTTGTCATGCACAGACACTCATAAATTCTGTTTGTGTTGCATTGAGACCCCACAGAAGCTTTTGAATCAAAGTAGAGATGTTTCTTGCCCAGGACTTATTTTGGAGTGGTGAAGTTCACCAGCCACAAGTTGTAGTTAGCAAAATGTTTTATAAATGAACTTAATTTTGCTACTCCAAACAAACAACTTTGGTTCCCTTTTGGTATATTTAGTCCTTGTTTATGATTGTGATTTTCCTGAGCCTAAGTCAAGTGATATTATCTCAGTCACTAGCTTAAGGCAGCTTGGTCCCTTGAGAGTCAGTCTCTCAGTCTCTCTAGGTTACTCTTGGGGGCCCCTTCTCCCCACAGGTGGTCTCTGGGCACCAGGACAAGGTTGGCATCATGTAAAGGTGTGTGGGAGAGTGGCCTCTTGCTGGCCTTCTATTCCTCTTGCTGATGCATTTCCCATCACCACCACTGAGCCTTCTTTCCCTCCTCTACTGAGTGTGATCCAGCTGGGTGTCACTGGGGTGAGCTACAGCTGGGACCTGGCTCCTGCAACTGGCTGTGAGGTCGGCACACTCTGGCTCTCTTCTAGGTCTCTCCTGGGCACCCGAGAAACTGCCCGGATCATGTGGCACTATGTTAGGCTTCCATTTCTGCTCTACTGTGTGGTCCTCAGTGTTCCCAATAGGAAGCAGGACAAAAACTTCCCATGTTTTGTGTTCCCCTCAACCTTCCATGGATTTTTCTTCCCTCACCACCTCTTCTCTAGGTGGTGCAAAGCGGTGGGGGGGGGGGAGGGTGCTCAGTCCCTTCAGCTTCCCCTTTTCTTAGTACTGGAAGAGTGTTTTTTTTTTTAAGATTTTATTTTTAAATAATCTCTATACCCAACATGGGCTCAGACTTACAACCCTGAGGTTGAGTTTCATGCTCCACTGACTGAGCCAGTCAGGCACCCCAAGAGCTTTTTTTTTTTAACCTGTGGGGCAAGAGTCTTAAGTCATATCTTCTGTTCTCTGTGCACTATGACTTAGAATAAAAAAAGAATTAAACATCATCTCACCTCCCCACACCCCCCCACCTTTGAAAAATCAGATGCATCCTTTTTTTTTTTTTAATTTTTTTTAACGTTTATTTATTTTTGAGACAGAGAGACAGAGAATGAACGGGGGAGGGTCTGAGAGAGAGGGAGACACAGAATCCGAAACAGGCTCCAGGCTCTGAGCTGTCAGCCCAGAGCCCGACGTGGGGATCAAACTCACGGACCGCGAGATCATGACCTGAGCCGAAGTCGGAGGCTCAACCGACTGAGCCACCCAGGCGCCCCCAGATGCATCCTGATGAGGTGGGAAGGAGGCAGGGAAGAACAAACTGGGAAAATAGGGAAAAAGTTCCCTTCCTCTCCCTGCTCTCCGTCTTTCTGGCCACGCTGACCTGGGTTATGGGCACTGGACTTCTTAATACATGAAAAAGACTGGGAAAGATATAGAACCTGCTGGAAATACCAGTCACAGGCTGGGAGGAAATGGGGAAAGAGCAGCTTTGAAGCTTTGTTGGTGGGTGGGAGAAGAGACTAGTTTTCTGCTACACATTACTGAGTCCAGCCCAGTAAACCAGTTTCAGGTGGATTAATGTCTTTCAAACCATTACCCCCTATTTATGCTGCTGTTTCTTCATCATCAGAATGATCCACTGTGTGCTTTGCATTTACTAAAAGCATAAGAGAAACAGAAAAATCCAAGTCATAATTAGTTGCTTCTTCAGGGTGCTTAGGAATTATTTGAAGAATAAGATTAGCCTTTAGGAAGTCTAAAGCTGTAAACCCAAGCTCTGGGTTTTGTTTTCACACTCAGTGGTTGGAAGGTGAAGTGGTCAGGGAAGGCTTCTTGGAGGGGGTGACTTTAAGTAACATTAAGACTTTGCCACATGGATGTGAGATGAAAGAGAGCTTTCCATGAGAAGGAGCTCTTGAGTGCCTAGAGACAGAAAGGCCTTCCCAGGGGTGGCCTTTCAGGATGTGCTCATGGCTTGACCCTTCTTGGTGTCATGTTTATCCTTTTTGTTGTCTAGGTACCTGTAAACACTGGCACAGTTACTGTCATCTGTAGGTAGGACAACAGGAGTGGTCAGCTCTCTAAATTCCTTGTGTTTTCCCAAACTAATGGAAATCAGAGGTGTTTTCATCTACCCTGTTTTCTTAGATATTTGCACCTGGAAAATAATTTCAAACTTTTGGGTCAGGTCAGTGGTCCTTGAGATATGTTTGTGATTCTGATGAGTTAGTTACCTTGGAATTCTTTGTATTGCTTTAACGTGCTATAACCCATAATTCTGAGCTCAGTGGGTCATGAACCAGAAGATGCCATGTGAGTACTCATGGAATTTAGTGGCTAATAGACAGGGAACAGTGAGACAGGTGTGACCATGCACCCAGGGGCTCCTTCTCATTGGTGTCAACCCCTGACTCCATGCAGACACTTGTACTTTTCAGATGCAGATTCCTGGTAGGAAGGACTCTCAAATATTTTTCTTATGATTAAGGTATCTGTGAAAAGAAATTACAGAAGATCTTTTTGAAAGGTGAGGAGTAGACAGTTATTTAGTTGCTCAAGCCTCTTCCTATCCCTGGTGTGTGAGGCTAATTTGTAAATGTATGAAATTTGAGAACTTCTGGAATACTTGGCCTCACATCTGAGGTCCATTCACCAGTCTCTGCATCCTTTCTGACCCCCAAATTCTCGTGTTTGTGGGAGGCAATAGAAGCATTAGCTGTGGTGTGCGATTTTCCCAAGAAACTGCTCTCTGAATGTGGCATATGAAAATGTCAGAGGTGTTTTGCTTTCTTAAAGTAAGTGATCCAGCCAAGGGGGGCAGTCAGGGCGCTGGTTTCAGCTGTGGCACTTAAGAGTCCCTGTGACCTCAGGCACCCCAGAGAATGGGGGGGGGGGTTTACTCATATGCACACACACACACACACACACACACACACACAAGCATTACTTGAGGTATTGTATCAGCAGAAGAAATGCTTCATAAATTATTTATGACTATTCTTCCATTTCCTTTCTTAGAACGTGAAGGGTACTTATTATAATTCCCAATTAGGACCCCTAATAAAGTACCCTACAGCAATAAAGGGTCCTTCTGCATCTGAGATCTGATGGCATTTAAGGAAAATGAGCAAATGTGCTACAGAGTGACCCTGAGAAAAGTTAGTGGTAGATGTCATGTGGGGAAAGGCCTTGATGCAATTTAAAGCACACAGTGAGAAGTGAGGGGAAAGCAATGGGAAGGGTAGCACAGGTAGGATAGGGTGAAAGTGGGTGGAAGACCTTCAGCATCTGGGTCCTGGGGTACACTGTGGTCATGGGCTCCATCTCTCTCTACAGCATTAGCTGTCCCTGCTAATATGTGGTTACAAGGACCAGTTAAAGTACTAGCGGAAGGGCCATAGATGGGACACACACACACACACACACACACACACACACACACACTTGTTCTATTGGTGAGACTCGTAGGGACAATTCTGCCCTGCCACATCTGTGGCTCCTCAGCGAGCCTGATGAACAGCCATGGATTAGAAGATCAGAATGGGTGTCACCAATGGGTAACCAAATTGCAACCAATATTAGGTTTCTCTTATATATTTAATGTTATACATAAGAATACGTCATGAATATTTAGTACCTTTTCAGCATTTAGTGTATCATGAATATTTACTGCCCAGCTACTTTGGGTATATTTAGTACCTCATGAATATTAGGTATCTCTTGTCCTTCCACACCTTTCTGTCTGTTTGATATACACATGTTCTCTTTACTGAGTTTTATCTATACTAAACATATCTTATAAGTCATCCATCCCCTTTGCTGTCTTTTCTTTAGAACTGAATATTCTCAAATAACATGACAAATGTACATTACACCAGCCTAGTCTCTTAAAATAAATTTCCAGGTTGTATATATTTTTGTGAAGCCATTGTCCTATCAGGATGGGTGTCTGAGGTGTGTGGGGGCCTCTGGGACCGGGTGTAGGTCTGTATAGGCTGATAAAGCTTGCTCATGTGCACTTCAAGTTTGCAGATGGACAGTGAACTGTGTGCTCAGGGCTGGTTTCTGCTCTTGGCCCCTCAGGAAAGAAGTGACCATGGGAGAATGTCCATCCGAGAGGCTATACCTGTTGTTTTGAGCCTTGCGCAAGCTGGTCTCAACTCTTAGCTCTTTTTGGTTGGGTGCAGCTGTGTGGCCAGGCACAACATCTGCACCAGCAGGGACAGGGACAGGGACAGGGACAGGAGCATTGGATGTGGGGTCACAGTTCACCTGGGGCCTAGGCTCAGCCCTGGGCCTCTTGAGTTCTCCTCCCTGGTCTGCAGCTGATGTGGGCAATGCAGAGCTGCTCTGGAGCACCATCCCCTCTCTGCACCTGCTGTTCCAACCTGTGTCTAATACCACACTCCTGGTCCAGAGGTTCCATCATCTTGCTTTAATACATTAATTACTCCCCATTTCTTCCCCTCTATTCCCTGAAAAGTGGTAGCAGGAACTTTTTCATGGGTCCTTTCTGCATGGACAATTTGTGACATGGAAGCGACAAGCGCGAACCCTGCTGATGGAAATGGGGAGGAGGATGGGATTTGGGGGCGGGTCAGGCCCACGCACTGGACATCGTACCACTTCACCTGGTGCTTTGTTCTCTGTGAACTGGGCTTATTTCCTCAGGAACTGAAGTGGTCACGTATGTTTGGATGGTTGCTGGGTGGCAGCTGCATGCTCCATTGGAAATCAGATCTTTAAATCACCATGTATTAGCGTTTCCAGTATACCGTCTGGGTGAAACAGGCTCTTCACGTGCAAACACAAAACATTTTGCAGATCTGAGTCACTGTTTTCTGAGGCTTGGCCTGTGTCATCTTGTTTTCATCATGGCCTCCATGAGCAGAGATGGTTCTTTCAGCTGAGGTGTTCGTGCTAGCAAGGCTTCCCTGGTACCACGTTTAGAGCTGAAATTACTGGTTGTGTTTCATGGGCCCTGGGGCAGCCCAGAGGCATCCCTCGATAGTGGAGGAACCACTGCAGGCAAGACTCTGCCAGGCCAGCAGGCAGGGAAGGCCCAGAAGGTCGTGAACTTGGCGTGGGGCAGGCCTGCCAGCCGCCCAGAATGCCGACCAGACGTGTGATTTGGCTCGTCGCAGTCAGGCTGCTCCTTGGCTGCTCCCTTGTGTGGCACAAGGCCAGGTGCGGCACAACAGACTGGCTCCACCACGAGGCAAAGCCGGGGGCAGAACATGAGTGGGCGTCTTGCTAGATCTGGGGGCACGTCCTCCCAAATTTTTGTCTGTGCTATACCGAATATTCATGTGTGTGTGCACGCAAAAGTACCTGTTTAATATGAAGAGGTAATATCTACATTGTTTCGTGCTGCCCTTGCTTTCTTTCTTTCTTTCTTGTATATGTCTTTATTTGAGAAAGACAGAGAGAGTGCGCACGCAAGTCGGGGAGGAGGAGAGAAAGAGGGAGGGAGAGAGTCCCAAGCAGGCTCTGCACTGTCAGTGTGCAAAGCCCGATGCAGGGCTTGAACTCACGAACTGCAAGATCATGACCTGAGCTGAAATCAAGAGTCAGATGCTTAACCAACTCAGCCACCCAGGCGCCCCTGCCTTTTCAAAATTAGTATTGTGTGTTGAGTCTCTTTTCCACATTGCTAGATATTCTTTCTTAGTATTGGTTGTGTGGCTGTGAGGAGCTCCCATAGGATGGGCAGGCCCAGCCTACTTAACCCAAGTCCTCTGTTGGATCGATGTCTACTTAAATTATTTTCAACCCTTAGCCACTTAGTAATGGTAGGACGGTGAACATCTTTGTCATGCTTATAATCCAAACATTTGTCTGGTTGGTTCCTTCCAAGTACTATCTCATAAGTAGATTTCCTGTGTATGTACATGCCTCCTCCTTTAATATGCCCTGCCTGGAATAATTTTTTTTTTCACACCAAGGTGTGTGTGTGTGTGTGTGTGTGTGTGCATGTGTATATGTATGAGAGAGAGAAATTTCCCTCCTCTTGGCCAACAGTGTCTTCAACATCTGTGTTATTCAGGATTTGCTCAAGTTAGTTTAGGCAGAAGAGGATTTAATGCAGGAAATTCAGGGCCAGCAGAATCATTGGAAGCTTGGCCCTTGGCCAGACCTACAGGAGTGACCCCCAGAACAACACTGCAGGGCTGGCTGGACAGAAGCTGCTGCCTCCAACCCCAGACCCATTCCGTGGAGGGTCCCTCCTGCTCAGTGTACATCCATGAAGCTGGGGACAAGGCTGTGGGACTTCCACACCCTTCTCCCCGCATGGAAAAACCTTATGCTTCTGCGGAGGTGGTGGTGTCTGTTAGCAGGGATGCACAGGAGACTCTTCCACGTGGGGAGCCTGGCAGGGAGGGAGGCTAGGAAGTCAATTTATGAACTATATTTCTCCTTGGTTTTCTAGCCTCTAGCAGGCAGTGAATAAGCCAGGGAGTGTCAACAGAATCTCAGCCTTTATTTGTTTTTCTAATGTTGTCCTTTTAGTGTTGTATCTGAAGCAGGCAGAGGTGAGGTTCACAGAATGTAACCACAGGTATGGTGATGGGCCTGGGTCCCTGTCTCACAGAATCAGTTGTTCTGCTCTCAGAGAAGGCCCAGAATCTTTCACGGATAAGGTTTTCATTTCAGTTGCCTTGGACATGAGCCCCAGTCCCCTTCCTACTCACTCTTAGAAACCAGATTAGAAGCTTCTCCAGCCTGAGCTTTGTTCAGATAGGTGACAAAACAACATGAAGCCATGTACCAATAGTTCCTGCAGACTTGCCTTTTCTATGAACCATGTATTTGAAAATCAGATCCCTGGAGACCTGCCTCAGTGGGAAGGGTGTGGGTTGTCTAGTTGTTTTCTCTTGACATTGGAGACCCTTTGCTCTCTCCCCCTTTCTTGGTGGTGTCGTGTTAATGTTGAACAGCCCTGTTATTAGGCATGGGGAGGAAGCAGGAGTTAGCGTACTGTCAAGTTAAGACTCAGATTTTTTTTCATGAGCCATAATTGATCAGCAGTCAATTTATGAACTATATTTCTTCTTGCCTCTCCAAACAGGCTTTTGTGCATAATTACTGTGAATTCAGGTGTCTGTATAGTGCCAAGTTCCCCCTCTGAGTGGATTACTGCATTTTCAGTTGTTCAGGAAAAGCATTGCTGAGGAAGGGTTCCAGGAAAGACTGTGTCTTTAGCAACCCTCAGCCCATGGGTGGCCCATGGTGTTTTGGTGACTGTGGGGGTCAGCTACCAACCTGATATGCACACCTTTCTGGCCCTAAACAGGCCCTCCACCCCTTACAGTAAATTTTACCCTTCAGAGATTGACTATTTAAAGCAACCTGATGGTCCCTAACTCAAAGCTCTGAGGGAGATGCTGGGGGTGAGGAAAGAAGGAGCCCAGCTTCCTCCCAACTCCAGATGGGATGTGACAGCCTTTGGGACCAGTTCTTGGAGGGTCCAAAAGATCATTATTTTAGAGACCCATCAGAGAAACCCATATCTTTTACAAAGGAGAACGTATTGGTGATTTGATATATCCCAAGTGATTCACTTCGGGTTTCAACAGCACCTTCCTTCTGTAAATTAAAAATAGAACTTGACAGAGCCGGTCACTATACGGTAAAACCTTGGTTTGCGAACACAATTCATTCTGGAAAACATGCTTATAATCTAAAGCTCTTGTATATCAAAGCGAATTTCCCCATAAGAAATAATGGAAACTCAGATGATTCGTTCCACAACCCAAAAATATTCCTGTAAAAATGATTACAATACTGTAATATAATATAAAGAAAATACAAAATATAAAGAGAAATAAACAAATTAAGCTGCTCTTACCTTTGAAAACCTTCGTGGCTGATGTGAGGGAGATGAGAGAGGAGGATTATTGTGTAGGATGACTTTTACTATCACTAACGGAATCACTGCTGTCTGTTGGCTCAATGGAATCTTTTTCTGTATGGAGGCAATTGAATAGTCTCACATTGATATTGACTACAGTACAATATTAATAAGCACTTGTCATATACTGTATTTAATGTAACTGGCAATAGGTAGTAGAGGAAAGGGTCTGTATCTGCAGGAAGCCTGACCTAGAATGAAACAAAGCATCCCAAGCTTACTCGTGTATGGAAAAGCAAAGGACAGTTCATTGGTGCTTTGAAGTGACAAAAAATACACTAGTGCCAGTTGTGGGCACTCTCCAACGTTCTAAAAAGTCACTGATTTCTGCCAAACACTGGGGCCTGAGACAGAGCATCCTAGCATGGGAGATCACCTGTAATCCCACAGAGAGAGAGAAAGAGAGAGAGAGAGAGAGAGAGAGAGAGAGAGAGAGAGAGAGAGAGAAAGAGAAACCATTGGCTCAGTTGTGATCATGTGATGTTTGGCATCACATTCTGCTCATATCACAAGACATTGCTCATTTATCAATTTAAAATTTATAGAAATATTTGCTCATCTTGCAGAATACTCTTAGAACAAGCTACTTGTAATCCAGTACTATACTTACTACCTGTTGAACACTGGGCACCATTTTGGGTATTTCCCCTTCATCATCTCACTGAAGCCTGTGATCACGCTGTACATTTTATAAATAAGGAAACTGAGGCCCCGAGAGGTGAAGTAACTTGGCCAGGGTTCCTCAGCTAGTGAGTGAAAGAGCTGTGAACCCAGCTCCACTCACCGCTCCCCCTGTTTCTCTCAGAAGATGATTTCCCCTTGAAAATAGCCTCTGTTTCCGAGGATGTGGAGAAACAGGAACCCTCTTGCACTGTTGGTGGGAATGCAAACTTGTGCAGCCACTCTGGAAAACAGTGTGGAGGTTCCTCAAAAAATTAAAAATAGAACTACCTTATGACCTAGCAATTGCACTACTAGGAATTTACCCCAGGGACACAGGAGTGCTGATGCATAGGGGCACATGTACCCCAATATTTATAGCAACACTGTCAACAGTAGTCAAATTATGGAAAGAGCCTAAATGTCCATCACCTAATGAATGGATAAAGATGTGGTTTATATATACAATGGAATACTACTTGGCAATGAAAAAGAATGAAATCGTGCCATTTGCAGCAACGTGGATGGAACTGGAAGGTAATATGCTGAGTGAAATAGAGAAGTACAGATATCATATTTGTCACTCATATATAGATCTTGAGAAACTTAATGGAAGGCCATGGGGAAAGGGAAGGGGAAAAAATAGATACAAACAGAGAGAGAGGGAGGCAAACCACAAGAGACTATTAAATACAGAGAACAAACAGGGTGGATGGGGTAGAGGGGAAAATGGGTGATGGGCATTGAGGAGGGCACTTGTTGGGATGAGCACTGGGTGTTGTATGTGAGCCAATCTGACAATAAATTATAGTAAAAAAACCTGTTTCTCTAGTGTGCAACCGAGGTACTTACCCACACAAGCGCTGTGTGGTTGTTGGCTTTATTGCTGTTACTATTTAGCGAACATGCCCAGATGCTGTCATGATTGCTTTACCCTCACTGTTTTTATCCCGATTTTACAGGGGAGCAAACTGAGGCACAGGGAGGTTATGGGACTTACCTAAATCACCAGTACCCAGTGGAGCGGGGATTTGAACCCAGTGTCCTTTCCTTGTTGCCCTGCTTTTAACCTGTCTTGAACTTTTAACTTGCAATGACTGGGAAGTGTCCTTATAACTCCCCCAGGCTTTTACTTAATGGGAGGGAACACTCTTGGAAAATCAGTCCTATTGGTGTTCACAGAGCCTGGAGGGGCTCCTTACTCCCCAGTCAGATTCCTTCTGAGCCCACCTCCCTGACATTCCAGCCACAACTGGAGTCTAGGTGGAGACCTTTCTTCCCTCCTGCCTCTCTCTCTCGGCTGCCTGCAGCAGATTTTGCAGGAAAGGAGAGGAGGGGAACGTCACGGATGGAGGTGGCAAGGGCACAGGCTGAAGGCTGGGCTAACCACACCCTGGCAGACCCCTGGCTGTTTGGGTGACCTTGAGGACAGCCTTGATCTCACTTTCCAACTGCACGCACTGGGAGATTGAGATACGTGCCTCCCAGGGTTGTTGGGAGAAGAAAAGGCAATAGTTTATGTGGAAATGGCAGACGTGCTGTAACCAGTGTATAAGAGTGAGTTAGAAATGACCTTTTATTTTAATTGTTATTATAATTTAGCCCTTTTTATTAATACATTTCTAGGAAGAGTAAGGCCTCGTGACTGGGGGCTCTGGGCACAAAGCCTAACTCTCCTGTTCTCCAGCCTCATGGTCTCTCAGTGCCTGGGTTCCCCATGGGGGTGGGACTAGCATCCCTAGGATTCATGTGGGGACTGGCTGGAGTGCTAATGTCCCAGGGCAAGCACGTACTTAGCCCCAGCTCTTAAGTACTTGCTCACCTGAAGGCCTGCAAGTTAAATGGCTGCCATCTGTGAGAATAAAAACCAAAGTGGCAGTGGGGGAGAACGGATTGGAGCCACCAATGGTTGAACAGGTATGTCTTCCAGGCACTATTAGGCACTTATATGACCTCACTAATTCTGCGAATAACCTTTAAAAGTAGAAATGATTGTCACTCTTTTCAGGTGAGGAAACTAAAGCTCAGGGAGGTGAAGGTGATGTGCGGGTCCCCATCACAGGAGACCCAGGGGGCTGCATCCTGAGTCTTTCTGGCTCTATGGGGCTATTCTAAGTGAACTGTTCACCATGCACCAGCATGATTAACTGCAGGAACAAATACTTCCCCCAAAATCATCTGTTCTTGTTTCTCCCCCATTCCCAGATAAACACTGCTGTTGTGGCATCGTGTTATGCTCTCCTAGTTCTTTGCTCTTCTGATGGACATAGACAGAGTCTTTTGTGCAAAGTGGCAGTTTAAACCCCTCACGGCCAACCAAACTGGAATTCCCATCTGAACTCACGTCAAGGAGCAGTATCCAGGATGGCTGCCGTGGTGTTTGGTTTCTTAAAGGCTGTTGGTTCTCCCCTAAAGCTAGAGTGCCTGGTCTTTCTGAGAATGAGGGTCCCTTTGTAACATTGAACAATTTGGGAAACCTTTCACATGACAGTTACTGTATTTTCATGAGCCATCAAGAAGTGTCACTGCTCAGTATAGCTTTAGTATTAGAAATATACAGGTCATCAGGGCGCCTGGATGGCTCCATTGGTTTAGCATCTGAATCTTGATTATGGCTCAGGCCATGATCCCAGGGTCGTGGGATCCAGCTGATGCTCAGCATGGAGCCTGATTAAGATTCATATTCTCTCTCTCTCTCTCTCTCTCTCTCTCTCTCTCTCTCTCTCTCTTTCTCTGCCTCACTCATGTGCTCTCTCTCTCTCTTAAAAAAAAAGGGAGAAAAAAGAAAAGGAAAAAAAAGAAATACACAGGTTGTCTTAGCCACGTAGGGACCCTGAGGCACCTGAGACCCCTCTCTTCTACATGGACTCTAACAGAAGGCTCTGGGACTCTTGCAGCCATGTCTTTCCCTCAGTAACCCAGTCTCAAAGGGTGCCTTGGCCTCCTGTCTACCTGTGAGAGATAGCCAGGTATTGAGCTAATTTGAATACAAAATCTATAGCCAGAAGAAAACCAGGCAAAAGTCCCTGAGACAAACTTGTCAGTTTAACCAGTCCCACTGGTTAAAGTCCTTGTCTGTTTATTCAGTGTTCCTTCAGGACACACTTATTAAGGCCCCTGTGAAGCTCACAGTCTATACAGTAGCTCTAGATATAAAGGCATAAGTGCAGTGAATGTGACAGGTGAGGGCAGTGGATTCCACTGAGGCAGGCTGTGCAGGGTCTGGGTTGTAGAGACACTGGCCAGGCTTGAGCTGGGTCTTCCACAGGGAGTTTGCAGGGAACCCTGCTGGGCTCATGGTAGGATGGAGCTGACTGGCCCAGTAGCTATGGGAGGCTGAGAGTCCATAATAGTTTTAGGGCCCACAACAATGTTTTAATTTCTTTTAAAATCCAAAGGAAAACATGAACTTTAGGCTCAACAAAATGTGTTAATATATAATAACATCATCTTTATGCTGATGCAACTGTAACATATACTTTTTAAATTTTTCTTTAATAGAGGAAGGGGCCTATGTAGGCAAAGGTGCCTAGAGCCCAAAACAGCCATAATGTGGCAGGATGGCAGAGTGACCTCCTGACCCAGGGAACTGCCTGAGCTGAGTCACACAGGCAGGGATGACCCAGGTTAGGAAGGGACCGCTCAGAGGCTTGGCTTAGCAATGCAATGGGGTTGGGGGAAAAGCAGAGACCCTGAAAAGACCGTCTCAACTTTGGCCACAGCCTGTTCATTGAAGGCAAACAGCCCTTGGTTTTGCAGGCTCAGGACCAAGTGTTTGGGTGCCTCAGCCTTAGGCATCACTGAGAGGTAGATGCGAGGGAATTTTAGGACCTTCAGAATATTAGCTAAACCCAGAAAAGGTTGGATTTCTCAAATGTGAGGTATTTGCGGCGGGGCGGGGGGAGGGGGTTCTAGTCCCACCCTGGTCACTTGGGGTTGAGGCTTACACCTTTGAAAACATTTCCTCATCTGAAAGCTGGGGCAGTAATTCATACAGTTTTGCTGAGGGAATTAGATAGCACATGTCGAGTGCCTTCCTAGCCCAGTGCCTGGCCTGTAGGCACTGTCAAATGCTGGTTTCTTCTTTCCTTGTATACTTGGCCTCACTCAGGGCAGGCCAAGGAGATGGAGGTGTGCTTACCTGGGCCGTGCCTTGGCCTGGTACCAGCACCACTTGTGGCTGCCCTAGCCTTACCTACCAGGCTGACTCAGAAGGTCTGGGTGGGACCATAATTTGTGTTTAACAAGCTTTACAGGTGTATCTGCTGTGTGGCCAGGGTTGAGGGCTTTGGCCTTCACCTGAGCACGTCTGTGCCACGGTTTGGTAGATTTGATTTCCAAGACCGAGGCTCCCACCTTTTTGAGGGAGGGAGGAGCCTGAGGCCTCGTGTGGGGAGAGTCCAAGAGCGCAAGGCTGGGCTGGCCTGGGTCCCATCCACCCTGAAGAGGCACAGGCACTCCTTTGTCCTCGGCCCCACGGGCCTCCCCTTCTTCCTGGAATACTTCTTTCTTTTGGCTTGAGGAATGAGCAGAGCTGAGTGGCTTTTCTCCACACTGACGTTTCCAGTTTCCCTCATCTACTTTGTCAACACACGTTTGTTGCAGCCATGTGCATGGCACAGTGATTTGAGGCAGGACAGCTTAGATGTGGGACAGGCCTTCATGGCACCACCTGATAGAACACAGATGTGTGCCTCTTATCATAAAGTAGACTAAAGTAAGGGCTACTCCACAAGGTGCACACCCTGTGGGGATTAATGAATTGAGATTACGGAGGCAGCGTTGATGGATCTGGAGGAGTGAATGCCACTTCTACGGTCAGGGTAGCATGTCCAGTTGGAGGGAGAGTGTGGCATGTGTAGGACAGGCCGTGTCTGATGGCACAGGACACGGACGGTATGGAGGGCTGAAGAGGGCAGCAGAGTTTAAAGAAATGGGCTGTGGCTGGACTAGGAAGGCTGGGCATCCCACAGGAAAGTGCTGGCACTCTTGAGTGGTCATGTCCCTGGGGGCTTGTGGAGGCGACCACTCAGTAAGGGCTTTGGAACCAGCTGTGCTTGGCTCAGGAGAAGTTGTAGAGACAGTGCTTACCCACAGAAGTGTGTGCCGTGAAGCCTCTCTGCCTGTGAAAAAAAAAAAGTCAGGAAATGTGATGGAGAAGCTGTTCCCTTCACTATAGAATCAAAGATGGAACACCTAGGAAAGGCACTCATAGGAAATGTGTAGAACCTGTATGCAGAACACGATAAGGTTGCCCTGGAGACACAAAAGAGCAATTGTATAAATAAAAATGTTCAGCATGCTTCTGGAAGGGAGGGGTCAATATTTTACATATTTAAGTTGTTCCCAAATTATGGATTTAATGCAACTCCCAGCCAGAACCTGGATGGATAACCTACCAGATATTGAAACATTATAAACTTAAATGAAACATTTTGATATTGGGATGATAATATCATGGTAAACATATCCATGAAACAGACTAGAAAGTCTGGAAAATAGAAGTTAATAGATTTAGTTAATATTTAACCCCTTGGGAAACCATCAGGTCTTTTATTCGTATCAAACCTCAAAATATACTCCCTGAAATATATAAATTTTAAAATGAAATGATGAGGGGCGCCTGGGTGGCTCAGTCAGTTAAGCATCCGGACTTCGGCTCAGGTCATGATCGCACGGTCCGTGAGTTTGAGCCCCGCGTTGGGCTCTGTGCTGACAGCTCAGAACCTGGAGCCTGCTTCAGATTCTGTGTCTCCCTCTCTCTCTGACCCTCCCCCGTTCATGCTCTGTCTCTCTCTGTCTCAAAAATAAATAAACATTAAAAAAAAATTTTTAAATGAAATGATGAAATTCACTTTAGCTAAGTATTTGAGAAATTATCAGATGAGAAACATCTTTTTACATGTGATACCAGAGACAGGAGGCACAAGGCTAGAATTGTTTTTGTTTGTTCATTGGGGAGAATAAAAACTGTAGTACACCAATAGGAGAAACCCAAAAGCAAAATCAAAAGTCAATTGATAAACTAAGAAAAAATTCCTGCAATGTGTGTGACACATACCCTCTTACATAAACAAATCATCATTGATATGGAGAAGTGTTATTATGAATAAAGTTGCCAGTAGGAAAGTGGGTAAAGGGTATGAATTTGTTTTAAATGGCAGCAAATGTGAGAAAGAAGGTCAATCTTACAGTAATTAAATAGGTACATATTAAAATTAGATACTACTTTTTTGCTATCAAATGAGCAAGTTTTGGGTGTGTTTTTTTTTGTTTTTGTGAATGATGGTGCTCAGCACAAGTGGAGATGTGTGGCAAGGGCTCTGTTGTGCCTTTAGGAGGGGAAAGTATAAGTGCTCTGCCAAGCAGCTTTGGCATAATGTCCCAAAACCTGTAAAGGAATACATCCTTTATCCTGGTGATTCTACTTTTAGGAATTTTCCCCAAGAAAACAATGAAATATGCAGTCAGAAAGTTTCTATGCAAGGATGTTCCTCACAATGTTATTTATAAGGATGAAAATTTGGAAGCAATTTAAACATCCAATAATGGGGAATGAGTCATTCGCATGCCAGAGAGCAGTGGAGCCCTTGAGAGTGTTTCTGAGGATGTTTAGTCAAAGGAACTTCATGGTCTCAGGCTAAATGAAGAAGGCAGGAAAGATGGCAGCCAGAGCTGAGAGATGATGGGTGTTCAGGACCCCGGAGGGAGAGAGCCAGAGCGAGGAAGGGAGAAGTTTGGGTGAATAGGCCAGCCTTCACATTTGTTTACATTCCCTTCAGCGACTTTTGATTGAACAGGTACTGGGTGCATGGCATTGTCATTTTGGTTCTATTTAGAGCACAAGAAAGTTTGGGTGGACTGATCGAAAGGAAGGGGTGGTGATACTCTCAGAGGCTCAGGCAGGCTCTCACTCAGGGTCACAGACCCGTGTCCCCCCAGCCCCTCCAGACAGGCTCTGCTGTTCTACCCCTCTCCTGGCTGCTCCCCCCTTCCCCAGGAGCTACTTTTTCCTACTTCTTCTTCTCAGTGTGCCTCAGGGATGGGAGTTTAAAACCAAAAAAAAAAAAAATCTGAAAAACCCAAACAAACAAAAACTCAGGAGGTACGATTTTAAATTAAAAAAAAAATCTTTCTGAAAAAGATATTGCCTTCTACATAAAAAAAAAATTTACATGTTATTTATGTATGTGTATAGGGAAAGTACTAGAAGCAAACATTATTAAAATGTTTCTGGTCAGCTCTGACAGAATTATGGGAGATTTAATATTTTTTTTTGTATTTTTTCTTATAATCAGCATGGATGACTTTCTTTAAAAAAAAAAAAGCAGCTGTATGGAGATATAATTGACACACAATGTGCACACGTTTAAGTGCACAATCTGATAAGTTTTGACATATGTACACACCCATAAAACCAACACCACAGTCAAGACAATGAACATATCCATCACCCCCAGAAGTGCCTCATGCCCTTTGTAATCTCCTCTCTCTACTCCTGCAAGACAACCACCCATCCACTCTCTGCCACTGTTACCCAATTAACATTCCCTGGAATTTTATGTAAATTGACTCTTGCAGTATGTAGTCTCCTTGTCTGACTTCTTTGAGTCTCTAATTGTTTTGTAGTTCATCCATATTATTGTGGGTATCAGTGATTTAGTCTTTTTTATTGCTAAGTAATATTTCATTGTGTGGATACAACAGGTTTTTTTTGTTTTTTTTGTTTTTGTTTTTGTTTTGTTTTGTTTTTTACAGCCCAGCGAATTACTTTTGTAATGAAGAAAAGCCCCATTTTTCTAAGCATACCCTGAGATTGGATAGTGTTGTGAGAGTTTGGGTTCCTGCTATCCATCCCTCTCTGGAAGCTTGGGGCAGTTTTCCAGTCCTGACACAGTGACTTTAAGGGCAGCAATCTGGTAAGCCCCGAGGGACCATATGCTATCATTTGCCAAACAAAAGCTTGGCCAAGCCTTTGAACACTTGTGCTGTATATGGTCAGAGTTTGATTTGGGTTCTAAGGAGACTAAGTTCTGGTTAGCAAACATTTTAAAGACCTGCCTTTGTGCTTCACCTCAGTTGTAGAGTTGGAGAAAGCTTTGTTGAAGGAGCTTGACCTCTTGTCACAAATTGGCGTTGAGTTTGTAACTTTCACATGTCACATGGACCCTGGCTGTGCCGCTACCCATCAATGACCGCTCTCCCCCTGTCCCTGCAGCCCTTCTTTTTTTTTTTTTTTCAATATATGAAATTTATTGTCAAATTGGTTTCCATACAACACCCAGTGCTCATCCCAAAAGGTCCTGCAGCCCCTTCTGTGCCCCACCTGCTCAGTGCAGCCCCCACCCCATCTCCCTGCCGCTCCTGTCCTTCCCTCAGACAAAGCTGACAGCCCTCTTCCCTCTGCTCTTGGGTGATTTTTGCAAGGTCTTCCTGTCTCCTAGTTTAACATAAACCTACACAGCTCCTGTAGGACTCCAGACTCCCCGAGGTCTTGGGACAGTCATTTGTTAGTCATCACTAGTCCCTGTGGGCACAGTGACAGACAGACACTGGCATGCTCTCACCCCATTTGTTGCTGTGCTCGTCACTGGGGGTCCTGGAAGGGCCTCTAGAGTGCTTGGAAGCCAGTCTACTGTGATACTCTGCTCTGGCCTCCTCTAGACCCTTCTAGGCCCAAAGGAAGGACTTAGCTACTCCTGTTTCCGTGCAAAAAGGAGACACAGCAAGGGGTAGCCCTTCTTCTACACTCTGTAAAGCTCCTTGTCCCTGGGCCTGAGTTTCCTAATGTCTGTCATGTGATATCCTTTTCTTTTCTTATCATTCTGAGTAAGGGTTAGACCCAGTCCCTGGGCTAGGCCAGGATGTGGACCCTCCCATCCTGCTGACCTCCTTCCCCCTATTATTACTCTACCCTGAGGGCCCCCTGTCAACTCCTTTACCAAAACCACCCACACTGAAAGAGACCTATGACCGACCAGGTAGCTGATGCCCAGATGCCTGGGTCCCCTGCTGTGGATTGCACCCCTTTGCCCACTGTGCACCTGCTAGTCAGCAGACATGTCTCAAGGGGCTGCTCTGGGAGCAGCATCAGGGGCTGAGGGTCACCCTCCCCTTCCTTCTCTCTCAGGGGTCTTACATTCCAGGCATGAGACTGGCAAACAAACACCAGGAGGATGGGTGGCTGGCTGTGCAGGACCTCCTCTTGGAGGGGTGCTGGCTAATGGTCACACCTGCACTCAAGACCACCCTGCCTCCTCCCACAGGGGCCCTCCTGTTAGGAGACAACAAGGGTCCTGTTGGTGGCGAGGGCCCAGGTTTCCTTCTGGTGAACAGTTGCCTTTGTGAACTAGGCACAGCTCCCCAGAAGGTGGAGGAGGGGTGGGGGCAGGGCTCCCCTCTTTCCAGCAGGGACTCCTATTTTTTTTAAAGTCTCCTTCAAGAGGATGAAAACAAACAGTAGGTTTGCCTGGACCATGTCCAGCTCGTGTAATCTTAGAGCCACCGTGGGTGGCGGTGATAGGAGCCAGCCTCTGTAACCCGAGCCCAGAGCCACTCAGAGGCAGCTTGTTGGGGATGCTCCAGCAGGTTCCCGTGGATATCTTTGTCTCTACCGAGTAGTGATGCTGCTTGCCTACCTACACACTCAGGAGCCTTGTGGGCCAGGACATTCAGGGCACCTGGGGAGGTGGCCTGTGCATGGGGAAGCCAACCCAGTGGGCCAGGGGCTGCCCTTAGCCTCAGGGTGGGCAGGACCCTGCTAGGTTTCTCAGGGAGCCCTTCTTTGTGTCTGAAGATGCCAAGGTGTGCCTTTGACACATATTTATACCAGCAGTGCCCACATGCACATGGGTACCATGCCCTGTGTAGAGAGGGGACCTTCCCCCTGGAAATCTGGCTCTGTGACACTTTCTGCCTAGGGTGGAGGTTCAGAGGCCACCTTGAGTAAATCCCATGCTGCTGTTTGAACTGGCTGGGTTGCTGTGTGGTGCTGGAGGAGACCGGGGGATGTGGCCAACTTCTGAAGTGGAAGGTTCGTTAGAGGAATTCCAGGAACACAGTTACCCAGGCTCTTTGGCTTATGCTGCCTTCCCTCTGGCCTGTTCTTGACTTTGAGTCCTGGCTCCTGACCACGAGCAGGGCATGTGTACTAGCCTGTCAGCCCCACACTGCCAGTGGGTCACGGGCAACAGGACGATAATAAAAGTCTGTGGTACAGAGATGATTTCTAAGCCTGTTAACAGGGCACATATTATTCCTATATTATTACTTACTATGGCTCTGAGGTACTAAGTAATCTTCCCCAGGTTGTCCTGGTTAGTAATGGTGGAGCTGGGGTTTGGAGCCTGTCTGGCTCCTAACTGTGTATTCTGCCCATCGTGTCCTACTAGGTCACTGCAGGATCACTGGCCACAGGCCAGAAGTTTTGCCAGGGGCTTCTACATAGCTTATTTAATCCTCAAAACAGCTCTGCGAGGTAGGTTTTGTTCTGATGGTTTATTCTGATCATTGTGAGTCTCAGAGCATGTGAATTACTTGCCCTGCTGCAAACATTGGGAGGGTCTTTCTGCTCCCGAAATCCACATTCTCTGTGACACCTTAGATGCCCACACCTGCCTTTCGATAGGAGGTGCGGTCTTGTCTTTACCAAGAGGCTTGGCGTCTGGCCAGGTAACCACTTCTGATACCCGCCCCTCCCCTCACTGCCTGCAGATTGCAACTTTTATACTCCTCCAGACAGCCGCATATCCTGCTGCAGACATCAGAGTTATGTCCTTGCTGCCCACGGGCTCCTCACTTGGCCTACCCAGTGGCCTGGCCACAAGATCACTCTTTCTCCTCCCTCACCTCCTGCGCAGAAGTGACTGTCCCTGTCACTTCCCCTCTGTCACTCTGTACATACCTCCATTACAGGCAGACCACAGAAATGGCTGTCTGCCTCCCTGACAGACAGATTTCTTGCGGGAAGAGACTGTGCCTTAGGTTCTGGAAACATGCGGAAGAATAACACATAATAGGTGTTCAGTAAATGGTTTATGAATTAGGTAGAATTAAGCTTTTAGATGTAAATGTTCTTCTTTTCTGATCTAATGCTTTTTATGTTTGATGTTTAATAGGGTGAGAATTTTCCATGTGCCAAAATGGGTCCTGGTGGTAAGCGTAGGACAGGTTTAATTTTTAACTCCAAATTTTAACTGCATGCTATGTGTACTATGAGTATATGGCTATGAGCATATGAGTGTATGAATGTCAAGAAATTCATGGAGTTTAAAATTTGGGCTCATTTACTACCAGTGTGATTTGGTTGGTGTGGTAAAAGGCCTCAGATCTGCCTCTGGGTCCCACTGCCAGGTTTGGGGACCCTGGCCCTAGACTGATGGGGTGCCCAGTGGATACCTTGCAGCCTTTCTCCTGGCCCCTGCTTCTGGGTGCCTCAGAAATGAGTCAGAACATGTGCAGCGTGGGCTTGTGCGGGTGGCAGGGAGCCCAGAATTAGCTCAGCTGTGTTTTAGCAGGACTGCAGCAGGGAGGAGGTGGCTGTGCCAGGCTGGGGGCCGAGAGGCAGGCAGCCCTTAGCTACATAGAGGTCAGCTCTCAGGAGCCATCACAGGCCTCCAGGCAGTGGGGGGAAGCCTGCTTTGTGCTTGGCACACACCCAATTGCACGTGAACAGTGGGTCAGAGAAGGAGGCCTGTGCAACCAACCACAACTAGTGCAACCCCAGCACAGCTGAGACAAATGTAGATGCCGGGTGAGCATGGCCAGGTCATTCCTGAGGAGTGAGTGGCAGACAGGTATGGGCATCACTGTGCTCGCTGGTCACATTCTGGTAGCTCAGTGCCTTTACCTGTCTGCAGCACACCTAGTCAGGCAGAGGCCCGCTGAACCTAAGCTGATCCACCACTAGAAGGGAAGGCCTCCTTCTCTGTCTAGCGTTCTTTTACTCTTCACAAGCAACCTTTTTGTTCAAAGGGTGGGAGTGGTTAGTATGGGTATTTTAATAGATTGCAAAATGCTTTGTTTTCCCTTGCCCCTTTTCCTGCTCTCTCCAATCTCTGGCATAGGTGTGTTGCCCAGGACGCCAGTGGTTGTCACCAGAGACAACAGGGCAGTAATACCGCTCCTACTGTTCAAGTGTAAAACACAAGGGCAGGCTTCAGGCTTCCCAGGAGCAGGGAGGGGCCTGGCACTTGTGTTGCCACCAAATGAATCAGCTAGGTGGAACGGTGGAGTATTTAATCACATGTCTGTCAGCACCGTTCTAGAAAAAATATTTTCAGAGGTTCTGGTATGCAGTATGGGTACCCGATGTCACCTCTGTGGTTTCCCCACTGCCATATGAAATGCACGCGAGCAGAGTGATTGGTGTGCTTGAGATTTCAGTGGGCTTAATTAGGTGAGTTGTAGAACAGTTTGGGGAAGAAAGCAAAGCATCCAAAGGTTTTCAGGGTGGCCCAGCTTTGAAGCTCAGCAAGTGATTTCTGCCTCGGAGCCCAGGCCTGTGCTCGATTGTCTGTGTTTGTGTTCAGGAGGCCACGGTGGGCTGGCTCTGAGCATAGAGAGCCTGCTACCGGTGTCCTGTCCTGCAGAGGATCAGTGCTCCCATCCCTGAAGGCGCATCCCCCCTTCTGCCCTTGCACCAGCTTTGATCCAGCCAGCCTCATCAATGCTGGACATAGGAGGATCTCAGAAGGGATGTGATGGACCACACCCAGACCCAGCAGATGAAGGGGCAAGTCAGAGAGCCACGCTTCTGCAGCACACCTAGCTTTGTCCCATTAGTGCCTGATCTAGGGCTCTCCACACAGAGGTCCAGGACTCTTCCTACATGCTCGTGGGCTCACACCCTTTCCAGTCCCTCTCCTGGTACCTGGGGCCAGTCCCTGGGGACATTTGTGCAAGGGTCCCACAAGTCTGAAGAAACTTCGTTTTCATTTGTGCAAGGGTCCCACAAGTCTGAAGAAACTTTCCTCTTGATAGAGCCATATGTTTTTTTCAAGGTACAGTGTGTACCCAGAAGTCTTGTTTGGGCCCCATATCACCTGTGAGGTGGGTGGGTCCAGGGTTAATGTCCCTCTTTGAAGGACAAGGTACCTGAGGCCCAGAGAGTGGAAAGGGCACGTGTGTGTGTTGGGAGCAGAATCACCAACATAGAGGCTCTCTCGCCTCTCACGTAAGCACCTTGCCTGGGGGCCTGCTGCCCGCCTGCTGCCCGACATTGTCCCACCAGGATGTCCTGCCAGACCGCACCCAGAACTCTGGGGTGTAATGACCCCATTGGTGAGCCTCAAACTGGGGAATCTTGGAGGAAAAATAAGATCCAGAGATCAGACAACTTCTGTATTTTCCAAATATGAACACTGAAGCCAAGAAGAGTGAAGTAATTTGCAGTAGGTTGAATGTTGGAAAGAATTCTTTTGGGAAGTTTTAAAGAAAAAAAAAATCGCAGTCAAGTTTCTAATTCTTGGCCAGCAACATCAGTATATTTGTGTCACAGCTCCTCTTAACATTGAGATGCCGCAGGCCTGGGATCTTAGCTGGATACTCCACTTGGTGGCAGCCATCTGGGTTTGAGGACAATTTCTCAACCTTTCTCGAAAAATAGAAGGTTTCTTAGATTGTTCAGATCGTCTGTGCCAAGTTTGTTGAAACCCGAGTCCTGAGCTGCCCCTTTCACTAAGAGGTGGCTGTGTATGATCTTGAGCTGACCAGCTGATCTGTATCACCATATTTAATCCTCCTGTTAACCCCAGTGAGTAGGTGCAGTGACGAGCTCTGCTTTGAACAAAAGGAAACATGGCCTTGCCAGGGTCACCCACGCAAACAGACCCAGGCCTGGCGTACTCTGAAGCCCACACCCTGACAGCGGGTGGACGTAGGAGGGAGGGACGCCCTAACTCTGAGACACTCGGCTCTGAGGCTGTTCCTTGTCTGAGGGAAATGTTCGGTTTTCACTGTGAGCCAGAGCTGATTCTGCTTCTGAGGGGTCCTCAGAGCAGTAGTTTGGTAAATGAGGAACTTCTCAGAGTACATTTTCAGAGAAAACATGCTGACTGCTCTCCTCAAAAGGCATGTGGGGTTTCCTGCCTGAGCTTTGGTCTGTCCCACAGCCCCCTTGGTGAGAGGTCTCTGAAATCTGCTTCCTGTCCATAGGAGCAGCTGGAGGAGGGGATGGAGCTTAGGCAGGGGGCAACGCTAGCCCGGGGGGACAGGGAATAGAATTCCCACAAGTGTGCTGTTGGGGAGAAAGGACCCAATGAGGAAGACTGCTTGGTGTTTTGTTAAGCTGGAGGGTTGAGATCTGTACAACATGCAGCAGTTTCCTCCTTCAGGATTAAATTACCCCTTTATGAAAGCTGCCAGAGCTCTGCTACCCATTTCTTTTGTTGTTGTCTTCCCTCAGCCCCTTTGCTGGTCCTTTGCCATGCCCTCTCATGGGCTTTGGACCTGGGGACAGGCTCTTTGAGATTCCAGGTGGCACTGGAACAGGGTTCTTCTGGCCAAAAGGGAACAAGGCAAAAGGAGCAGCTGGCCAGGTGGCTCGGCGTGTGCTCCCCAGTGGAGTGTTCAGTGCCAGACCCCTGGCTCCCTTGGGAGATCAGTCAGTCTGGGCATCAGATTTCACCTGGCCTTAGCAGAGCAGCAGCAGGAATGTGCGGGAGGGAGGAAATTCCATGTTGCATTGCCAGTGTTTGCTCATGTCGTACAGCCTGATGGCTCCTTTAGCTTGCATTTGCCATTTTCATGAATGGTAGTTTGATGGCACTTTCTTGGGTCCAAATTAAATGGAAACATTCTGAACCTCCTCTGGCATCCTTGGTCTAATAATCAGGACTGCCTTCTCAGACATTTCATAGGGATTTTTCCATACCTGCCCTCCTCCTCTTATAATGCACAGCAGTTTACCTTGCACAGCTGTTACATGGAAATCAGAAGAAAATTGAACCCAGTACAGAAAATCATTTTATGAACAAACAAGGATCCCCTGAGAAGCACAGGGGCTCTAATGCAAATATCATGAAGAGGAATTTAAGAATTGGCTACTGCTGTCTAGGGCTCTGGAAAATATGAATTTCATGGTGTGCTCAGAAGCCTTACAGAGAAATTGCCTGACCACCCTCTGCCAGTCTCTCCTTAGTCTTCATTAAGGAATCCTCATGGGACTCTCTGAGGGACCAGCGTTTCTGAAATGCTGATTTGCTGTGTGAGGCTTAAAATTGGGACACACTTATGCAGCCTGTACTCTTAGAGTTCAGATTAAGCTTTTATTTCTTTTTATTTTTAAAAAATATTTATTTTGAGAGAGACAGAGAAAGTGCAAGCAGAGGAGGGGCAGAGGGAGAGAGAGAATCTCAAGCAGCCTCCATGCTCCGCGCAGAGCCAGACATGGGGCTCGATCCCACGACCTCGAGATCAGTACCCCAGCCAATATCAAAAGTCAGACACTCAACCAACTGAGCCACCCAGGTGCCCCTCGGATTAGGCTTTTAAACACAGGGGTGGGGAAGACAAGTTTCAGGTAGTGGGCTTTTACTGTTTCGACCTCTGAACCTTTAGGACTATTCTGCTAGTTGTACAGAAGAAAACAGGGACTCAGACCCAGCTGAGAGAAAATGGGTGAGGTATAAATGAAATTAATTTCTGTGTAAATGGACTTTGAGTAAAAATTGTGAGGCTCAGTCCACTTCTCCAGGGCAGACTTTGGCCTTTTGTAGATTCTAAATACTTCATAATTCTGCTACTTCTCTGATGGAGGCAGTGACAGAGGGAGAAGGTCATTGGATCTGTAAGCTGCCTTGGAAACCTGAGCCTTTGTCTGTTGTCCGGGACAAGCGGCAGCTTGTACCAGGGAAGGGAGGGGACGGCTTTTTCAGGTATTTATCTGCCTGATAGACATTCATGGTGATAGGGTGAGTTTGAGTTTGAGTTTTTATTTGGGCTGATAAAATCTTTCTGTTCATGTTTAAACAGTTAGGTTGACAAGCCATCCGTAAGCTGTAAATGGGAGAAGCCGTGGAATCATCTAGCTGGGTGGTTGGGAAGGACTATTGGCCTCGCCCCTACTCAGACCCCTAACTGCTGTGCCAGGGCCAGGCATTTACTAGGAAAATAACTTTAGTTGGAGGATTGACTTTGTCCTGCGTTTGTAGGAGAGATAGTGTGTGACCCATTCCTGCCCCTCAGCCAAGGATTTGGAAGTCTCTAGAAGAGACCTAATACTTGAGGTTGACCTCAGAGCTCTCCAGGCCATATATTTGGGTTCCTCTGCCCTCGTGGCTAGTCTTCCAGATGATATGGCCAGTCAGTCCACTGGTTACAGCTTTGAACACAGGAGGAGCTCCTGCTACAGTTGTAGCTGGGCTTGTCCAGAAAACTGTGAGAGAAGGTCGTGTTACTCCAGCCTTCAAACTGCAGGTCTGCATCTGGTGTCAGACCCAAGAACTGGCCTCATGTTCCCATGGGTTTATCTGAAGGTATGTATTTTGTTCCTGAAGTCTTGCCAGATTTGCACAGGTGTTTAACCAGTGTCAAAGCATTTGTATTTTCTGCTTCAAGAAAAACTTTATCATCAGTTCTTTTTATGTGGTCTCATGGTAGGTAATTTATTTTATAGTCTCTTCCACACAGCAGCCAGAGTCACCTTTTAAAATATAATCACACTTCCCATTCCAGCCATGATGGGGTAATAAATGTTAGATTTATTCTCCTTTCCTGAACAGTTATGATATCAGACAAAATAATATGAAACAACTGTTTCCAAGAATGGAACATCACTCAGTTCAAGTCTGTGATCCAGATGGAGTCAGGCTCCATGTTCATCCTGGCTTTCTGTTGGGGAGTACCTCTGCAGCCAAGGCATAGGGAAGTGGATACCAACAGAGAGCTGATCAGAGGAAACAGAAATCAGAATTTTGGGGTGCTGAAGCAGCTGGAGTTTGTGGAGCAGAGTGTGGAGAGTAGAGTTCTGAGCAGAGCAAGGACTTCAGAAACCTTCAGTGGCCCCCCAGACCCTTACATAATACTAATCCATGTTTATATAGGACAAGACTCCTTGAGGTTTTAAGCAGAGAACAACTCCTGGGGGCTGGGTATTGAGCTGAATGGGGATTCTGGAGGTCACATGGTGCTGGGATAGGTAGAGTTCTAACCTGCTGGAGTGAGGAGACCTTATGCACTCCCTGATCTTTTACCTGAGGCCACAAAAAAGTCACACCTTAAAAGTAGGAGTTCTCTAGCCTGGACTAAGGACCATACTAAACCCACTGTATCAAAACCTAAAAAGAAGCCTTATTAGGATAAGATGATATGCTAGTCAACTGCCTGGCAGAATAAAACTCAACACTACTTAAAGTATTATCTGTAATATCCAGCACATAATAAAAAGTCACTAGACATGCAGGATAGTGTGATTGATAACAAAGAGAAAAAGGTCAATAGATATAAACCCATCTAAGCATAATGGGCAACCAGGGGTTTCAGTAGAGAAATGGAAATTTAAGAAACAACCAAATAAAAATTCCAGAACTGAAAAATACAGTATCTGAAATGAAAAATTCACTGGGTGACTCTAATAGTAGTTTGGGCACTGTAGAAGAAAATATCCATCAACTTGAAAACAGATCTATAGAAACAATTCAAACTGAAGCACAGAGTGAAAAAAAAAAACAGAAAAAAATTAACAGAGCCTCTGTGACATGTAAGAGATAACATCAAGTAGTCTAACATATGTGTAGTTGAAATTCTGTAAGAAGAGAGGTTGAGGCAGAAAAATATTTGAGGAAATTTCCTCAAATTTAATAGGAAAGAAATTCCAGTCTATAGACTCCCAAATATCAAGGAATCCCAAGCAGAGTAGACCCAGAGAGAACCACACCTAGGTGCACTGGAATTAAATTGCTAAAAACAAAAGATAAAAAATAAAAGCAGCCAAAGGAAAGAAGATGTATTACATGTAAGGGGACAAAAGCAAGGATATGGCTGACTTCTTATCAAAACAATGCAAAGCAGAAGACAATAAGATATTGTCTTTAACATTCTGAAAAAAATATCTCTTTCAAAAATAAATGTGAAATAAAGACATTTTCAGATTGACAAAAGTTGAGAGAAGCTGTTCCCTGTGAACTCGCAGAATAAGGATCATTAAAGGAAAGTCTTCAGCCTGAAGGGAAGTGCCACCAGATAGACTGTGGATCCATAAGAAGGAATGAAAAGTGCCAGAAATGAGAGATATGTTGTAAACATAAAATAATTCATTTTCTTATTTTAAAATTTCCTTAAAAGGCAATTTATGGTTTAAAGCAAACATGGTAGCAATTTATTGAGGAGTTTATAACATATGTGACAGTAAAAAGTGTGTACAAGGGACAAGAGGAGGGTAAATGAGGAGTACAGACAAGCAATAGGAAATAATAAAAACAGAAGTTGGCTTTTAAAAAGATGGATAAAATTGATAAACCCCTGAGAAGACTAATCAAGGAGAGGAAACCAAATTTGCCACTATTAGCAATGAAAGAGGGCCTATAACATACATCTTATAGATATAAAAAAAGAGAATAATGGAGTATTATGAACTACTTTGTATCAGTAAATTCAGTAAATTAGATGAAATAGATAAATTCCATGAAAGGCACAAATTACTGAAATTGACACAAGAAGACTTTTTCACAAAGCAAATTCCAGGCCCAAATGGTTACACTAGTGAATTTTAGGAAACATTTAAGGAAGAGATAGCACCCATATTACACAACCTCTTTCAGAGACGAAAAGGAAAGAGGAAAACATTTTCCAAATAATTTCACAAGGCCAGCATAACCATGAGTTAAAAGGAAGGAAAAGAAGTTACTGACCAATATTTCTGGCGAACATAAGGTCACACACACACACACAAAATAACAAAACACTAGCATACTGAATACAACAGTATATAAAAAGAATGATACCTCATGCCCAAGTGGGATTTCCTAGGAATGCAAGGTTGGTTTAACATCCGAAACTCAGTGAATGTAATTCACCACGTTAACTGAAAAAAAAAAAAAATTATATGATATGTGCTGTGAGTAGATGCAGAAAAAAGCAATTGATAAAACTTAAAGCCTATTTATGATCAGAAACTCTCAGCAAACTCAGAATAAAAGGGAAATTCCACAATGTGTTAAAGGACATCTTTCAAAAGCCCACAGCTGAAATCCTTCTAAACTGTGAAACATTGAATGCTCTCCCCCTCAATCAGGAGTAAGGCGATGAAGTCTGCATGTGCCACTCCATATAGCACAGTACTGGAAGTCCCAGTCCGTGTAATCAGGCAACAGAAAGAAATAAAAGCCATAAGGGTTGGAAAGGAAGAAGTGAAATTATCTTTGTTTGCAGAAGACAGAATTCTATAATCATAACTAATAATTGAATTTAGCAAAGTCACAGGATATATGGTCAATTTGCAAAAATTGATTGTGTTTCTTCACATTAACAAGAGTGATTAGAAGATGAAATTGAAATGTGTCCCAGTTGTGCCAGCACTGTACCTGCAACCTTCTAATGACAACTTACTTCACTCAGAATAAAATTCAAAGTCTTGCCCATGTGCAACAAGGCCCTCTTGCCATGTGTGCTCCTCTCCCTTGGCACCCACCATGTCTCTAATCTGTCCCTGTTCCCTCCTGGCTCCCTCTGCTGTGTTCCGTCCTGGCTTCCTCTGCTGTGTTCAGGGCTTTTGACTGTGTTCAGGGCTTTGCACTCCTCTGTGCCTGCATGCCCATCCCCTACATACACCCATGGCTCACTGCCTCACTCCACTCAGGTGTCTGCTCACCTGTCACCTTCTCAGAGAATGCCTTCCTGGTCACCTTGTTTAAAATAGCACCTCCCTACCTCAGTTTGGTTTGTAAAACATTTGGTTTTTAAAGGAAGGTCTTTCCCTCATCACCATCTGGCATATTGGTTGTTTTGTTTATTGTCTCTCTTCCCCCCTTCGAACATTAGAACAAAGATTTCATCTTTTGTGGTTGTTTGTTGCTGAATCTGAAATGCCCAGCACAGTGCCTGGAACTTAACAGTAGTCAATAAATATTTGTTACATGAGTTATTGAGAACAAAATGTGCTGGTAAGGATGGGGCTTGGGGGTAAACACAAAAATGAAAGTACTTGGTGTGGTAGGCTCTTGAGTTTGCCGTTATCTTTTTTTTGAAAAATCTGTGATTTTAGTGTGAAAGAAAAAGTTTAAAATTGCGATGTCTTGCTGAGTCCTAAAGCAGGACAGGGCACATCTGTAGGGCAACTCTTGTGTACATGGCACTCCATCATTTGCAAAGTGCTTTCTGAACATTGCCACACCAGAGCCACACAGGGCCCAGTGATGCAGTGGGTAGGATGGTGAGGCAGAGAGATATAGGTACCTGCTTAGGGCTGTACAGAGCTGCTAAAACCAGAAGTCCAGGATTTCAATCCCATGTTCCTTTCCACTGCATCCTATCATGGGAAACAGTCCCTGAAACAAAGTTTTTGCGTCGCCACTTGTGAATAGGGCACCCCTGCCCCCGCCCCTCCCAGGTCCCATCTTCATGAGGCTAAATGTTCTGGTATGTCTGTTTTGTGCACATGTGCAGAAGGTGAGACAGCAGGTGGAGCAAGAGAATTTTGCAGATTTTTGTCGAGGTCTGTTTTGAAGACAGGATCTGTGAGAATGGAGGCTGGGGTCAACTCAGCAACAACGCAGATGTTTTCATTGTGAAAAGAGGCACAGGAAGGGCCCTGATAGTCCTGGGGTTGAGTGAGAGCCTCCTAGATCCAAGCCCTAAGGACTCCAGAATGTGGGTTGGCTTCAGCTACGAGGAGGAGAGCCCAGGGAGACTTTTGGAGGAGTCTGTGGGTGTGAGCATTTCTGTTGGGACCTGGCTTTTGTCACATATGCTGCCTGAGCTCTGTGGGTACCAATGGGAAGAAATAAAGGTGGCCTTTTTCTTCGCTGATTGAAATTTGTGTCAATAGACATTCATGGGTACATTGCCAAATGAAGGGGGATTGGGCATTTGTGTGTGGTATCTCATTGGATCCTCAAAATAGACAAGAAAAATGCCTTCTCTGTCTTCTCAGATGAAGAAATAGGCAGTGTGAAATCACGTGGATTTCCCAAGGTCATTTCCATATTAGGTAGCACATCTGGGACAAGGATCCAGGTCTTAGAACTCCAAGTCAAATGCTCTCTGGGAGGGCTCCACCCAAGATGCCTTGAACTTTCAACAGATTGCCAAGAGTGACAGGGACAAAGAGCGTCATATCATGACTGTAATACCACAAAAACTGCAGCAGGGAGGCTTCCCAAAGATTGTTCTCCAGGAAAGGATGAAGGAGTATGGACCCAAAATAAGGAAAGGGATTAAAATAAACTGGTGTGAGGCATGTGTGAGTAGGTAGGGACCTCGATACCTACTTATATATTCTATGTCAGCTTTCCTCAGTGGCCTCTCACTTTTTATAACTCTCTCTCTCTCTCTCTCTCTCTCTCTCTCTATCTGGGGATCATTTTACCTTGTCCTCACCAGTATGAGGCTCTGGTCTGCACAGAGCTGACAGCTGACAGGAGCTTGGAGTATTGCTGACAGTCCTGATGGAGAGCGGCTGGGGCTCCCTTACATGAGCCTGCAGCCCTGGGTTTTGCAGATGTCACTCTTGGCCCCAGAGACTGGACAGAAGAGTGCCACCCAGACTGAGGGCCGAAAAAGCTTTTAGCATTTCTGACTGCAGCAGCATTTCTAAGTGCAAGGCTACATACCTCTCTCTCTCTCTCTCTCTCTCTCTCTCTCTCTCTCTCTCTCTCTGTGTGTGTGTGTGTGTGTGTTTGTAAGGACAATGCTGGAAAGAATGTTTTTTTCCTTCATAACTTAGTGATGCATCAGAAATAAAAAAATTACTACTAAGATAAATTTCCTGAACAATTATGGGGTGAGGCATGTTTAGGATGCTTAGCTCATTGTAGGAATTTGGGGTTAATCAAAATGCCAATGTTTTTCATCATTGGTATATTGTTGCTTTAGAAAAAAAATTGTTCCTTGATTTAAGGGTTTGCAGTAGTTTAAAACTCCTCTTGGGTCCCCATGCCCACTGAGACGTGGCTTCTTCTCACAGGCAGAATTATTTTATACAGTGAAGCATTATGTCCTCTCTTATACTTCATTGAGAAAGCCTAAGAGGACTCCATTATGCTTTTGTTAGGTGAGCTTTTTGAAAGGAGAGGGAAAACGAAGTGGGTGTTCAAATCATGAAATTCTGGAAAGTAATGTGTCCCAGAGGTGGGCACCTGGCAGGTTAAGGAAAGCCAGTCCCTCTGCCTAGTCACTGCCAGGCACTTGCTGGCTTACTTGTCCTTGTGTGAATGTGCACAGTTCAGGGAGACAACGAGTGGGAGGGAGCTGCTTCTGCTTCAGGCTGTTTGGATTTGGGGTGTTACCTCTGCTGGTTTGCAGGAAGCCTTGGGGAGCTCTTGCCTGCGTCTGTGCTGTCCTGGAGGTTGGGTTTCCAGAGGGAGGGAGGCTGAGCCCACCACAGAGAAGATGGGAGTAAGCACCCCTGTCTGTGAGTACAGTGCCCCTTATCTGCCGTGCATGAGGTGGGAGAGTGTGCCAGGGCAGCTGCAGAGGGACACCGCGCGGGGAAGGGTTTTGTCATCTCAGGACACCAAACTTCCCAGAGGAGACCGTGATAAAGCTGATTGTGGACACTGGGACATTTAGTACATTTTCCTAAATAGGTCTGGGAAACATGGAGCAACAAAGAATTGCTTGTCTTAGAGAAATGACCTGCAGAGCAGCGTGTGTCCTCCGAATGAAGAGGTGACAGTTGACCCAGGAATACTGAACCCATAGGTTAGGGGGTGACTTGGGGTTCCATGGTTTAGGAAGGCAGGCCATGGTAAGACCCTAGTGTTGGCCTTCTCAGGGTGCTTCTGCCCAGTGGGGAGACCCCTATCTAGTGCAAGACTCTTGGTCCTACAGAACCTTCCCTCCAACTTGATGGATGATCGGGTCATGGCAGTAACCAGGGACCTCTCCCCCACCAAGCTCTTTCAAAACTGCTTTGAAAGCCCAAAGCCTGGTTTGCAAATTTAGGATGGCAGATATGTTTACTCTGAAGACCAGCACACCCATGTCTGCGGCTCCAGAGACACCTTCTCAGCACCCACACACTTGGGGAATCTATTCGGTATTCATAAGATAAACTGTGCATGAAGTTCTCCAGTGAGGGCTTTTCACCATATTATGGAAGGGATTTTTTTTTTTTTTCTGGCTGTGGGACATGGGGCATCATTTGCCTTCTCCCAGGCCTAACCCTGGGTCTTGCAGGCCAGAGACTGTGTGAAGGCATCTGGGGACCCCCTCACCATAGGACGAGTGACACCCTGAGAGAGGTGAGCCCACTCCCATTTGGGTGACTGCATCTGCCCTGACTCCTTTCAGCGATGCCCATGGGAACTGACATCCAAATCTCATTTGCACGGGTTTCCAAGTCACAGTTTTGGATCGTTGAGCCTCCAATGGCAAATTCCATCATTTGCAGATCTTCATACCTTTCTATGTTGGTGTCCAGTCAGGTAACATTTTGCCAGGATTTGTTTCTCGGCTTCTCTGCTGTTCATGCCTTACTACTCTCAACTAGTTCTTGGGTTCCTTGCAAGGAGGGGCTGGATTTGATTTTGCCTTGTGCTGCTTGCTGGGTACAGCATGTTCTCAGCCAACTGTCGTTCATATGTGCTGATGCTGGATTACACTTGCTGATGATGTGCACCCACACAGGGTTCACCGATTTTGCCCATTCTGGACTCTAGTAAAGACCTAGCCCCTAACTCTAAGTCAGAACCTCTAGACTGTGTCACTTTGGTGATTCAGGACTTTAAGAAAATATGGAAGAATTCCTCATGTGGTGTGGCCCCTGTGGTCTGATGTGATGGCTTTATGTGTGATTGCATCATACATAGGCAAGCACCTTAGATAAGATGCTCAGCGGATGTGACGTCAGCCTGCGGGCCCCTGACTGAGGTGCCAGCGCTGTGTCAGGACCCCCAGGCCATGTGGGATGTCCACTTCGCCCTCCAGGGCTCTGAGCTCTTGAGAAGGAGAGCCTTGGGACTGTGCTTTTGTAGATGCCCTGTGTACTGTATGTGTATGTAGCATCAGGGTCTCCCTGAGCACCCGGGATAGGCAGACCCTTCGTCAGGGGACTGCTTTCTCTGCTGTGTGGGAACCAAAGCAAAAAGCCATTTGTGTTGTGCTGGCAACTTTCCTGCTGCAGCAGAGGCTCCAAGGACTTCTCATGGTCAAAATGGTCCCCATTTACTGAGCTCTTTCTATGACCAAGCCCCATGTCAACACATCTTCATTTAATTCTCAGAGACCTTGCAAGGAGGCATGACCCCATTTCACAGATGAGAGAGCAAAGAGAGGCCACCTTGTTCTAAGTGGCAGAGCCAAGATCGAAACTCAGGGCCTGCAAAGCCCCATGCTTTTAAAGCCCTAACCCAGTGCCTCCCCTCCCCACCCACCTCTTTCCTTGTCGAACCACTCCCTGTCCAAAGTGAGGAGAGGGGTGTGGTTCTTCTTCCTGGGGAACTTCATTCCTTCACCCAAGGACTGCACCTGTCACAGAAGGTGGAGCTGGATGCCAGGCTCCTCCTCAGACGAAGCTCTGTCCTGGCAGCCACCATTACAGGTGAACCAAAACCGTCTGATCGTTTCCTTGGCTGCTTAGCTCCTCCCAGCAAGGCTTTGGGAGGAGGTTTGGATCTCTCCTTGGCTGGGCTTGAGCCTTTGAGTCATTTTCGGGGTGCCAGTCAGGATGGGACAGTGTGCTTGGTCCTCCTCAGAACTTTGTTAACAGCCCACCTTCCCTACCCCACATGCACACAGTTGTCAGTCAGGCCCTGAGTCCCACCTCTGCTCTTTTTCTGTCCTGACTTTCTGCGACCTCTCTAGAAAGCCAAGGGGAGGTGACAGGCACTGGAAGAGTTGTTGCCGCCCGGGTTTTGTGGCCTGGCTCTGGCTGCCAAGGGGACCAGGGCACCCTACACACTGAGCCACCAGTCCAGCCCTTGCTTTCCCGTTGGGCCAAGATTTTGCCAAACACATTTCGGAGGGTGGGGTGGGGGTCCCAGACTCAGGCCCTCCGTCATCAGGCCTTCCCTGGCTTTTCAGCCTTTTTTCTTTCATTTCTTCCTTAGCCACACTTTTTCCTCCAGTCTGATTGGGACAGTCTGTCTGCTGACCACATCTTGCCCTTTGCTCTCAGGTGTTCCCCTGTGCTTGTACTGCCACCCCAACCCCCATTTCTTCACCCGGACACACCCTCACCTGTCCTCAGAGTACGGCTGCGGTGCAGCTTAAGAGTATCCCCCCAAGTGGTCCAGACTTAGAGCCATCTCAGCCACTGGACCATCCATTTGGCACCTGATTACGTTCTGCCTTAAGGACATTTTTTCTTTCTCCTGGAGACTTGTTTTACTTATTATGTCTGTCTTTTCCACAAAACTATAAGGTTGTACGAGGACTGTTTTGTAATTTTTGTCATACTTGGATGCTTACTAGAGATTTTTAACTTTGAAGAAAGGATTGAAGTCTTGTCTTTTCCCTTTGCGTTGCCGAGTGGCCAGTGCCATGCTGGGCCCATGGCCATTTCTTGTCAGTGGACAGACAGGCTATGTGAAGAAGAGTGGCTGCATGGAATTTTGATAGAATTGGAACGTGGGCTGAATGGACTGGCTCATGTGGCAGCAGGTGCATTTAATGTTTTCTGCCACCACTCTGCCTGGAGCAAATGTTACCCCTTCTGTACTTGGGCCTCTCTTAGGTTCAATGAAATAGAGGGCATATTTCTGGTGTCTTGGCTTTATGGGGGCCTGGTAGCCATGAGCTTGCACAGGATTTTTCCACTTACCACAAGGGCCTGGATTGTGACTGCTTTCTGGATTTCAGCCTCTGTGTTCCTCCTTTTGGAAAAAAGCACCCTTTCTGGCAGAAATTAGTGCATTCTTCTATTTAAGAAGGAAAAAAAAAGTGTGTAAAACAGACTTCTGCTGTCCTATACAGGAAAACAGTCTGCCCTTAAGCCATTTGAGCACCGTGGTGGCATTTATGTAGCATTTGGTCTTTATGGTTTGTGGTGACAAGACACCAGGCCTCCCTTCCATGCATCCACGGAGGCTGCATGCTGTGCTGCTGGGGTGGAGGAGGCAGCAGGAGGGTGTTTGGTGTCTGGAGGGCCCTGCCGAGCTCTGGACAGTGTGGTGGCCACAGGCAGGTGCTGTGTCTGGGTAGACAAGGCCTGGCCCCAGGAAGTTAGGCCCTTGGCTGCAGCAAGCCCCTCTGAATAAGGTGCATGTGTCCTGGGCCCAGAGCATGCTCACTGTGGCGAGGTAAAAGGACTCCAGCTGTGCCCTACCTGATCAAGATCCTGGAAGAGCTGGTTGGCTTCCGTTTCCCAAACTTCATGACATTTATTATCTGAGGATCACATTGGCACTCATCACATGATGCCATGCTCTGATGCTTTTCTTGTGGGCACACCTTTTTTCCCTCATAATTGCAGGGAAGTGAGGACTTAATTCTCAAATCTCTTCAAGACCCCCATATTGCCTACCAAGTTGACTTGCACATGGCCCTTTAAACGAGTAGTGATTGTTGACGGGTTTTTTTCTTTTTTGTGTAAAAAGGTGCAGTAGAGCTCCAACAGCCAGCAATAAAACTTCACATTCAAGACAAGTGACCAATAGAGAATTTTCCTTCAGCTGATACCGTGGTCTTTGTATCTTGATCTTTATAGATCAATTCTTCATCAGCTGTATGTGAATTCACCATTTGGGAAATATATGTGACAAATGGTACATCCCATATTAGCTTCCCCAAGTTGCTCAGCAAGTTTTGGGGCTCTGTGACCCACCTCATTGATCATGAAAGCTTGAGGAGCACCGTGATTTAAATCAAACCTAAGCAAGCTGTGGTGGGGGAAGTCTACTGGCTGAAGGAAACCTCACAGTGGGCTCCACAGTTTGGGGACCATCTGGAACCTTGTCCCTTGAGGGCAGAGAGATGCACCACCTCTCTGTTCCCAGCACTGTGCTGTGTGCATGCAGGCACTCAGTAAAGTTTGGGGAATAGATTGTCAAACAAGCATGCCATTCCAGAGTTGCCTTGTAGCTCAGAATTCTATGAATAGCTGAAGACAAGAGTGCCTGTGCTCCTTCTCTCTCGTTTTCTAAGAATGGTAAGGAAAACTGGTAACTAATGCTTAACTGTATCTCCCAAGTTAGGTATGGAAGGAATTAAAGTAAAGGTTAATTGTTCTTCTTTTCACTGGGTTACAGGGATCATCCCTAACTTTAGGAGCTAAAAATGATCAAAAAAGTTATATCCAATGGAACCTTCAGGGCTTTAATGTTTTACTAATCTATTTCAGCAGAAGTCACTGATTTTCTGCGTACTGCATATTATGATTTTGATTTGCTGCTATTGGGGCACCTGTGGCAGAGAGACAACATCTTTGGCATTTATGAAGGAGAAAGTGCAGGTGATCAAAGGAGCAGAGCAAATATACATTTGCAGTGCTGTCAGTGCTTTTGTGTTTAATACCAGAAGGGTAGAAGGAACGACTATTGATTTCTGCCTCATCTGGGATGAATCTCAAAAGCATCATGCTTAGTGAAAGAAGCCAGTCTCAAATTGTTATATACTGTACGATTCCATTTTTGTGACATTCTCGAAAAGACAGGACTACAATGACGGAGAGCAGATCAGTGGTTGCCAGGGATGGGGGAGGGGGAGCGTGTGAGTGTAAAGGAGCAGCACGGGGAAGATTTTTGGGGGGTGATGGAACTGTTTTGTATCCTAGCTGTGGTGGTGGCTACATAAATCTATACATAAATCTATATATTGACATACCCATTGAACTGTGCCCCAAACCACATCAGATTTACTGTATGGTAATTTAAAAATAAAATAATAACAAAGGGGTGAGCAGCGCCTGAATTGTGTGGTCACTGACAGCAGGTTCAGGCCCCCGCTTCTCCCCCAGAAGTAACTACCTCTGTGCTGAGAAGTTTAGAAAGATCTCCATCCCAGGGCTCACGTCTGTGTCACGTCATTTGGCGGACGGTTGTCAGGGTGTTCCCAGGGTTATGATCTGTGTTTCTCTGTTGTGTGAAAGATGGTGGCGTTTGCACCTCGGCTCCAGACTTACCCCCCAGGGTGTATGTAGGGTGTGGATTTGAGTGAGTTTTTTGACCACTCCCAGGATTTCCTTTTATAAGGGTTTATAGGAACATTTACAGGAATGTGTTCGTATGAATCGACAGATTTAGAACAATTACTCTTTTTCGGCTGTTAATGTTTTTCTTTCTTTGCAAACATGCCTGTGTCCAGGACTGCATGCATCTTCATTTCTGTCTGTCCAGCACCACTGGGTCTCCTGTCTCAGGGAGGGATCTACCATCCACTCACTTGCCTGATTCTGAAATCTGGAATTGATCCTTATTATTCCTTAGCAGCCTTGCTTTACACCATGTAAAGCATGTCTTATATGTTCCGTCTTCCTAACAGCCCTCAAACTGGTCCATTGCTCTCCATGGACCTGTGCTGTCAACCCTTCCGCTCCTGGCTCAACCCTTCAACCAAGAGGATCTTTTTGACCCTCAAATATCATTCTCCTGCTGAAAATCTTGTCAAAATATAAACCAAACACCCCAATGTGGCTTAATACTCTAGAATCATCTAGCTTTACCCTGCTTATTTTTCTAGCTCAGCGTCCCTACCATTCCCTAGTCCAGAGCTCACACTTCTTACTGGGTCTTGAACAGGTTCTGTTCACTTGGGCCTCTGTGCAGAATGCCATTCCCTGTATTTGAATTGTGCCCCCCACCCCTGAGCACACACAGTATTTGTCTGGCAAATTTTCTATTCATCTATCCATCCTCAGCCTACATCTGCTCTCTTCTGTGCTGAGCATCCTTCCTTCCTGGCCTCAGAGTTGCCTGTTCTTCTGTCCTGCCTGCCACCTGCCAAACTGGATCATAATTGCCCTCAGATCTTTGCAGGCAGGGTCCTCCCTGTGCTGTCACTGTTGTGTCCCTGGTATCGAGCACAGTGCTTAGAGCTGGAAGGTGCTGAGGAACATTTTTTACAGTGATGGACAGAGTCATTTATAAATCCCAGAATCGGCAGACCAGCAGAAATCTAATGACCTGGAGGAGCCAGTACCTGTTTTCTGAATTGCTTATGGTCTGGTCAGGGAAAGAGTAACTGTTTGTTAATCCATGTGACACAGACTCCTGATGTCACTGCAGGAGAGCACAGGAACTGAAGGAGTTGAGGTGGCTGGGGACCTTCCCAGAGCTCCTCTCCCTACATCTCTCTGCCTGTTGTGTCTGCCTGTCACCATAGACTGACCCCCCTCCTTCTCACGCTCACTAACACAGAGCCAAGAGGGCCTGCCCCTTGCCCCCTGTGTGTGGCTTTAGGGGTTTTTCTGTCACATTACAGGGGGGAATCCCATCCAGTATTCTGTTATGTGGCCACTGTGCCCAGCATCTCTCTCTCTCCTTCACACTGTGTTTACATGGTGTGCTTGTGGTGTTGCTTCTCTGCTCTAATCAATGTGGAAACACTGCATTTTGGCCTCTGGTGAGCTATCCCCCTCTTCTAGAGTGGTCCTGAGCCAAATTTCCATAGAGATGTGGTGGGGAGGGAGCATTCTCTGCCTTCTCCCTCTTCCTGCTCCTCTGTACTCATCCTACACCTAAAAGGATGGCTTTCCACTTGAGAAACACAGTGTCTTCAATCAGAGTTTGAGCACACATATTGCTGATTAGAATTCTTGATGGATTCCCAAAGCAGTCTCTGTCTTCTGATCTGTCCTGGAACTGTTGCTGGAAGTGCCTGTGTCTAGCTCTGTTTGTCAGGGATTTCTGGAAGCTCTGGGATTGGGTGTTTGGCTCATGTTCTCAGGCTCGATACTGAGGTGATTGTGGGGAGCTAGGCTGGGTGAACCTGCTCAGTTCCCCTGTTGGGCCCCTAGGCAGGATGGTGGGTGTACCTTGTGCACAGGGCTGGCTCAGCCATCTCTGAAGTTGGATCCAGTGCTAAGCTGAGCCAGCCTGCCTTCCTGGTCTTAACATTCCTTTGAGGAAGTTTTGTTTTGCATCTCACAGCCATCAAGGGGAAGGGCAATCCACAGATTGCTGAGAAGCTCTGCTGGCTTCACAATTCTGACAAGGCCAAGGGCATATACCTGTTCTTGTTAAAGCCTTGTCTGATTTCCTGATTAAAAACAGACCTCCAGGAACTGGGAACTTTCAAGGTCTTGGGTTATGACCACTGCCTTTGTGGCAGGACCCTTGATTTGTCCTGGCTTCCCAGTGACCACCCAGTGGGGCACATGGGCAAGTCACTGGCTTTCCCAGGTCTCTGTTTCCTCACCTCCCCAATGAGGGGTTTAGATGAGTTGACCACGGGTTCTCTCCAAAAGTTTGATGTAATAAAGGTATTGTTCCGGGGGTTACGAGTTTGGGGTGGTAGACTAGGCGCACACATCCACTTTCCTGTCTCCTTGGTCCCAATGAAACAGTGAACAATGAGGCAAAGAGAAATGGAGTCATAATGCCCTCAGCAAAGTGGGAATGCAGAGGAATCCCTAGAAGGTAAAAACAGATTGGGTTGACAAGGAAACTGGAGCAGAAGACACAAAACAGCCCAAAACCCTAGACATGAGTCTTTCACGGGAGCCCTGGAGATGCTCCAAGCACCATAGTGTTAAATGGAATTAGAAGAGTCTTCACGGAAACATACTGCAGAGCAGCCAGGGCAAATCTTGACCCCAGGGTAGAACCCTGAGAGTATTCTCTCCACAATGCTGAAGAGACTGGGAAGTTTGCTTGGGTGTGCTCTTGGCAGTGGTGTTGGGGTCTGAGAGAGAATTGTTGCACAGCCTGAGGTGACTTCAGACCTCGAGGAGAATAAAAAAGTGAAAGATGATGCTGTCCAGGAGTAAAAGACATCACCTGCTTTCTGCCCAGGATCAAGCTGTCTTATTTTTGGCAGTTGTGAGAGAGTCCCAGGCTGCTGGCCTGTCCCACCTACCCAGCCAGAGCCCCGGGCGAGCCTCCCATTCAAAGGAGAGGCCTGAGGGAAATACACTCCAGCAAAACTTTAGGATTGTAAAGGTAAGGAATTTTGTTAAAACTTCTGGAGAGAAAAATCAGGTTGCCCACAAGAGCAGCCTCAAACTGGCAGCAGACTTCTTGTCGGCACCACTGGAAGCCACGGTGGCGTCACATCTCACGTTCTGGGGAAGATGGTCTCCAGCCTGGAGTGCTGTTTCCTACTAAACTGTTAATCAAGTGCAAGGACCAGTAAAGATATAGTTTCATTCCTGGAGTAGCTCAGAACTTCACCTTTACATTCCATTTTGTGGGAAAAAAAATTAGTCTTTTAGAAAACCCTCCAGATAAAGCAAAAAACCCCCCCAAACACCAAAAGACAAATACAAGGATTACATGGTGTGCATGAAACAGTGGCAGCTGATGATTCAGAACAAGTGAAGAAAGCTGAAGAGAAATGGAAATGCTTTAATAGACTCTGATTCTTGAGGTTCTGAGGTCCAATTGAAAGGGTTTCCAGTGGGCTGTCCACACCATTTGGTGGACAGTGAGTAATACTGGGGCATAATGTCAGCCCTCCCACGTCTACCTGTTGGCTCCCATGTCTTCATCTCTTCACCAAATGCTGCTGCTTCTACCTCTGCAGTGTCTCTCCAGCTCTACTAGGTGAGAAGGAGGTGGTACTGACACAGGTAGGAGAGCAAGAGATGGCTACGGGGATAGCTGGGGGTGGTTTGGGCCCTGATGAAAAGAGCAGGCCCATTGCTTCTTAACCCTGGCTGCACGTTGGAGTCACCTGAGGAGTTTTTAACACATTCTGATGCTGAAGCCCTTCCCCGCCAATTACATCAGAACCTCTGGGGATGGTGCCCAGGTGACTCTGTGCAGTCCATGAGAACTGAGGTAGATTCAGATGGGCATGAGGATTCAGACCTTGGCCACCAGGCTCCTGCTGATGGCCTGGGTGTCCTGTTCAGACTAAGAATGTCATAAAATAGTCTCAGGAGACTTTTTTTTTCTTTTTAGTTATCTTCTAATTACATGAGTAATTTAAAAAAATCAAACACTACAGAAGCACATAGAGTAAAAAGCTATAATCTCTTTTCCAGAGATAAGCCATTGTGTATCCTTCCAGATCTTTTCTATACTTTTACACAACAGAATGTGAAAATAGAGCTTCTTCTGCATTCTTTTTTTTTTTTTTAACATTTATTCATTTTTGAGACAGAGAGAGACAGATCATGAATGGGGGAAGGTCAGAGAGAGAAGGAGACACAGAATCTGAAACAGGCTCCAGGCTCTGAGCTGTCAGCACAGAGCCCGATGCGGGGCTCGAACTCACGGACCGCGAGATCATGACCTGAGCCAAAGTCGGACACCCAACCGACTGAGCCACCCAGACGCCCCTCTTCTGCTTTCTTAACTGAGGACAGTTTTGTGGTGCTGCACAGCCCTTATTTCTACAGCATGGTGAAGTGAGAGGCCACATTGACCCCAGCCACCTCCAGCCTGCCAAAGACCTAGAACATCAGGTGGGGAGAATTTTTTTGGAGACATTATCAGTGAGCCCATTTCCTTTCCTGAACCTTCCCACTGGAGAGGCAAGGTGCATTCCTGACACTGTGGGCCCAGAGGGAAGCACTCGGGAAGGATGTCTCTGAACTGATGGCACTCTTGCCAGGGGTGTGGCCAGATTGAAGGCTCCTGCAGAGCCAGAGGGGTTCCTGGAGAGTTTGGGAGTCAGTAGAGGGGAGATGGACCCAGGTCAGGGGCAATACTGATGGAGGAAGGTGGAGAGGGGGATCTCAGACCACCTGGAGGGCCCTGGCCCTAGTTGGCCTGGGCCTGTCCTTGGGGGGGCCCTTTGTCCGGGTTCTAGCCAGGTTGTGGGCCCTGCAGGGAAGTGCCCACACCCTATCCCCCATGAGCCGCTGGGCCTCCATTAGCCAGGGAGTGAAGACACTTTCTTGTGGAAAGGACTCTACCTTCTAGTCGACTGGAACTGGCAGTGCTTGATGCCAAAAATAGATGGTCTATTCATCTATTTCAGAAAGCCTGGAAAAGCTCTGGCTGAGATGTGTGGAGGTGGCAGGAACAGGTCCACAGAGTGCGTTTAGTAAGAGTGTGAGGAAGGATGCCGTAGGTTTCTGCTTTTACTCTGAGGAGTCCAGCTTGGTCTATAAGTAGTTACACTTAACACACACATACACATACACGTGCGTGCGTACACGTGCATGTATTGGGGTTCACATTTTTTGCAAAAATGAAATACTATGCGTATTTTCCTGCAGATCTTTATTTAAACTTCATAATATATTTTATAAATACTTCCATGTCAGCAAATAGATCTACTTCATTTCTTTTAACCATTTCTTTCCTTAGTATTCTAAATAATTCAGATAACCATTCCCATACCAAGGAAAATTTATAATATATGTAAATTTTAATACAGATCTGGCTGCAGGGAACATGCTTGCTCATTTATCTGTAAGTTTTTCTGAATATTTCTATAGAATAAATTTCCAGAAGTGGAACTATTATGCTACATTTAATATTTTGATAAAAGCTGCCAAATGGCTTTTATTTTAAAAAGGTATATAATTTTTTAACTCCTACCAGCAGCATATGGGAATGCCATTTTTCATACTCTGCCAACAGTGAAGAATATTTACCTTTGAAAATTTCTGATAGTCTTGATTGTTACGTTTAGTTATTAGTGGAGTTGGCCGTTTTTATACGCTTACTGATTATTGCCTATCATGCCAGTTGCTTTTACATATCCTTTGCCCACTTTTCAATGGAATTGTTTGCATTTTCCATATTGCTTTATAAATCAGGAATATATATTCTCTTTCTCATAGATACTGTTTATATAGTTCTTCCTAATCTGACTCATATCTTTTAACTTTATAGAAAGCTTTCACAGTGTAGAAAAGGTTTGGAAGACATGAAATAGAATGTCACCTACTTTTAAGATGAAAGAAAAAGGTAGGGGCTTGTGATTCTCATTATAACCACTCAAACAATGTTCAACTTTACCAAATAAGAAAAAAGATCCAGGAATTACATTGTTACAAATGTACTAGATTGCTTTTGTTTCCCCCCCCTTACTTTCTAAATAATTGAGATATAATTTACATATGCCAAAATGAACTTGTGAACCATCGCCACAGTCTAATTCGAAAACATTTTCATCATATCCCAAAAGAAACTACATATCCATTAGTAGTCTTCTTTAAACATTTGCTGGAATTCACCAGTGAAGCCTTCTGAGCCTGGGATTTTCTTTGTGGAAGGTTTCAAAATTCCTCATTGTCTCTTTAGTTGTAATAGGTCAGTTCAGAATTTCTTTTGGAGTCATTTTTGGTATGTCTTTCTAGGAAAATGCCCATTTCATCTGGCTTATCTAGTTTGTTGGCATACAGTTGTTCATAGTATTCCCTTATAATCAATTTTATTTCTGTAAGGTCAGTAGTAATGGCCCTTTTTTCATTCTTGATTTTAGTAAGTTGAATCTTTTCTCCTCTTTTCTTGGTTAGTCTGTCTATAGTTTTGTCCATTTTGCTGATCTGCTCAAATAACTAACTTTTGTTTTTGTTGATTTTCTGTATTGTCTTTGTTCTCAATTTCATTAATTTCTTTTCAAATCTTTATTATTTTTCCCCTGCTTTCAGTTTAGTTTGCTCTTTTTTTTAATTTCTGAAGGTGTATTATTAGACTATTGAGACCTGGAGATTGAGACCTTTTTTTCTTTTTAAATATAGGCATTTATACCTATAAATTGCCTTCTAAGCACTGCTTTAGCTGCATCCTATAAGTGTTTGTTTTTAGTAAACTCAAAGAATTTTCTAATGTTTCTTGTGATTTTTTTTCTTTGACCTATTGTTGCTTAGGAATATGTTATTTAATTTATTCCAGACATTTGTGAATTTCCCAACTTTCCTTTAGTTATTGATTTCTAACTTAATTCTGTTGTGGTTGGAGAGCATAATTTGTATGATTTTAATCTTTTAAAATGTATTGAGTCTTGTTTTATGGCCTAAAAAATGGCCTATCTTGGAGAATGTTTCATATGTCCTTGAGAAGAACGTGCATGCTATTGTTACTGAGTGAGTGTTCTGGTCTTTTAGATCTAGTTGGCTTATCATGTGTTCAAGTCTTCTGTTTCCTTATTGGTCTTATGTCTAGGTTCCATAAATTTTTTATTAATTTTTTTAATGTTCATTTTTGAGAGACAGAGACAGAGCACAAGAAAGGGAGGGGCAGAGAGAGAGAGAGAGGGAGAATCCAAAGCAGGCTCCAGGCTCTGAGCTGTCAGCACAGAGTCCAGCGTAGGGCTTGAACTTAAGAACTGCAAGATCATGACCTGAGGCAAAGTCAGACACTTAACCAACTGAGCCACCCAGGCACCCCTAGTTGTTTCATAATTGTTGAAATGGAGCATTGAAGACCTCAACTATTACTGCCTAATCATCTGTTTTTTCCTTCAATTCTGTCGGTTTTGCTTTGTGTATTTTGGAGCTCTGTTATTAGGTGCATATATGTATATAATTGTTAAATTTTGATTAATTGACCCTATTATATAATTTCCCACATTGTCTCTAGTAATTTTTATCTTGGAGTCTATTTTGTCTTATATCAGTATAGCCATTCCAGCTCTGTTTTATTGTTTGCATGGTATCTTTTTTCTATCCTTTTGCTCTCAACTTATATGTGTCTTTGAATTTAAAGTGTGTCTTGGGCTTGGCTGCAGCACCTTACTTGACGTGTCTCCAGAGGCAATGGAAACAAAAGTAAAAATGAACTATTGGGACCCTCATTAAGATAAAAAGCTTCACACAACAAAGGAAATAATCAGCAAAACTAAAAGGCACCTGATGTAATGGGAAAAGATATTTGCAAATGACATATCAGGTAAAGAATTAGTATTCAAAATCTATAAAGAACTCATCAAACTCAAAACCCAAAAAACAAATAATCAAGTGAAGAAATGGGCGAAAGACATGAATAGACACTTCTCCAAAGAAGACATCCAGATGGCTAACAGACACATTAAAAAAATGGTCAACATCACTCATCATCAGGGAAATATAAATCAAAACCACAATGAGATACTACCTCACACCTGTCAAAATGGCTAAAATTAGCAACTTGGGCAGCAACAGATGTTGGCGACAATACAAAGAAAGAGGAACACTTTTGTACTGCTGGTGGGAATGCAAACTGGTGCGGCCACTTTGGAAAACAGTTTGGAGGTTCCTCAAAAAATTACAAATAGAACTACCCTACGACTCAGCAATTGCACTAGTAGGTATTTATCCAAAGGATACAAAAATGCTATTTCAAAGTGGCACATGGACCCCAATGTTTATAGCAGCACTATCGACAATAGCCAAAGTATGGAAAGAGCCCAAATGTCCATCAAATGATAAATGAATAAAGAAGATGTGGTATATATGTACAATGGAATACTACCCAGCGATCAAAAAGAATGAAATCTTGCCATTTGCAACAATGTGGATGGAACTAGAGTGTATTATGCTAAGCAAAATAAGTCAGAGAAAGACAAATATCATATGATTTCATTCATATGTGGAGTTTAGGATACAAAACAGTTGGTGAATGTAAGGGAAGGGAAAGGGAAGCAAAAATAATATAAAAACAGGAAGACAAACCATAAGAGACTCTCAAATACAGAGAACAAATTGAGGGCTGCCAGAGGGGAGGTGGGTGAAGGGACGGGCTAAATGGTGATGGGCATTAAGGAGAGCACTTTTCGGGATGAGCACTGAGTGCTATATGTAAGTGGTGAATCACTAAATTCTATTCCTGAGATTATGTTAACTATCTTGGATTTTAATTAAAAAATAATTTAAAAAAGAAATTAAACAAAAGAAAAAATAAAGTGTGTCTTGGGGTGCCTGGGTGGCTCTGTCAGTTAAGCATCCAACTCTTAATTTGGGCTCAGGTCATAGTCTCACACGTGGTGAGTTCGAGCCCTGCATCAGGCTCTCCCTCTCTATCTGCCCCTTCTCTGCTCATGCTCTCTCTGTCTCTCTCAAAATAAATAAACTTTAAAAATAAATAAAGTGTGTCTCTTGTAGAAAGCATATATTTGGATCATTTATTTATTTAAAAATTTTAACATTTTACTTTTTTGAGAGATAGAGACAGAGTGCAAGCAGGGTAGGGGCAGAGAGAGAGAGGGATACACAGAATCTGAAGCAGGCTCCAGGCTCTGAGCTGTCAGCACAGAGCCTGACGCAGGGCTGGAACAGACAAATTCGAGATCATGATCTGAGCCGAAGCTGCATGCTCAAGCAACTGAGCCACCCAGGTGCCCCTATTTGGATCATTTAAACATCTCCATCCTGTCAGTCACTTTTGTTTGAAATACTTAATCCATTTTCTTTTAATGTAAATATGTGCCCTTAATTGTTTTAAATAAACACTTCAGTAGAGGGAAAAGGCTTTTCACACTGAGCAAGCTCTGACTCAGGTCAGATTGGGGTTTTCTAGAGAACCACTGGAGAGGTCAAATGACAGTTCTCTGGGGATGGAGCTTAGATGAAGTTCCATCCTGGCTCTTCTAGTGGCTGCCAGGCTGCTGATCTACAGAGTGATTGTGAAGCTGTTGGCTTTCAAGGCTACCAAGGAGCTAGAGAGCAGGAGGGTGGAATAAGCTGCAAAACTCACTTCATACCAAGATTCAGTCATTTCTCTTGGTAATGCTCCACAGAGTGCTGCAAGCCTTTAGTTCATTTCCAGAGTTGTGACATTGATTCTAATTTTTTTTTCACAGTTTTCTCATTGCTTTTGTGGAGGAGAGATTTTTGGGGGGGAGGTCCTTATTCCACCATTTTTAGTGATGTCACTTGCTTATGGTTTTATTATTAAGAAGTATTTTGAATCACATTGAATACTTGGCATCATCATATTTGGTTATCCAAGAGAACTCAGTTTTGGTACTACTTCACTGTGTCCCGAGGCGAGTTACAGTATAGAACCTGTCAGCCTCAGTTCCATTGCTTGAAAAATGATTAGTTGTCCAGTGAAGATGCCAGTTTTGACCACCTTTGAAATTCTGAGCTTCTAAAGGCCATATTTTCATCTACATTTTCGGTTCTGATGCAGCTGTACTGAGTTAATTTTTTTTAACTCTTATCACACTCTGTCAATCATATTTTTGTAATAATTATTTTATTCTGAATTGTAAATATTCTTCCAATAGCATCGCTGTTGCTTTTGGCTTTTATTCTTCCTGAGAAGCTACAATGCAGCTGCTATGAATTCTACTATAATATATATATGAAAAAAGCAGTCGTTCTTCCCACCAACATCATGGTTTAGCAGCTCCTTAGCATGATGTTGAAGGAGAGGCCTTTAAATTGGCCCTGGTGTGAGGAGTGATGATGTTCAGGTCTAGAAGTAAGATGCCATGTTACCTGAGTCCTCTCTTACAGTTGCTAGAGAATTGTCACTGAGTTCACTGTCCAGCCACAGATTTTCCATCACCACCTTGACTGAATCGTCTCCATAAGGTACAGCCCCTGTTCTTGGGCTTCAGTTCCCTTTTGTTGGTCCTGTGGTACAGATGCCTAATCACATGGGCACATCCACCCTTCCCACCCTCTTATGCCTTTCTTTGCCGGGCACCCTCTCAGTGTCCTCCTTGTGAGGTGAAGTCAACTCCATGGTCTCTTGTGTCTGGGATTCAAGGAAGGGGCACAGAGTTCGGCACTAGTTTCTGGAAGGCCTAGTCCTCTCATTTTGGCAGGTGCAGGTGGCAATCAGATAATCACCCCTGTTTTTCTCTTCCCACTGAAGTGGACTGGGTGGCAGTGATGAGGCAGGGATGTCCTGGTGGTGTGGCTGGGCAGGCTGGCTGTCAGTCACTGTGGGAGTGGGTGATGTTCATGTCCATCCTACATCTTTTTTCACCTGCTTCCAGCCCTGCATGTTTCTTTGTTTAAGCCCTGCACATGGGGTTGTGGTCGGTCCCTGGCTCCATCTGGCCATTGCCAGGTCCGTGTCCGTGTCTGTGCTGAGCCCCACCCTGGCTCTGTGAGCTGTGCAGGCCTCTGAGTCGTCTGGCCAGTTGTGCAGGGGATTTGCTGCTGACCTGGTCTCTCTCTCCTCAGAGCTGCTTAGTGCCTGGCAGGCGGCAGCAGGTGTTCGGTTCCCCACACGCCCTCTGCTGGCCTGTGTCTCCAGGTGGATCCTGCACCTGGGGAGCAGACTGCTCCCTGGCCACAGCACATCTCCTGTGGGCGGCACTATTTCCACATCCCAGCAAGTTAGGGACGGGACGGCCAGAGCAGGCCTTGTGTGGAGGTGGTGTGGGTGGGCGCCCATGTGCTGCATTCTGAGAGATGTCAAAAATAACCGTGAGCAGTGATCCCTCCCATTAGCTCCATACTTCCTTTATGCATTACATCATCTCATTCTGTCCTTCACAGCAGCCTGTGCGATAAGTCTTGTGATAAGTGAGAAACTGAGGCCAGGCTGGAAGGTGACAACCAGGACCCCAGTGCAGACAGCAACTTGGTGCTCTTTCTGTTCTACTCAAGCCCAAGTTCCTCCGTCTGTTTTGTTGTTGTTGTTGTTTAGTTTTTACTTAAATTCCATTTAACATACAGTGTAATATTAGTTGCAGGTGTACAATGTAGTGATTCACCACTTCCATGCATTACCCGGTGCTCATCACAAGTGCTTCCCTCTGTTTCAAGGTAGAATTTTATTACTTCTGGTTCTTTGTGCAAGTTGCACTTGGTGTGAGCATTGAACAAATGTGCTGTCCCAGAGTGGTGCAGGACCAGTGGTGCAATGTGCAGCTGCTTCTGCCCCAGGCTGGGCTCCCCAGGGGCATGTCTCAGCCCCCAGTGTAGGTGCCTGAGAAAAAACTTGGTTTTCCCACAACTGTTTCTTTTCAGCTTTGAGCTCCTGGGGTGCATGGCCACCAACCTTAATTTCAGCCACTGGGATGTTTCTCCCAGCCGTTAGCACCCAGCGAGTAGCACCTGTGTTCTGGGAGGTTTCCTGTGGTGCTTGATATCTGGATGGGAGAAATGCTGCTTGGTGCTTGGCCTAGTACATTTGCCTGACCACCAAGACCTCTATCCTTCTGCTTCTGTGCTGGTCCCTGTGGGTGGGCATTGAGACTTCCCTGTTGTAGTCCCTTTGAGTTTGGTGACCTGCCCCACCCCAGGCCACCCCTGAAGCACAGGGGTTATTCTGCCCTGCTCCTGCTGGGGCTCAGGATGCCACATGACACATCTAAGCCTTGCTTTCCTAAACACCCCTTGTGGCTCTTTTCACCCAGAGATCTTGCTGCCGTTGCTTGGGTCCTGAGTCTGGGTCATTGTAAGGCCCTTGCCCTTCATTCTTTGCCAGATTGTTTTCCACCAGATGGAAGAGGCAAGGCTATCACGATGCAGTGGGCATGTAGAGGGAATGGCACAGAGCTTAGAATTTGCTTTTGCTGGTGACTGAGCTGTTCATTGGTGACTCTGACACACAGGGATCATGCACTTGCCCCATGCAAATCCACAATGAACACAGTCTCCATTTTTTTTAATGTGTTTTTTTTTTTTTTTGAGAGAGAGAGAGCACGAGCAGGGGAGGGGCAGAGAGAGAGGGAGACAGAATCCAAAGCAGGCTCTAGGCTCCAAGCTGTCAGCACAGAGCCCGATGTGGGGCTTGAACTCACAAACCACAAGATCTGAGCTGAAGTCGGACACTTAACCAACTGAGCCACGCAGGCGCCGAAACACAGTGTCTGTTTACTGGTACCTAGCATGTCGTTTGGCCCCACCTATCCTGGGTGCAGCTGTCTTGAAGTATACCAAATCCCTTTGTCTTATAGATCTAAGAGTAGAGCCAAACAAAGCATGTCCATGACTTCAGAGGGTTCAAATAGCTTGACATCATTCATCCAGCCCCTGTTTGCTCAGAGTATTAGTTGGGACTCTTTCTTTTGTAAATGAGGCTTGCAGAGACTTGTCTGGCATTTAAAAATCAGACAGACTTTGTGGCCCCTGTAACTGGAACATCATGGATAGCTGCCTTTAGGAACAGCTGGATCCAGGCCTCTAAACAGAATTCCCAGGTGCATTTGCTTTTCTCTCTTCATGTCTTGGTGCTTCTTTCCTCTCTAGACTCACATCCTCCCAGACCCAACAGAAAAGAAATATTTTCAACAATTCCATAAAAGCCCTGAGCCTCACTCTCCTTCGCCTGAACTAAGTCATGTGCCTGTCCCTGCAGCAACCACTCTTGCCAGGGGCTAGAACTACATTCATTGATCAGCTTAGGCCTGCGCCATAGCTGTAGCTCCTGTCTTGGGCCACACCGTGTATTAAGAGTCAGACCTTGGCAGGTTCTTACCAAGTCCCCGAGTGAACACAGTTTCCACCCTCTGAAGGAAGAGTAGCCCCCTCTGCTCAGTAGTGCCTGGGAATGGACTTGCTGCCTCAGCCGATCATTTGAAGTGGCATGCAGCCTAAATGGTCTTAACCTTCCCCTGCTTGGGCTTCTGTTCCAAGGAGGCTGCAGTCCCTCCTTTTTCCTTTGTTTGAACTTCAATGACTCAAAGGAGAACCTTTTGTTAATGGAGGCTGGAGTACGGGATGCAGAACCATGTGCCTCTCACTCCACCCCCCCATTCTGTGCTTTAGATGCATCGCCTGTACTGTTCCCAGGGGTTGGAAGCCCCCCTGGGGTTGGGAAGCATTCTGTCTCTTCCTCTAGAAGTCCAGTTTTCCAGCCCTTCTGAATGCAGCCTAGCCATGATTAGATAGATTAGGTAGATCTTTCTGGGCTCCCCTAAGCCTGTATTGTAAGAGGAAGGGGGCTGGATCCATATGAAAAGCCCTCTTCTCCCAACCAGTGAAGCTGTGTGTCCAGTTCCCACCATGAGGTCATGGACCAGGACACACTGGAGGCCATAAACATTTCCATTGCCTGGACGGTCTAAGCACCACGCTTGTGGCAGTTCCTTGTCCTTGTGGGCGAACACCATATCCTTACATGCCTCAGCTGAAGGCTCACCTAATGATCTGAGGGCCACACCCAGAGGTCTTGAAGTACCTCCAGAGCAGTGATTCTCTACCCTGGCTGCTATGGAAATCATTTTAAGAAAATACTGATACCTGAGTCCCACTGTCAGCGCAGGGCTGGGGCATGACCTGAGTATCAGGAATTTTAAAAGCCCTCCAGGTGATTCTGATGTGCAACCAAAGTCGAAAACAACCAATCTTAAGCAGTGGTTCTCAAACTTTGACACACAGAGGAATCATCTGGGGGTCTGGTTCCAGTGGGGATTCTGAGCCCATAGATCTGGGTGGAACTCAAGAGTGTGCACTGCTAACCAGCTCTCAGGTGGTGCTGAGGTTGCTGGTCCCCAGGGGCAGTCAGTAGGTACAGATGGGTCTTTCCCTTGGCAGTGGGTATGTCAAACATGGCCAAATGGTGAGCTGATGCAGGTCCCAGAGAGAGCGCTGGTGAGGGAGTTCTCCAGCACTTCTATCCTCTCTCAGACCCCAGTGTGACGGTCTGTCAGGCATTCTGGGTCACTTCTTGCTGCAACACTTTTACCCTTGGAGAGAAACTAGGCGGGGACAGAGCAGAGCCTCCTCACTATGCAGCCATCCGATGTGCTGCCAGAGAACTGGGACCCTGTTAGGGCCGTAGAAGCAGGTACCCAGCAAACACACTCAGAAGCAGCAGTTCCATGGTCTGTGGGCTCATAGGTGTGGAGACCTTGGGGCTCCACCTCTGCCCCATGCCTGTGCTGGTGCTTCCTGCTTTTGCCAATTGCCTCTGGTGACTCTTTCTTTGATTAACGACTCAGAGTTGCCTGGCATGGATGAAATACTCATAGTAATCAATTCAGTTAACATTTAAAGAGTAAACTATATGAACTAATCACAGCAGTTCTTGGCACATGCTAAGCTGCCGTCATCATTAGGCTTTGGCTCCCTGGAAGGTGGAGTTTGAGAAATCCCCAGTGTCCTCACTTGTTCCTGAGATTTTGCCTCATCAGCACGCCTGCCTTTCTGTGGTCACTTTCCCATTCATCAGCCAAGTAAGGAATGAGTGCAGTGCTCCCTTAATGACTCCACTGCTGTGTTCACTGTTGTGTCTGCAAATGACCCTGGCCAGTAGGAGGAGCACATGGTTTACATGCTGCACCGTATTCATCATAGTGCACTTTTAAGCACCTGCTGCACACTTGGCACCTGGGGATATACAGAAAGAACCACATTTATTGGTATTGTTCTCAAAGAATTCACACTCTGATTGAGGAAGCCAGCTCTGACCCAGGAGACTGCAAAAGTCATTAATTGTTCAATGTTGCGGGGCCTCTATGTACTATAGCCAACGCCCTGGAGATATTTCAGAAAATGCGGATGTTGCTGCCTTTTTAAGGTCTTCCAAATACAGAGAGGCTGGAATAATTTGGAATATTAGACGTCTTCACGTAACCAGCCAAATGTATGTTCGTATTGCTGCATGTCCTTACTCTCCAAGTGTCGTGTCTCCAGATTACAGCATGGGAAGATATTTACGTCAAACCCAACCAGCCCCCACAGCTGAATCACACAGGAGCACTTTGTCAGAGGATCTTCCCAAATGGCTCAATAAAATCAACTACTTGTTGATTTGAGAGTATTTTTGTTTTCTTAGACATTCCAAAGAAAGTTAATAAAGTGAAGGGCCTTCTTCAAAGTGATTATGGGCTTGTTACCTCAGGAATGCTGCCTTTGGATTTTATGTACATCGGGGGTGAGGCTCACTCATTCAGAACATATTTACCAAGCACCTACTGTGTGTAGGTAGGAAGGCTACAGAGATAAGAAGATCTTGTCTCTGCCCTCAAGAAGCACAAGGTCCAGGAGTGGAGATGTGTGTGGAATAATGTGATGACCAGCCAGGGGCTCTGAGGAAGGATGCAGGGTGCCCGGCAAGCACAGAGATTTCCCAGGGTTCCCAGGGTGGTGGTAGAAGTTGCTGTTGCGTGTGGGAGGTGAAGAGCAGGAATTCCCTGCAGGTGTGCAGAGTCTCCGGTGCGACTGTGTGTGGGCAGGTGCGGAGAAGGTGGGAGGTAAGGCGGTTGGGGCAGGAGGGGCCTTCTGTGGTGTTACCATTGCACTTCAGTTTCTGGATCACAAATAAGCAGCACACTGAGAACTCGATGCTGAAAATGTATTTTCAGTATATTTTGTCCTCAGCTCAAACGTGTTTTTTATGTTGTCTGACTAACACATCTTCACAGAAAGAGGAATTTGTGCCAATTTTACAGACCTTTATTTTTTCCAGAAGTAATTTAATGGACTATTAGGTATCAGACATGAGTCCAAACCACTCATGTCGTAAGCAAGACTGAGGCCCAGAGAGGGAAACGATTCATTCCAAGTCACTCAGCTGGTTAGTAGCTAGTTAGTGGCTGAACCAAGGCTAGCACTGTTCTGTAGATTTATTGCCATATCTGCCAGTGGTGCTGCTGCCCCAAACAACTGGCAGTAGCTTCCTGGAGTCCTGTGTGGGGAGCAATTCTGATAATGATGCTGTGGTTGATTACTGATGTCTGCCAAGGGCAAGTGGTAGGAGAGTGGCAGCAAGAGTACCCAGTGTTGCCATTCCACCTTATCTTTCTTTGTGATGATAAAAAGGAAGTAGCAGAAAAAGCAGAAACTGTGGTTGGTGATAACTTAAACAGTTAGACTTCCAATACATTCATGTAAGTCAGTAACCATTCATTGGGATCTAACATGTGCCCTCAGTGCTTGTAAACACAAAATCTCATCCCACATAGGCTGGCCCATATTACTAAGCTCACAGTCTCAGGGCCAATGCCGTGTTTCATGAGGAATGGCAGCAGCTTGCAACAGAATGGGAAAAATGGGGAAAGTAATTTAACAGATTTATGCTCAGTGGTGCATTTGTAACTGGTTGTCTAAATAAATAATTTTTTAAGTTAACTTAAAAATTAAGTTAGGACCTTTTTAGTAGCTAAACTGGCAAGGTGATTTTAGACCTATAGAGGCATTAAAATAATATTATGTCTGTATCTTTAGTCAATTAAAAAAAATAAAGGCAAACAAGTCCACATATAGAATTTATTTTCACTAATTTTACAGTATTCTCAGATCTTCACATCCAACTCCAAACCTGAATGTTCTCCAATTCAGAAGGATTGCTGGAGCATTCTGGCTTTTGCTTTCAAGAACAAGAAGCTAGTTTGGGGGCTTGTGGCTTAACCCAGGATCAAGCTGGCTGATGGACTATCTGAGAATTGACCTAGAGGCAAGTGAACAGGCCAGCAGAACACATTTGTGTGGTGACAAAAGGTGTCATACATGCCCATGAAGGCAAGTCTTGGCTACTCAGGTCTCCAAAGTGCAAGCCTACCAGGGGCAAAGGTGTAATTTCATTGGATGTCTGGTTCTGTTTTTTTTTTTTTTAATATTTTTATAAATGCAGATACTTGCACCTCTTTATTTCTGTTAGCACGGCCAAAGCCCATTTCCTTCATCATTAGTGGTGTGTTATTTCCAGTGATTCTTGATGCCCCATGTTGATTCATTTATGTGTGTTATTTCTTAGGTCACCTGGTCCTTGAGCAAGGTCTGCCCAGTGCCTTCCAACTGCTAGCATGAATGGGATAAGAGCTCACTCTCCCGGGCTTCTCTGTTCTTTCCTGTGCTGTCCCTCTTGTCTGGGACCTTCCTCTCTTCCCTCTGTCAGAGATAGCAGGGACCTTCCTCATCACAGCTGAGCGGCTTCTCTTTGTATCCCTGGGAGTTGGGAGGATGGGCCAGGGCATGCTGAAGGTGACCAGCCCCAGGTGGCCTGAGGTGGAGTGACTTCTTCCCAGCAGCACGCGCAGAATGCCTCCTGACTCTCAGGGTATTGCCCTTGGGTGTCATTTTGCAGTTTCCACAGAGTTCTGCTCAACTGGAAAGAACTGTGAAGAACCTTCAGTGGTGCAACAAGATCTGTGGCTGCTCTCTTCTGGGTTTGTTTTTTGTTTTGTTTTTTGGTTTTGGTTAAAATCAATGTAAATCATGATGGGGGTTGGATTCTTTATAATGTCACTCTTGGATAGCAAGCAAATAACAGATCACAAACGTGGCACTTACCGCTTTGTAAAGGTTAACTCTGAACAACACACAGCAAAGGAAAGATTTTGGAGTTGCCTAACTTATTGCTGACCCTGGAAAGTAGCTATTCTAAGTAATTTAATAAGGGCTCAGTTGAACTTTGGGGCATTAATTGTTTGGTTTGACTGCCTTTGTGGCTGAAAATAATTTATTGATGGTGAACCCATCTTTTCTGTTTGGTTTAAACAGCCTGAGTGTTTAAAATAGTACATGAGGAAAAGCACATTTTGATATTCTTAAAATCCCAGGAGGTCATGAGGGTTACTCTTGAGGCATGGAGAGACTAACTGGCATGTCGTGTGGGAATCCAGGCAGATTCCTGGCAAGCCCTCAGAGACCCCAGTTCTGTAACCCTGTCCCAGGCCAGTTCAGCGGGGGACTGTTCCCCACCTGGGGCACGGCATGGCGGTCCCTGTGTAAGAGGTAGCAGAGCCAGAGCGTCCTGTGACAGAAGCTCCCTTTGGGCCAGCCCGCACTGACGTGCCTTGCAGCGTTGGCTGAGACGTTTGTCTTCCTTGCTGTTCCATGCTCTGTAGGATCCACGGGTGGTCCTCCAGCTCTGACACAGAAATGATGTGGAGACATGGGGAACAAGACCTCAGGAATGACAGAAACGGCCTCTCACAGACAAGCTCTTGGTTCCAGTGGCCCAGCAGGCAGGGCCGGGGGGGGGGGGGGGGGGGGGGGGGGAGATCTTGCAGAGCAGGAACTTTCCCTCAGAGCTGCCCGGGCTCTCACACTCCCCTTCCTCACACTGTCAAGTCAGGACAACCGAGACTCAGGGAGGGGAGGTCACAGCTCCAGACCCCGGGCCCCAAGTCCTGGTCTAATTACAGCCTCTGTCTTGTCTTCAAAAGAAACTATTGGAACCTCTCCTAATTACGAGCAAAATACATTTTCAGTCAGAAAAGCTGTAAAACTTAGAAAAGCACAAAAGGGAAGGTTAAAATACATATAATTCTGTGACCCAGAAATAGCTGCAGGTCACGTGTTTTTGTGGTTCTTTTTGTATTTCTCTTATGCACCCAGAGACTTTAAAAAAATAATGGGCTTTACTGCACACAATTTGTTATAGCATGCTGCTCATCAAAAGAGAGTCCATGGGCAGCGTCATTGCCATCACCAAGGGACTTGTTAGAAATATAAGACTCTTGGGGCACTTGGGTGGCTCAGTTGGTTAAGCGTCCAACTCTTGTTTTCAGCTCAGGTCATGATCTCATGGTTCTTGAGTTCAAGTCCTGCATCAAGCTCTGCATGGAAAGCACAGAGTCTGCTTAAGATTCATTCTCTCTCTTTCTCTCTTTCTCTCCCTTTCTCTCTCTCTCTCCCTCCCTCCCTCCCGCCCCTTCCCTACTTGTGTGCTGTTTCTCTCAAAAGAAATAAACTTTATAAAAAGAAAAAAAAAAAGAAATACACGACTCTCAGTCCCCAACCCAGACTTCAGCAGAGTCTGTTCTACAAGCCTTCAGATGACAGGTCTGCGCAGCCGCTTGTGGAAGCACTGCCATCGGCCACTCCCCACCCCTCACCCCCAGGCTGCAGTGCACTGGGGGCACTCTCCTATGTCAATCACTATTCTCCTGTAATGTGACTTTTTGTGACTATGGAGAATTCCCTCATATGGCAGTATCCCAACACCATCACCCATCTCGGGTTGATGAGCCTTTCGAAGTGTTCCCAGGGTGCTGCCATTAACAGATGCTTGATGATCTCCTGAAGGCAGGTTCCCCAAAGCACAGTTACTGGATCTGCAAGGGTTTTGAGGGCCACCAGACTGCCAGCCCAGAGAAGATGTAGCTTGACTGTCAGTTGAACTCTCGAATGCTTCTTAGGAGGCAACTGCTCTCGGGGAGAGCTCACACCTGGGTGAGGTACAGGCCTTGATTTGAGTCAGATTTTCCACTTCCTGGTTCTGTGATCGTGGACTGGTTTGTTTTCTCACCTGCAAAAAGGAGATTTACCGTTTAATTCAGAGGGGATTGTGAGCCTTGAATGAGAATATAAACCATCTGGGACCTGGGACCTGCTTTATTCTCTTCCTTCTGAATGAAATGAGCCCAGGGGCCTGACACAAAGCCCTTTGGTTTCCTTGCTTGAAAATTTTTCTGTTGGGATTTCTAAACTGCATTGTAATAGGAATGCATCAGGAGTGTTACTGACCTTTTAGTTTGGTTCTCCCATGTCCCAAGGGGTGTATGGCTTGGGCACTCCAAAGGACAAGGAGAGTGTCAAAGAAAGGAAATTCCTGAGCATTTTTCTTGAAATTGAGCAGAGATTTAAGAGGTACAAACTGTGCCGTGGAGAGCACACTGGGAGGAGGTGCAGAGGCGGGCGTGTGCAAGCAGGCTGGAGTGCATCTTCCTCGCCTGCTCCTCAGTGTACCTCTCTGTCCCTGAGACATCCAGCACTGCGACCCCATGATGGGCTCACATAGCAAGTGGCAGGGTTGGCTCCAGTCTCAGTGTGGCTGATGGATACCGGCCTCAAGCATCAGTGGGTTGCTGCTGTGGGTGGGTCCCTCTGGGTTTGACCAAGCTCATGCCTCTGGAGGAGTGCTGCTCACTGGGACATCAGAGAATCAGCCCTGAGGCTGTCTCTGACCTTCAGTAGTTCACTCTACCACCTGGGCCCGTGAACTGCCTACAGGAGACACAGGAGACCCCTCCCCCATGTTGTCCCTCTTCTGGGAAAAGACTATTCTGTTAGCAGCCAACTCCTCCTGCCAGCATTGAGGCAGCTGGCCTTCAGCCTCTAAAGTGCACAAAGGCAAGTATATATATAAAAACCTTCAAAGGTCTTAGTGATTGTTTTCCAAGTTCTCTAAAACTCACTACTTTCTTTTATCACTATCAAGAGACAGTGGTCAGGCTTTAATGTTTAAGTTATGAACCATCTGACTAGAATTTTATATAGATGTATTTTGGAAAACAGAAAAGCAAGCTAGGACATTCTTAGAACCATCTTCAGAAGTCACCCCCTCCCCCTTGCTGCCCACTTGCTCCTTGGTTTCAGTGATAATACAGAATCACACCTGTCATCTAGAGCCTTCTGCCAGCCCTCCAGGCGTTGCTTGGAAACTGCTGATTGTCCCGGGTTAACAGCCTTTAGACTCTGGACAGATTTGAGGCAGGTGGCACTGCGAAGCTGGGTTGCTGGGGTCCATCGCTTGTAAATGGCTCAACTGAAGGTATCAGAGAGGACATCACCAGGGAGGGCAACTTTGTGCCTGGGAGAGTCCGGGGAGCCTCATCACACAGGCTGCAATTGGTGATTTCTCTCCAGTGGTGTGGTCTGTGCACCTGCCAGGTGTGGTGTCTAGCAGGGAGTATTGGGAATCCTCTCACCCTACAGGGAGCAGGGTGAGCAGGTGCCCCACTCCCAGAAACATTTGGAAGGTCCCAGGAAAGCATTCACAAAACATATCATGGATCCAGGATAACATGATAAGCCTTTAAGAACAAATAACAAGAAAGCCAGAGCTAAGGAGCACATGTTCGGTGGCAGAGAGGAGTGTGTCCCCTACAGTGACCCCTCACTCCACAGGTAGTAAGTGCACTTCAAGGAGGGCAGGACTGAATGGATGTGCTGTGTGTCCCTGGTGCTGGAAGGAGAGGGAAGCATAGGACTTGGCTGTGTTAGGCTCAGAATTTGTTTGGGATTTTTTCAGCATCAGATCTTATTTCTCCCCGGGATCAGCCCTTAACCTAGATAGGAAATGCAACCTTATCCCGTCATTGCCCTTTGCCTGCTTCTGTGGCGAACCCAGTAAAACAAAGCCCAGGTTTGTCATTTTTCATCCTCAGCAATTTGGCAGCGACTCCACTCAGAGGGAGGCGGGTAACAGCTCCAGACCAACTGCCTGCCGTGTCAGGTCATCTCCACACGTGGCCTTCCAGAGTTGGGGTGAACGAAGCAAGTGTATGTGTTTCTTAGCTTTTACTGCTCTGTGCTTCACACCTCCCTCCGGAGTGGCTGTGGTCCGCAGAGGCCCCACTTTCTCGTGCCTGAGGAGGTGGGGGTGCTGCCAGGCCCAGTGATGCTTCTTGGGGAGACAGAGAAGAAGGCTCTGGATCAGCACCCAGTGGTGTCCACTGTGGAATGTGGGGGATGGGACAGGGAAGGCCCTCTCTTCTGGCCCTCTCTGCTGCTGGTTTCCAGCAGGATGAAAGTGCAGGAGGCTTACTCTACATCCAGAGGGTGGCTTCCTTTTAGCAGCGCCTCAGGCCTGAGCCCCCAGGTGGGCTTCTGAGCGCAGAGAGATGGGGGGAGGGGAGTGCCACAGGGACCACCCCTGGGGCCAAAGAATAGACTCTCAGAGTTTATTATCATGTGTTCTAGTAAGTTTATGACCTCCTTCCTTACAGATGTTAATTTATCTCCTGGGATTGTGGCCCCACCCCTGCCCCTGCCCTGAGCCTCACTCTCTTCTTTTGTTCCAAAGGGACAGCAACCCAGCAATTTAGGATTCCTTGTGAACCCAGGCCTTTGTGCTGTGTAAAGCCCTGCGCATGGACGTCCTCATCATTACTGTCTCATAAAAATCTTTTTACTGATAATTACTCAACCTCAGTGTCTGAGTCTGCCTATTTTGCGTGGGCCAGAATGAGGGGTGGTGTTATGTCTCCTTATTAATAGTCCTTGGAGCATGACTTCCTACCAAAAGAAAAAAAAAAAAAATCTCAGCTCTGCATCTGCCGTGCTGCAGAAGTGCCAATCACATATGTAACATCCCAGATAAATCAAGCTGTAAGAACTTGCTTCGTGTCATTATTCTTGGTATATGTGCATTTAAAAAGAGAGTTTATTATCTCAGTAAACTGATGAAGTTAAACATGAACCAGCCTGGGATCCAGTGCCCTGTTTGTCAGGTGTGTGTGCAGTAGTCTGCACAAGGTGCACCTCTCCAAGACTGAAGGTTTTAAGTTACATAAGTTACATCCTGGCAAGGTATCCCCAGCACTAGAGTGAATTTGTATTATATTTTTCCAAGAATTATGCAAATACAATTTCTAAATTAAGGCTGCAAAGTTCGAAGCTCTTATGCTTACCTATTTTTGAAATAATGGCTTTGTAAAAGTCCCTAATAGAATTTTTTTTACTCTAATAACCTGAGAATTCTAAACTAATGTTCTTCAAATCTCCTGTGAAAGCATTCACTCCTGGATGTGTGAAAATAGGTTCCTCCTGTGAGAGCTGTCATGCATCACAGTCTGAGGCATGAGATTTATTGAGTATTTGTGTAGGCTCAGGCTTCATGTGTGAACACAGGTGCATGTGCATGTATCTACATATATACACCGCACTGTATGCATTCCCAGCTAAGTAGCTTATCAGCTTGCCCATTTACAAGAATTCAGAATACCGTGAAATCAATTGTTATATAAGTTTCAGAAAATGATGTAGTTTATCTTACGTAAGGTACTTGTTTATATGCTTATAAACTGTGCTATTTTTCGTGTTGATGATGGAGTTTGTTTGGATGAAGCTCTGTTGTTTATTTGTAAAGAAACAGCCCAGTGAATTGTGGCTCACTGCCTCATTCTTTCCAGATGCCCTTGCTGTTCCTGCCCAGCCTATAGCCAAAGGGAAGCTTGAGGATGGGAACAAGGCATCTGGAGCAGGGATGTCCTCTGCATCCATATTCCTTTACTCCCGAAGACCGTTGAACTTCTGCTCTGCATGGTTGTCCCTAAGAAATGTCTAAAGGAAGACAGTGGACAAGCAGAACCCAGGCTGGAGAAATGTGGCATAGTTTAGCTAAGTGGAGTGCTAGATGGCCTTGGGATCTGAATGGGTAGTTGATGCTGTCTCATTTTTATCAGAGATTAGACAGATTCATTTTTCTAGTGAGTATTATAAGTGCCTCTGGTTCATTTGTTCATTCATTCATTCAGCAGTGTTTATTGAGTACCTATTGTATGGCAGTACCATCCCGGTACATATTCCTTATCCTCAAGGAGTTAGTCTTCAAGTTTTACACACTTCACAAGACAGGGGATGATTTGCCTCTCTAGGTCAAGCCTAATTTTAGTTTTTCATGAGATAAGCGAGTCCAGGATACTGGGAACTTCAAAACTTGACCACCCAGTATGCTCTTTTACTCTCTCCTCTTGCTCCATTCAGAGTAGTATGACTCAGTATCCGAGTTCTGTGGTTTTAGCCCTTTGCTTGTAAGACTTCTTGGCTTTCTTTTCCCCCCAAATGTCAAATTAGATCTATCCCTTTCTCCTCCCTGTCCTTTCTGACAGTAGACAGAGAAGGTTTTGTGCACTCATATCTAGGTGTCTGCTTTTTTTTTTAAAGGGTAGGAGGTCCTCTAAGCACTTCAAGAGAAATGGCTGGCTGTGGTGAGTCCAGCGTTGACACCCCTGTCACTTTGGGGTGGATGCAGTGGTCAAGTCCTTTGCTCTGGAGGATAATAATATCTATCATGAATCACTAAGCTGCCACAATTTTTGAAGAGTGATTTCTCACAGGAACTTTGCGAGCATTACACATCTCATTTGCCTCAGTAACGTGAAACTTATTTTTCTAAAAAAGGTACAGGCAGATCCTGGTGTGACTCACTAGAGAACAATAGTTAAGTCACAGTTTATTTTCATCTTTTTCCCCGAGAAAAGGAAAAATTGATTAAACGTATAGGAATGTAAGCAGGCTTAAATCTATAAAGCAGAACTGGATCAAAGAGTCATGCAAACACAGTTAAGATTAAAATTGGCAAGTTCTATGAACAAAAGCTGCGTTGCGGAGGTCCTAGGTCATCCTGAAGGGGCACATCAGTCTTCTTGGGGAAGCAGAATTGAGGTTGACATCGCAAGGATAAGTAGGAGTTAATAAGAAAAAGGTAGGGTGTGAGGGCAGGGAAGAGCATGTTTGAAGCAGAGGGAACATCTGCAAAGGCCCTGGGCCAGAAGGAAATGGAATGTTTTAGGGAGGGAGAGCAGGCCAGGGCACACATTTGTGCTACTTGTACTCAGGGCCTGTGGCTGAAATCCAGACTGCCTCCCCCTCTTGTCCACATTGAGATTTACCCACATGAGTATTGCTCTCCATCCCTCCAGTCCTACCCACACCTCCAGCTTTCATCTAAGATCATACCCGTCTTTTTTAATATTTTAGTGTGGAATTGCTGGAGACAAATTTTATCATGTCTTCTTTTCCAAAAACCTCTTTGTTTCACCTTTTTTTTTTTTCTAGTAACACTTTTTTTATCCAGGAGTTTTGATGACATGTAATTTATATACCATAAACTTCACCTGTTTAAAGTACACCATCAACATATATTTCTAGTAGTGCAACTATGAGCATAATCTAATTTCAGAACATACTCATCTCACCCAAAAGAAACCTTGTGCCCATTAGCAGTCACTTCCTACTCCACCTCTCCACCCGCCCCCCCCCCCCCCCCCCCCCCCGGCACCCCACTCCACAGCCCTAGTCAATCACTAATCTATTTTCTGTCTCTAGGGCTTTGTTTGTTCTGGATGTTCCATAGTGTTTGTGTCTGGCTATTTTAACTGAGCAGAGTGTGTTCACGGCTGATCCATACTGTAGCATGTATCAGTACTTTGTTCCTTTTTGTGGCCAAATAATATTCCATTATGTGAATATGCCACATTTTGTATCTGTTGATCAATTGGTGAATATTTGGGTTATTTCTATGTTTTGTTTTTATAAATAATGCTGTGAACATTGGTGTACAAGTTTTAATGTACACTTTTTTCATTTTTTTATTGTTATAAAATATACATAACAGCAAAGTTCATCATCTTAACCATTTTTAAGTGTACAGTTCAATGGGACTAAGTACATTCATATTGTTGTACAACCATCACCACCATCTATCTCCAGAATGCTTTTCATCTTTTTTTCAAGTTTGTTTATTTTGAGAGAGAGAGAAAGAGAGAGAGAGAGCACACTTGCACAAGCAAGTAGGGGAGGAGCAGGAAGAGAGGGAGAGAGAGAATACCAAGCAGGTTCCTCACTGTCAATGCATAGCCTGATGCGGGGCTCTAACCCATGAACCGTCAGATCATGACCGGAGCTAAAGTCAAGAGTTGGACACTTAACCATCTGAGCCACCCAGGCGCCCCAAGAATGCTTTTCATCTTGTAAAACACAAAGTATATAGCCATTAATCACTCCCCATTACATCTTCCCTCAGACCCTAGAAACCACCATTCTACTTTGTCTCACTATAATTTTGACTCTTCTAAGTAGTGGAATCATACAGCATTTGTCTTTTTGTGACTGGCTTGTTTCACTTGCATAATGTCCTCAAGGTTCATCCATGATATAGCTTATTTCAGAATCGCCTTCCCTTTAAGGCTTACCTAATGAGGAGAGACTTTCTTCTGTCATTTTGCTTTTTTATTCTATACTTTATAGTTTTTTTTATCACTGATTTCATGCATTACTGTCTTCTTTTGAGTTTAGCTGATTTTTTGGTAGTGAAACATTTCAGTTCCTTTCTCCTTTCCTTTTGTATATATTCCATAGCTATTTTCTTTGTGGTTCCCATGGGGATAAATAACACTTAACATCCTAAAGTTGTAACACTTTAATTTGGATTTAAACCAACTTAACTTTAGTAACACAAAAACCTCTGTCTCCTTACATGTCTGTATCCATTCTTTTCAGTTGTTTATATCACAGAATAATGTCTTTATATTTTTTATGTGTCCTAAAACATAAACTAATAATTTTAAAAAATGCATCAATCTCTTATATAGAAAACAAAATGTGGAGTTACAAACCAAAGTTACAATACTGCTAGCTCTTAGGCTACTAATTGCTTTTTAAAAAATGTATTAAATTCCAGTTCTTTCCTTTTGCCACTGTGGCCATTTCCAAGAGTATGATTAGGCTTTAGAAGAGGCTTACCTCTGGTGTCTTCCATTGTGGCAAAAAGGTCTGGTTGGTCCCCATTAGAACAATGTAAGTACTAATGCCAACTCCCATCAGCAGATCTGGAAGCTGATCAAAGATGGGCTGGTCATCCGGGAGCCTGTGACTATCCATTCCTGGGCTCAGTGGCAGAAAAACACTTTGGCCCTGCCAGAAGGTCAGGCTTATGGGCATAAGGAAGTGAAAGGGTACTGCCAGTGCTGGATGAGGAGGATAAGAATTCTGCACTGACTGCTCAGAAGATAGTATGAATCTAGGAAGACTGACCACCTCAAGTGCTTTGAAGAGTGGCTCCAGGCCAAAAAGGAGGAAATTATCATGGCTGTGTCCAAGGAGGAAGAGGCCAAGAAATAAAACTCCCCCTCTTTTGTTTATACATACTGGCCTTGGCAGTTATATAGATCAATCATTCAATAAAACAAACCCTTATCTGCCAAATTACATATATATATATATATATATATAATTACATATATATATATATATATATATATATATATATATATATGTCTCATAAATCTAATATTTTATATTAGGTATATTAGATCTAATATATATATATATGTCTCAAATCACATAGAAAATAAAAAGTGGAGTTGCAAACCCATGTGCCCATGTGTTTACTTTTACTGAGAGCTTTATTTATTCATATGGCTTCAAATTACTCTTGGGGCACCTGGGTGGCTCAGTTGGTTGAATGTCTGATTCTTGATTTTGGCTCAGATTATGATCTCACAGTTCGTGAGTTCAAGCCCCACATCGGGCTCTGCACTATTAACACAGAGCCTGCTTGGGATTCTTTCTCTTCCATCTGCTCTCTCTCAAAAATAAATAAATAAGCTTTTAAAAAAAATTACTGTCTAGTGCCCTTTTGTTCAACCTGCAGGACACCCTTGAACAATACTTGTAGGGCAGGTCTAGTGGTAATGAACTCCCTCAGGTTTTGTTTATCTGGAGATATCTTAATTTATCCTTCACTTTTGAAGGACAGTTTTGCTATGTATATGGTTCTTGGTTGACATTTTTTCCTTTTAGCACTTAGAGTACATCAGCCCACTGCCTTCAGCCCTCTAGTTTCTGAGAGAAATCTGCTTTATTGAGGATCTCTTGTGTGTGTTGATTGGCTTCTCTCTTGCTGCTTTTGCGATTCTCTTTGTCTTCGGCCTTCAACAGTTTGATTATAATGTATTTCAGTGTGGGTCTTTTTGAGTTTAGCCTACTTGGAGTTCATTGACCTCTCTGGATGTTTATATTCATGTCATCAAATTTGGGAAGTTTTGGGTCACTATTTCTTCAGATATTCTCTCTGCCTCTTTCTCTCTCTCTTCTCAATCTGGGACTCCCACAATGCATATGTTGGTCTACTTGGTGAAACCCCTTATGCTCTATTCTTTGTACTTCAATCTTTTCTCTTTCTGTTCCTCAGACTCAATATTTTCCACTGTCTTCAATTTTTCTGATTCTTCTGCCTGCTGAAATCTGCCTTTGAATCCCTCTAGTGACTCTTTCAGTTATTGTATTTTTCAGCTCCAGATTTTTTTTTTGTTGTTTCTTTTTAGGTTCTCTCCTTTATCCATATTTCTGTTTTGTTCATACATTGTTTTGTTGACTTTCTCCACATCTTTCTTTAGTTCTTTGAGCATATTTAAGACACTTGTATTAAAGTCTTTGTTTAGGGGCACCTGGGTGTCTCAGTTGGTTGAGTGTACAATTCTTGGTTTTGGTTCAGGTCATGATCTTGCAGTTCTGGGATCAAGCCCTGCATTGGGCTTTGCACTGACACCATGGAGCCTGCTTGCAGTTCTCTCTCTCTTCCTCTGTCTCTGCTCCTCTCCCTCACTTGCTTTCTCTGTCTCTCTCTCTCTCAAAATAAATAAACTGAAAAAAGTATTTGCCTAGTAGATCTGCCTTGGGTCCTTTTTTTAGGGATAGATTCAAAACTGGATATTTGACTCTAATAATGTGGTAACTTTGGAAATCAGATTCTCTCAGGATTTGCTGGATTTTGTTTTTATTTTTATTTTTTCAATTGCTGTAGGCTGTCTCTGTGCCGAGGATCAGCCATTAAATTAATTGATTTTCATATATTAAACCAACCCACATTCCTGGGATAAATCCCACTTTTATGTTTGGTGGATTTGATTTGCTAGTATTATCTTGAGAATTTTTGTGACTATACTCATAAGAGATATTGTCTGTAATTTTCTTCTGTGAGGTCTTTGTCTGGTTTGGGTATCAGAATAATACTGGCATTATAGAATGAATTGGGAGTTGTTACCTTTTTTTGTGTTTTGGAGAACAGTTTGGGAAAGGAAAGTTTGCCATTAATTCTTTAAATGTTTAATAGAATGCAACAATGAAGATCTCTGGGCCTGGGCATTTCTTTGTGGGAAATTTTAAGTGACCAGTCCCTTTTCTTACTGTAAGTATGGTCATATTTTCTATTTCTTATTGATTCAAATTCAGTGGTTTCAGAAATTGTCCATTTCATCTAAGTTATCTATATTTTTGGAATATAATTATTCATAATATTCCTTTATAATCCTTTTTATTTCTATAAGGTCAGTAGTGATACTCTTTGATTTTTGGTTTTAGTAATTTGAATCTTCTTTCCTTTTGTTTAGTTGAAGGTTGATCAATTTTGTTGATGTTTTGAAGAACTGACTTGTTTCATTGATTTTCAAAATGTTTTCCTATCCTATATTTCATTAATTTTTGCTCAGATATTTATTATGTTCTTTTTTCTGTTTGCTTTCAGTTTAGTTTGCTCTTCTTTTTGGTTTCATATGGTGGAAAGTTATGATATTGGTTTAAGATCTCTTTTATATAGGTGTTTGTAGGTATAATTTTTCCTTTAGGCATGTATCTTACATGTCTTGGTATGTTGTGTTTTTATTCATCTCGAAGTATGTTATAATTTCTTTTGTCATTTCTTCTTTGACTTCATTGGTTATTTACAGTGCATTGCATAATTTATACATATTTGTAAATTTCCCCAAATTCTTTCTGCTCTTGATTTCCAATTTATTTCCATTGTGGTTGGAGAATATAATTTATTTTTTTCATGGAGATATATATATGTATGTGTGTGTATGTATATATATATATATATATATATATATATATATATATATGTTCAAATTGGTTTATACAATTGCTCAAGTCTTTTACGTCATTGATAAATTTCTGCCTATTGTTTTTTTGAAAGTGAGGTCCCCAATTATTGAAATTACTAGTATTATTATTGAATTGTCTGTCTTCATTTTATCAATTTTTGTTGCATGTATATTGAGACTCTGGTTTTAGGTACATACCTGTTTATAACTGTTATGTCTTCCTGATGGATTTACCAATTTATCATTATAAAATGACTCTATCTATGGTTATAGTTTTAAAACCTGTTTTTTTTCCTGACATTAATATAGCCATTTCATTGGTTACTTAGGAAAATATTGTTTAATTTACACATATTTGCGACTTTCCCAAATCTCCTCTCACTTATTTCTAATTTCATTCCACTATTGCCAGAAAGCATACTTTCTGTAATTTCAAGCCTTTTAAATCTCTCTAGGCTTGTTTTATAGCCTATCTGTGGTCTATCCCATAAAATCTCTCATGTGCACTTGAGGAGACTTTTTATTCTGTTGCTGGGTGGAGTGTTCCATAGATTTCTAGTTGGTTAATGTTATTCTTTCAAATCTTTCATTTCTTTGTTGATTTTCTGCTTAGTTGTTCTGTCAGTTATTGAGAGCCGGATATTAGAATCTTCAGCTATTACTTTTGAATTTTATATTTCCATCAGTTTTTGCATCATCTAGGAAGAAAAGCTAGCTCTAAGACTCTGAAGTCTCTCTCAGTGTTATCTCATTTTTAGGACATTGAAAAGTAAAAGACTCCAGTGATTAGATGATACTTTCAAGGCATATATTTGGAAATGGTTCTAAGATTTTCAAATGATTTGGCACATGAACACTGGTATTCAGACTTGTTCTCATTTGCTTTTAAACAACGTAAACTGCATTTGTGGATCTGTGATTATTGACTTTAATTTTTTTTTTAAAGTTACTTCATTGTAATTGTCATCACTCACCCTCAGAATCTCAGGTATAACCACACAGGTGTAGGTAGAGTCACCTTTCTCCAGGACATGGTGACTCCAAATCAAAGCAGCCACAGACACTGGAAAAAGTACAGGAGAAGCACACATAGATTTGGCCTTATGAAATACTATCACCCGGCCCAAATTTAGCTCTGTTTTTAATCTTTTCAAAGTCATGTTGCTCTGTAAATAAAATATAGTTTCCTTCAATAAGGATTATTTATTTTTTTACAAAGTCAGGTTTCCATAATTCTCTGGAGAATTTCCCCAGCCTTAAATTGGGTTATAAAAATAGATCTATTTCAGGAACCAGATGATTTACTGCTTTTCATTTTACTGGCCCCTGTGTCAGTCATCTACAGAAGCCTCTCTCATTTTGTCAACTGTCTTGTTCCTATGTTGTGTTCAGTTCCTTGCTCCAGGCACTGTCCTAGGTGCTGGTAGGACCGCAATGGACACAACAGGCACAGAGCTCACCCTTCCAAACTTGAAGTCTTGGAAGGGTGGGGAATGCTAGACAGATATCTTATAAACAAGTCTTTGTTAACAGTGTTGTTGTTAATTTTTTTAATGTTTATTTAGTTTTGAGAGAGAGAGAGGCAGGGCATGAGTGGGAGAGGGGAAGAGAGATGGAGACACAGAATCTGAAGCAGGCTCCAGGCTCTAAGCTGCTAGCACAGAGTCTGACTCAGGGCTCTAACTCATGACCTGAGCTGAGTCGTCTGCTTAACCAACTGAGTCACCCAGGTGCCCCAGTGTGGGTGGGCATTATGGAGAAAGGTGCAAGTGCTGAGAAAAAATACCACTGGGATATGAATATGGCCTGAAAGATATTGTGGGATTAATAGGTCTGTAGGGATGTGCATGATTATGTGATCAGGGTATGCAATCAGTTTATAGATATTTTTCTTTGCCTTGTATAGGTAAATATAATAGATTGGAACCTTTAAGATACCATATTAAAATCTATTCTCATTCTTCATGTGAATAAACCTTTGTAGAATTTTTCAATATAAGCTGCAGCTAATGATGAAATTCTTCTATAAGCTAGAAAGAAGCCTGTGGTTACAATTAGGTTTCATAGAGAGGGAGTGGGGCAACCCCCACAGGGAGCCTTCACTGGATGTAGAACTCCCCTAGATTCTGTAGGTGCCCAGATCACACTGATGAATGCTGTGAACTACAGAGGGAGCTGGAGGCTCAGCCCCCTTTTGAGTCAATGAGAACCCCTGAAGAGACCCCCTCAGGTCCAGATTTAAAGAGTAAGTTTTCCTTTATTTGGACTTGAGCTGTCAGAACAACAGGTTTGGGGTTGGTGCAAGAAGGCAGAAAGCTGGAGATAGGCCTGAATTGCAATCTACTTTACTCTTAGGATTGCCTTTGCTGCATCCCAAAGGGTTTTGACTGTCGTGTTTTCATTTTCCTTTACTTCCATGTATTTTTTAATTTCTTCTTTAATTTCCTGATTAATCCATTCATTCTTCAGTAGGATGTTCTTTAACCTCCATGTATTTGAGGGCTTTCCAAATTTTTTCTTGTGGTTGATTTCAAGTTTCATAGCATTGTGATCTGAAAATATGCATGGTATGATCTTGATCTTTTTGTACTTGTTGAGGGCTGATTTGTGACCCAGTATGTGATCTATTCTGAAGAATGCTCCATGTGCCCTTGAGAAGAATGTGTATGCTGGTGCTTGAAGATGAGATGTTCTTAATATATCTGTTAAGTCCATCTGGTCTAGGATGTGAAAAAAGCCATTGTTACCTTATTGATTTTCTGCTTAGTTGATCTGTTCATTGTTGTACGTGGGATAGTAAAGTTTCCTACTATTATCAAAGAGTTTCTTTATGTTTGTGATTAATATATTTATTTGGGTTCTTCCAAGTTGGGGGCATAAATATTTATAATTGTTAACTTTTCTTGATGGATAGACCCCTTAATTGTGATATAATGCCCTTCTTCATCTCTTGGTACAGTCTTTGTTTTAAAATCTAGTTGGTCTGATACAAGTATGGCTACTCTGGCTTTCTTTTGACTCCATTAGCATGATAGGTGGCTCTCCATCCCCTCACTTTCAATCTGCAGGTGTCTTTAAGTCTAAAATGAATCTCTTGTAAGCTGCATATAGATGGATCTTTGTTTTTTTTCCCCCCCATTCTGATACCCTATGTCTTTTGATTGGAGCATTTAGTCTACTTACATTCAGAGTGATTATTAAAAGATACAAATTTAGGGGCGCCTGGGTGGCGCAGTCGGTTAAGCGTCCGACTTCAGCCAGGTCACGATCTCGCGGTCCGTGAGTTCGAGCCCCGAGTCAGGCTCTGGGCTGATGGCTCAGAGCCTGGAGCCTGTTTCCGATACTGTGTCTCCCTCTCTCTCTCTGCCCCTCCCCCGTTCATGCTCTGTCTCTCTCTGTCCCAAAAATAAATAAAAAACGTTGAAAAAAAAAAAAAAAGATAGGAATTTAGTGTCATTATGTTACCTATAGAGTTGGTGTTTCTGGTGATGTTCTCTGGTCCTTTGTAGTCTTTGTTGCTTTGGTCTTCTTTTTTATTTTTTCCTCCACTAAGAGTGCCCCCCCCTCCTTAAAATTTCTTGCAGAGCTGGTTTAGTGGTAAGGCACTCCTTTGGTTTTTGTTTGTCTAGGAAACTCTTTATCTCTCCTTCTATTCTGAATGACAGCCCTGCTGGATAAAGGATTCTTGGCTGCATATTTTTCCTATTCAACACATTGAATATTTTCTGCCACTCCTTTCTGGCTGTCAGAAAGGCTGAAATTAACAACTCAGGAAACAACATATGCTAGTGAGGATGTGGACAAAGGGGGACCCTTTTGCACTGTTGATAAGAATGCAAACTGGTGCAGCCACTGTGGAAAACAGTATGGAGGTTTCTTAAAAAGTTAAAATTAGAACTACCCTATGACCCAGCAATTGCCCTACTAGGTATTTATCCAAAGGATACAAAAATGCTGATTCAAAGGGGCACATGCCCCCAATGTTTATAGCAGCATTACTAACAATAGATAAATTATGGAAAGAGCCCAAATGTCCATTGACTGATGAATGGATAAAGAAGATATGTGTGTGTGTGTGTGTGTGTGTGTGTGTATAGACACACACACCTGTATGGATACACACGCAATGGAATACTACTCAGCAATGAAAAAGAATGAAGTCTTGCCATTTGCAGCAATGTAGATGGAACTAGAGATTATATTATGCTAAGTGAAATAAGTTAGAGAAAGACAAATATATGATTTCATTCATATGTGGAATTTGAGAAACAAAACAGATGAACATAAGGGAAGGGAAAGAAAAATAAGATAATAACAGAGAGGGGGCAAGCCATAAGAGACTTTTAAATACAGAGAACAAACTGAGAGTTGCTGGAGGGGAGGTGGGCTGGGGGGTTGGCCAGATGGTGATGGGCATTAAGGGGGGCACTTGTTGGGATGAGCACTGGGTGTTGTATGTAAGTGATAAATCACTGGGTTCTACTCCTGAAACCAATACTACACGATGCTAACTATCTTGAATTTCAATAAATAAATTTAAATATATATAATGGAATATTAATCAGCCACCAAGAAGGAAATCTTCTAGATTTCTAGAGCTAGAATGTACTATGCTAAGTGAAAGTGAAATAAGTCAATCAGAGAAAGACAGATACAATATGATTTCATCATATGTGGAATTTAAGAAACAAAATAGATGAGTATATTGGAAGAGGCAAAAGGAGAGGAGAGAGAGAGAGAAACAAAACACAGTAGACTCTAAATGATTGAGAACAAACGGAGGGTTGATGGAAGAAGGGAGGTAGGAGATGGACTGATGGGTACTAAGGGTACTATGGGTACCCTTAGATGGGTGATGGGTACTAAGGAGGGCACTTGTGAAGAGCACTGGGTGTTGTAAGTGATGAATCACTGAATTCTGCTCTTGAAACCAATATTGCACTGTATGTTAGCTAACTAAAATTAACATTTTTTTTTAAAGGGAGAAAAAAGAAAGCTAAGGTTGAGGGTGTTGGGGTAAACTGACTTGAACTTTGAGTTCAAGCAGAAGGGGTGCTGGGAGTTATGGGGTGTTTGCCACATTGCCTTTCTCATTATGGTTTTCCTTCTTCTGGCTTGTCATTGAATTTTACAGGGAGGGTGGGGGAGGTTGTGTGTTTAGAAGGGCAAGTCCTTGGGCCCAGTAGAGAAGACATTCCATGGTGACGGTTGTGGAATGTTTCCCCCTGGAGTGTCAATGAAGAGGATGTCCTAGGTCTGCACACTCCACAGTCTCAGAGGGCAGACATTCCTCTGTGGCCTGGAATGTGTTCTTACCAGTTACCTGGCAGTGGTTTGATTCACCTTGCTGTACACGGTCCTTCAGGCTACAGGACTTTGGGAAGCACAGGTGTCATCTGGGAATCCAGGATCTTTGGCTGATAAAGTTGGCTCTAAAATGAGCTACTTGCATAAGGAGACTATCTTCGTGAGACAGAATCGAACTCACCTGCTACCAGATGTGCTGGTTGTGTGTGCTCTTATCTACATTTATGCAAAGACTTACATAAGCATGCAGTGAGGAACAAGCTTCAGAAACTGACAGCTGTTCTCAGCAAGGGCTTGTGTGTGCTGTGTTCTCAGTCCATTTAATTAAAGTATTACTATCCCCATTTTGTATATAAGAAAACTGAGGCTCAGCACTGGTATGTGGTAGAGTGAGGCTTCAACCCCAGGACTGCCTAATGTCCCAGGCTTTGCCCTTTTCCTCTGTACTATATTGTATTCTTATTGGTTTGAAGATGTTTGGAACAGAAAAAATGAGCAGGTTTTAAAACTCCTCATGTGAGGTGAGCCTGATTCCCATGTGGTCCCTTCATCTGTGGAGTGACTTTTGCCTCCATCAGTCCATTAGCAGCCTTGGCATCAGGTAGTGCTGTCTGTATCTGGGCCCCACCAGGATGTGCCTTACAGCAGGGTGAGGACTGGGTCATTCTCTTGGGCCTCTCCCCTCCCACCTACTCCTGAACCTCTGCCCTGTGTCACTTCATCACAGCCACATTGTTCAAGCCACGCAGAAGCAAGTGTGAGCATCTAGATCTGCTCCACACTCAGTGGGATGTGGCGCCCTTCTGTACCCCAACCCGTGGGGCATGTGCACGCACTCTCACATAAACCTGCACATCATGACTTCTCAAGAGTGACAGTAGACATATAATGACAGCCTCAAACCCCTTCCCCCCAAACTAAGACCCAGTGGATGGTCTCCTGAGGCCCCTTTAGCTTCTGGGCCCTGGCATGTTCCTGCACAGGAGCTGCTTGACAGACAGAGCCATTTCAGGTGGATACTCGTGTCCTTTGGATTTCCTAGCTCCTATAAGCCCCTCAGAGGACAGCTCAGGACTCTCCCCTTCAGTGGGTCAGCACCTGCAACAGGCAGGGAGCACATCGATCTCACCTGTCACTGTGTCCCCAGGCCTCAAAAGTGTCTGCCCCTGGTGGATGAACAGTCACACGAGTATACAGGTTGGTGTATACTGCTTTGCTACTTTAAACCAGTTAATATGCTTATTTGATATATGTTCTCAATCCCAAAATGTGAATACTAAAGATTCCTGGGGATTAAATGAAGTAACTCAAATGATACACTACATGCTTGATAATTAATTACAATTGTTGTAGTTAACTCCAAATTCAAGCAGTAGAAAGCTCTTGCTCTTGTATTTTCCAGTTCAGTGGCAGCCTTAACAATGGCACCAAGGGTAATCATTGGCTACTTTTAAGCAACTCTTACCATTTTCACTCTCCTTACTACTTCTGACATTTTCCTGCTTTTCCTTCTCTTCTGCCTCTTCTTTCAAATGCCGTGGTAGCTTCTTCCCCCTGCTCCCATCATAGTATCAGAGAACAGCAGGACATTATGGGATCAGGAAGTTTGCTAGGAGTTGCATTGCATCTGTAGACTGCTTTGGGGACATCGTAACAATTAAGTCTGTTGATCCATGAACATGAGATAGCTTTCCTTTTTTTTTTTTTTTTGTATCTTTAATTTCTTTCAACAACTGTGTATAGTTTTTACTGTACAAGTCTTTTGTCTCCTTGGTTAAGTTTATTCCTGAGTATTTTATTCTTTTTGATGCTATTGTAAATAGAATTGTTTTCTTAATTTCCTTTTCAGATTGTTCATTGTCCGTGTACAGAAACAACTGATTTTTATGTGTTCATTTTGTGTCCTGCAACTTTTCTGAATTCATTTATTTGTTCGAACAGTTTTTTAATATGAAATTTGTTATCAAATTGGTTTCCATACAACACCCAGTGCTCATCCCAAAAGGTGCCCTCCTCAATACCCATCACCCACCCTCCCCCCCACAACCCCCCATCAACCCTCAGTTTGTTCTCACAGTTTTTTGTATGGGGGAGGGGCAGTCTTCAGGGTTTTCTACATATAAGATCATGTCATCTGTGAATAGACTTACTTAACTTTATTTCTTCCTTTTCAATTTGGATGCTTTCTAGTTCTTTTTCTTGCCTAATCTCCCTGGCTAGAAATTCTAGTACTGTGTTGAATAGAAGTGGTGAGAGGACTCTTGTCTTGTTCCTGATCTTAGAGGAAAAGCTTTCAGTTTTTCGCTGGTGAGGATAATGTTCATTGTGGGTTTCTCACACGTGGCCTTTATTATGTTGAGTTTCCTTCTATTCCTGGGTTTGTTTTTTGTTTGTTTGTTTTGTTTTGTTCTTAGTATTTTTATCATGAAAGGGTGTTGAATTTTGTCAGATATTTTTTCTGGATCAATTGAGGTGATCATGTGGGTTTTTTTCCCTTGATTCTGTTGACCAGATATTTTTAGGGAGCTAAATTATATGCAAACTAAGAAACAAAGCCAGTGGAGCTTTGTTCACCTTTTCAGGAATTGGCTGGTCAGAAGATGGACATTTTGGCATTATTATTAAAGACCTAAATGTTAGACCCAACTCTGGCAAAAACCAATGAGTCCTTTGCTCTGTTAAATATTTTCTTTGTATTTCTCCTATTATTTCTCATTACGCGCTGTGTACAAGTGCTAAATGTTAATTGGTTAGTTAGATATTTGAGCCCCCCTTTAAAGTCTGAGGATTCATAGTAACTGCCAATAAGAAATAACTTTCCATATATAAATGGTGAGTTAGTATGTGTGGGGTAGAGGACACTGTTTTAAAGTCAACTATGAAAGAGGCAGGGACACAGCTTGAATTTTATTTCCATGAAGAGTCAGGGCTTTTTAATTTAGGAAGAAACCATGGAACTATGTGGATGAAATGATAATAATGTCTGGGATGATTTGTTTTGAAATAACCTTGTGGGAGTGGGAGGGGGAGAAGGTGTAAAAATGAAACAAGAGTGACAATATGTTAAGTTCATTATATATTCTCTGTATTTTTGTATCTGTTTGAGATTTCTCATAATAAAAAGTTCAGAAAAGAAACTCAATGTAAATTAATGATGATGTTGCAGCTTTATATGGAAATACTTCATAGCCATTACAGTTAACACTTATGAAGAATTTTAATGATATGATATAAGAAAACCAGGAAGTCAGTCTTCCTAACAAGGTATATGTGTGCATGTACACACACATATCTGTGTAGACAAAAATATTGGAAGGAAATTCAAACATTAATCGGAGTAACCTTGGTTAAGGTGGGATTATGGATGATTTTCGTTCTCTGTACTTTTTACAGTGAATAAGAGAAAAACATCAAGGTATAACTGACGTACAGAGTTATATTAGTTTCAGGTGTATAATGTAATGATTCAACGTTTCTGTACATTGGTCAGTGCTCATCATGATAAGTGTACTGTTAATCTCCTTTATCTGTTTCACCCATGAAAAAAACAATTTCCAAAAAAGCTTTTTTGAAGGAAAGGAATCAAATCTGCATTGTATAATTTGGTCAAACATTTTTTCCAGTTAAATGTTTTCCATGAACTCTGATCAGTGATTAGATAAACACCTATGTGGCTGTTAATCTTGAGCTGTGGGCATGGTTTTGGCCTATACTGTCCTGTACTCTGCCCTGGAATCTGTCTCTGATGGGGTGTGTGCAGGTGAGGTCCTGGGCAAAAAGCAATCACCAAAACCATTTTACTCATTGTTGACTTCTGTTAAGCATGTCCCTTTTAACATGAATTTCCATTTGATTTTAGTGAACTGGATATGATCTCCACAAGGGTGATGGACATTAAGCTTCGAGAAGCTGCAGAAGGCCTTGGGGAGGACAGCACGGGTAAGGCCCTCACTTCACCTGAGAAGAACCCATGTTTGGTTGTGGGGCAGGGAGAGGGGCTGATGGAGCCAAGCTTTTGGGGTTCTGTGTGTGGAGAGTGGGGGTTCAGTTCACAATGTGTCCAAACACCCCACACCCTTCACTATGACTGGAGAGCACATCCAGATTATTTAAGGCCACTCAGGGCAGTACTCCTTTGCTTCTCTGTCACACACAGGGAGGTTTTAAAGTCATATTCCTCATTCCTGGAGGCAAATCCGTCCCCATGTTTGGCTGACTTGAAAGCAAGGAGGAACAATTCAATGGAGTCACTTATCATCCAAGAACATCCAAAGAATCAGTAGGATGTTGGGAAAAGCATGATATGGCCTGATCATGCAGAAGAAATAATATTATCAAGACAGAGCCTTTGCTGTCTCTCTTTCATGGCTTTGATTCTCCTTCAGAGAACATTATTATACCCCCTACCAAGCTAAATACCAGGCTCCCTACCAAGCCAAATTCCGTCATCTCATTACATGTTCTCAGTGTTACCTGATTAGGTAATTGGTTCACTGTTTTCTATAAATTGCTATTTGTCTAGACAGAGTTGCAAAATTGACCTTAAAAATTTTGATCTCCCCACAATGTACCTTCTTCTTAGGTTAGCCATTTATACTCCCCTTATCTCAGTAACAAAGATCTCCATCACTTTCTTGTTTAAAGTTAAAATGCTAAAAAGTAAAAATAAAGTTAAAATGCTAGTAGTGATTTTCTTTGTTGTACTTTAGTGGGAACAGCTTCCAATAATATTAAATCCTAGATGCTAACCCTTAGCTTCAAATACTAATTTCATTAAAGAGTCTATTTCATATATTATAGGTAGATTTTCCTTATTATTCCATATTAGAACTACTTTTCCTCTGTCACATTTTGGTAGACACCAAATAAGCCTAAATATAAGGTGAGGTTTTAAAAATTAACTCTGATGGAGGCACCTGGGTGGTTCAGTCATTTGAGCATCTGGCTCTTGATTTTGGCTTAGGTCTGAGCTTGGATGCGTAGGTCTTGATTCCAGGTTTGTGGGATAGAGCCCCACATCAGGCTCTGTGCTGAACATGGAGTCTGCTTAGGATTCTCTCTCTCTGTCCCTTTGCCCATCTCTCTCACTCTCTCTCTCTCTCTCTCAAATAAAAATAAAAAAATAAAAATCCTGAGAGAGAAAATGGAATTTCAAAATTTCTCATATTACAGGATACTGAATTATTTCTGATTTTAAACAAAAAATACTCTTTGAAGAAGCATTTCATTAGTCATTAGTCTGAAACAACCTCCATAAATGCTAGTTTGGGATGGTTATGGAGGCTACCATAAAGAATCAGGTTTAAAAAAAATTTTTTTAACATTTATTCATTTTTGAGAGACAGAGTGTGAGCAGGGAAGGGGCAGAGAGAGAGGGAGACACAGAATCCAAAGCAGGCTCCAGGCTCTGAGCTGTCAGCACAGAGCCTGATATGGGGTTCGAACCCACGAACATTGAGATCATGACTTGAGCTGAAGTCAGACGCTTAACCAACTGAGCCACCGAGGTGCCCCTTTGATAAATTTTTTAAAAATGTTTATTTTACTTTTGAGAGAGAGAGAGAGAGAGAGACAGAGCATGAATGGGGGAGGGGCAGAGAGAGAGGGAGACACAGAATCCGAAGCAGGGTTCAGGCTCTGAGCTGTCAGCACAGGGCCCGACGTGGGGCTCGAACTCATGGACTGCAAGATCATAACCTGAACTGAAGTCAGACTCTTAACTGACTGAGCCACCCAGGTACCCCTACAATCAATTTTTAAAAAGAAAGAGAGAAATTAAATATTCTTTTTTTCTGAAAAATAGTAAGTTAAGTTATTCAGGTCAACTCCTTCCCATTTAAAATTTGAAATTCTAGATAAGCTTCAACAAATGAGGTTGGGAAAACTGGATAGCCACATGCAAAAGAATGAAACTGAATCACTTTCTTTCACATATACAAAAATAAACTAAAAAAAATCATAAAATTAAAAAAAAATAAACTCCAAATGAATTAAGGACCTAAATGTGAGGCCTGAAAACACAAAAATTCTTGAAGCGAGCATAGGCAGTAATCTCTCTGACATTTTTCTAGAAATGTCTTCTGAGGCAAGGGAAATAAAGGCAAAAATGAACTATTGATACTACATCAAAATAAAAATTTTCTGCACAGCAAAGGAAATAGTCCTTTCCTTTAGTCCAAAACTAAAAAGCAACCTACTGAATGGGAGAAGATATTTGCAAATGACATATCTGATAAAATATTAGTATCCAAAATATGTAAAGAACTGATACAACTCAATATTCACAAAACAAATAATCCAGTTAAAAAATGGACAGAAGACATGAATAGATATTTCTCTAAAGAAGACATACAGATGGCCAACAGACACATGAAAAGATGCTCAGCATCACTTATCATCAAGGAAATGCCCACCAAAACTACAATGAGATATCACTTCACAACTATCAGAATGGTTAAAATCAACAACACAAGAAACAACAGGTGTTGGTGAAGATGTAGAGAAAAAAGAATCTTCTTGCATTGTTTGTGGGAATGCAGATTGGTGCAGCCATTGCAGAAAACAGTATGGAGCTTCCTCAAAAAATTAAAAATAGAACTATCCTACAATCCAGAAATCACACTATTGGATATTTACTCCCAAAACACAAAAACACTAACTCAAAGGGATACATGCACCCCTATGTTCATTGTAGCATTATTTGAAATACACAAACTATGGAAGCAGCTGAAGTGTTCATCAATAGATGAGTAGATGAAGAAAAAGTGGTATACACACACACACACATATACACACATATGTACACACACACACACACACATACATACAGTGGACTGTTTTTCAGCCATAAAAAAGAATGGAATCTTGCCATTTGCAACAACATGGATAGAGCTAGAGAGTATAATGCTAAGTGTAATAAGATGGAGAAAGACAAATAATCGTGTGATCTCACTCATTTGTGGAATTTAATTAACAATACAAATGAGTAAAGGGGGGAAAAAGAGAGAGACAACCAAGAATCAGACTCTTAACTATAGAGAACAATTTGATGGTTACCAGAGGGAAAGTGGGAGAGGGGATGGGGGAAATAGGGGATGTGGATAAAAGAGTATCATGATGGAAAAAAAAATAAAATGAGAAAAAATTTATCACTTACCATGATGAAAAAAATGAGAAAAAACTCTAGGTAAGACCATTTACCTCTTAAAAATCTTTTTAAAAGTAAGAAATAAGATAGCCAGAATTGAAAGAGAAATGGTGATCTGCAGAGATAAGCGGTCATAGAAACCACTTTTGCCCTCAGATCATTGATCAATCTTGGAAATTTTGAATTTCATTTTCATGTCTTCATGGAGTGGTAGATGAGAGAAAGGGTCAGATATCAAAGTACATGTCTGTACAAGGTGGGCTGTCTAACAGAAGACCCTCTTGACTCGAAGGTGGGAGCCCAAGGAGCAATAAAATCAGAGTAAGTGTGAATAAGAGGTAAAGCACCTCTTTATGGATTTGTAGCTTGAGTTTGTATCACTTAGGTAATTTAGAGAATCTCAACCCTTGAACTTGGCTAATATTCCTAGACTGGATGTGACTATAGGTACCTTGTCGAATCAGACAATCTTTTTTGAAGAAAAGTACCTCTACCTAGACTTCAAAATATTACAGAAAATAATATTTTCAAAAAGTTCCATGACAAACACAGTCAGTGATAACCACATATATAAAGCCATAGGGCACCATGAATGAGAAGCAACATGTTCTAGGTTTAATTAGGTCTCCCCAAAAGTCATATATTGAAGTCCTGACCCCTGGCACCTCAGAATATGACCTTATTTGGAAGTTGGGTCATTGCAGATGGAGTTAGTTAAGAAAAGGTTATACTGGAATATGGTGGGCCCCTAACCTGTGACTGATGCCGTTATCAAAAGAGGAAATATGAACATAGACACGCATACAAGGAGAACACCATATGAAGATGAAATCATATCAGGGTGGTGGCATCTACAGGACATGGAATGTCAAAAATTGCCAGCAAACCACCAGAAGTTAGAGGATGGAATAGATGTCACGGCCCTTTCAAGGAAGCAACCATGCCAATAACACCTTAATCTCAAACTTCTAGCCTCCAGATCTGAGAGGCAATACACCTCTGTTGTTTAAGCTGCTCAGTTTGTTCTATTTTGTGACAACAGCCCTAACAAACTGGCACACAGGAGAAACGGGGTGCCTGGATGGCTCACTTGGTTGTGTCCAACTTTTGGTTTCAGCCCAGGTCATGATCTTGCGGTTTGTGAGTTCGGGCCCCACATCAGGCTCTGCACTGGCAGTATGGAGTCTGCTTGGGATTCTTTCTCTCCCTCTCTCTCTGCCCCTTCCCCACTCATGCTGTCTCTGTCTCAAAATAAATGGATAAAATTTTTAATAAAAAAATACACAGCAGAAACAAGAGAAACATAAAAGATACACAAAAGAATCAAATACCAGAATGATCAAATATATGCTATAAAGCAATTGTGCATAGTAACTATGTTTAAAGATAATTTTAAAAAGCTTGAAAATATTTGGAAGGAACAGAGAACTATGAAAAAGTGTCATAACACTCAGCCAGTGCTCTAAGGGAGATAAGTAAAAGGGATACAGATAGAAGGAAGAAGTGAAATTATCTTTATTTGCAGATGACATGATTATACAAAATATCAAAAAAGTACTTAGATCTCTTAAGCAAGGTTAGCAAGATTGCAAGATACAGGTCAATATACAAATATCAATTGTATTTCTGTATAACTAGCAGTGAAAAATTATAAAACTGAAATTTTTAAAAGTACAATTTACAATAGCACAAACAAAAATAAATACTTAGGTACATATCTAACAACATGTATGCAGGACCTGTGTACTGAAAAAAAAATTGTTTAAAGAAAGACCTAGGTCAACAAAGACCTAAATACGTGGAGTGGTATATTATGTGTTGTGGACTGAATACTTGTGTCCCCACATTCATGTTAAAATCCGAATACCACCATGTGATGATATTAGGAGGGTGGGGCCTTTGGGAGGTAATTAGGTCATGAGGGTGGAACCCTCAAGAATGGAATTGGTACCCTTATCAGAAGAGACCAGAGAGCTACTTGCTTTCTTTCTGCCACTTAGAGACACAGTGAGAAGTTGTAATCAGCAACCTATAAGAGAGCCCCAAAAGAAGCCCACCGTGGTGCCTCCCTGATCTCAAACTTCTAGCTTCCAGAACAGTGAGCAATGAATTTCTGTCACTCATAAGCCACCCAGTCTATGGTACTTTATTAGAGCAGCCTGAACGGACTAAAACTACATTTACAGATTGGACGGTTGTGTTGCTAAAAGGTCAGTTCTCCCCCCATTGAGCTGCAGAATGGTGTGTTAGTACACGTGGGGTAGAATATACTGTTGCTGGTTGATAGGAAGATGGCGGCGTAGGAGGACACTGGGCTCACCGCGCGTCCTGCTGATCACTTAGATTCCACCTACACCTGCCTAAATAACCCAGAAAACCGCCAGAGGATTAGCAGAACAGAGTCTCCGGAGCCAAGCGCAGACGCAGACGAGAGGCCCACGGAAGAGGGTAGGAAGGGCGGCGAGGCGGTGCGTGCTCCACGGACTGGCGGGAGGGAGCCGGGACGGAGGGGCAGCCTGCCGGCCAAGCAGAGCCCCCGAGTCTGGCTGGCAAAAGCGGAGGGGCGGACGGAGTGTGTTCCGACAGCAATCGCGACTTAGCGTCTGGGAGGTCATAAGTTAACAGCTCTGCTCAGAAAGCAGGAAGGCTGGAGGACAACGGGAGGGAGAGTTGCTGAGCCCCGGGATGACAGAGCTCAGTTTGGCGGGGAACAAAGGCGCTCTCCATCGCCACCTCCCTTGCCCATCCCCCAGCCAAAATCCCAAAGGGAACCAGTCCCTGCCAGGGAACTTGCTTGCTCCTCGCAAACACCCAACGCTATGCTTCTGCGGAGCCACCCCTCCAGCAGCGGGTCTGACTCCCTCCCGCTGCCACAGGGCCCCTCCTGAAGTGGATCACCTAAGGAGAAGTGAGCTAAGCCTGCCCCTCCTGCCCCCGTGCACCTTGCCTGCCCACCCCAGCTAATAGGCCAGATCCCCAGCACCACAAGCCTGGCAGTGTGCAAGTAGCCCAGACGGGCCACACCACCCCACAGTGAATCCCGCCCCTAGGAGAGGGGAAGAGAAGGCACACACCAGTCTGACTGTGGCCCCAGGGGTGGGCTGGGGGCAGACATCAGGACTGACTGCGGCTCCGCCCACCAACTCCAGTTATACACCACAGCAGAGGGGAAGTGCCCTGCAGGTCCTCACCACTCCAGTGACTATCCAAAATGACCAAACGGAAGAATTCCCCTCAGAAGAATCTCCAGGAAATAACAACAGCTAATGAACTGATCAAAAAGGATTTAAATAATATAACAGAAAGTGAATTTAGAATAATAGTCATAAAATTAATCTCTGGGCTTGAAAACAGTATAGAGGACAGCAGAGCATCTCTTGCTACAGAGATCAAGGATAAGGAACAGTCAGGAGGAGCTGAAAAACGCTTTAAATGAAATGCAAAACAAAATGGAAACACGATGGCACAGATTGAAGAGGCAGAGGAGAGAATAGGTGAACTAGAAGATAAAGTTATGGAAAAAGAGGAAGCTGAGAAAAAGATAAAAAAATCCAGGAGTATGAGGGAAAATTAGAGAACTAAGTGATACACTAAAAAGAAATAATATACGCATAATTGGTATCCCAGAGGAGGAAGAGAGAGGGAAAGGTGCTGAAGGGGTACTTGAACAAATTATAGCTGAGAACTTCCCTGAACTGGGGAAGGAAAAAGGCATTGAAATCCAAGAGGCACAGAGAACTCCCTTCAGACGTAACTTGAATCAATCTTCTGCACGACATATCAGAGTGAAACTGGCAAAATACAAGGATAAAGAGAAAATTCTGAAAGCAGCAAGGGATAAACGTGCCCTCACATATAAAGGGAGACCTATAAGACTCGTGACTGATCTCTCCTTTGAAACTTGGCAGGCCAGAAAGGATTGGCACGATATCTTCAGTGTGCTAAACAGAAAAAATATGCAGCCGAGAATCCTTTATCCAGCAAGTCTGTCATTTAGAATAGAAGGAGAGATAAAGGTCTTCCCAAACAAACAAAAACTGAAGGAATTTGTCACCACGAAACCAGCCCTACAAGAGATCCTAAGGGGGATCCTGTGAGACAAAGTACCAGAGACATCACTACAAGCATAAATCATACAGACATCACAATGACTCTAAACCCATATCTTTCTATAATAACACTGAATGTAAATGGATTAAATGCACCAACCAAAAGACATAGGGTATCAGAATGGATAAAAAAACAAGACCCATCTATTTGCTGTCTACAAGAGACTCATTTTAGATCTGAGGACACCTATAGATTGAGAGTGAGGGGATGGAGAACTATTTATCATGCTACTGGAAGCCAAAAGAAAGCTGGAGTAGCCATACTTCTATCAGACAAACTAGACTTTAAACTAAAGGCTGTAATAAGAGATGAAGAAGGGCATTATATAATAATCACAGGGTCTATCCACCAGGAAGAGCTAACAATTATAAATGTCTATGCGCCGAATACCGGAACCCCCAAATATATAAAACAATTACTCATAAACATAAGCAACCTTATTGATAAGAATGTGGTAATTGCAGGGGACTTTAACACCCCACTTAAAACAATGGATAGATCATCTAGACACACGGTCAATAAAGAAACAAGGGCCCTAAATGATACATTGGATCAGATGGACTTGACAGATATATTTAGAACTCTGCATCCCAAAGCAACAGAATATACTTTCTTCTCGAGTGCACATGGAACATTCTCCAAGATAGATCATATACTGGGTCACAAAACAGCCCTTCATAAGTATACAAGAATTGAAATCATACCATGCATACTTTCAGACCACAATGCTATGAAGCTTGAAATCAACCACAGGAAAAAGTCTGGAAAACCTCCAAAAGCATGGAGGTTAAAGAACACCCTACTAAAGAATGAGTGGGTCAACCAGGCAATTAGAGAAGAAATTAAAAAATATATGGAAACAAACAAAAATGAAAATACAACAATCCAAACGCTTTGGGAGGCAGCGAAGGCAGTCCTGAGAGGAAAATACATTGCAATCCAGGCCTATCTCCAGAAACAAGAAAAATCCCAAATACAAAATCTAACAGCACACCTAAAGGAAATAGAAGCAGAACAGCAAAGGCAGCCTAAACCCAGCAGAAGAAGAGAAATCATAAAGATCAGAGCAGAAATAAATATAGAATCTAAAAAAACTGTAGAGCAGATCAGTGAAACCAAGAGTTGGTTTTTTGAAAAAATAAAATTGATAAACCTCTAGCCAGGCTTCTCAAAAAGAAAAGGGAGATGACCCAAATAGATAAAATCATGAATGAAAATGGAATTATTACAACCAATCCCTCAGAAATACAAGCAATTATCAGGGAATACTATGAAAAATTATATGCCAACAAATTGGACAACCTGGAAGAAATGGACAAATTCCTAAACACCCACACGCTTCCAAAACTCAATCAGGAGGAAATAGAAAGCTTGAACAGACCCATAACCAGCGAAGAAATTGAATCGGTTATCAAAAATCTCCCAACAAATAAGAGTCAAGGACCAGATGGCTTCCCAGGGGAGTTCTACCAGACATTTAAAGCAGAGATAATACCTATCCTTCGCAAGCTATTCCAAGAAACAGAAAGGGAAGGAAAACTTCCAGACTCATTCTATGAAGCCAGTATTACTTTGATTCCTAAACCAGAGACCCAGTAAAAAAAGAGAACTACAGGCCAATATCCCTGATGAATATGGATGCAAAAATTCTCAATAAGATACTAGCAAATCGAATTCAACAGCTTATAAAAAGAATTATTTACCATGATCAAGTGGGATTCATTCCTGGGATGCAGGGCTGGTTCAACATTCACAAATCAATCAACGTGATACATCACATTAATAAAAGAAAAGATAAGAACCATATGATCCTGTCAATCGATGCAGAAAAGGCCTTTGACAAAATCCAGCACCCTTTCTTAATAAAAACCCTTGAGAAAGTTGGGATAGAAGGAACATACTTAAACATCATAAAAGCCATTTATGAAAAGCCCACAGCTAACATCATCCTCAGTGGGGAAAAACTGAGAGCTTTTTCTCTGAGATCAGGAACACGACAGGGATGCCCACTCTCACCGCTGTTGTTTAACATAGTGTTGGAAGTTCTAGCATCAGCAATCAGACAACAAAAGGAAATCAAAGGCATCAAAATTGGCAAAGATGAAGTCAAGCTTTCACTTTTTGCAGATGACATGATACTATACATGGAAAATCCGATAGACTCCACCAAAAGTCTGCTAGAACTGATACATGAATTCAGCAAAGTTGCAGGATACAAAATCAATGTACAGAAATCAGTTGCATTCTTATACACTAACAATGAAGCAACAGAAAGACAAATAAAGAAACTGATCCCATTCACAATTGCACCAAGAAGCATAAAATACCTAGGAATAAATCTAACCAAAGATGTAAAAGATCTGTATGCTGAAAACTATAGAAAGCTTATGCAGGTAATTGAAGAAGATATAAAGAAATGGAAAGACATTCCCTGCTCATGGATTGGAAGAATAAATATTGTCAAAATGTCAATACTACCCAAAGCTATCTACACATTCAGTGCAATCCCAATCAAAATTGCACCAGCATTCTTCTCAAAGATAGGACAAGCAATCCTAAAATTTGTATGGAACCACAAAAGACCCCGAATAGCCAAAGTACTATTGAAGAAGAAAACCAACGCGGGAGGCATCACAATCCCAGACTTTAGCCTCTACTACAAAGCTGTAATCATCAAGACAGCATGGTATTGGCACAAAAACAGACACATAGACCAATGGAATAGAATAGAAACCCCAGAACTAGACCCACAAACGTTGGCCAACTAATCTTTGACAAAGCAGGAAAGAACATCCAATGGAAAAAAGACAGTCTCTTTAACAAATGGTGCTGGGAGAACTGGACAGCAACATGCAGAAGGTTGAAACTAGACCACTTTCTCACACCATTCACAAAAATAAACTCAAAATGGATAAAGGACCTGAATGTGAGACAGGAAACCATCAAAACCCTAGAGGAGAAAGCAGGAAAAGACCTCTCTGACCTCAGCCGTAGCAATCTCTTACTCGACACATCCCCAAAGGCAAGGGAATTAAAAGCAAAAATGAATTACTGGGACCTTATGAAGATAAAAAGCTTCTGCACAGCAAAGGAAAACAACCAACAAAACTAAAAGGCAACCAACGGAATGGGAAAAGATATTTGCAAATGACATATCGGACAAAGGGCTAGTATCCAAAATCTATAAAGAGCTCACCAAACTCCACACCCGAAAAACAAATAACCCAGTGAAGACATGGGCAGAAAACATGAATAGACACTTCTCTAAAGAAGACATCCGGATGGCCTACAGGCACGTGAAAAGATGCTCAACGTCGGTCCTCATCAGGGAAATACAAATCAAAACCACACTCAGATATCACCTCACGCCAGTCAGAGTGGCCAAAATGAACAAATGAGGAGACTATAGATGCTGGAGAGGATGTGGAGAAACGGGCACCCTCTTGCACTGTTGGTGGGAATGCAAATTGGTGCAGCCGCTCTGGAAAGCAGTGTGGAGGTTCCTCAGAAAATTAAAAATAGACCTACCCTATGACCCAGCAATAGCACTGCTAGGAATTTACCCAAGGGATACAGGAGTACTGATGCATAGGGGCACTTGTACCCCAATGTTTATAGCAGCACTCTCAACAATAGCCAAATTATGGAAAGAGCCTAAATGTCCATCAACTGATGAATGGATAAAGAAATTGTGGTTTATATACATAAGGGAGTACTACATGGCAATGAGAAAGAACAAAATATGGCCCTTTGTAGCAACGTGGATGGAACTGGAGAGTGTGATGCTAAGTGAAATAAGCCATACAGAGAAAGACAGATACCATATGGTTTCACTCTTATGTGGATCCTGAGAAACTTAACAGAAACCCATGGAGGAGGGGAAGGAAAAAAAAAAAAAAAGAGGTTAGAGTGGGAGAGAGCCAAAGCATAAGAGACTCTTAAAAACTGAGAACAAACTGAGGGTTGATGGGGGGTGGGAGGGAGGGGAGGGTGGGTGATGGGTATTGGGGAGGGCATCTTTTGGGATGAGCACTGGGTGTTGTATGGAAACCAATTTGACAATAAATTTCATATATTGAAAAAAAAAAAAAAAAGAATATACTGTTGCTACGTCTGCTGTGGAAGGCTGGACCCAGATCAGTGATCTACAGCAAGAATATTGACCAGTGATCATTTATTTAATTTCCATGAAAAGTCAGAGATTTTTTTATTTAGGACAAAGCCAAATCCGTATAGATGAAGTGATAATAGTATCTGGGAGGATTTGCTTTGAAATAACCTGGTAGGGATGAGGAGGAGAAGAAGGAGTAAAGATGAATCAGTCATAATCCCAGCAGGATATTTTTCCAACATTGACAAACTGATTTCAAAATTTACATGAAAATGCAAAATAACCAGAATAGTGAAAACAGTTTTTGAAAAGAACAAAATTGGAGGACTCACATTACCTGATTTCAAGACTTATAAGCTACAATAACGAAGCCAAGTGTGGTAATATTGATGAAAAGGATGGATGTGTAGAGCTACAATAGTGTCCAAAAATCAACCCATACAAATGTGGTAAGTTGATCTTTGACAAAAATGCAAAAGTGATTCAAGGGAAAGAGGACTATCTTTTCAACATGGTTGAACATTTTTTCAGCATGGTTATCTTTTCAACATGGTGCTAGAGCAAATTAAACATCCAGTGTAAAAAAAAAACAAAACAAAAAACTTTGACCTCTACTTCACAGATGATACAAAAATTAATTTAAAATATATCAAGGGCATAAATGCAGCACTATTAAACCTTTCAAAGAAAACAGAAAATATTTGTGACCTGGAATTATATAAGAGTTCTTAAGACACTTCAATGCCTAAATTGGACTTCAGTACAATTTAAAACTTTTTATCTATGAAAGACCCTGTTAAGAAAATGAAAAGACTTGCTTTGGGTCCTGTGTCTCCCCCTCTCTCTGCCCCTTCCCCACTTGTGCTCTGCCTGTCTCTCTCTCTCAAAAATCAATAAACATTTTAAAAAATTACAAAGAAAGAAAAGAAAGAAAGAAAGAAAGAAACAGAGGAGGGAAGGAAGGAAGGAAGGAAAGAAGGAAGGAAGGAAGGAAGGAAGGAAGGAAGGAAGGAAGGAAGAAAAAAAGAAAACGAAAAGACAGAGGCACCTGAGTGGCTCATTCTGTTGAGTGTCTGACTTTTGGTTTCCACTCAGGTCCTGATCCCAGGGTTGTGGGATTGAGCCCTGCATTGGGCTCCATGTTGAGCGTGGAGCCTGCTTAAGATTCTCTATCTCCTTCTGCCTCTGCCCTTCTCCCCTGCTCATATACACACTCTCTCTCAAATTAAAAAAAGAAAGAAAGAAAAAAAATGAAAAGACAAGTCCAAGGCTGGGAGGAAGTATTTATAAATCACCCTTGACAAGCGACTTGTATTTAGGACTCTCAAAATCAAACACTAGGAAAACAAACAACCCAAATAAAAAATAGGCAAAGGTTTTAAAGGATGCTTTACCAGAAGATACACAGATGCCAAATAAGCTCATGAAAAAGTGCTCAACATCTGTAGCCATTAGGTAATGCAAGTTAAAACTACAATGAGATACTGTTGTACATCTATTAGAATGGCAAAGCAAAACAACAACACATCCAACAGTAGCAAGTGCTGGAGGATGCAGGGCAGCTGGAACTCTCATACTGCTGTTGGGAATGCAAAATGGTATAGCCACTTTTGGAAATATTTCAACAGTTTCTTATCAAATTAAATACACTTAGTCTGTGACCCAGCGATCCTGCTCTTAGGTATTTGCCTAAGAGAAATGAAAACTTACGTTTACACAGAAACCTGTACCAACTTTATTCATAATTGCCAAAAACTGCAATGAATCCAAATGTCCTTCAACTGCTCAATGTTTAAATAAAGTGGTACATCCCTACAATGGAATAGGGCTCGGTAGTAATAAGGAACAAATTACTGCTTGACGTAACCACATGGATTGTTGTGCTGAGTGAAAGAAGCCAGAATCAAAAGGACAGGTACTGTATGAATCAATCTATATGACATTCTGGAAAAGGCAAAACTATAGGAACAGAGAAGATATCAGTGGTTTCCAGGGGTTAAAGACCAGGGAAGGGTTTGGATACAAAAGGGCAGCCTGAAGGGTGATGGTATAATTCTGTATCTTGAGATCATTATGCAGCTCTATGTGTACCAAAAAGAGTAAATTTAACTTGTAATATTTAAAATAACTTAAAAAATTATATGCCAGATTTGAAAACCATCAAATGGATTTTTTTAGAAATAAGAAAAACTAGGGGCGCCTGGGTGGCTTAGTCAGTTAAGCATCTAACTCTTGGTTTCAACTCAGGTCATGATCTCATAGTTCATGAGTTCGAGCACTGCATTGGGCTCTGCGCTGACAGCATGGAGCCTGCCTGAGAGTCTCTCTTTCCCTCTCTCTCTGCCCCTCCTCTGCTCTCTCTGTCTCTCAAAATAAATAAAACTTAAAAAACTATTTAAAAAGAGAAATAAGAATAACTGTTACAATTAGAAATTTATTGGATGAGTTTAACAGCAGATTATATCAGCTCAGGATAGATTAATCATAAGAAAGTAGACAGAAAAGGGGTGCCTGGATGGCTCAGTGGGTGGAATGTGGAACTCTTGATCTCAGGGTTATGAGTTTGAGCCCCTGTAGGGTGTAGAGATTACTTAAAAAATTTTTAAAAAGCATACAGAATATAGAATAGAATGGTAAAATGATGGGAGGTACAGAAGAGAAGAGGCATAGAGATAAGTGAAAGGATGTAATGTACATCTGAGCAGTCTCAAGAGAGGAGAGAGTAGCAGAGAATATTCTAGATTTGATTTAGAAAAAGATGACCCAATCCACAGATTCAAGAAACTGAATAAACCCCAAGAAGGATACATAAAAGGAAAATCCGTACAGAGTGAAATTATAGAAAATCAAAGACAAAATGAAAATCAGTGTGAGAAAAAAAGATTACCTTCAAAGAAGCAAAAAGCTGATGACTGACTTCTCAACCACACAACAGAAGCCACAAAACAGTGAAATAATATTTTCAATATTATTGAAAGAATAAGTTTGAAAAACTAACTGCCAACCTAGAAAATTATACCCAGGAAAAATATATTTTAGGAATGAATGAAATATAAGTCTTTTTCAGACAAACAAAAACTGAATTTGTCATCAGTAGACCCTCTCCAAATCAGATTGTAAAGGAAAATTGTCCTAGATGGAAAGTCTGGAATACAAGAAGGAATGGTGAGCAAGGAAACTGAGAAACAAACAGATATATCTGAATGAACATGGAAGAGTTTTTTAAAAAATGAAAACAAAATAGGACATATAAATAGGATTAAAGTATTCTAAGTTCCTTGTTTTGTCCCATAATAGAATACATAGTACGATTTCTAGGGCAATTACTGAAAAAACAGAGATTAAAGACAGCTTACAAACTCATAGTGGGAAGAACAGAATAACTTTTAAAAGTCAGCTAATCCAAAGGATGGCAATAAAGGAGAGTAAGAAAAAAACACATAAGATGTAGTCTTGTTTTTATTAACGTATCAGTCATTACAGTAAGTATAAGTAGGCTAATTATATTAATTGTTCCAGTTAGACTTAAAGATCATCAGATTGGATTTCTACAACTCTAAGTCCTATATATAAAGATTCAGAAGAGTTGAGAGTAAAAGGATAGAAAAACATGTATCTTGTAAACACTAGGAAAAAGGAAGCTGGATAGATGCGTTAATAGCAGTCAAAACAAAATTTAAGGCAAAAAGCATCACTAAAGATGAAGAGGGCCATTTCACAAAAGGTTCAGTTTCCCAGCGAGATAATAATTGCAACTTTCTCTACTCATTGTAATGTTAAAAGTTATGGAGAAGAAATTGACAGTTAAATAAAACTAAAATCTGCAGAGTAGGTCTTGTTTTTTTTTTGAAAGAGAGTATGAGTGGAGGAGGGGCAGAGGGAAGAGGTTGAGAGAGAATCTTAAGCAAGCTCCAAGCCCAGAGTGGAGCCTGATGTGGGGCTCAGTCTCACAACTATGAAATTGTGACATGAGCCAAAATCAAGGGTCAGATGCCTAACCAACTGAGCCACCTAGGCACCCCCAAGAGAGGGTTATTTTTAATACATTTCCATCAGTAATTGATAGAACAAATGTATTTTAAAAAATTAATAAAGATGAAACATATTTAGACAACACAAAAAGTAAAGGGCTTGTCCTAATTGACATGTATACAACATTGGCAGAAATACATGATTTTCAAGCACACTGGGAACATTTACCAATTTATGGTAAAGGCCATGAAGCAAATCTCAACAAATTTGAATGGTTTCAAATAATATAGAGCAATTCTCTGACCACAGTGCACTTAAGCTGGAAGTCAATAACAGAAAGATAGTAAGAAAATCTCCAAGGGTTTGGAAATTAAGATCTACTTTCCTAAATAACCTCTAGGTCTAAGAAGGTATTATAATGGAAATTAGAAAATATTTCAACCAAACAACAATGAAAATCTATCAAAACATGTGGATGCAGCTAAACAAGGTTTAGGGGGAGATATATTGCCTTAAATGTGCCTTAAATATAAAATGCCTTAATAAAATAAATAAATGCCTTAAATATAAAAACAAAAAGCCTAAAAATTAATTAGCTAAGTATTCATCTCAAGAAGTTAAAAAGAAAGCACAGTACCTGAAGACGGTAGGAGGAAGGAAAGAGTAAGAACAGAAATTGACACAACAAAAAATAAACATGAAGTAGAGAGAATTAACAAAGCCAGCTTTTTTTTTAAAAGGCAAATAAAGTTGACCTCTGGTGAACTCATCAAGGAAAAATGAGGCACAAATAATTAATACCAGAGCTGAGGAAGGGGGTTTTATATCAGGTTGTGTGGATGCTAAAACAATATAAGGATATTATTAATAACTATATGCCAATATAGTGAAGTTGAAAATTTAGAAAAAATAGTCAAATTCCTAGAAAAACGTAGCTTCATAAAACAGATTCGAGAAGTAGAAAATCCAAATAGTTCCTATAACCCACTAGAGAAACTGAATTTAACAGCCTAGCAGTGAACAAACCTAACACGAACAGGCCCCAGTTGGATGGCTGACTAACCAACCACTGCAATTCAGACAAGAGTGTTCCCTTCTGGATCTTTGTAGCCACTCATTTTTAACCCGGAAATACCATGTTTGACTGCATAGGGTAATAAAGCTGCACTGTGTATTCAGACCTTCATGGATGCAAACCTATTTATCAACTAGGCAAAGGTCAGATGGTATCCTAGCAAATGCAGAAAACTCTTAAAGAGTCTGTCCAAATCATAAACTGTCATTGAGAACCATCAGTTAACAACATAAGCATTATGTGATTATTAAGGTAAAGAAACTTCCACTAGAAATTAAGAAAGTTTGGCTACATGTAGGATTGATTTCCCTTTGGGCAGGGATCTGCTCCCCCTAAGGTAATATAGGGACCCCAGCTAGAGTAATCCTAAGTCATTCTGCACATTAAGGCAAGATTATGTAAACTTCCTAAGGGGACATTCAGGGGGGAAGTTAAAAAGGAGTTCAGCTCACAAAATTATTTACTTATAAAACTAATAAATTGTTTCAGCAAATGTTCAGAATATGTTAGACAGTACCCTGGTGATCTCTGATGTTGCATCCTTCTGTTGTTAGTTCTCATAAATATTCAGAAGGAGAGGAATAAAGGTCCCTGAGCTGCGAATGTGATGTCACAGGATCCTGGAGATGATAGAGTTTGTGGGTGAGACTAAAGGAGGCATCAGAGAAGAGATAACGAAATGTTTCAAAGTGTTGTAAATTCTAACAATCCAGGAAACGTGGCAGAGTGGGACTCAGTGTTTCCACCACAATTTGACATGTTTTTTTCACCCAGAGTTGTTAGCTCCTCCTGGCATCGGGCACTCCAGTGAGCACCAGGAGGCTGGCCCTCCTCTGTCCCTGGTGTGCATGTTCATGCTAAATGAAGCAGTTGAAGACTATTTGGAAAACAATAATGTGAGTTATCACATGGCCTTTGCCTCACCAGGACTTTTTGCTTTTGGCTATGTATATTTAGATATTAAAACTTACTTTTGTTTGTACAGTGGAATATTATTCAACAAAGTAAGAATGCATACTAACACATGTATCATCAATGCAAAATTCAGAAGCAGTTCATGGAATGAAAGAAGCCAGACCAAAGAGTATATTCCACTCATGCAATACAGTATGTGTTATATGAATTCAAGATGATTCCACTGTATGTATGATTCCACTCATGCAATACAGTATGTGTTATATGAATTCAAGAATGGGCAAAACAACTGTGTGGTGATAAGAAATGAGTGGTTGCATCAAAAACAATAAACTAGGGGCACTTGGGCTTAGTTGGTTGAACATCCAGCTCTTGATTTCAGCTCAGGTCATGATCCTAGGGTTGTGGGATTGAGCCTCACATCAGGCTCCATGCTTGAGCATGGAGCTTGCTTAAGATTCTCTCCCTTCCTCGGCTCCTCTTCCTCCCTTGCACTCTTGATGTCTCTCTCTACAATAAAAATTATTTAAAAAAAAATACTCTTTAGGAATAAATTTAACCAAGAAGGTGAAAGATCTGTTTAAAAAAAAAAAGAAAGAAAGAAACCTGGTTTCAAATGAGAGAATGATTGCTTGTGGTTTGATTCTGTGATCATGCTCCAGAGCTTTCTTGGCTCTCTTATGAAATGTCCAAAATAAACAAATCAGGAATGTTTTCAGGTGTGCAAAAATGGCACTCTGTGAAGTTCCTGTACTTCTGTGTGGTAAAAGAACTTTCCAGTAGTGCATAATTGATGCACAGACAGAAATATTGCTGTCTGCCCTTCTCTGGTACACACCTTGCACATGCTTCATAAGTACTCACATGTGTTCTTTCTGCACAGGGAAGAAAAAGTCCAAGTTCAAAACATTTAAGAAGTTCTTCGGGAAGAAGAAGAGAAAGGAATCACCATCTTCCACAGGAAATAGCACCTGGAAACAAAGTCAGGCGAAGAGTGAGGTCATTGCCATTGAGTCAGGGCCAGTGGGCTATGACTCAGAGGATGAGCTCGAGTAAGTTGCCTTGTCCATCCTTCAGACACATGTGGCCCAATAAGCAGGTGTTGGGGGAAGCATAGGAGGACCCAAATACTCTGTCTCATGGTCTTGAAAATTGACTGGATTTGTGAGTATATTTCCTTCCAAGGGAATTCCACTGGAAGCTCTTCCAAGGAGGTTGTATTTTCTGTCTTTTCTTACATAGGAATGGAGAAAGGGGAAAACATGAACAGGTACCTGCTATGTCCCAGGTGCTGTATTTATTAGAAGTCTGCAACCACTATGGGATAGGAGGTCAGATCTGCCACTTTATAAATGAGCAAACCAAGCTTTAGAGACATTTTGGAGAACTTGCCCATTGTCCTGCAGCTAAAGTGGCAAGATTAGGATATACACCATTATTTTATTTGACCTAAAAATTCTCCATTAGAAGGAGAGGGGCGGAGGGAAGGTTTCTTGCTGTTCAGTCTTAGAAAAATCATCCAAAAGTATTGTTAGATATAACAGAACCAATAAGTATGAAAATTTGGGGAAATCTAGTGAAGAAATACTTATTTTTAGAACGTGTACTTCATCAAAATATAGTTATAATACACATGCTTCCAGCAGTTATTTCTGTGAATAAAAGGGGGAAAAATTAGTTGCTATGCAAACTTTAAAAAAATTTTTTATTTAAATCCAAGTTAGTTAACATATGGTATAATAATGGTTTCAGGAGCAGAATTTAGTGATTCATCACTTACATATAACAACACCCAGTGCTCATGCCAACAAGTGTCCTCCTTTAGATCCATCCCCATTTAGCACCCCCCACCTATCTCCCCTCCAGCAACCCTCAGTTTATTCTCTGTATTTAAGAGTCTTTTATGGTTTGCCTCCCTCTCTGTTTTTATCTTATTTTTCCTTCCCTTCCCCTATGTTCATCTGTTGTGTTTCTTAAATTCCACATACGAGTGAAATCATATGATATTTGTCTTTCTCCTACTGACTTATTTTGTTTAGCATAATACACTCTTAAGAGTTCCTTGCCTGTTTTTAGAGGAGTAGAAATTACACTGACCACTTGGTGGCACCAAATGACTGAAGAGGAAAGATTCAAGGTTTTTCTTTCAGGGTTTTTGTTTTCGTTTCTGTTTTTCCTGGTGCTAGCAAGGAGCAGGGTGGACCCACATAGCACTCTATGAAGAGTACCAAGGAAGGGCTGTACACACATTTTATTAGGCAGGGTGCTCTATATCCTTGGGCTGCGAGATGTTGTCATGATCATATTGCTAATTATTAAATGTCTTCACTTGGCCAGCCCCAGGGAAATTATACTTTCCCCACCCACACCCTGTCTCTTTACCAGAACACACAGTGGCTGCTCCATCCAGGGAACAGGAACACAGCAGAGAGGCGAGCATGGTGTGTGCATGTGTGCATACGTGTGTGTGTGTGTTTGTGTGAGAAATGACCTGTCCACTTGTGTGTCTCCTCTTTGTCACTGGAGCCCATGGAAAATGGGGACAGTTTCCCTTCTATCTTTATGTTCCCACCAGGGGCCAGGTCCTCAATTACTGGTCAAAGTTCACTGGAGTGATGCTAGGATAGGAGGCTTAGGGGTGGGGTCTGATGAATCCCGGGAAGTACACTGTTTTTAGAGAACACAGAGGATGAGACAAGATCTGTTTTTCCCCCAACTTCATTGAAAAATAATAGATGTATAACATTGTGGAAGTTTAAGGCGGATACTGTGTTGATTTAATACACAAGCATATTAAAAAATGACTACCACCATAGAGCTAATACCTGCATCACATCACTTAATTACTACCTATTTATTGAGGTGGGAGCATCTAAGATCTGCTCTCTTAATAATTTCAAGTATATAATACAATAGTATTATCTATAACTGTACTATACAAACTGTGCTGTAGATCTCCCTAACTTCTTTGTCTTATAACTGGAAGTGTGTACCATTTCCCCCAGCCTACAGCCCCTGGTAACCACCATCCACTATGTGTTCTTATGAGTCTGACTTTTTTAGATTTTACATAAGTGAGATCATACAGTATTTGTCTTTTTCTGTCTTGCTTAATGCCCTCAGTGTTCATCATGTTGTCACAAACCACAAGATGTCCTTCTTCCTCATGACTGACTAATATCCCAGGTACATATATGTAGACACACACATGCAAACTACATCTTTCTCCATTCATCTGTTGATGGACACGTGGGTTGTTTCCATATTTTCGATATTGTGAATAATGCTGCAGTGAACATAGGAATGCAGATATCTCTTCAAGATCCTATTTTCATTTCCTTTGGGTAATACCCAGCAGTGGACTTGCTGGATCCTGTGGTAGCTCTATTTTTAATTTTTTGAGGGGCCTCCATGCTGTTCTCCATGGTGACTGCACCAACTTCTATTCCCGCCAACAGTGCAGATGGGTTCCCTTTTCTCCACATTCTTGCCAACATTTATCTCTTATGGTGATGGCCATTCTAACGGGCCTGATATTTGCATTTCCTCAATGATTAGTGATGTTGAGCATCTTTTCATGCGTCTGTTGGCCATTTATATGTCTTCCTTGGAAAAATGTCTGTTTGACTCCTCTTGGTTAAACAATTAAATCCTCTTGAATTGGTTTGTTGTTGGTTTTTCTTGCTATTGAGTTGTATGAGCCCTTTTTATATTTTGGATATTAATCTCTTATCAGATATATTGTTTGTAAATATTTTCTCCCATTCTGTAGGTTGTCTTTTCATTTTGTTGATAGTTTCCTTTGCTGTGCAGAAACTTTTAAATTTGATGTAGTCTCACTTGTTTATTTTTGCTTTTGTTGCCTTTGCTTTTGGTGTCAAATTCAAGAAGTTATTGCCAACACCAATGTCAAGGTCACTTACTATCTATGTGGTAACTCTTCTAGGAGTTTTATGATTTCGTGTCTTATGTGCAAGTCTTTAATCCATTTTTATTTTTTTATGGGGTAGAATGAAAAAATACTGAAACTGAAATTGCATGTTCAATTTCATTCTTTTGCTTGTGGCTATCCAGTTTTCCCAGCACCATTTATTGAAAAGACTATCCTTTTTTCATTGTATATTCTTGGATGCTTTGTTATAAATTAATTGACTATGTAAGGGACAAAATCTTAGGGGCAGTCTTTAGCCCCTTTGAGAGTCTGTGTGTGTGCCTTCTAGACTCTACAGCAATTTCTCATCCATCACTATGGGCAAAAGAGTTCCATTTGCCAACATACATTAATGCTGGCAAACCACATGGGACCCTGTGGTTTCAAAACGCTGACACCCATTTATTGTGTCTGTGTTGTTAAGCTTTCTAAGCCTCTTAATCTGTAACGATTTTCCCTCTTCCTCCGCCGCCACCCTGCTTTGTTTCATGTCATTGATCTGATGGAGAAGCAGGGTAATTTTCTCTGGCCAATATCCCACATTCTGGATTTGCTTTCTCTTGGTATGATTGAACTCATTTTTATAGTCTCTGAATCTCTTGCAAAATGTTAGATGGATCTAGATATTTATTTAGATTTAGGTTCAAGGTGGTACTGGATACTTACTGTCACATCACCTCATGAGGCACATACTCTCCGGTTGCCCCACTTCTCATGACACTAAGACTGAGCAGTGGGTTCAGGGGGTCTCTCTCAGTGTGATAGCTCTACAAACCTTCATATAGTGATTTTAACACCTGCTTATGTTCATTGCCTAGATCCATTCTTTTATTGCACAATGGTGTTTTTTCTAATCCTTTCATGCATTCTGCATGTATTAGCTGGAATTTTTTTCATGAAGGAGACCTTTCCTTCATAAATTCCTTGGTTTCTCTGACATGCAGTTTTTCCAAGAAAGGCAGAATAATACCTCATTCTCCTTTTACCAATCTACCTTCAGAGTAATGACCTGGTACCCGAGCTGGTACCCTAACTTCCAACACTGACCAATGAGTTTTGTTTTTTTTCTTTTCTGTTTTTTTTTTTTTTACTTCATTGTGAGTGCATGGATTTTTATATATTTGACTTGCTTTAAACCATGACAGTCTTTATTCATTTTTATGCTCATAGTGTCTCATCTTGCACTTTGGAAGTCACTTCAAATTAGTTCCTGGGTTTTTTTGACATGACCCCATTTGTCTTTGAATCTCCCCTGCTTTCCTGTACAATGAGAAATCCCAGGTTTATTTTGTGCATTTCCTATCCTAGACCTAGTATCAGACATCTCTTCACATGGTCCTGGTTCTTTTTGGTGTGAAATGGTCTTTAGAGACCATTCTGGCTGCTAGGGGTGATGATTGCTAGTTGGCTGTCATTGCTTCTAGACTTCTTCAGTAGGTATATTAGGAAATACGTTTTAAGAGAAAAATAAATCACTAACTCACTGGTATTTCCAGTTCAAGTTTAATAAGACAAAATTTTTACTTTGATTATTTGAATTCACTATTTTCTATACTAGGAATCTTGGTTCCTAGTGATATTAACAAAATTGTTCATTTTCTTTATTGTACAGTATACTAATAATAATTTCATTACCCCGCTTTAGGTTATAGGTTAGAGTATAGGTTACACTCTATAAGGATTGTCCTCTACTCTTTTTAAAAATAGCACTGCTAGGAATTTACCCAAGGGATACAGGAGTACTGATGCATAGGGGCACTTGTACCCCAATGTTTATAGCAGCACTCTCAACAATAGCCAAATTATGGAAAGAGCCTAAATGTCCATTAACTGATGAATGGATAAAGAAATTGTGGTTTATATACACAATGGAATACTACATGGCAATGAGAAAGAATGAAATATGGCCTTTTGTAGCAACGTGGATGGAACTGGAGAGTGTGATGCTAAGTGAAATAAGCCATACAGAGAAAGACAGAACCCTATGGTTTCACTCTTATGTGGATCCTGAGAAACTTAACAGAAACCCATGGGGGAGGGGAAAAAAAAAAAAAAAGAGGTTAGAGTGGGAGAGAGCCAAAGCATAAGAGACTGTTAAAAACTGAGAACAAACTGAGGTTTGATGGGGGGGGGGGGAGGGGAGGGTGGGTGATGGGTATTGAGGAGGGCACCTTTTGGGATGAGCACTGGGTATTGTATGGAAACCAATTTGACAATAAATTTCATATATTAAAAAAAAAATCAATATTACTGGGATGCCTGGGTGGCTCAGTCAGTTGGATGACTGACTCTAGATTTTGGCTCAGATCATGATCCCACAGTTTGTGGGTTAGGGCCCCTGTGTCAGGCTCTGCAGTGCAGAGCTTGCTTAGTATTCTCTGTCTCCCAATCTCTCTGCTCTCTCTCTCTGTCTCAAAAACAAATAAATAAATAAACTTTAAAAATGTTTTTAAAAATCAATATTGCTACCAATAAAACTGAGTGCAATTTCTTATTTTTGTTTTTTGTTTTTGTTTTTTTTTTTGTTGTTGTTGTTCTTGGAATTTATCCTATTATGAACGTAGAGTCAAAAGCCACTTGGATGTTGAATTAAAATCACTTAAACTCATTCTTTTCTCTGTACAGTTATGCCAACAATGTGATATAAAATTAGGCTTCTTTGTTTCCGTTTGTTTTCTAGTTTTAGAGATTATCTTATTTCCCTTTTTGTTTGATTTTGTCTTTTAACTACATAAAATGTTTACATAGTTTCAAAGACAAAATTGTAAATGTACAAGTAAGTACCTGGGAACCCTGTCTCCCAATCTTGTTTTGTCCTTCCCCCTAAAGGTAACTATTTTTATTCACTTATTACTTATCTCTCTATTTTTATTTCTTAAAATATGCACAAACAACACATCTATTCACATATGTTCACCTATAGTCATACACCCCTTCCCCACATAGAACTGACATGTTGTTCTGCACTCTGCTTTATTTTTCACTTAGTGCAGTCTGGTGCTGCCTGTGTACAGAGCTCCCCCTTACCTACTTGGTCAGCTGCAAAGTTTCCATGGTTTATACAGATAACCTACTGAAGGTCATTGGGTTGATGATAGTCTTTTGCTTCTATAAATGTAGCAAATGGCCTTGAACATATGACATTTTGTGTTTTTTGCCCGTGTATCGTTGAAAAGGCAGAGGCCTTTTCATGCCATCTCAACTCCTACTTACACCCCCAGAGTGGAGGTGTTCAGGCAGTGGTTATGACTTCCAGTGGGCGTGGCCATGGGCTTCCCTACTGTAGGAAGGAAACCCAGGTGTGCCTGTGATCTTTGTGACAAGAGCTGCCATTGGCAGGAAGGGCCCATCTAGTTCTTTCACTTGGCCTGATGCCTTCCGAGAAGTGTAAGGACACACCCTTCTGGGAGCCATAGGTTTCCCACTTGCAGACTCACAACTGTGGGCTAGAAAGAAGTTGGAAAGCATCGTTAACCAACACAATGTGATCTGCAGTGGAGCAGGACCACCCCTAAGAGTGCTCAATGCCTCACAGAGGACAGGATGCCTGGGGCAGCCTGGAGGTGGGGGAGTGTGGAGCACAAGATGGCCAGTGCCTGTAGGGGCGGGCCTTCCTTCCTTCATCATCGGATCTCAATCATCTCCTTCCATCTATTGTTCAGGCAGTCACTGCCAGTAGGAAAATCTGACAACCAACTCTCACATCCTCTTAGGACATTTTGTGAAATGAGTCCTTTGGGTTCAGTTCTGAATTGGAGTCTTGAGCTCAGAGCTGTGGCAGAGGCTGAGATGATGATGACAGAAATGCCCACCATCTGTATTCCAGGATGTAGGCACACAGGCTGGATTGCACAGATCATATCAGGTAATGAAAAGAGGGCATGGCTTAGCAGATTTGCAATTCTCATTTCAAACCCAGCCTGTGGATGTGTGTTTTGGACCACCTTGCAAGGATGCCTCCGTCAGACAGGCCCTCAGCCTGCTGTGCAAAACAGCCTCTAGCCCACTGAGGGGCTGCATGTTGGCCCACAAGGAATGATTTCATCTTCCCTGGACATCCATGCCAGTCTTCTGTGCAACCCCCCAGCCAGCCGAGGAGCCCTGCCAACCCTTCCTTTCTACAGGCTTGCTGTCATGGACCTCACACCTCGTCAGACCCTGGTTTTCCCATTAATGAAAAGAATTCACACAGTCTTCAGATCTGTTAGGAAAATCCCTATCTCTGCAAAGCTCTTAATAGTTGACTGTGGTATTTGACAGGGTTGGGATAAACTGGAGTCAGAAGCTGTTAAAAAAGAAATGTAACCGAAGGCTTATTGTATGATGTGCCATTAGCCCCAACCCCCTTGTTCATCCTGAGCACCCCGAGGGAGAGATGGAGGAGAACAGAGTTTCACAGTGCCTCTTTTATCCTAGGGAGTCAAGGGGTGCGCTGGGCAGCCGGGCCCTGTCACATGACAGTATTTTCATTCCTGAGTCTGGACAGGATCCTACTCGACCTGTGCGGGTGTTTTCCCAAGAAAATGTGTGTGACCGGATTAAAGCCCTACAGGTAAAGTTTTCCTTGGCAGTGACACTTGGTGTGTATGTCAAAGATGTATCAATAAGTTTTAAAATTATTTCTGCTTGGTTTATTTAACATATCTTAAAGTATATTTGCATTCCAGACACACCAAGTTAATTACAATTGGATCTTGATTCATGCCTAGTTATAAGCACTCATTTTCAAGATGAGAGCAAGAGAGCTAGTCGCAGACACTCTTGTGCTTCCATCTGCTACACCAGGCTACACCAGGCAGAGGTGTTGAAAGTACCTCCTGAAGGAATGAATTGGAGCAAGAAGATTTGTTGATAAAAAGTTGCTGATGGAAATAAGAGCAAATGTTCTTTATTCCAATCTAGTTAAAAATACAGTGTAATGTGAAAATGGGGCCACCCCCTCCTCCAGGGGGTCTTCCTGCCAAGCGAGGAGATGACACCGGCATGAGTTCTGAGGATGATGGTCTGCCCAGGAGCCCCCCAGAGATGTCCCTGCATGACATTGGTCCCGGCACAACCATAAAGGCAAGTGACAGCCTGAACCACCTCACAGCTTTGTCTGCACCCACTGCAGAGGACAGTCGGGAACTCTGGTGGCCCCTGTTAAGATTCCCATGGGTGGGTGTGGCCGTGGTCCATGCAGCTAGGAGGTGTTCCAGACCTAAACAGTGGGAGCTCACCGTCAGTCCTTGGACTGTATTTGTTTTCATTCTTTGAGCAGAAATTCCTGTTTTGTCAGGAGATATAGTGTTGGTAACATTTTTCATCATGGTTACAGGTCAGGTACAATCAACCCTTTCCTTTACCTGGTTTTTCCTGTCTGAGCAGATGACCGGACTGGGCATCCCATCTCAAAACAAGGGAAATACCATTGTATCTGTTTTCTGTTGTCATGACATTTGGCTGGAGGGAGGAGGGAGTGGTGAACATACATGACTTCATCTAGACTCTCAGATCTGAGTTTAGGACCATGAGACCTTGTTGATCTAGGGTTAGAATGTGAGGTATGATGCAGGTAAACAGGGAAGCAGGGAAAGTTTGACAAGCAGGAGGGGTGTTTATGACCTCAGTAGGGCAGAGGAGTTGATCATGGATAACACCCTTCCCCATTAGAAAACAGGTAGAAAACTTGAGCTCCTTCTCCTGTATAAGCTACCCTGCTAATGGTGCCACCATTTTAAGCCCATACAATGTGCTTGTACATAAATGATCATTTTTCCCTTTAGACAAGACTTGCTGAGGGCTGGGTAGAATTGGAGTTCTATGTGTAATGCTGACACTTGAAAAACAAATTAAGGCCAGAGTCCATGTTTTATAGCCACCCACCTGCCCTGTGCATTCTTGGAGCTACACTTGTGCCCTGGTCAAAAGCTGTTCCCAGTAAATCTCAGGGTTTCATTGTGAACCATCATCTTGCAGATTCTGTGCTGATCTGAAATACACTCAGTGGTCACTTCAATTTGGACATCCAGAAGCCCCCCTCCAAAAACAAGGGAAAGAATATTTACCTAATTTATGTGTAGTTGTGGGTTCCCAGAGCATCACTGATGAAAGGCAGAGGAAGGACTGTGGTATAGCTGAATGTAAGTAAGCCCCAGGGCTGGGGGTTTACTCAGGGCTGGCTAGAGAATTCTTCTCTCTGGAATGCTGCTCTAGGGTGAACCTGTCCCTGCTTTCTCCATGAGCAGAGTCTGAGGACAGTGAGCTACCCACACCTGTTCTCCCATGTCGAAGAGAAGCAAGAGAAGACAAGGAAGATGATTTGGCCTATTTCCTGGACTTTGAGCCAACCCTGTACCCCTTAATACCTTAAAATACTGGAAGGGAAGGTTTGACAGGCTATTGCTGCCTATGGTGACACGTGAAAGACCCATGTTTGTACTCTGAGATGTGCAGCTTCAGGGTCCCCATCCTCAGGACCAGATGTGACTTTGTATGTTTCAGGGCCATGTGTTGGGGAGATGACCCTCACGAGCCATAGTTGACTGATTTGCCCTCACTCCATCCCACAGTTCTCTGGCTCTCACAGCACCATGGTTCTCTGCATTGAACTGGAAAAGTACAGAAGAACAGGTAGTTTCTAATTCCATTCATTAGGGCATGAGCCCAACTCCAAACCTGCAAAGCACCATGATGCACAAATTCTATCTTTAGCTGCCTGGGAGCCACTCACACTGGACAGGGCTATGGCCTCATCCTTCTCAGCGTCCCTCCTATGGTGGTTATGTTACTGACAAAACAGTGCTCTGAGATTTTATTTATTGGGTAGTATGAACAAGCCACTAGCTTCATAGGAACCTAAAATTGGAAGCTTTAAGACTTAAAATATATATATAATCTTTATTATCAAGATTTTGAAGACACGGTGATCATATTTTATGCCCTAAAAGTTTTTTGGGCACAATGGACTGACTGAGATGGGGAAACAATGCAGCCTTTAAAGTGTTTTTATATAACACATGGTATTTGATATAATGGTACCTTAAATCCCACCAGGATGGGATTGTGAGCTGTTTAATTTTTTTCCTGTTGACGACTCCTTACACAAGCCCACATGCCTGACAGAAAAACTTAAAGATTATTTTGATACAAGGTTTCCAGGAACAAGTATTTCATGATAAGACCAAGATGATATTTCCTGATGGATGAGTTTTTCAGGAAATGCATGGAATTATTTTTAAAATCTCATTGCCACATTAGGTAGCAACTGGTGAAACTTGGTGATTTTTATGGTAAAATTACATCAAACTAGCCATCTGCTAAGTGTCCTACCATTAAGTAAGAAACACTGGGTAGAGGGTGGCAAGCTGGCAAGTTGTCTTTATCCTGGGGGATGAGGGAAGGTAACATGGAGAGACAGCATGGCTCTGGTGGAAACACACACACTGCTGTGCTACCAGGCAATGGGCAGGTTCTGTCACCTGTAGGAATCTGTGTCCTCAGAGGGTTTTGGAGAGGATTTTGTGAGATCAGGTAGGTCAGTGCCTCCCCTTCCCTCACCAGGAAAGGCCAGCTGGAGTGCAAAGCCAGCAGGCCTCTCCTGCCCAGAAAGGTCCCACTGGCTCTACTTCACGTCTGTGGCCTGTTCCTGCGTGCACCTCCCTCAGCCCACTCCTCAGTGACTGAGCACCCCCCTTCTCTATCTCTCTTTTTTTTTTTTTTTTTTGATAGCTACTATTTGTTGGACAAGTACCATGTGCCAGGACTGAAATTTCTGTTTTCCATGTGTAACAACAGTCTTGTAAGGAAGGTGTTACTAACTAATTTAACAGGTGAGGTAATTGTGAACCCCTCTCTTTGAGGACAAACACTGTAAAGCAGCTGTCACTCAGGTTCACCCCCAAAAAAGCCTCTGAACTCCAGGCCATTTTCCCATGTGAGTTACATTCCTCCAACGAAGGGCCTCCTGTTAGACTTTTTAAATCATTCACTTCCAGAATCATCCAGAAGCACAGATTTCAGGTCAAACTGGGCAACTGGGGCAAGCAATGCAATGCTTGTGAATGCTTCCAGCCCACAGACTAAAATCCAGGTCAGCTTTCCCAGCCTGTACTGTACCCACAGACCTTACCCCAAGTCGCATAGTTGCTTCTCTGATCAAACGCTGGACTCACCGTTCTCCTCAGTCATGAAGGTGTTGGTCTTTTCAGGCTGTAAGAACTCTCCGAATGACAGCAAAGACTGAGAAGTGGGAGTTCAGTGCCCTTGTAGGAAGACCAACCGTGACAACCAGTGCAGGGATTTTGTGGGGACAGAGGTCATTGTGGTCAGAGTTTCTAGGAAGTTAATCTTGCCAGGATCTGCCTCCCCCACCCACTGTCACCCATGCAGGGGCCAGAGTGGGTTTGAACCCAGGACCGTCTGCTCAAACGGTGCAAAGCTAGTGGACGGGAGGCAGGGAAGGTTTTTCCTTTGGGTTAATGGGATGTGTGTGTGGCGGGGGCGTTGACCACATCTCATGTCCTCACAGAAGATGTCATCATTCTCACCCGAGAGTCACTGCATTTGCAAAGCAGCTCATCTTGCCTGGTCTCTTGAGTCAGAAAAAAACAACAGTGAGAAAAACACAAAAACAAGAGCCAAAATTTTACCAAGGGTATATACATTGTTCCTCTAGACAAGGGTGAAAATGAAGAAGGCTTCTCTATGTTCTTTGGAATGTACCCATTCTACCAGTGACCCTGAGGGAGGACTGCCTGGGAGAGGTGTCATCTGCCCAATCTTAGGTGACTTCCTGAGTCATCAGCTACAGCAGTGGAAGCCAAAGCCACAGGCACAGAGGAAGCTGGGAGCCCTGTGGTTTATTTTTTTAAATAATTTTTCTTGCTTTATTCCCGTAAGAACACAAGTCGCTGAAACAGAACTAAAATAGATTAGGTCCGTTTATAATGCTTTCCCCTTCATTTTAGTAATTGTCTTCTCCTAGTTGGCAGGAATAAACTTAATACTTGCAGGAGAAAATACAACTTTCTGTTAACAGGGAAAATACGTTTCTCTGAGGAAGTTCCCTTGCAGGACAATCCCTGCCTCAGCTTATCTCTCTAATAGTGACACACATCTGGTGCCCCCCTAGTTTAGCAGGGGCTACTGGAGCCTACTCTGTCCAGGGCTCCAGGGCTGTGGAAGAGCTGAGCAGGATGTACCCAACCCCTGTGAGTCCACTTGCTGCCCACATCTTGTTTGCTGCCTCCCCTGAGGAGACCATTTTCATGGGGGCTTACTAAATCATTGTGAGGTGCATAAAATTATGGTCTTAAGTTAAAATGTGTGTTCCAAAGAACACACAGCACCCATTAGGATGGCTACTATCAAAGAAACAGAAAATAACAAGTGTTGGAAAGGATGTGGAGAAATTCAAGCCCCTGTACACTGGTGGGAATGCAAACTGGTACAGCCACTGTAGAAAACAGCATGGAGGTTCTTCAAAAAATGAAAAATAAAGCTACTCTGTGATCCAGTAGTTCCACTTCTGGGTAGATACCTGAAAGAATTGAAAGCTAGTTCTTGAAGAGGTATTTCTACACACATGTTCACAGAAGCATTATTCGCAACAGCTATAATGTGGAAGCAGCCCAGGTGTCCATTGATGGATGAATGGATACACAAAATGTGGTATTTCCATACACTGGAATATCATTCAGCTTTGTAAAGGTAGGAAAGCCTGACACATCCTATTACATGGGTGGACATTAAGGACATTATGCAAAGTGAAATAAGCCAGACAAAAAAAGCAAATACGGTATGATTCCACTCAGTGTGAGGTAGCTAGAGTAGTCAAGTTCATAGAGACAGAAAGTAGAGTGGTGGTGGCCAGGAGTTGACAATGGGGGATGGTGAATTGTTGTTGAGTGGGTGCAGTTTCAGTTTTACAAGAGTAAAAGCTCTGGAGATGGTTGCACAGCAAAATGAGTATACTTAATGCCACTGAACTGTGTGGTTAGAAGTGGTCACAATAGTAAATGTTGTGTGTATAACATATAAAATTTGGCAAATAAAAAACATTGGGGGGAAAATGTAAACTTGACCCTAATACTGAGCACCACAGTAGAACAGAAGTAGGTGGTAGATTTGTAACTGAAGCCCAGCACCTCCCGGATGCTCTCCCTGCTCCTCGCTCATCTGGGCTGTGTTTGCTCAGGGGTGCACGGTGGGTTCCCCCCCCCCCCAAACACACTATTTCATGCTGACAAATGTCTTTGTGGCAGAACCCACTTAGACCTCACTCAGTCATGGAGTTTGCCAAGTTCAGTGGGCAGGTAACAGCGTGTTGCACTCATCCTTCCACGTGACTCCCCAAATCCCCTTCCTCTCTGACAACACTTTTGCCCTTGCCTGACTTAGTGCCTCCCTGCTGAGGTATAAACTAGTAAAATAATTGTAACTACAGATGGAAACTTAAAGCCCTATGTCTCCAAGAGGACACATGAAGATACAGGAACCTTCTAGAATGAATGAAATGCAGCTGCCGCGATGCGGTGCTGGGTGGTGGGCTTGGCACATCTTTTGCCCCAGCCTGTAAAATCACACATTTGGGCCACCCTCTCAGGACCAAGGCTGCTCTTAGAGAAATCGGGTCGGTCTGTTTCACCAGAGAAAGAGGCTTTTGTCTGAATCACAGATACCTGCTTAGGAAGGTGAAGGCAGGGTTATCTCATCAAGGGTGCCTAGGACATAGGTTCTCTGCACAGCCTTGGAAATGAGTAAGTTGTTAGGGGTTGGCCCAACTTTTAAAGCTGCCAGCTTTTCTAAGGAACACTTTTCTAAGGGGGTGTCCTGGAACCCTCCCTGTTGAGAGCCAGATTTTAAATCTGTCCTTCCATGTAAAGCCCAGAGATGGTATGAGAAGACTGAGCACCATACAAGAAGGGAGTTGATGTGCTGGTGGGACCATTTCATACCACGAAGTTAATGCTTGGTGTGTTTGCTTCTTCTCCCTTGAAGGTCTCTTTAGTATCCTCATCCCGGCCACAGTCTCCAGACCAGCTCTCCTCCAGGCACGCGAGCGATGCCAGTGTCTCCCCCCGCACCTCCGACAGCAGCGTGGCACCCGTGGCTGATTTCGATTACCCTCCAGAATTTTCCTCCTGCCTGGACAATTCTGCAGCTAAGCACAAGCTCCTGGTTAAGCCCCGCAACCAGCGGTCCAGCAAAATGAGGCGGCTGTCTTCGGTAATCGGGCTTTTTCTTACAGGCAGACTTGGTGGCCCCCCACTCCCACCCACCCCCGCCTCTCTCCCCTCAGGGTCACGTGCCCCTTCCGAGAAACCCCATGGTCAGTAGGACCATCTCCAGGAGCTAGAGTTGCTCATCTTTTTCAATATACGTCAGATATGTCTCTTCCTTGCATAAACATGCCATCTGTTCTTTGGTTCTGCAGCACCTCCTGTGAAAGCTGCTACATGCTGTGGGTCCCTTGCCTTCCAACAGCACTGAGTGTAAGGTCCACACTCCAGGCCTGGCATGACCATGCCCTGCCTACCTCTGAGACCTACTCTTATTCTCTGCCTCACTCACTCAACACGATTTGGCCTGTCTCTGGCCTCAGGCCTTGATCTCTTGCTTGAGACATTCTTCTCCTGGCTGGCTCCTTAGCCTTGGAGTCTCAGCTCAGAGGTCTTCTCCCCAGAGGGGCTCACTTGACCATCTTATGGAAAGCAGCCCTCCCTTCCCACCAGTGCGTTCACTTTCTTTATAGCACAGGCCACACACATAAGTGACCTTTATAATTGTGTATGCTCACTTGTTTATTGCCAGTCTTCTTGAGACCTTGTCCCAGCCCTACATCCCGCCCCTAGAGCAATGCTAACCACACAGCTGGCATTCAGTGCACATTTGTTGAATGGATGAACAGATGACATGAACCAATGACAGATAAGCTGGCACACTAGCACAGACTTCTGCCTTGGACAAGGACCTACTTATTAGCATGGGGACTGTGCCCCTGTGAGGACAGATCCCTCTTTGGTCACACTGCCTGTGTAGTTGTCAGTTTGTAGTTCTGGGTGTCGAGAACTCATTCGTGGAGTGTTTTGTCTTCATAGTACCCATAGGTTAGAGGTCCACATAGGATTGTAGACTTCTCCACTGCCTGATGCCCACAGTATTCCAGCCCTGGAGGAGCTGAGGGCAGGTGTGGGGCCAGACTGGCCACAGAGAATGAGAGTGCTGAGAAAGAGATGTTCACAGACCAACATTCTCTCCCTCCTTCCTTGGAGACAGTATTGGGGGGGTATTGATGAAGTGCCCAGGATGAGCTAGGTGCTCAGCTAGGAATGGTGGGCTGGGACTTCTCAGGATTCCGGGGACTCCCTGGAGACAGTGGGGTTTCCTTTGGGCGTGTGGAAGGTAGGTGCTTTTTAAACTCAGGCCAGCAGGGTTGACTTTAGAGGGGACTAAGGCTGAAGAATGAAGTCAGCTATGGTTACCCTCAGGCCAATAAGCCTTTGTGCAAGCTGGACACTTGTATAAGTGCTTGCACATCCAATGCATTTACAGGCTTGTTGCTGTGGGACTTGGCAAGGATCAGGAACTCGAACCTGCCTATCCTCATACTGAGTGGGACCACAGGGCAGGGACAGAGCCAGCTCCCTCTGGCCTCAAGTCTAGGGTTTATTCCCATGGGGATGTCTTTTGCTTTGGCAAGGGTACGTGTAACCAGCCACAGCCTGCTCAGGACTTTGTAGCAGAGAGAAGCCGCACTCATACTCCAGATGGGGGAGATAAAACTTCCTGCCTTACTGTCCTCTGGACAAAGCTGTACCTCTCATTCTTTCTTTACATTTAAACTTGACTTAGCTCTTGAACCCCATTTTTTAGAGTAACAGAAATTCTGATTTAGTCAGTCCGGTAAACATTCCTTGATTTAAACTCTGTCATTTACATATCTTCCTTCCTTCTTTGGTTCCCCTTCTTGGTAGGGAGCAGGCATGGATACCTTAAGTTTTTGACTGGGCAGAGGTATCTGGCCAGCGGTCACCAGAGTCACTGTTGGGTCCTAAGGCAGGGCCTCTCTCCTTCGAGTATTCATAGCCCCCTTTGCCCTTCGGTCATGAGGTCCCTCCTCCCAACCATCAGGACTTTCCTGGTACCCTGGCCCCTCTTGGGTATGTGAGGCTGCTGTGAGGGCCCAGGAGAGGAGGGGAGAGGAGGTGGCAGCAGCAAGGGAGTGAGTCTATGCATCCTTCCTGACGATCCCAGGACCAAGCTGACGATCCCAGACCAAGTCAGAAGCCACTTTGTTCCCTCGAGAAACTCTGTTCAGTGTCCGAGTCCATATTCCACACTACCTTTGTTCTGCCTGGCCCTCCACCCTTACCTCCTTGTATCTGCCAGTGGCCCAAGGTGGGATGCTCCCAGCCAGGCCTGCTTCTCAGCTTTATGCTCATTTAGTGAGGCTTACGATAGTTTTAAAGCATGACCCACATCCTAAACAGGTTTCAACATCAGTGATTTCCTGTAGTAGCAAAAGGCCCGTGACACCTATTGAAACTGTGGCTTTTGAAAATTCTTCTGTAGATTTCTTTGCACATCTTCCTCTTTTCAAATCCATGGGAATAGAATTGTGCATCTTGGCAAGAGTTCACTTAGGCGTTGTCAGAGACATCCCACTTATCTGTGTTCTGTTAGCAAGCAGATGCCAGTGGAAATGTTAAAATAACACAGCAAACAAAAACTAAAACCTACTGCAAACACTCCCTGAACGTTTCTTAACATCAAGGAAAGGAGGTCTGATGTCCTGAACTTTTTAAAAAAATTGACCTCAGGGCGCCTGGGTGGTTCAGTCGGTTAAGCATCTGACTTCAGCTCAGGTCATGATCTTGCGGTTCGTGGGTTTGAGCCCCGCGTAGGGCTCTGTGCTGACAGCACAGAACTTGGAGCCTCTTTCGGATTCTGTCTCTCTCTCTCTCTGCATCTCACCCACTTTCTCTCTCTCTCTCTTTCAAAAACAAAAACATTTAAAAAAAATTTTTATAAAAAGATTGACCTCACACCCTCAACCTTTTGGTCATTTTCTCATGCTTTTGAATGATTCATTGCTACTTTGATCTCCTTTCCTTCCTAAGAGAGCAGCAACTGAGTTTGGGTACAGTAAGGAGGAAGTTGGACTAAATTTAAATTCCAGAGACTTCAAAAAATACAAGGCAGTATTTGATTGTCACACCGGTAGGGCTTGGGGAGAGGAGGAGCACCATAAGCTGCAGGCAATAGGCAAGACTTCCTGTTGGAGTAGAATCTCAGACTGTTCTTGGGGGTTACTGGTAGAACACCTGGAGATGTGGGTAAAGAGCAGCTGGCCTGTCACTCAGGCCCAGAGTCGGGCACATTCACTAGTGGGGGCATGGCTTGACCTGAGCAGGGACTAGGAGAAATAATTTAAGACCAGAGAATATAAGACTTCTGACTTAACTGAAAAGTTTGGACTTTATCCTATCAGCTATGCTTTTGGACTTTATCTTGTAAGCTGTGGTTTGCCTTTGACTGTGTTTGATGTGATATGAAATTACCCTTTAGGCAAACCAGTTTGCCCTCACCTTGGGGCCCATCTCTGTAGAGAGAGAGAGAGAGAGAGAGAACTGAGATGGAAAACTAGCTCTCAGGCAGCACAGGGTCATGGAGAGAGCACCAGCTTTTCACCTGAGCTAATAAGCTCAGCCTTAACCAAAGTATGGCCCTCTCTGAGCTCCCAGTACTACAAGTGCAAAGAGGAAATAATTCTTCCTTGCTGGGATGAATCAAGAGTAAATGAAATAATAGGTGTGGAGTGTAAAGCATGGCAGACACCCAGCTGATTTGATCCCCTTCCCTTTGCTCTGTAGAGCAGTGTTTGTGGCTCAGCCACTAGAACCTTAAGCACCATTTACCTAGAGGGCATAGCTGCCATTGTTCTGCTGAAAGCTGAACTTGTAAGGCAAGATTCCAAACAGACCAATATGGGAGTTATTAAGAGACACCCTACCCTGTGTCAGTGCCTGCTTAGGTGCCAGCTTTAGAGACACACTGTTTCCTATTATACAAAATGGGAATGTCATAGGCATTTGACATATTTGACATGATGATGCTGTCTTTGTCCTTTTTATCTCTGGCAGCGAGCACAGTCTGAATCCCTGAGTGATCTGACGTGCACCCCAGAGGAAGAGGAATACGATGATAAGTCCTTACCCAAAGTCAGCACAGAAGAGAACCCCAATTCTGCACAGCAGGATGTGGGACTGGACAGAAGCCCTGAGCCTGGAGGACTAGCCACCATGCTGCAATCTGGGGGGCCACGGGCTAGGCGGGCACGCCTGCAGCACTGCCCTGCACTCAGTGCCAGCGCCGAGGAGGAGAGCTTCCTTGGGGATAACACCTCAAGCCGACCAGCCACCCCCGAGGTCATTGAGTCTGAGTCAGGCCCAGTCCCCCGCGCGGAGTCCCCATCTCTGCCAGAAGGTTCCCCACATCACCACCATAATCCTGACAGCGAAATCCAGAGGGAGGAGCCGTCCCTGGAAAGCACAAGTCCCCCAGCCAGGGAAACAGCTGATGAGGTGATTTGTGCTTCTGGAGACATTGAGATTCGATTATCCCCCTCCATCCCCGAGGGGGACACGACGCCTCCCGAGACTGACCCTGCCATCACCTCGGAGACACCCCCTGGTCTAGATGGGCCAGACCAAAGTGTCCAGAAGGAGGTGGAGCTGACGCTGGAAGCGCCCGAGCCCGAGGGAGCAGGGAAGGGATCTCCAGAGGCCCCTGCCCCAAGCCCCTCGGCTCCCAAGAGCTGCCTGAAGCACAAGGCCCCGGCGGTGAGCGAGAGCCCCGGCGCGCTGGCCGCCTGCGAGCCGCCTGCGGAGGAGCCCGCTCCCGGTCCCCTGGACGGAGAGGCCGAGCCGCCCCGGGCCGAGCCCGCGGAGCCCCCACAGGGGGGACCGGAGAGGCCGGCGCCCGAGCGGAAGGTGGAGCGGGCAGGCAGCGAGCTGCGGGCCGTGAAGTTCTCCGTGTCGTCGGGCCGGGCGTGGCCGCGCTCGGGCAGCGCCCGCCTGTTGGAGCACGCGGGCCCCGCGGGCGCCTTGCCGGTGCGCCTGCCGCTTCTGAGGAGCAGCCTGGCCTGGAGGAGCGAGGCGGCGCTCGACGACCTGCGGGCGCCCCCCGAGCCCCACGGCGGCGGCGGCTCTCGGGACTCGGGGGACGCGGCGGCCGGGCCGGGCCGGAGCCCCCGGGACGCCCCGGGAGACCCCTGCCCGGCGGCTCGCGAGCCGACATCGGGGGAGGACAGAGGCCCCTTTGCCGTCAAGCTGCGCTCCACGTCTCTGTCCTTCAAGCACAGAGAGGCGTCCTCTGCCGAAGCAAGAGGGATAAAGAGATACAGCGCTGAAATCCGGTTAGAAAGAGGGGGGCTGGCTTTGCTCCCCAAAGACGAGAAATGTCAGGTTGCGAAGGCCCCCTCCCCTCGAGGGGCACGGTCCCCGCACGAGCAGGGAAAGGGGAAGGCTCGGCCCTCGGAGCCGCTCAGCTCCAAGCCGCCCCTGCCCCGGAAGCCGCAGCTGCAGAGCCGCCCCCTGCCGTCCCCGGACGCGGGCCCCGGGGAGCTGGTCAAGGCCGCGCTGCCCCAGGACCTAAGACGGGAGACCCGGTCGGCAGAGACGCGGTCGCAGCACAGGGCAGCTGGTAAGAGCTCGCGCCGCCTGGTGGGAAAGGGGCAGGACCGTGGGCAAGTGGGGTGTCCGCAGAGTGTGCAAGATCTAAGGGCGAAAACGTCGGAATCCCTCTCGGTACCACTAACACGGTTCATCCAGAGTTATGAATAGAGACCAGAGAAGGGGGAAACAGAGCAGGATTTTGTGGAAGTTCGGAGAAGTAAGGAAAATGTAAAAACCCATCTTGCAGCATATTCCCGGAGAGGAGATGGGCTGCTCAGGGGATCATTCAAATGCTTCTATCATTTCTTAAGATCGGAAGCTCAGTGAGTTCCAGAATCTTGGGATATGTGTACTCTGGTAGAAGGAGGTACTCCTGGGGCCTACAGCACTTCTTGGTTATAAATGAAGCATCTGGCTCCTCTGTCATTTAGTGTCCTTCTGACCTTCCCCCCACCCCACTTCCCAAGAAAGAATTTTTTCCTGTTTAATAATCAGGCTCATGTGGCCCAGCCTCATGCGGGAAGCATCCCATTTATTGGAGTCACGAGCCTTTTATGTAAAAGGAGAGCCCCTCCGGGTGGGCGTTAACTTCCTGTCCCAGAAAGGAGGTGGTGTGAAGATTGGGGCTGAATGGAAGAATCTTCTAAAGCAACTGCCCTTTAAAATGAGCAGAGGCAAAATAGATGACCTTTCTATGTCTTTGACATTTGTCACTTTTTATTTATAGTGTTTCAGATGAAACAAATCTGTTGGAAATGGGTATTTGTGGTAGAGCTAAATCATCTTTCATTGCTGGGTTCTTTTATTAATGGAAATCAGTGTGCCAGAAGCGAAACTACACGGACCAGTCGTGTGTGCATGTGATGAGGGCCCTAAAGAGAAATTTTCCATGGCAAATTTTATTTGAAAAAAACCAAAACTTTCAGGATGTTTTTAAGTGGCTATTCTAAGTCCAAGACTCCACTTTAGTGCTGCATTGTGGACAGAGAGGAAATAGGATGCAGTTGTTCTAGGGACCCCACACCCTAAAAGGAAGGTGAAGTGCACACGTAAGAAAAAATTAGCTCACAGAAAGCAATGTAAAGACAGTTTTCAAAGAAACTCTTATCTTTTCTGCTTTCATCCTAGGAAGTGAAAGTGTGTATGTGTGTGTGTGTATAGTGCTTTAAGTTCTTAAGGTGACAGTTCCAGGGAGTAGTGCCAGGAGAACCCCCTGAAGGAGCCCACATGCATGGCCTTCCTGATCCAAGGCCCCTTGGCTCAGCTGTAATTTTTTGCTGCTGCTACTGTCGCTACATTAGGCTAATTAGCAAGGGAGCTCTGGGAGAGGTTCAAGCTGTAGCTGATGATCCACTCTGCAGATTTCCAGCCAGGTTATTGAAGCTATTGTAGAGTGCTTCAAAAACCCATTGAAATATCAAGGGAGGAGGGGGTTTGCTCTGTGCAGATAAAACCCTGACATCAGCACCATCCACCTTCATGGCCTGGAATTGAAAATGTCTCTCAAGGGCTTGCTGACTGAATGGAACTTAAACACAGGATACTTGGGTTCATGGTCAGAGCTGGAAAAGAAGCTTCAGAGGGCAATGCTTGACGTATTAATAATTTAAAACTTCCTCAGCCTAAGCTGTGAGAGTTTAGGCTTGTTTATTGTCAGATGACTGTACTGGTCTATAAGGACCTTATTTTTTTTTCTTTAATTTATACAATACGGTATTTATTACAGCTTTACTTAGAAGTATAGTATAAAAGAATTGTCCACTTGTTAACATTCTCTAAGTGACAGAAATAGCCAATCCAGTTGAATTCCAAGGTGAAAGAATCTAGGTTACTTTAGGGCAGGGGTAGTGATTTTCATTTCAGTGCAGAGAGAGGAAGGGAAGAATTACCCTCATTCTGCTTGAAACCATCTCTCTCAAAGTGTGGGTGGTATTTGAAGGGCGAGTGTCAGGTTAGGTTGTGGCTGCTGCCTGGGACCTTGGGGTCTAGGGCCTGCCTCATGCAGACCAGAACAGAATCACAGGGTCTGTGTTGTCAAATCCCATTAGTGAAAGCAGCTTCTATCTTCCCCAGACACTGGATCTGCTTGTGGTTTAATTCATTCTTATTACTTCTACTGCCATCCTCACTGCTCCCAAAATATAACCACTGGAGGCAATTAAATTCATACAAGACATACATATAATAAAAGTTTTAATATCAGTATTATTCAGTTTTCCAGAAAGGCCTAATTACGGCTGTTTATTATCTTGTGGTGGCAGGCACTTTACCCAGAGCTCCCAGATGGGCTGCCACCCCTGTATGCCTTCCAGGGGCACACACACCAGAGAGTTAGGTCACCAAGGTGTCCCAGATGGGTGCACAATCCTACCTTCAGGACTCAAGCACTTTGTCCCCCACACTCTGCTTATTCTTCCTCCTCTCGTCCACATTCCCACCTTTCTTCTCTGAAGGCATGAAAGAATCCTTCCGTGGGAGAGGCAGGGAGGATGTCCCAGTTGTTGCAGTAAACAGAGGAGCCCAGCTTTGCCAAGTGGGCTGGACCTCACAGGGCCATGTTGGGGCGGTTCTGCAATCCCAGTACCGTATGTGCTCATCAGTGCAAACAAGACCAGGAGGTTAACGGCCTGGGGTTACCAGCCTTGTTCACTTGTGCAGGACATTACCCATCCTCCTGGTAAGCCAGTCCATCCCAGAGTCCAAATGACAGGTCAGGTAAAAAGAGATTCTTGTGTGAGAAAATGGTAAAACGTAGGAAGTATATAGAAAAAAGCCACTACTTAGGAGTCTGTTTTCTAGATGTTATCCCTGTTGTCCTTTCCTTCTAGTCATTCTTCTCTGTGTGTGTGTAATTTTTGTTTCATTTGGTTGTGGTCACATGTTGGGTATTTTGGAGAATAGTTGGACAAATTGCCATTGTCACCCAGGAGCCTCATTTGACAATGAGCCTCAGCCTTCTGTCTAAGCTCATTCCCTCCAGACTGGGCGGGTGATACAGTAGCACACATAGACCTCTGAACCTCTTTCTCTGGACTCTGGTACTCACTCATTCATGCGTTCATTCTTGCAAGAAATATTGCATATATTTCTGTGATACACACAGCACTGTGCTGGCTCCCAAAAGGCCATCAGGAAAAGCATGAGGACCTCGCTCTCAAGGAGCTTACCAGTCTAAAGGGCCAGGTGGCAGCTGGATGCCACAGGGGAGTGTAGATAGATACCCATCTTGTCTTTGGGTGTCAGAGGCATTTTCTGGAGGAAAGGAATTCAAAGAGACTGTCACCTACTCTATGACAGTTACTTTAGTTGTATTCAAGTTCATTTGAGTAGAACATAAGGGGTCTTTTTTTGGTATCATGCTAAAAAATATGCAGTTGATCACTGAACAGTGCAGGGGTTACAGGGACCAACCCCCTGTGCAGCCAAAAAATCCACCTGTAATCCCCCAAATTTAACTACTAATAGCCTACTGTTGACCTTTTATCGATAACACAGTTAACATATATTTTGTACGTTATGTGTCTTATATAGTGAATTTTTACTATTAAGTAAGCTAGCTAAAAGAAAATGTTATTAAGAAAATCATAAGGAAGAGGAAATACGTTTATAGTACTATATGGTATTTAGAAAAATTCTCATATATATGGACCTTGGCACTTCATACCTGTGTTGTTCAAGGGTCAATTGTGTTTATATATCTTGAATTCTTAAAAAAAGAAAAGAAAAGAAAAGTCTGTTCACATCTCCTCCTCTTTTCAGCCTATCCTTCCCTTGACAGTCCCTTCCTGACCAAGTATGGTCAACATCCTGGGCCTCCATTTCTCCACCTTTCCTGTGCTTCTCCAACTGCATATATTTTCTCTTCCTTGGCTGCCTCTCAGTGCACCAAACTCTCCTCAGTGCCCCCAGACAGAACACATCTCATATTCCCACCTGTTTCTCAAGTTCTCTCTTCCTTTGACTCCTTCAGCCACAGCAAGCAGCGCTTAACCGCCTGTGGGCATCCCTGTCTTGACATCTCAACATTCATAATTATCCATACCTCCACCAACCTCAGTCAGTTTCCTTTTCAGTTACCTCATCTATCCAGATAAGCTAAAGAACTCAGAGTTATCAAAAAGATTTTAACATGGAAAAAACACTGAAAAGTCTAAAAATTATAAAGAAAAATCACTTTGTAATCCTACTTCTTTAAAATTCCTTAAAAAGGGACTTACATTTCTGACCAAGGTGGAGTAAACACACACCACCCTATGTCTCCCACTGATAAAATTTAAAAGCCTTGACAAAATGCATGAAGTGAATGTCAGAGAATTCTGAAAGGTAGGTAGGAGCTGGTGGGCTGGGCAGAGAGATCAGGACTCTGAAGACCTGCCTGCCTTGCCTCCATGGTACCAACAACCTCTGCAGACCCCCGCTCTTGTGACTCTCCAGCCCTGCTCCTCCTGCTCCCCACCACCACCAGCACCAGCCCTGTAGGGCAGTTTGTTGGACAGTCCTGGCCCTACTCCATGTGAGCACCAGCAGCTAAGCAGCAAGCCCCTCCATGTGGTGGCACAGCCTGCAGGCTGGAGCCCTTTGGGTTCTCTCATCACTGCGCCAGGCAAGTGCCAGCAGCAAACTGGAACTTCTTGTCCTGGCGGCTGTGGCAATGGTATCTTTTAGGGCAAAGCTCTTTTAATCCTTCCAGACCTACTCAGATGAGCACCACCTCCATCCATAGCAGCATGTGGGGTTCAGAGCCCTTTGACTCTCTGGGCAGCATGCCAGCAGAGATCTAGTAGTGAAGCCACAGCCCCTCACAGCAGCGAGCACAGTGACAGGTTGTGCTTGTGGTGGTCCCGCAGGCTTCTTTCTCTTGCCCCCTGCCCTGCGGGGTGATGGTCACTGGAGCACACAGCAGCATAGAGGGTAAACCCTGGTTTTCTAGCTGGAAAACTGGAGGGTGGGAGTGGAAATCACAGAAGGGAGACACCTGAGGAAGTGTCCTTACCTAGGTGCATGAGGTTAAGAGCTTGTCTCTGACATGCATCTGCATGAGACTGACTAGAATCAGTACAGCAGAACCTTTGAGAATTTTAATAGGACCGAGTGTGAACAAACACTCAAAATGTCTAGGATACAAACAAAAATTGTTCAACATATCAAAGAATCAGGAAAACCTAAAAAATTTTCTAAGACACCAACCTTGAGGTGATTCAAATATTAGTATTATTAGAAAAAAACTTTAAAGCAACAATTATACCGTGATCTAAGAAGTAAAAGTGAGCACTCTTGAAATGAATGGGAAGCTGGACTTCAAGCTATATTACAAAGCTGTTAATCATCAAGATAGTATGGTACTGGCACAAGAACAGGCACTCAGATCAATGGAACAGAATAGAGAACCCAGAAATGGACCCACAAACTAATCTTTGCCAACTCATCTTTGACAAAGCAGGAAAGAATATTCAATGGAATAAAAACAGTCTCTTCAGGAAGTGGTGCCTGGAAAACTAGACAGTGACATGCAGAAAAATGAACCTGGACCACTTTCTTACACCATACACAAAAATAAACTCAAAATGGATGAAAGACCTAAATGTAAGACAGGAAGCTATCAAAATCCCAGAGGAGAAAGCAGGCAAGAACCTCTTTGACCTTGGTTACAGCAACTTCTTACTCAACACGTCTCCGGAGGCAAGGAAAACAAAAGCAAAAATGAACCACTGGGACATCATCAAAATAAAAAGCATCTGCACAGCGAAGGAAACAATCAGCAAAACTAAAAGGCAACCAACAGAATGGGAGAAGATATTTGCAAATGACATATCAGGTAAAGGGTTAGTATCCAAAATCTATAGAGAACTTACCAAACTCAACACCCAAAAAAACAAATAATCCAGTGAAGAAATGGGCTAAAGACATGAACAGACACTTCTCCAAATAAGACATCCACATGGCCAACAGACACATGAAACGATGCTCAACATCCCTCATCATCAGGGAAATACAAATCAAAACCACAATGAGATACCACCTCATACCTGTCAGAATGGCTAACGTTAACAATTCAGGCAACAACAGATGTTGGCAAGGATGTAGAGAAAGAGGATCTCTTTTGCACTGCTGGTAGGAATGCAACCTGGTGCAGCCACTCTGGAAAACAGTATGGAGGTTCCTCAAAAAATTAAAAATAGAACTACCCTATGACCCAGCAATTGCACTACTGGGTATTTATCCAAGGGATACAGGTATGCTGTTTTGAAGGGACACATGCACCCCAATGTTTATAGCAGCAGTATCAACAATAGCTGAAGTATGGAAAGAGCACAAATGTCCATTGACGGATGAATGGATAAAGAAGATGTGGTGTGTGTGTATATGTGTATATATATACACACATATATATAATGGAATATTACTTGGCAATCAAAAAGAATGAAATCTTGCCATTTGCAACTACATGGATGGAACTAGAGGGTATTATGCTAAGCGAAATTAGTCAGAGAAAGACAAAAATCATATGACTTCACTCATATGAGGACTTTAAGAGACAAAACAGATGAACATAAGGGAAGGGAAACAAAAATATAAAAACAGGGAGGGGGACAAAACATAAGAGACTCTTAAATATGGAGAACAGAGGGTTACCGGAGGGGTTGTGGGAGGGGGGATGGGCTAAATGGGTAAGGGGCATTAAGGAATCTACTCCTGAAATCATTGTTGCACTATATTCTAACTAACTTGGATATAAATTTAAAAAAGAAAGAAAGAAAAAAAATTTTTTTAAGAAATGAATGGGTAGATACAAATTCTCTGCAAAGAAATAGAAGCTATGAAAAAAATACATCTTAGAACAGGAAAACACAGTATCAGAAATAAGATTTATTAGAAAAACTTCTTAGTAGAATAGAGATGACAGAAGAGTCAGTGAACTTCAAAACAGACTAATAGAAAATAGCCTGAGTACAAAAAGGGGGAAAAAAGCCTCAAGGACTATTGGAACAATATGAAAAAGCGTTAACATTCATGTCATAGGAGTTCAGAAGGAGAAAAAGACTTGAGCAGAAAAAAATATCTGAAGGAATAGTGACTAAAAACTTCCTAAATTTTTGAAAAACCTGAATTTACAAGTCCAAGGAGCTCAGGTGAATTACTTTTGCACTTTTGTTTTGTTTTTAGAGCTGTATTTACATGCGTTTATTTCATCTTTTCAACAAATGATTCTGGAGCATGTGAACATCTAAGCAAAAATATGAACCTTGACTTAAGTCTCACATCACGTATCACAGTTAACTCAAAAGGGGTTCAATGAGCTAAATGTAAAGTGAGACCAGAAGATTTTCAGGAACTTAGGAGAAAATCTTTGAAACATAGGACTAGACAAAGAGTTCTTAGACTTGACATCAAAGCACGATCCATAAGAGGAAAAACTGATAAATTGGACTTCACTGGAATTAAAAACTTTTGCTCTGCCGAAGACCCCGTTAAGAGGATGAAAAAAGACAAGCTACAGAATACGAGAAGATATCTACAAACCACATATCCCACAAAGGACTAGTGTCTAAAATATATAAAGTGTTCTTAAAGGTCAACAGTACAAAGCAAAGAAATACAATTAGAACAAGCAGAAGACATGGGCAAATATTTCACCAGTGGGAATACAGAGATGGCAAATAAGCACGTGAAACATCATTAGCCATTAGAGAAACGCCAATTAAGACCATAATGAGATAGCATTATACACATATTAGAATGGCTGAAACAAAGCTAATACGACCACGCGCTGGGGAGGAGGCAGAGCAGCTGGAGCTCTCGTACATTGCTAGAGGAAGTGCAGAATGGTGCAGTCACTTTGGAAAAGTTTGGCAGTTTCTTACAAAATCAAATACGCTTACCTTATAACATAGCAATCCCACTTCTAAGTATTTATCCTAGATAAATGGAAACTTAGGTTCACACGAAAGCCTGTACATGAATATTTATGGCAAGATTGTTCATAATCCCCCAAAACTGGGGACACTCCAAATATCCTTCAATTGGTCATCCAAACAATGGAATATTACTCAGCAATAAAAAAGAATGAACTTCCAGTACACACCGTAACATCTTAAATGCATATGCTAAGTGAAAGCAGGCAGTCTCAAAAGATTACAAACCGTATTATTCCATTTATATGACATCTGGATGAGGCAAAAATACAGAGAACAGATCCGTAGTTGTCATGGGCTGGGGATAAAGATAGGGTCCCTACAAAGGGGAGGCATGAGAGAATTGTTTGGGTGTTGACATTGTTCCATATCCTATTTGTGACTTTTTGTAAGAATCTAAGGGTATTAAAACTCCTAAAACCCTGTAACAAAAATGAATTTTACTCCATGTAAATTTTTAAATAATCTTTTAAATGATACAAAAAAGTGACAGTGACCTTCTCTCCACCCATTCTGAATATCTCAAATCCCACCCACAGAAGGAACCACCACCAGCTCTTTCCCATGCCAGTAGCAGTCAGAGCTGCATCAGTATGAACAACACACAGATGAATACCCCCTTTTTTTAATCACAAAAATATTATACATGTTGGCTCACAATTTGATATTTTCACTCCACGATAAGACATGGGCCTCTTTTCTGATCAGAGTGAGTCACTTGACCTCATTCCTTTTAAGGGCTGCATAGTGCCTGTACCATATTTTATTTAGCCATTCCCTACTGAAGGGCATTCTGAGTGTGTTGAGGTTTTTTTTTTTTTTTCCTTTTGCTGCAGTAGCCATTCTTGTCTATTTTATCTCTATGGAGTTACACTGTTCCTTCTGTAGGATAGGTTTTTTTAAAATGTTTTTTTAATTTCCTTTTGAGAGAGGGAGAGAGCGAGCAGGGGAGAGACAGAGAGAGGGAGACAGAAGATCCAAAGCAGGCTCTGTGCTAACAGCAGAGAGCCCAACACGGGGCTCAAACCTACGAACTGTGAGATCATGACCTGAGCTGAAGTTAAACACTTAACCTACTGAGCCACCTAGGCGCCCCTAGATTTTTTTTTTAATTCAAGTTAGTTAACACATAGTGTAGTCTTGGCTTCGGGAGTAGAACCCAGTGATTCCTCTCTTACACATGACACCCAGTGCCCATGTAGGACAGATTCTTAAAAGTGGGCTTTCTGGCTCAAGGGCATGTGCAGTTTTTAGCTTCAGATTGCACTCCCCCCCCATAAAGGTAGTACCAATTTACACCTCTTTGCATAGAGTAGAGAACTTCTCATTAGCACTAGATGAAAAAAATCACAGGTTTTTTTTTCAATCTGATGGATGAAAAAGGTCCTCCTTGGTCAGTGGGTCCTGGCTTTATCTTAATGTGAAGTGTCTTTATCTTGCCCCCACATCAGCTCTTTTTTTTTTTTTTATGTTTGTTTATTTTTGAAAGAGACAGAGTGTGAGTCGGGGAGGGACAGAGAGAAGGGAGACAGAGAATACCAAGCAGGCTCCAGGTTCTGAGCTGTCAGCATAGTCAGATCTCTTAGTCTTTAACCCAATGCCCACAGCACTTCTCTCTTCCCAGGTCTGGGTCTAACCATGGAGCTTTCCTCTTTAAAACTCTCTATACCTTCCCACTGTATATGCCTTCCTGGGGGCGGGGGGGCATTTAGGGCTTTGTGGATTCTGGCCAAGGTCGACATTTCAGCCTTCTAAGTTTGCTTGCCACTCGTTCACTTCCTCTGACATCTCCAGCCCCACCTGTGTCACCAGCTTCCCTTGGCACTCTGCACACACTCCTGCTTGCCCTGAATGCACTCTGCATTTCTGAACTCAATCTTGAGCTCCCTGAGAACATCCACATTTTTGTTTTTCTCTATGGAGTATCTGTGCTTGGGGGTCTTGTGGCCTGCAGTGGGTTCCCCACGGAACCCCGCCGTGGTTTGCGTGGACAGGTACAAGGGCAAGGCAGGGGGCTGGGTGGTAAGATTGAAGAGTGTGGGTTTGGAGGTTTTACTGCAAGGTCCACCTTTCAGGGGCTGTGGGATTTTGAGCAAATGAGATTCCTTAACCTCTAAGTCTTAATTTCCCCCTTTGTAAGACGAAGTTATTAGTAATGCACAGGGCAGCAAAAGCTTTGTAACTACAAAATGTGATGTAGTTTCCAACAGTACAGTCATAACTTCCTAAGGATGTACCAAAATATACTCATCTGAGCTGCATAGAACAACAGTATATGGGAATGGGATTCTCTCTGTCCCTGGTGAAACCAGTGAGGGCACCAACGAGAACCCAGAGAGAGCGTGTGCGTAGAATATTGTGAGGAGTCCACCCCACCCCCTGAGAATATACAGGGGCCCTGAGAGGGGAGAGGAAGAAGGGGGATTTGCAAAACACTTTCTTCCAGGAGCACAGCTACAGTTCTGTGAGCCCCCAGCTCAATGGGGTGGGGTCAGGAGGCCTCCCTTGTCCAGAGTCTACAAAAGGGGCCTTGTGTGGGACTTCTGGGAGAGCTGGACAGGTGTGCCCTGCAGTTGGGAGACCAGTGCTGGATTAAGGCCACCATGGCTGCCACATAACACACCTGTGCTCCCAGAGCCCTGCCTGATGGAGAGGGCAAAGGGACACAGCAGCAAGAGCAGAGGAGGAGCTGAGTCACAGCCAGAGAGGCATAGCTGCAGATGAGCATCCCTGGCTCAGTCTCAGACACCTGCTAGCCCCAGATTGGATGGAGCCCACTGAGGCAATGGTAGGAGCCAATCACAGGAGAACCCTGCCTATTCTCCCCACCTTTCCTCCTTCCCAGACCCTAAGCACTTGGGAAAGGACCTCCCACCCCAGCTCAGACACCCTGCATTCAGGGGAACAGGAGACTTAATACTGACTCAACCTAAAATCTACGTCATATTCCAAAGTGACCACAGTGACTGCTAGGACCTGAGAATGACTAGGAAGTTACTGAGAATCTTCTGGCTCTATCTGGGGGAGGGTGATGGACTGTAGGAGATCAGGGTCATGCTGTGCTTTGCTCTAAAACTTGCCAGCCCAGCATTCAGGCTCCTGCAAAGGTGCAGCCCATCTCCTAGGGTGTGGAGAGGCAATGCCCCCCACCATCCATCTGCATGCTGCTGCCACTTCAGAGTGCACGGCAGCACTTTCTCCAGGGCAGCCATAACCTCATGTAGGGACTGAAGCCCCCTATGCACTTATCCCAGGGCTGGTGGGAGAAGAGTGCACTTGAAGAGAGACGGCAGCGTCTTCATGACAGAAGTGGGCGAGTGTCCTGGGCAGAGAGTGCCAAAAGCCTGAGCAGTAAGACCATAGTTGAGGACTGTGTGGGCATCAGTGGGGTGGTCCTGGGAGTAGATGTCCAGATACAAGGCAGGGGGCACTGGCTGATTTCAGGAGGGGAGGGTTCACCAGATCCTGGAGCGGTGGGGGGTGGAGGGTGGGGGCATCAGCCCAGTTCAGGAACTGGACCACCTGGTCAGATGGGTGCTCTGTGTCACCAGAAGGCAGCATCATGGGCTCTCCAAGGCTCCCTCAGGCTGGAAGTTTGGAGCAGCATTGATATCACTGCTTCCCAGTGATGGACGCAAATTGGGGTCATCACCCCCACAGGTTCAGGTTGATGGGTGCAGGGTGAGCCCCAGACAATGGGAGTATTAAAGACTCCACAAGTGATTCTAATGTGTGGCTAGCACTGAGAACGCCTGTTCTTGGGCAGCACTTTCTCAAACTTACAAATGTTTGTGAATCTTGTTAAAATGAAGACTCTGATTCTGATGGGGACAGTACTGCTGGTGTACAGACCAACATTTGAGTAGCAAGGATCTAGATCTGCCTTAACCAACATGGAACTGTTAGCCTCATATGTCTGTTTATATTACTTTATTTTTTTATGTAAACTCTCCCCCCCAACATGGGGCTCAAACTCACTATCAGTGAGTCTCATGCTCACTGACTGAGCCCACTGGGATCCCTAGCACGTGACTATTTAAATGTAAACTTGAATGAATTAAAATTAAATTTAAAACTTCAGTTTCTCAGTCATACTAGCCACATCTCAAGGACTCAGCAGCCCCATATCTCATGGCTAGCTGACAGCACAGAGATCATTTCCATCGCTGCAGAAAGTTCTGTCGGATGGCACTCTTTCAGGGCAAGTAGCATCTTCTTGACACCCTGTAAGGGTTGTGCTCTGTGCTGTTCCCAAAAATGTGCCTGCTGTCAAAGCATCATTACACTTTCACCTGTGTGTGTGTGTGTGTGTGTGTGTGTGTGTGTGTGTCCGTCTCCCTCACTACATTAGCTTCCCTTAGTCAGGGTCTACAGTGGATTTACTCACCACACTTATACACACTCTGTATAGTGACAATAATAGTTCATGTATATTATGCACTCACTAAGTGCCAAGGCTCATATTAAATGTTTTACATTTTAATTTGCAACAAGAATCCTATTTTATAAATGGGAAAGCTGGAACTTAGGCCAAAGAACTTGCCCAAGGGAACATAGCAGGTAAACTGTGGAGGGGAGTGTGGAGCCACGTAGACTACCTCTGCAGCCAGATGCTCTTCACTGTTATGCTATACTGTGGTGGTTCTCAAGTGAGGACAACTTTGTCCCCCGCAGACATTTGGCAGTATCTGGAGACATATTTGACTGTCATGACTGTGGTAAGAAGGAGGCACTACCAGCATCTAGTGGGCAGAGGTTAAACATACTGCAGTGCACGGGAAGGCCCCCAGCAACAGAGGATCATCCAGCCCCACCTGTCAGTAGTGCCAAAGCTAAGTAACTACTGTTTGCCACTCAGTGAGTAGATTATAACAGGGAGAAAACGGTATATAGGAAAGTTGTGGGGTCATACTCCTTACTATGAGAGGGTGTGTGATGTGGTGAATGAAGAGTAGAGGAAAAACCTGCGTTTGGCAGTGTGACCCTGGACAAGTCCTTTACTCCATGAGATTCTGTGTTCCTGTCTCTGAAATGGGGATTGAAAGCAGGGTTGTGAGGTTCATTAGGAATATGGTATTGCTCTGAAAATCAAGACTGAATAAACCTGAGCTGTGAACACTTCTTGGGTGGGGAGAAGTTTCCCTACCTGTTCACGGGGAGTGAGGGCAGCCCAGAGGTAATAGAGGAAGGAAAAATCTAAGCTCTGTGTACAAGGGCTATCCCTCAAACTAATTACTTGTTCTCTGGTGACCACTTGAGAAAGATCTTGCAGAATTCCAGCTGCTCCTGGAGATCCGCAAAGAATCCAAAGTGAGGTGTTTGTGTATATTTTGAATTATAAGAGGGTGCCATGTAATATAATAGTTTTGCTACCTTTTCTCCATCATCTGCTGTAGCTAAAAATTATCTTCAAATTAACAGTGCCTTTCCATCCCCATATCCTTGTAAGGTCCCCATTATATTACCTGGCGGTTACTGGACAGCAGCTGTCTCTATGCTCAGAGATGGACTTTGGTCACTGCCTTCTGCTTAGAGGCTGTTTTAATTGCACGGACAGTGGCAGTTAAGCAAATGGACTTTGAGTCCAAGCATGTGTATCACAACTCTGTGTCCTTGAACCTGTCTCTGGCTTCCTGGGTCTCCACTTTGAGATGTAGGGATCAGGGTGGGCAGCTTGGGAATGTCTGCCAGCCTTTACATGTGAAGGCTGGGCAGCTGCACCTGAAGTTCAGCAAAGAGCCTGGCAAAGCATCAAATGCCTGGGGCACCCCCAATAAATGTGCTTGCATGTGACCAGGTTCCTGACCTCACACATCCAAATCCCAATACGATTCACAGTCGTTTTTAAAAATGTTTAGGTTTATTTTATTTTTTAGTTTATTTATTTATTTTGAGAGAGAGAGAGCAGAAGAAGATCAGAGAGAGGAAGAGAGAAAGAGAATCCCAAGCAGGCTCCACACTATCAGCACAGAACCTGACAAGGGGCTTGAACTGACAAACCATGAAATCAATTACCTGAGCTGAAATCAAGAGTTGGAGGTGTAACCAACTGAACCACCCTGGTGCCCGACATGCATTGATTTTTGTTTATAAATGCTTTTTCACAGATTTTGCCTATGAGCAACAGAGTCTTAAAGCAGTTATAGCTAGTGCTGTAACAAGAAAAAAACCAGGCAGACCCCAGGACCCCCCCTGGGAAAAAGACTCACATCAGTTCCCACTATGGAGGCCTGCACAAATCCCTGCCCTGGGACAAGGACTGACCACTCTCCCCTGGTGAATATGCTGTGACATTGAGAAACCTGACTCCATCGGCCCTTTCACCAGGACTGAATCACTTATACAACCATAACTTCGTTATCAGCGTTGTTTGCCCTTCGTGGGTGAGCAAGTGTAAGATGTTCCCTAGAGACTTCCCACAATACCAGGGTAAAGGGCACAGTCTTGGCCTTCACAGGTTCTCACCTCTTATGATAGAAACAAGCTACCAGGACCATTTAAAACAACAGTGGCATTTTTTTTCCTGCCATGGGGTTTGAAGATCACGAGAGAGACAATCTGTAGGTCTGAAGGTGGGTTTCAGGAGCTGGGGTGAGGAGGAGACCCTGGCAGCGCCTCCTGACCTTGGAATAGGGAACAGCGGTAAGGACAGTTTGGCCCCAGTGGCCAGGAAAGAGGCTCCCAGACATAGTAGCTGCCCTCCTTGAGAGCTCCATTTTGCCAGGGGGCTGTGAAGAGAGTGTTTAGACAGGCAAGTTCTCTGCCCTTGCTGATCTGTGGGGTCTTATTTAGGAGAGGAAATGGAGAACGGATTCAGGATAAGCCTTCAGAGGATGGAGGGAAGAGGGAGATTCGTGGGGTGATGGAGGACAGCAGTAGGAAGGCAAGTGGGCCAAGGACCTCAGGGTGCTTTTGAGGTCTGAGGGGAAGTGAAGAGGATGGGAAGCTTCTGCTGACCAGGGAGAGGGCATCCTTAAGAGAACCCTCACTCCCTCTGGCAGTAGCCTTGCCTAACTGCAGTGTGGAAATAGCTCCACAGTGCAGACTTGCCTTGTTTCTGTATTTCAACAGGGACCCGGACTCCTTCCTGGTTGCTATCCAAGCACCAAGCGAATCCCGGTTATCTTAGAGTAGTTTTTGTGGGTTGTTTTTGTTTTTGTTTTTAATTTTTACTGAAGAGTGATACATATGCAGAGAAATATACAGATCATGTGTGTCTCAGTGAATTTTCACACACCAAACACACCAGACAAGAAACAGAATGAGACCAGTACCCCAGAGGCCCCTTGTGTTTTCTGCCAGCAGGCTCTGGAACTCATTCCCAGACTGTGGAATATGTGCTAGCTGTCGAAGGATCCCTCAATCTCTGATTGCCCTTGCAGGAGACCCGGTGTGCAGTGCACTGGAGAGATGTGTTAGATTAGAAACAGCCTTCCTGTCTGTAGAATCAGCACTTGCCAAAGGGCCTGGTGCCTCGTGGGCACTCACCAGGTACAGTTGATTCTCATTATGTGTAGTAGTTATGCTCCATAAAGTTGCTGTGAACAGTGAATTAGTGAATACTGAACCATTGCTCCTAGAAGAAAGAGTAGAAATCAGAGCTAGTGGGCCTCTGATTACAACATTTTGTCAAATGATCAGCAATACCCTTGTTTTATTTGTGTTTGTGTTTAAGACACTGTATTGTATGTATTGTTGATTAATTATCATCCCACTCACAGCCAACAAAACTGAAACTCATGCCTGAATGAAGTTCATTTGATAGACGTATTTTCTCTGTGACATACCTAACAGCCTTTTTGTGGTCAGGAACACCAGACAGCACTTTAGCACTAGACGTGGGAGCTATTTTACAGTAAAATCACCCCCAAAACCCCATAAAAATGCAAAAAATGTGGCACCAAGTATACCTCAAAAAGGACATTTGTTCACAGTATGAGAGCAGAAACAGGAAAGAAACAGAGTCTCATCAGCTGGGACTGTGCTTGTCCAAAGACTCGAATTTTTCACTTCTCTGCACATGTCTGCAAATTACCATGAATGGTCATAAGAACTGGTGTGGGCGTTACAAATACATTATAGTGAGTAGGCAAATTCACAAATATGGAATCCGTGAACAGTGAGGACTGACTGTATTGGTTAAATGGGAAAGGTAGGAATGGCAATTAGTTCAATCTGGAGGTGGAAATAGAACACAGCCCATCACACATCATTCAGAATGGGAGCTTACTCTGTGAAAAGCCCTCACTCCCCAAACGCTCAGCACAGTTTTGAGACAAATGCTCACACAAGAATTAAAAGCCCAAGTTCCACTGTAAGATCACCCAGCCTGGCTCGTGGGCAGAACTGGTGAAGAGCGACTGCAGACTTTGCAGGCATGTATTGATCAGGGGCTATCTGTGTAAGCTGAGATGGATAATCACTCAGTAAATGCTTAGAAAAACACCAAACCCTCAGCTTTCATATAGGAAGCCTGGCATATAGGAGCGTGTGGGTGGCTCAGTCGGTTAAGCATCCTACTGTTGGTTTTGGCTCAGGTCATGTTCTCATAGTTCATGAGTTCAAGCCCCATATTGCGCTCTGTGCTGACAGCGAGGAGCCTTCTTGGGATTCTGTCTCCCTCTGTGTCTCTGCCTCTCCCCTGCTCATTCTTGATCTCTCCTCTCAAAAAAAAAAAAAAAAAATATATATATATACACACACATATATATACGTATATGTGTGTGTGTGTGTGTGTGTGTATAAACATTAAAAAAAAAAAAAAAAGGAAGCCTGACATAAACCCTTAACATAGGTGAGGTCCCATGTGTCCCCAGAGCCCAGGACCCCACCCCCACTCCAGCAATCCCCTTAGTGTGTGTTTAGACATGTCATCACCTCCATGTAAACCAGGTCTGTGGCAGAGGACCTGAAGGGGAGGCAGAAACGGAGGATGTTTGCTGTTATTGAAACACCTAGGCACTGTTCTGGCTTCGGCTAATTATGACAGATGTTAATGATACATGCACGTTAGATCAGAAATCTTAGAGTGTAAACTCAGGCCTCTCCTTCCACAAAGAATGTTTTGCAAAGCTGGGAATGAACCATTGATACATATTTTTAAGATATTTAAAATGACAGCATAACAGAAAAAGATTCCAAGAAGCGTGCCAAAGTGTTAGCACACTCTCCTGGGTTATTGATTTATGGGAAATTTCCTTCTCCTTTATACTTTCATCTGTTTTCTGGATTTGTACAATGTGCATGTGTACTTTTATAAACAAGGAAGACATTTTGCGAAAGGAAAAAGATTCTTAAAAATTGTGGCTCCAAAAACTTTCAAGAGACGTAAGAATCCTGCTGTCCCACTGTGTGTTGGCTTAGGGCATAGATTTGCTTTATTTTTCTCAGCCAAAGGGCAGGAAATCCTGGTAGTTTACATCGTACAGCTCATTGCCTCTCACCCAGAAGACAGTCTTCATGATAACTCCCACCTTCCAGACTCAGCTGTCCTTCATGTCATATGGGATGTAGAGCACTGTTGGAGTCCCAGCCTCAATCCCTCAGCGGGTCCTTATAGAAGTCTTTCCAAATGAAAGAAACAGTACCTCAAGGCTGAATTGTAATAGGCACCAAAAAGGGGGGGAACCCATCACTGACTAGCAAGTCAAAATGAAGTAGTAAGAAGCATCTGCCTCACAGAGGGCTGGTTGAATATATCTCTAGAAATGGTTTCACACTGAGGATCTTCTGAATGGTTAATTTTAAGTCTTCCTGTATACAAATAGCTCGGTTAAAATGCCAAACATGTGTCCAGAAACTGTGTGGTTTTCTTCCCCATTGTATTTAGAGTTGTGTGTGATGGGGTATTTTCAGAGTGATATATATGGTAGGCTCCTGGGCAGATGGATGAAAATTGGGCTGCCATCTTGGGCAGTGTGTAGCTGTATCAGGGCCTGTCTGCTAGCCAGCTGTCCACAGGGCATAGTGTCTACAGGGAGGAACAGAGTGCTATTCTAGAGAGTGTGGCTTCAGTGGGCGCTGGGTTACTTGGGCCAGGCTCGTCCATGGCCTTGTTCAGACCTTGCTGGCCTTCCCACCCTCCCCAGCCCACGTGGGGCACAGCACATGCAGAGATGGCTAGGAGGAGGCCCCTGCCCTGATGGTGTGGCTCATGAGGAGACCAGGACACGCAGAGCATCAAGAGTTAGTCTGCTTGGACTATCGCAGATCATGTCCTCAGGAACCAAGAGTCAGCCTGGCCACCTGGCCCAGTTAAAGGCTGGGAGACATCCCAGTGCTTGCTTCTGTTTTCTTATCATGGGAGAGGACATTGGTAAAGGGCTCATTGGTCTCCACCATGTCCTGGCTAGGATTTGACCAAAGTCTACATCTCTTCTCAAGTGGGACTAACAACAACAAAATAACAACAGCACCCTTTGCGAGGGCAGCTCACACTCTTCAGCTTACAAGATGCCAGGCACTGTGCTAAGTGCCTTCTGTGGCTTATATCTCATTACACCTTCACCATCACTAAGGAGGTGTAGACAGCACATGATCTCTTTTGGTCTTCAGTCACATTAGGAGAGGTACACACTGCTCCTTTCCTCATTTGACACCAAAATTGAGTCACAGAAAGATTCTGGAATTTGCCCCAAAGCACCTTGCTAGCCCGAGGCCTTAATCTTAGACATGGAGGCCCCAGGGCCACATCAGTAGCTGCTCTGTTTCCTGGCCCCAAGGAGGAAGCAGTCCTCATTACCACAGCCTACTGAACCAACCACAAGAACAAACTCTCTTGGAGATGAATGCTTGAACAATAAATATACTTTTTAAACCAAACCCTTGAAGAAGGAGAATGTGTTAAGAAGAAAGAAGGAATCTGGAGAAAATCTAATGTATAAACTTCTCATAGCCTCCCTCTTTGACAGAATCATATCCTCAAAATAACAGCAACAAAAATAATTTTCCTGATCAAAAGTTGCCCTCATGTGAAATTAAGTTATTTAGGGCAAGCGTTGTGGCTGTTACAGCTTCCTGCATCGAAAGTGTTGTGTCTTCCAGAAGTTTTACTCTACATATGCTGTACAGCAGATCAAATTTGCTGTCTTCCTTTCCAGGGGAGACGTGTTTGGGGGAGTCCATCTCTTTCAGACTCTCTGTAAAGGAGATCACACAGATACAGACATGAATCAGTGGTTTCCTGTGCGTGAGAAACGCTCCTGGGCTGTTGGTTGCAAACCCAGGCACACCCAACTGCTTAAAAACCTGTTGTCAAGTGGGGAGGAGAAATTGAGATGTCAGAGCCCTTTAGCCAGATCCCCAGAAGATTAAGGTTGTCTGTGTATTGAGGCAGAAAGGAGTAAACAAAGGAGTGTTTTCAGCTCCTTTTATTTAATCTGCTGCCACATCTATATTAGCCTGGGATTAATGACATTTTGAACGTGTTTAATCTCAGAAGCTTTTTTTATGGTTGAACCTTGACCCTGAATATTCATGCAGTAGAGCGGTCACATAGTAAGATACTTGGCACCTGCAACCTGCCTTATCCTGCACATTACCTGTGTCTTCATTCCTCTCCCCTCCCTCCCCTTGTGGAGTATAGCACATGCCCCACAGTCCTTGCCCCTGCTGTGGCACCATGTGCAGGGAATGGGAGTGCAGACCAGAGTGGCCAGCTGGGCAGCTGGGTCTTCTGCCACAGAGCAGAATAGCTCTTTACCCAGCCGCTCTGCCTGCACTCACCTGGCACAGGCACTTCCATGTGGGCTCTGTGAGGCTCCAGGTGGAATCCTGGGCCTCTCTGAACCATGGTAGGAAGCTTCCTTCCCAGTGCCTGGAATTTCTCCCACCATTCCTGTGCCCTCCACCCATGAGGCTGGTCCTGAACTGTCCTGTGAAAGGGTCTGGAGGCCGTCAGGGTCCCTCTGGCCCACTCGCATTCCTGACATGACAAGGAATGAAGGGGTAAGGAGAGAGCACCGATTACCGAATACAAGGAGAGGCCACCACTCAGGGAAAAGAAATAGGAACCAAAGAAGAAAAATGGTTGCCGAAAGATCTCGGCCGTGCGCCTGGCCCAGTGCTTGGTGGCACTGCCATTGTAGGTTGTTTGATGTCACACTGGCACAGCAGGGCATGGGTGCAGAGCTCACTCTGTCCCATGAGCCTGCCCATGAATGCCTGACACAGGTGTACACATTCACACACAAAGTACAGCTGCCCACTGACAGGCAAAGCCGAGGCCAGTGACCCTTCTTTGCTTGCAAAGAAATCTGCCAGCATGCTCTCCATGTAAGGAAAGAAAAGCCACCTCTTGCCAAGCCGAACCTAGCTGCATTGATTACAAGACCGCAGTTCCTATGACCAAACTGGACAGAATAGGATTTGTCTCTGGTCCAGTGAGCTGTCAGCCTTGAGCCTGGTCTAGGAGGGCCCCCAGCCTTGCTGTAGGCCTCCATTTTATTTTATTTTTTATTTTATGTTTGAGAGAGAGAGGATGCAAGGGAGTCGGAGACAGGAGGGGCAAGCGAGAGAGAGAGGGACAGAGAGAGAGAGAAGCAGGGCTCACCCAAAGCAAGACTTAAGCTCACCAATGTGGGGCTGGAACTCAGGAACTGTGAGATCATGACCTGAGCCCAAGTCCAATGCTTAACAACTAAGCCACCCAGGCGCCCTTGCTCTAGGCCCCTGATCCACATGGTCCCCAGGAATGCTACATAGCCCCTGTATAACCTTTTCCAGTGAGTTTTTAAATACTCTTTTTTGGTCCAAATAGGGTATAGAAATTCCTCAGAGCTGTCTTGTACCCTCGTGGTGAGAATGACACATGTGTCACTTGCCCTACACAGACCGGAGGGACTGGAGAGCCACCCAGAGCACTGGGAGGTGCAGGGCCACTGTGGCATTTCGTAGCTGCCATTCAGCCTCTAGGTTAAAACTTGGGATGGAAATTTTCTCTCTGTGTATCTGTAGTCTTGACAGAATTATTCAGAATATTCTGTTGACTAAGGTAATGAGTTTAAACCTGTAGTAAAATCCCTCTCTCCAGTCAGCCTGTGCTGTGGCAAAGGCTCCTGAGCAGCAAGCATGTGCAGGACAGAGCAGGCAGGACGGCACCACCACACCTCTCATTCTGGCCAGGACCAAATGGAGGGCACAACTGTCATTGAGTGTGAGGAAAATATCAAAGGAGAAATGGAACGAAATCTTCTTAAGAAAAAAGTTAAAAGTCCAGGGGCACCTGGGTGGCTCAGTCGGTTAAGCGTCTGACTCTTGGTTTTGGCTCAGGTCATGATCTCATGGTTCGTGAGTTCGAGCCCCCACATCGGGCTCTGTGCTGTTGGCATGGAGCCGGCTTCAGATCCTCTGTGTGTCCCCGCCCTTCCGCCTCCCTGCCCACTGCTGCTCACTAGCACACTCTCACTGTCTCTCTCTCTCTGTCTCTGAAAAATAAAAGACAAAAGTTAAAAGTCTAGAAAGACCATGAGGTTTCCCTGGAATGAGAGATTGAGATTAAGGTAAGAGAAATGCAGACTTTCTGTAAAACATGGAACCACCTTCTGTGTGCTAGGCAATCACTGGGTTCTTCAGATGAGATATAAAACGTAAAACAACATCATAAATGAGCTAATATTAGGACACTACATGGTGCATAGTCTGCAGAGTGTGTCTGTTAAATAAATAAGAAGTTCTAATGACTGAAAGCATATATCAGTGAGGCAGACAGTGAGCCAAGAAGTGGGGTAAATCTCTTAAGAGAGATTAGGAGAGGGAGAGCATATTCATCTAGGCTGACCAGACAGGCTGACCAGAGTAGGCTTCATGGAGAAGGCAGCATCTGGGCAGGCCCTTCATGGGCAAGTAGGGATGATTCTGGAACAGGGTGTCTAATCCCTGTCACCTCCTGGACTGTGGCCATAGCCTCCTTCCTCACCTCATAGCCTCCTATCCCTCCCCAGTCTGACTTCCTCTCCACACAGCCTTCAGAGTGTGCCCTTGGTTCAAACCCCAGGACTCCCCATTACGGACAGGAAAAAGGCCAAGAAGACCCTTCTCAGTCTGTCCCTTCGTGATCCATCAGCCCCTCTCAGCCAGCCTGCCTACTGTTCTGCCTTCTGCCCCTTCCACCTAGGAGGCCTTATGGTGCCCCTCTGTTCAGCCTGGAAGGTTCCTTCTCTAGGTCCCAACCCAGACAGCACCTCACCCACCACCTACCAGTGTTAGGCCCTTCATCCACCCAGCACTTGGTAAACTGTAGCATCTTCCAATTTCCACTACAGTTGCTTGTTTGTGTTTAGTTTCCCACACTAGATTTTGAGATTTTGAAAGAACAGGACAATTGGCTGCTTATTTTTCCACCTTAGCATTTAGCACAGTCCTTGCACATAGGAAATGCCAAAGGGAGGGAGGGATGGAGGGAGGGAGGAAGGACAAAGGGAAGGAGAAGGAGGAGAGCAGAAATGTTGAGATCTGGCTAATAGAAATGATTGTACATTTAGAAGTAGTCTGAGCAAATCTGAGTTTTGAAGTCAAGCGTGGAGCAGAGAGAACATTTTGAAGAAGGAGCGATGAAGGCTGAGGATCAGGAGCAAGGAGGAATTCCCAGGTTTGGGAGCAAGAGTCCGACAAGGACCCGGGGCAGGAGGGAGACACCCAAGGAGGACAGGCCTCCCAGGCAAGGTTAACACAGTTCCATCAGTACGAGGGGTAGAGCAGGTAGAGAACTTGGAGACCTCAGGATTTACAGTTCAATGGTCCGGTGGATGGAGAGAGCAGCGCTCATGTTGTGGCTGGGTCAGGCATTAGCTGAAGAGACACAGGCAGAGGCCATTGGAGGTGGAGGGTGGAGGAGAACAGAGGACTCGGGCTTCATGGGGATGATGAGGCTTAGTGGCGACAGTTCTTTTCAAGCTGTGGGAGACCCAAGCACTTTGCAAAGCAGCAGAGAAGAGGTCAGCTGCCAGGGAGAGCCTGAAGAAGCAAGAAGGGGCAAGGGATAAATGAAAGAGATAGAGCAGGGCTCCCTGGGGACCAGCAGGGTGGAGGCTTCAGGGAGCAGCCAGGAGAAGAGTGGGAGCCATTCCCGGCTGTCCAGTCCAGGAAGAGGTCAGCATGTGAAGCCAGAGGCCCTTCTCAACTCTGACGAGAGACCGAAGCTTGCAGGGCAGGGGCTCCTGTCCCCTGCCCCTCTTTGGTGACCGGGGGGCTGAGAGAAAGACTGCAGGTTAAACTGGAGACAGAAACAAGAACAAATAGAGTAATATCCTATCACGTCAGAGCCAGGGGTGGTATATGTCAAGCCACCAAGAACGAGAGGTCATCACAGATATCTGCAGGCATTGCTGCGACATGGGCCCTGCCTTCACCTTGCTGACCAAGGTGCACTGTGTAGAAGGGAAAGCGGTCAGGGGCCAGGCATCTGGGGATACACTTCTGTCTTTGTTTTCTGAGGTAGCAGGCAAACATTCAGAAAGGCGGGCTTGTGGGGAACCTTTGGATTCGGTGTACTTTTTTTTTTTTTTAATGTTTCTTTATTTTTGAGAGAGAGGGAACATGAACGAGGGAGGGGTAGAGAGGGAAGGAGACAGTGGATCCAAAGCAGCCTCTGTGCTAACAGCAGAGAGCTCGATGCAGGACTTGAACTCACAAACTGTGAGATCATGACCTGAGCCGATGCTGCTTAACCAGCTGAGCCACCCAGACACCCTGGATTCGGTGTACTTTTGATATGCCTGTGAGAAGTCACTATTTAAGTCATAGATTTCCTTGAAGAGTGTAAGCTTGCTTCTTTTTTCTGTGGATAAAGATAATAAATTTTCATCAAAGAAAATATGCAAATACAGAGATAAAAAGAGGGACTCATAAAAAAACTGGCTCAGTCAGTTAAGCATCCAACTTTGGTTCAGATCATGATCTCACAGTTTGTGAGTTCAAGCCCTGCATCATGCTCTGTGCTGGCAGCTCAGAGTCTGGAGCCTGCTTCAGATTTTGTGTCTCCCTCTCTCTGCACCCCTCCCATACTCACACTCTGTCTTTCTCTCTCTAAAAAATAAATAAACATTAAAAAAAAATTTTTTAGGGGCACCTGGGTGGCTCAGTCAGTTAAGCATCTGACTCTTGATCTCGGCTCAGGTCATGCTCTTACATTTGTGGGTTCAAGCCCTGCTTTGGGCTCTGTGCTGACAGTACAGAGCCCGCTTGGATTCTCTCTCTCCCTCTCTCTCTGCTCCTACCCTGCTCACACTCTATCTTTCTCTCTCAAAAATAAAAAAATAAAGAAACATTAAAAAAAATTTTTTTAATAAACAAAGTCACTATTTCTGTTCTCTCTAGAACATTAAGGAAACCAACTGTGGCTAGTTTTGGTGTCACTCTCCACAAAAGGAAGGTTATGCTTACAATTAAAAAAATAATAATAGTGTGTCTACAAAACTTCCAAGAAAATCAGGAATCACATAGTATGTACTAGCCCAAAATGCCAGGCTTATATTAAAGAAATCTTATTTATATACTGATTTTTATCTCATTCCAGAAAGTATCCTGTGGGAGGAATGTGGCTTTTAAATGTGCATATAGGAGCAGTTGCATTTAATTTTTTGTGGCTCAGACTAGAGGAGCATCATCTCTTTGATGCATCTTTAAGTGAGAAAACCAAGTCCCCTGAAGAAAAGCAATGGTCTCACCAGAGAAGCTTCCCAGACCCTCTCTCCTCCTCCCTCATACACCCTTGCCTCCAGCTCCTCTGTGCAGTATTCTCTGTGTGGGAGAAGCCAAAGGTGAGACTGGACAGGGGCTGGGCTGTTTTGCATAATCTTGTGTCTTTACCCACAGAGAAGGGTCCACCTCCTGCAGCCGAGGGCCAGCCTGCACCACCCTGGATCACCATTGCTCGGCAGAAACGGCGAGGGACCCCCAACCAGCCCCCTAACCAGGAAGACAAGCCTGGGGTCCGTACCCTGAAGTCAGAAATAGGAAAGCAAGCCAAGGCGCCCGAGAGAGCCCAGGTGCTTAGAGCAAATGCTTTCTGTCTCTATAGATAGAGGGTGGGACCAGCCAGCTAGAGCTGAGGCCCAGCACCCCACACATTCTGCGTGTTCATTATAGAGACCCTTGCTTCTGACGATTGCTAATGGGTGCCCTCGGTGTGAGCTGGACTGTTAGAAGTGGGTGGATCGCTTAGGCAGCTCGCCGCGCCCTGCCCCCTGGGCAACACAGCTCAGCCTCTGGAGAAATGGAATGGGGTTAAAATAACTTCTCAGATGCGTGGTGACCATGTCAGCAGCTCCATCTCGGCTCGTTGCATGGTAATGGACAAGCCCTGCTTTTGCTGCTATGCTGGCCACCTGCTGGGGCTTCTTGTTCCTCATCTAGGGCTGCAGGGCTGGAACCTGGGTTTCCACTTCACACTCTGCACTGAAACAGCTTTCTCAACCCCAGGCATCTATGCTCACAAGCAGGATGAGACCCTCAGCTTCTGTATTCCCCCTAATAGCCACCATGATAAACCCATAAGCGTGTTTCAGCCATGTGAGGAAATGAGCCCCAGCCTCCAACAGCATCTGTTTTCCTTTGTTTGAACCCAAACCTCCATCGTACCCAGCCCTGAAACCCTGCATGCAGACTAAGGGAATTTCTAAAGTGAATACTAACCAATGATGTTGGTTTGGGGCATCCATGTTCATACCAGGTGTCATAAAAATTTCAAAACTATTTCCAAACAATTCATTATGACTTTTAAATGGAATCCCTGCCATCTGACACGCAGGGCTGAGGCCAGGTGTGGGGACAGGGCAGAAGCCACGACGTCTGTGTGGGCATAGCAGAAGGCCCCACACTCGCCTGAGTCTGACATTCTAAAGGCTCCTCTCAGCAAGGGCACAAATTAGAGCTCTGCCAAGAAAGTACCAGTGGCATGACTCAGCTCAGCAGAGAAGTTCTGTGGCCCCGCTGCTGTTGGTCATGTTTGCCCCCTCTCGGAGTGTCAGTGACCAGACAGAGGGTGTCTCTCTTGTGTCCTAATAGGAGCCCATGAAGCAAGCTGACTTTGTCCGCAGCAAGTCTTTCCTGATTGCTCCTGCCAAACCCACTGTGGACCGGAGGCAGGGGACAAAGCTTCGCCTCCAGGAGGGGCTGCAAAGAGGAATCTCCTTGTCCCATCAGAACTTGGGTATGAAACCTGCAAGCAGTACCAAATACAGTTAAAACCTTGTTTTGCGAGCACAGTTTGTTCTGGGAACATGTTTGTCATCCAAAGCACTCATATATCAAAGCAAATTTCAAGAACCATTGGCTCAGTTGTGACTATGTGATGTTCGGCATCACGAACTACTCATATTGTAAGACATCGCTCGTTTATCAAGTTAAAATTTATCAGAAATGTTTATTCATCTTGTGGAACACTTGGGACACTCGCAGAACAAGTTACTTACAATCCAAGGTTTTACTTTGAAATATGTTTCTAGCACTGGTCCTGCTTTTCTTGTTTTGTTTTCTGAATTACTTTGCCACATTGATTTTTTAAATGGCTTTTGCTGAGATGTCACTTCCATGTCATAACACTCACCCATTTCCAGTGTACAATTCAGCAAGTGTATATTGACAGTAAGTGTATATTTACTGACTTGTACAACCATCACAATCCAATTTTAGAACACTTCCCTCACCCTAAAAAGAAACTCATGCCCATTTACAGTCATTCACCGTTCCCAACCCTAGGGCTAGGTAACCACTAATCTACTTTCTGTCTCCATATACTTGCCTTTGGGGACATTTCTTATAAATAGAGTCATAAAATATGTGTTCTTTTATAGGTAGCTTTCTTTCACCGAGCATAGTGTTTTTGAGAATCATCTCTGCTATCGCATCAGTATTTTTAAATCTATTTTTAATAGATTTAATAGATTTAAAATCATACAACAAAATCTACCATCCTGGCCATTTTTAAGTATACAGTTTGGCAGTGTTAAGAATATTTGCACTGTTGTGCAAACTGATCTGCAGAGTTTCTGCAGTTTTATTCTGAAAGTTTCTCTTATCTCACTGTGTTGCTGGAACCATTTTGAGCCTACCGTTCTTAAGTCTTTTTATTACATAAATTATTCTATGCTTGAGTCTTCTTTACGTGTTTACACATTAATAGATTTTGTGTTTGAGACCACAGCTAAGACCTTGACGTATATTTTAAAGAAACGCAAGAGGCTTAAGTGGAAATCCAAACTCATTTCTCATGTTTCTGTTTGTTTTGTCTTCTTTCCAGCGGCTCAGTCTGCAGTGATGACGGAGAAAGAATTGCATCAGCTGAAGAGAGCCAGTTATGCCAGTGCAGATCAGCCATCCTGGATGGAACTTGCCAGAAAGAAATCTCAAGCTTGGAGTGACATGCCCCAAATTATAAAATAGGCTGACAGCCTGCTGCTAAAGAACGTCCACTACCTTGACGGGTCACTTACTTAAAAACTGCCAGTGAATCAAGGCAAACAAACTGTGAAACCGAAGAGTGATTTTATCAAGTTATGGGAGAGCGAGCCTGGGGAAGAGGAAGGAACCAGGCCAACAAAGACAGACACACAGCCACAATCCTGGGCCAGAGGTGCCCTAAAACAAGAGCACCATTGAAAAGGGCCAGCAACAAGGTCCTGTGCCCAAAGGTATGAATATGAGTCTTTGAGAATTGCCTTCATAAAGAGGGCTTGGCAGGAAGAAAACAGAAGTGAGCAGTGAAAGCCTTAGTCGGAAGCGCCTGCAAGGACAAAGGGGAAGGTCTTCCAGGAGAACGTGTGTCTGTGCTTCCACCTGAGGTCAACTTGTGTCTCCGGGTGTGGTCTTGCCTGTGGATCCTGTCTTCTTTCAATGTTTACTATTAGGCATGACATTTTTGGTAAAACAGGGATGCCGTTTCCAAGAGCAGCTATTAAACAGTTTTCCTGAAGACAGTCTCTCTAAGAAGGAGCAGAAGGAACATAGCCGGGTTCATCAATTCATAGACTGTTTCCAAAAATAATTTTTAAACTTTTCCACAAGGCATCTGTGTCCTTAACCATTGCACAATGCATTGCCTGTTCAATAAAAGGTTTCAAACATGCCTCTGTCCTATGTGTAAATGTTCTTTCTAGTCACACTTGGAGAATGTCCTCCAGCAGTGAGTGAAATGCGATGTGTGGAGTTTCAGTTAGTATATATATCATTCAGAGTCTCAGTTGGGTTGGTTTGGGGTTTGGGTTTTTTGAGATTCTTTTTTTCCAATAAAATTTTCAGTGTTTATTTTTGGAAATCAGAAGATAATGTAGGTTTTTTTTCTATCTTCATCTACTTGGTGCAACATCTTAAAACATAAAATTTCTAAAAAAGTTGTAATTCTTTAGCATCTAATTAATCTAACCTGCACATTTCTACCGAAAACTAGGTTATCAGTGTATTAGCCAGGATGACCCATGAATGTAGAATGTGGAAAGGCCAGCAGAGGAAGAACGTATATTTAGGAACTCAGAATTGTGTCTCAGTTATATAATACCTCTATTTTTAAAAATATTTCCAATTTGTTCCTTTGAACAAGCTCATCTTCATAGGAATATGTGCGGCTGGGGGCATTCAGCCACCAAAATCAGTGAGACTTTATAGATATTATAATTTGATTTTATACACCCTAAGTTCTACTTTCATTGTATTCTCTATCCTCGTGAGTAATTATTTTTCTAGCTGTTAGAACTACACAATGTGATTAAGCCTGCCTTTATTGGAAAAGTCCTGGGATAGCTTTATTCCTAACCAAATTGATTTATTAATTTCATTCTCTTAGAGAACATCAATACTGAATGCCATGGTGAATGTGTGCTCTAAACAAGAACTCTGTCCATCTAGAATTGCTCCAAAAGCTTAGACATGAATAGTTTTAACTAGAAAATATTTTGGTGGCTAGGATTAACCCAAACCATCATTTCCCCTATTAGCAGGACATTTCAGATGAACAATTTTGAGGCAGTGGATTTTACCATTAGATCAAAAATATTTGGTTCAGTTTTATTCAAATAGAGAGGTTGGTATTCTCTGTGTGTCTCAGGACTTGGTCTCATTCTCTCTGGTACCTGGTAAGTTAGAAGGGTATAGATTGTTGAGACACTGGGAGAATTCACTGGGGGATGGCTCTGTATCTGCCACCCCCCTGCATGAAGGTTGTGATCTTCTGCCATAACAAGAGAAACTTAAACAGTGGTGAAAATATGGAGATACCGTGTGAAGTCTAGAGTGGCCTCAGAGATGGTAGTCTGCAGGGAATTGACAAATTTGGTTTACCTAGAAGAGTGAAAAATTATTGAGTGCCTCCTGTGTGCCAGGCCCTGCTCTCAGTGCTTCATATGTGTTATTTTTAATTCTCTCCACAATCCTATGGGAGTAAGTACTTGTCTCCATTTTGCAGATGAGGAAACTGAGGCACATTAAGGTTACGGTCACCTGTCCAAGATCTCACAAGTGAGTACCTCGTAAATGACTCTAGTCTTTCAACCCTACCCTTCAGTGATGTCCCCATTTATTTTTTATTTCTTATTTTTTATTTTTTATTTTATTTTAAAGGGAGCACAAGCAGGGGAGAGGGGCAGACAGAGAGATAGAACCTTAAGCAGACTCTATGCTCAGTGTGGAACCTGATGCAGGGCTCAATCCCATGACCCTGGGATCATGACCTGAGTCAAAATCAAGAGTCAGATGCTCAACTGACTGGGCCACCCAGGGGCCCCTCCCCATTTTTAAAAAGCATTAGCATGGTGAGTCTGTGTCCTTAAAAGCATAATATAGACAAGGGGACTATGTGGGATCTTATGTGGCTGTAGACTGAATGTTTTCATCTCCCCAAAATTCATGTTAAATCCTGATGTCCAGTGTGATGGTATCAGGACGTGGGATCTTTTGGGAGGTGATTAGGTCTTAAAGGTGGATCCTTCGTAATGGGTTTAGTGCCCTCATGAGAGAGTTCCCAGAGATCTCCCTGCTCCTTCCACCATGTGAGGGCACATCAATAAGATGGCTGTCTATGAACCAAGAAGCGGGCTCTCATTAGACACTGGATCTGCCAGTGCCCTGACCTTAGACTTCCCAGACTCCATCCACATCAGTAAGAAAGAAATTTCTATTGTTTACAAACTACTCAGTTTATGGTGTTCTGTTACAGTAGCCATAACAGACTAAGACATGTGTCCTGGAGACAAGTACATACATACTGCATGATGCTTCCCTGGGTGACCACATTCACCCTTATCCTTCAGTTCCTAAGAGGGACTGGAGAGAGTATGAGGGTTCTTTTGTAATTTTTAATCATGAGTACCTTCATGAACTATGAGATGTTTTCATTCCCCTGAGGAACAAATGGATAATAGGCCTTATAGTTGTGGGGAAGGAACACTAAAATAAATAAACATGAAACATGAGAAAAACATGGGAAAACAGCAATACCTGCAGTGGTGGGCCATAAAACAGAGGGACTTGGTTGTGGCAGAAAAAAACTATTTGAGAGTGGGTGGTTAGGAAAGGGTTTGCTAAAGAGGTGACCTAGTTATAAAAATGAACCAGCCTTGCAGAGATCTGGGGGAAAACAGCTAGAGATGACAGCTCTATAAAGCCCCATGCTCTCCTACCGGGCATGTTCAGGAAGCAGTGTAGTCAGCATGTACAGGACAAGGGGGAGAAGCAGGTGCAGACATCAGGAAACAGTCCGGACCACTTGTGGGTGGGGTGGCTGGCAGACCATGTGGGAGATGGATTTTGTTCTAAGTGCTTTGGCAAGTCAGTGAAGAGAAGTGATGGGAGGTGATGTGCTTTACATTTTAAGAAGATGGCTGTAGCTTCTGGGTGAGAATACACCGTATGGGGACACAGGGAAACAGAAAGCTAGAAGCCTATTCCATAGTCCATGTGGGATCATGGTGGTCAGGTCTACAATAATGATGGAGATGGCAAGAAGTGGATGGATTCAAAATACTTTTTAAAGAGAGTATAAAATCCATAATGCTGGTGGATTTGATTTGGTGTGAGAAGGAAAAGATGAAAGTACAGATGACACCTAGAGTTTTAGTTGGAGCTCCTGGATGAGTGGTGATATCACTTACAGAAATGGAGGTGGAGGGAGGATATGCCACAAAAAGGAGTTTGATTTTGGACATTTTTAAAAATTCAATTGTAATTAACATACAGTGTTCTGTTAGTTTCATGTGGACAATATAGTGATTCAACAATTCTGTACGTTACTCAGTACTCATCAGGATGAATGTACTCTTAATCCCCTTTATTCACCCATCACCCTTCCCTCTGGTAACCAGTTTGTTCTCTATAGTTAAGAGTCTGGTTTTTTGTCTCTTTTTTTCTTTGTTATGTTTGGTTTTTTTCTTAAATTCCACATATGAATGGAATCATATGGTATTTGTCTTTCTGTGACTAACTGATTTCACTTAGCATAATACCATGTAGATCAATCCATGTTGTTCAAATGGCAAGATGTCATTCTTTTTATGGCTCAGTAATATTCCATTGTGTGTGTGTGTGTGTGTGTGTGTGTGTGTGTATCTCACATCTCCTTTATCCATTCATCTATGGATGGATGGACACCTGGGCTGCTTCCGTATCTTGGCTATTATAAATAATGCTGCAATATATATAGGTGTGCATATACCTTTTGGAATTAGTGTTTTTGTTTTCTTTGGATAAATAAATATCCACTAGTGGAATTACTGGATCATATGGTAGTTCTATTTTGGATTTTCCAAGGAACCTCCATACTGTTTTCCACAGTGACTGCACTAGCTTTCATTCCCACCAACAGTGTGCCAGGGTTCCTTTTCCTCTACATCCTTGCCAACACTTGTTATTTCTTGTCTTTTTGATAGTAGCCATTCTGACAGGTGTGACGTGATATCTCATTGTGGTTTTGATTTGAATTTCCCTGATGATGAGTGATGTTGAGCATCTTTTCATGTATCTGCTGGCCATCTGTATGTCTTGTTTGGAAAAATGTCTATTCATGTCTTCTGCCCATTTTTAAATTGGATTATTTGGTTTTTTGGTGTTGAGTTATAGAAGTTCTTCATATATTTTGGATATTAATATCTTATCAGTTATGTCATTTACAAATATCTTCTATTCAGTAGGTTGTCTCTTTGTTTTGTTGATGGTTTCCTTCACTGTGCAACAGTTTTTATTTTGATGTAGTCCCAATAGTTTCATTTTGCTTTTGTTCCCCTTGCCGGAGGAGACATTGTTAGAAAAAGATTTCTACACCTGATGTCAAAGAGATCACTGCCTATGTTTTCTTCTAGGAATTTTATGGTTTCAGGTCTCACATGTGGGTCTTTAATCCATTTTGAGTTCAGTTTTGTGTATGGTGTAAGAAAGTGGTACAGTTTCATTCTTTTGCTGGTAGCTGTTCAGTTTTCCTAATACGATCTGTGGAAGAGATTGCCTTTTTCTCATTATATGCTCACCTCCTTTGTTGTATGATTTTGGACATCTTAAATTTGAGATTCCCATTAAACAACTAAATGGAAACACAAAATAAAGTTATACAGTTGGAAATGATCAGCATGGGATGATTTAAATGGAATAGGAATTCAGGGGTCTGGAAGAGGAAAAGAAGGGTCTCAGAATTGGTCCTAGGACACAGCAACACTTAGGGATTTAGAGACAGGAGCCAGCAAAGGAGGCAGGAAGGGTCTCTGAAGGAGAAGGAAAAGCAGGCAAGAGAAGAAAGTGCTGGAAAGAAGAGGGAGAACTCAGCTGTGTAGGCTGGGATCTTGGAGATCCAGCCAGATGGGAATGAGAGTGACCATTGGGAATGAGAGTTATAGGTGACCTTGACAGAGCAATTTCAGTGGAGTGTTAGGGACAGAAGTGCAAATAGTGAGTCAAGGGCAGCTAGCCTATTGAGACATCATCTATGTTCAACTTTCAAAATGTTACTGTGTATGGTAGAAGAAATGGAAGTAGAGGGGAGGAGGGGCATATGGCAACAGAGCATTTGTTAGAAAAGACAAACAAGAGTGTGTTTATATGTGGATGGGAGTCAATGTGTAGGAGGAAAGAAGGGAATATTGTGGAAGCAGGTCTTTCTGAAGCACACCTTGCCTTCCAGCGCTTCCCACAAGGATGAATGCCTACACCTGTAGGCTGCCCTTGGTCCTAGAAACAGGAGCCCCAGGTTTTGATCCAGCTGTCAAGGGAGACCCAGGGTGATGGAAATATCCTGAGTGTGTTCTTCCCCTGCTTGCCCTGGTCTTCCATTCCCACAGCCCCCTTCATACTTGAGACTCATGCATTTTTGTTGTTGTCTTTTCCCAGAACTTGACTCTTGGCGGTCTGCAGAAGAAATCTAGGTACACCTGGCATTCTTTGCCTTGGTCAAGTCTATTATATATTTGATGGTGGAGTCACACAGTGTAGACCAATCCCAGAAGACATAACCCCTCCCTAGCTTCCTAGTTCCATTGTCCACCCCCACCATCAGGACAAATTTCTCTTGGTTGTCTCAACCACATCAGGCCTATCATCTTCGTTCACAGTCATATACCACTTCAAGAGGCTTAACAGAATTTCTTCAAAACAAATGGAGTCATTTTGCTAAGGGAAATTTTGATGAATACATTTTTTTCCACTTCATTCAATCCTATCCTTTGATTAATGTTTAAAACCACCAGCAGCAGGATCCTGGGAAGTTCTTGTGACTCCACCCATCCTGAGTTGTCACACCTCGCTCCTCAAAGCATCCATGTTATAGGACTCAGTATAAAGCCCTGGAGATACTCTCCCTCTCGACTTCATATAGGTTTGAATAAGTCTCTCCCTAAGACCACAGTCACTGTCTCTGCTTGAGTAAGGCTGCCAGTTGGAGAATAACCAAGGCTCCCTCATCCACACTGAGGGAGAACACTCATCTGTTTCATAGGACACAAGTCATCAAGAAGAAGAAAAAAATAAAAAACATAATACATAAATACATGTGCCCGTAAAATTTTAAGAAAAATACAATCAGTGAGGTGGGTTCTAGATTTGCAACAGTTTTAAATGGAAGATGGAGGAATAAACAAAAAATGGAAAAATTAATTTCTTTATATTAAATCCTAAGAGAAGACAATAGGGAAATATTTCTATGGCAGCTGCAGTGGCTTCAAAATATGTCTACAAATTCTTTGAAATTCTGCCTTCAAAAGTGGAGCCTAATTCCCCTTCCCTTGAGTGTGAGATGGGCTTTGTGCCCACTTATAACTCTAGATAATGTAGCAGAAATGAGAATGTAATACTTCTGAAGCAAGGTAATGAAAGACATTGCTACTTTTACCTTTTGGACTGTTATCTCTGAGAGAAGCCTGTCACCATGTCTTGAGGACACTCAAACAGCCTGTGGAGAAGCCCATCGAGAAGGAACCAAGACCTCCCGTTATGGGCTGAATTGTATCTCTCAAAAGTTGTATGTTGAAGTCCTAACCCAACTCCCAGTATGTCAGAATGTGACTGTATTTGGAGACAAGAAATTTAAAGAGGTAATTAAATTTTGGAGCACCTGGGTGGCTCAGTTGGTTAAGTGTCCGACTCTTGATTTCGGCTCAAGTCATGGTCTTGCAGTTCATGAGTTTGAACCCCATGTTGGGATTTGAACTGCTTGGATTTCTCTTTCTCTCTCTTTCTCTCTCTCTCTCTAAAAATAAACTTAAAAAAAGAGGTAATTAAGTTTAAATGAGGTAATCAGGGTGGGCCCGAATCCAATATGACTAGTGTCTTTATAAGAAGAGGAAGTTTGGACACAGATACACACAAAGGGAAGACCATGTAACAACACAGGGAGAAGATGGCCATCTACAAACCAAAGAATGAGGCCTCAGAAGAAATCAAACATGCCAACACCTTGATCTCAGACTTCCACCCTCCAGAACTGTGAGAAAACACATTTCTGTTGTTTAAAACACTTAGTCTGTGTTGCTGTGTTGACAGCAGTCCCAGAAACTAACACCGCCCATCAATCACCAGCACCAACTTGCCAGCCATTTGAATGAGCCACCTTAGAATTGGCCTCTATGGCCCCAGTCAAGCCTCCAGATGAGTGCAGCCCAGTTGACATACTGACTGCAACCTCACGCAAGATCCCAGGCCCAACTGTCCAGTGAGGCTGCTCCCAATCCTGGCCCACTGAAATTGTCAGGTGACAAATGTTGAATATGGTTTTAAGCTACTACATTTTGAAGTTACATAGTAACCGGTACCTAATACAGCAGTTTCATATACTTTTTCTGGGTCTGAAAGTGAAAAGTCCCTAATTGTTTTAAAGTTTGTATTTTCCTTGAGGTTAAGAATGTGACCATAAGCACAGTGTGAGAGATTTTTACTTAACGCCTCCCAAATTGCAGTCTGTCTTAGGGTCTGTGGCAGTGATAGCTGGGGTGGGGAGTGGGCTACACCAAAGACCTGTGAGACCCTTGCATAGTTTTAAGTTGTTTCTAGAAACAGATGTCCAGCCAGAGACTACATGTCCAGCCTCAGCCATCTCCTACCCAACACATACATCTACCTACACATGGGACCCTGTTGTTGAGTTCTGGCTAATGGACTGAGTGGCAGTGATGTGTGTCCCACACACAAAGCCCTAACTTTCTAGAGAGAGTTCAGGGGAAAATAACCAACATGACAAGGAAGTGTCCTGTGCAAGAGACTTTGGAGAAAGGAGGAGTTTAGCTCAGAAAAACCAAGGGGAGGCAGGAGAGGTATCTTCAGATGTTTGAAGAAAGAATTGACTTATTCTGTTTAATTCCCCAGGGAACAAACCAGGACCGGAAATGAAAGTTCAAGAGAAGGACAAAGAAATGTTCTAACTCATTGTCCAGCATGGGACAGGATGTCAGTCAGGAGTGAGCTCCCCAACACTCAAAGTGAGCAAGCTGAGAGAGGATGGCCATCACTCTGGGATGCTGTCCAGACCTTCACCCTGGAAAGGAGTTTGGATCAGGCAGCCTCCCCAGACTAGAGATACTCTGTATTTACAACATGTAGTTGTCTGAGGCAGGGCCTTTTACATTAGTTTTGTAATGTAATTACATTACATTGCTCTTAATACTAATTATTACCAAGAAGTAATCATCCATAAAATGATCCAAATGGGCTTTTATACAGAATGTAGTTGTCCAGAGTGCTCTGAAAGCTTTTTATTACCAGAAGAAGGAAGCCATGCAGAACCAGCTAGTCAGAAGATGGGGCCTTCCCAGTCCCTCCCGACAGATGAACATGATGGGGGGAGGAATGCAGATCAGCTTCTCCAGCCGCACTCCTGAATCGTCCTGTCAGTTCTATTTAACTCCCATGTGGAGGGAAATATTTATTTATTCCTTGGAAGATGAAAATCATCTCTGGTGAATAGGCTCTTTAGGACCAAATAGCAGAAATAATGCAGGCTGAATGCATGCATTTTGGGTGATAGCACAGGTGCTCAGGCAGTGGTTGACACTTTATATGCATTGTCTAGCTTCCTTCCTGCCTTCTCCATAGGGAAATTATCCTTATTAGCATGGAAATAAAGGAGAGGTATGTTTGTGATGCCCAGAAGATTATTAACAACAACAGTCAGGCTGGTGGTTGGGGTGTGCTGGAGGAGTTTGCTTATTAACATCACCTAAGAGCACCCTGAAGTATTTGCAGAGAGACCAGAGGCCTCCAGACTTGCACGCCTATGAGCACGAGCTGCCCTCCCTGCCAGGTGCCTAGTTTGACAATTGCTATTACATTTGCAGAAAAACAAATTCAACATTTAGCCCGCTATTCAATAAAGAACAACTTGCATCTGAAAGATTCCCCACAAGGAAAAGAATTCCAGGATCAAACTTAGGAAAATGCAGAATTGCTACGGAGACAAAGACAACCAGAGGCAAATCACTAGGGAGGCATTTAGACAAAATAAAGCCAATCTTTCAGAAGCTGAAGCCTTTAAATTTAGACGCCCCATCTTTTTTCCCAAAGGTAGGGGAGGAGGGAAATGATCAGATTGTTTTCACTATCACCCACCCCCGCCACCTCATCTACCATCTTGTCTGTAAGGATCAGACACTTCCACTGGGTGGGCTGCCCAGGCTCCCATGAGGCCAGAGCAGGAGGAGAGTTTGGATGCCTACAACCACAGAGTATAGCGACTCTCAGAGTGCCACCCTCTCCTTGACTGAATTACCGTGTCCTTTCAGATCTCCGAGCACAGGAAGAGCTTACAAAGGATGTGGGGCCAAGCACTAAACTCGAAGTGGTCAAATTAGGAGCCAGCTTTCCTGGTAGTGGCTGGAGCCAGACATGTGCTGGGTCACCTAGTGAACTTGGAGGTTCCAGCAGCTCCAGCCCTTAAAGGCTATGGTTCTGTGCATCTATGGGACACTTCTGCACTGGCCATAGCTGGTTTCCAGACATTCTCTTCTATTTATGATCTCTTCCCATAAGGCACTGGACTTGCAAGTTGTTACAGGCTTAACTGCATCCCCCCAAATTCATTGGTGGAAGTCCTAACCCCCAGTATCTCTAAGTGTGGTTGCAATTGGAGATAGGACCTTTAAAGAGGTAATTAAATTAAATGAGCTCACTAGGGTGAGCCAAAATCCGATATAACTGGTGTCCTAAGAAGAAAAGATTAGGGCACAGACACATACACACACACACACACACACACACACACACACACAGAGACAGAGAGAGAGAGAGAGACAGAGAGAAGGAAGACCATGTGACAACACAGGGAGACCGCCATCTACAAGCCAAGCAGAGAGGCCTCAGAGGAAACCAATCCTGCTAATACCCTGACCTTGGACTTCTATCCTCCAGAGCTGAGTGAAAATTCCTGTGGTTCTTTGTTATGGCAGCCCCCTAGCAAACTAATACACAGGTCTAGTGTGATCTATACTTAGGGGTTAGAGTTCAAGTTCACAGTGGTTTGGAAATAAGTATTTTAAAGTAGGAAGTGGAGACTTTCAGGGGCCAACATGGCAGAGAAGTAGGAGGATCCATACTTCCTGTGTCTCTCAAACAAAGAAGGGCAGAAGCCAAAGGACTTTGAACACCAGAGCCTGGGAGGAAAAGAGACTGAATCTACTAGGAAGAAAATGGGAAAGCTGGAAAAAAGATTAGTGAGTAACTACAAACTGGGGAGATTAAAAAAAAGGCCATGGGGCATGGAGGGGAGGGACCCCCTTCTGTGGAGAGACAAAGGGAAGAGAAAGAGAGGCTAGGGAAGTGCAGGACCCTATCTGGACAGGAGGAAGACCGCGGACTGAGACTGAGAGGGATCCGATCTCTAACTGAAGGGCTTTCTTTGGACTGGAGCCGGCTCCCTGTTTGTGCACCTGGGGAGGAGGGGAGCCAGCTCTGGGTGTGGTGGTAGGTCAGGGGCTCAGTCCGCGGTTGGAAAAAGTGGTTCCCTCCTGGGAAGGCTGCGCGATAGCACAGAAACTGCCTAAGTCCGCCACCCCCCGGGGGCGCAGTGTCTGGGCCCAGGGCGCAGTCTGCAGGAGGAAAAGGCAACCATCTCCCTGGAGTGCTGTGGGAAAAGACAAAGTCTGCCTGCGTCCGCCACCCCAGGGGCTTGCAGCAGCAAGGGCGGTGGCTCAGTCCACAGAAGGAGAAGGCGGTCCTCCCAGAAGTGTAGTACAAAGCCAGCCGGGACCACATATCGGGCCGCACTCAGAGGCACTTACCCAGTGCCAGAGCACACAGAGCAGGACTTTGAATCCTAGCTAAGCGCAGGGTCAGGGGAGTTGGCAGAGCGAGAAGGTCTGCCCTATCTGCGCCCGCAGCACAGTGAGGATGACTCGGAGTCCACCGGGTCCAGCTCCATGGAAAAGAGACTGGGGGATCACCATTCCCCCCCAATCACCACCACAAAGGCAGGGCCTCAGGGATCACCCCCCCCCCCCCCCCGCCCACTCCGGGGCCCATAGTGGAGGTGGGTCCACTTTACGCCAAACCACTCCCCTTTGCACTGGGTAACTGCGTATCCACCGGAGCAGCACAGATCCTGGGGACAGCTCCTCGTGACAAGCAATGCAGCATTGCCTGGATTAACTCTAGGTCAGTTCTGGATTTTTAGGTATTTTCTCTCCACCCCCCAACCCCCCATTCCTCCTCCTTGTCTCTTCCCTCCACTATGCTGGTTACTCTGGTTATCGGTCTGTCTAAACAGACATATTTAATCCATTGTCTTGATACATGTTCTACACCTTCTTCTTTACACTCCTTTTCTCTCTTTCTGGAATAATTGAACCATATAGTTTCTCTGTCTGGGTAACTTTATCTTTGTTTCGTTTTCCTCTCCTCCTTCTTTATTTTCCTTTCTCTCTCTCTCTGGATTAAGCTTTTTAGTCTCTCTGCCTAGTCCAATGTTTATTTTTTCTCCCCCCCCCCCCCCACCGCTTCTGTCATTTCTCTCTTTGTAAGTGCTCTTCTATCAGCACCGCCTCCACCCGCTTCTTTACTTGTAGTTGGTGTTTGGGTTTTTTTTTCTTTTTAGTCTTTAGTTTTTTGTTTTTGTTTATTTGTGTGTTTACATGTTTTTGTCTCCTATTTGTCTATCTGTTTTCCTTTACAGGGATACTCCAAGGAACAAATCAAAGCACATCTGGTGGAAGGGCCAAAATATCACTAAGAGTAGGGTAATAAAATAACCAAAGTCACAACAGAGAGCAAGTAACAATCTCCGAAAAAACACCTCCTGAAGAGCCAGGCCCTGGACAGTGTATGACCCTCTTTTAATATAGCAGTGCTCACAGGTGCAGAGCACACAACAAGCTTATATTTTTTATTTTTATTTTGTTTTAATTTTTCCAAATTTTATTTTTATTTTCATTTTTTTAATATGAAATTTATTGTGAAATTGTTTTCCATACAACACCCGGTGCTCATCCCGACAGGTGCCCTCCTCAATGCCCATCACCCATTTTACCCTCCCTCCCACCCCCATTAACCCTCAGTTTATTCTCAGTTTTTAAAAGTCTCTTATGGTTTGCCTCCCTCCCTCTCTAACTTTTTTTTCCCTTCCCCTCCCCCATGGTCTTCCGTTAAGTTTCTCAGGATCCACATAAGAGTGGAAACATATGGTGTCTGTCTTTCCCTGTATGACTTATTTCATTTACACAACAAGCTTTTAAAATGCATAAGGGACAGAAAACTAGCCAAAATGATGAAACGGAAGAATTCTCCTCAAAAGAAATTCCATTAACACTAGCTAATGAAATGATCAAAACCAATTTAAGCAATATAACTGAACAAGACTTTAGAATAATAGTCATAAAATTAATTGCTGGGCTTGAAAAAAGCATAGAGGACAGCAGAGAATCTATTGCTACAAAGATCAAGGGACTAAAAAATAGTCATGATGAATTAATAAATGCTATAAATGAGGTGCAAAATAAAATGGAGGCGGCCACACCACAGATTGAAGAGGCAGAGGGGAGAATAATTGAATTAGAAGATAAAATTATGGAAAAAGAGGAAGCTGAGAAAAAGAGAAAAAAATCCAGGAGTACGAGGGGAGAATTAGAGAACTAAGTGATGCAATCAAATGGAACAATATCCATATAATAGGAATTCCAGAAGAAGAAGAGAGAAAGAAAGGGGGTGAAGGTGTACTTGAACAAATCATAGCTAAGAACTTCCCAAATATGGGGAAGGAAACAGGCATTGAAATCCAAGAGGCACAGAGAACTCCCTTCAGACGTAATTTGAATCGATCTTCTGCGTGACATATCATAGTGAAACTGGCAAAATACAAGGATAAAGAAAGAATTCTGAAAGCATCTAGGGATAAACGGGCCTTAACATACAAAGGTAGACACATAAAGGTAGTAACAGACCTATCTACTGACACTTGGCAGGCCAGAAAGGAATGGCAGGAAATCTTCAATGTGATGAACAGAAAAAAATATGCAGCCAAGAATCCTTTATCCAGCAAGTCTGTCATTCAGAATAGAAGGAGAGATAAAGGTTTTCCCAAACAAACAAAAACTGAAGTAATTCATCACCACTAAACCAGCCTTACAAGAGATCCTAAGGGGGACTCTGTGAGGGAAATGTTGCAAGGGCCACAAAGTACCAGAGACACCACTACAAGCATGAAACCTACAGATATCACAATGACTGTAAACCCATATCTTTCAATAATAACACTGAATGTAAATGGACTAAATACTCCAACCAAAAGACATAGGGTATGAGAATGGATAAAAAAAAAAAAAAAAACAAGACCCATCTATTTTCTGTCTACAAGAGACTCATTTTAGACCTGAGGACACCTTCAGATTGAAAGTCAGGGGAGGGAGAACTATCTATCATGCTACTGGAAGTCAAAAGAAAGCTGGAGTAGCCATACTTAGACAAACTAGACTTTAAAGGCTGTAACAAGCGATGAAGAAGGGCATTATGTAATAAGTACAGGGTCTATCCATCAGGAAGAGCTAACAATTACAAATGTCTATGCGCTGAATTTGGTAGGACCCAAATATATAAAACAATTAATCACAAACATAACCAAGTTTATTGATAAGAATGTGGTAATTTCAGGGGACTTTAACACCCCACTTACAACAATGGATAGATCACCTAGACAGAATCAATAAGGAAACAAGGGCCCTGAATGATACATTGGATCAGATGGACTTGACAGATATATTTAGAACTCTGCATCCCAAAGCAACAGAATATACTTTCTTCTTGAGTGCACATGGAACATTCTCCAAGATAGATCACATACTGGGTCACAAAACAGCCCTTAACAAGCATAAAAGAATTGAGATCATACCACGCATACTTTCAGACCACAATGCTATGAAACTTGAAATCAACCACAGGAAAAAGTCTGGAAAACCTCGAAAGATCATGGAGGTTAAAGAACATCCTACTAAAGAATGAATGGTTCAACCAAGCAATTAGAGAAGAAATTAAAGAATATATGGAAACAAATGAAAATGAAAATACAACAATCCAAACGCTTTGGGATGCAGCGAAGACAGTCCTGAGAGGAAAATACATTGCAATCCAGGCCTATCTCAAGAAACAAGAAAAATCCTAAATACAAAATCTAACAGCATACCTAAACAAAATAGAAGAACAGTGAAGACACCCCAAACCCAGCAGAAGAAGAGAAATAATAAAGATCAGAGCAGAAACAAACAATATAGAGTCCAAAAACACTGTAGAGCAGGTCAATGAAACCAAGAGTTGGTTTTTTGAAAAAATAAACAAAATTGATAAACCTCTAGCCAGGCTTCTCAAAAAGAAAAGAGAGATGACCCAAATAGATAAAATCATGAATGAAAATGGAATTATTACAACCAATCCCTCACAAATACAAGCAATTATCAGGGAATACTATGAAAAATTATATGCCAACAAACTGGACAACCTGGAAGAAATGAACAAATTCCTAAGCACCCACCCACTTCCAAAACTCACGGGAAGAAATAGAAAACTTGAACAGACCATAACCAGCAAAGAAATTGAATCAGTTATCAAAAATCTCCCAATAAATAAGAGTCCAGGACCAGATGGCTTCCCTGGGAACTTCTACCAGACATTTAAAGCAGAGATAATGCCTATCCTTCTCAAGCTGTTCCAAAAAATAGAAAGGGAAGGAAAACTTCCAGACTCATTCTATGAAGCCAGCATTACTTTGATTCCCAAATCAGACAGAGACCCAGCAAAAAAAGAGAACTACAGGCCAATATCCCTGATGAATATGGATGCAAAAATTCTCAACAAGATAATAGCAAATCAAATTCAACAGCATATAAAAAGAATTATTCACCGCGATCCAGTGGGATTCATTCCTGGGCTGCAGGGATGGTTCAATATTTGTAAATCAATCAGTGTTACATCATATTAATAAAAGAAAAGATAAAAACCATATGATCCTGTCAATCGATGCAGAAAAAGCATTTGACAAAATACATCATCCTTTCTTAATAAAGACCCTAGAGAAAGGATAGAAGGAACATACTTAAACATCATAAAAGCCACTTATGAAAAGCCCACAGCTAACATCATCCTCAATGGGGATAAACTGAGAGCTTTCCCCCTGAGATCAGGAACATGGCAGGGATGTCCACTCTCACTGCTGTTGTTTAACATAGTGTTGGAAGTTCTAGCATCAGCAATCAGACAACAAAATGAAATCAAAGGCATCAAAATTGGCAAAGATGAACTCAAGCTTTCACTTTTGCAGATGACATGATACTATACATGGAAAACCCGGTAAACTCCACCAAAAGTCTGCTAGAACTGATACATGAGTTCAGCAAAGTTACAGGATACAAAATTAATGTACAGAAATCAGTTGCATTTTTATACACCAATAATGAAGCAACAGAAAGAAAAATAAAGAAACTGATTCCATTCACAATTGCACCAAGAAGCATAGAATACCTAGGAATAAACCTAACCAAAGATGTAAAAGATCTGTATGCTGAAAACTATAGAAAGCTTATGAAGGAAATTGAGAAGATACAAAGAAATGTAAAAACATTCCATGCTCATGGATTGGAAGAATGAATGTTGTTAAAATGTCAATACTACCCAAAGCAATCTATACATTCAATGCAATCCCAATCAAAATTGCACCAGCATTCTTCTCAAAGATAGAACAAGCAATCCTAAAATTTGTATGGAACCACAAAAGACCCCGAATGGCCAAAGTACTATTGAAGAAGAAAACCAACGCGGGAGGCATCACAATCCCAGACTTTAGCCTCTACTACAAAGCTGTAATCATCGAGACAGTATAGTATTGGCACAAAAACAGGTACATAGACCAATGGAATAGAATAGGGACTCCAGTATTGGACCTACAAAATTATGGCCAACTAATCTTTGACAAAGCAGGAAAGAATATCCAATGGAAAAATACAGTCTCTTTAACAAATGGTGCTGGGAGAACTGGACAGCAACCTGCAGAAGGATGAAACTAGACCACTTTCTTACACTATTCACAAAAATAAACTCAAAATGGATGAAGGACCTGAATGTGAGACAGGAAGCCATTAAAATCCTAGAGGAGAAAGCAGGGAAAATCCTCTCTGACATCAGCTACAGCGATTTCTTACTTGATACATTTTCAAAGGCAAGGGAATTAAAAGCAAAAATGAACTATTGGGGCCTCATGAAGATAAAAAGCTTCTGCACTGCAAAGGAAACAATCAACAAAACTAAAAGGCAACTGACAGAATGGGAAAAGATATTTGCAAATGACATATCAGATAAAGGGCTAGTATCCAAAATATATAAAGAGCTCACCAAACTCCACACCCAAAAAACAAATAATCCAGTGAAGAAATGCGAAGACATGAATAGACACTTTTCTAAAGAAGACATCCAGATGGCCAACAGGCATATGAAAAGATGCTCAACGTTGCTCCTCATCAGGGAAATACAAATCAAAACCACACTCAGATACCACCTCACGCCAGTCAGAGTGGCTAAAATGAACAAATCAGGAGACTACAGATGCTGGCGACGATGTGGGGAAATGGGAACCCTCTTGCACTGTTGGTGGGAATGCAAACTGGTGCAGCCGCTCTGGAAAACAGTGTGGAGGTTCCTCAAAAACTTAAAAATAGATCTATCCTATGACCCAGCAATAGCACTGTTAGGAATTTACCCAAGAGATACAGGAGTGCTGATGCATAGGGGCACTTGTTGTACCCCAATGTGTATAGCAGCACTTTCAACAACAGCCAAATTATGGAAAGAGCCTAAATGTCCATCAACTGATGAATGGATAAAGAGGATGTGGTTTATATATACAATGGAGTACTACTTGACAATGAGAAAGAATGAAATATGGCCTTTTGTAGAAACATGGATGGAATATGAGTATTATGCTAAGTGAAATAAGTCAGGCAGAGAAAGACAGATATCATATGTTTTCACTCATATGTGGGTCCTGAGAAACTTAACAGAAGACCGAGGGGGAGGAGAAGTGGGGAGAAAAAAAAAGAGAGAGGGAAGGAGGCCAACCATAAGAGATTCTTAAATACTGAGAACAGACTGAGGGTTGATGAGGGTGGGGGAGAGGGGAAAGTGAGTGATGGGCATTGAGGAGTGCGCCTGTTGGGATGAACACTGGGTGTTGTATGGAAACCAATTTGACAATAAATTATATATAAAAAAGAAAGAAAGAAAAGTAGGAAGTGTACTTTCCCCCTGCCCTTCCCCGCCCAACTTTAATTTTCTTGTTTTAAGAATCAAGATAATGCATGCGAGGCATCTGGCTGGCTCAGTCAGTAGAGCATGCCACTCTTGATCTTGGGTTGTGAGTTCAAGCCTCACACTGGATGTAGAGATTACTTTAAAAAAAAAAAAAGAGGGATGCCTGGGTGGCTCAGTTAATTAGGCGTCAGACTCTTGATTTCCACTCAGGTCCTGATCTCACAGTTCGTGCTGACAGCATGGAGCCTGCTTGGGATTCTCTCTCTCTCTCTCTCTCTCTCTCTCTCTCTCTCTCTCTCTCTTCCCTTCCCCTACTCTCTCTCAAAATAAATGAACATTAAAAAAAGATAATGCAGGGTGCCTAGGTGGTTCCGTCGGTTAAGCATCTGACTGGCTCAGGTCATGATCTAGCAGTTTGTGAGTTCGAGTTCCACATCAGGCTCTGTGCTGACAGCTCAGAACCTGGAACTTGCTTCAGATTCTGTGTTTCCCTCTCTCTCTGTCCCTTCCCTGCTCTCACTCTGTCTCTCTCTCTCTCTCTCAAAAATAAATAAACACTAAAAAAAAATTTTTTTAAAGATAATGCATGCAGTATTAAAAAATCATAATCTGTATCTTAATCCCAGCAAACTTTTTCTGTAAAAGGCCAGGTAGTAAATATCTTAGGCTTGCAGGCCATACAATATCTGTCACAATTAATAAATTCTGCTATTGTTAACACAAAATCAGCCATAGCTAATAAAAGGAGTATGACTATGTTCCAGTAAAACTTTATTTACAAAAATAGGCAGCCAGCCGGAGGCCATATTTTGCTGACACCTGAGCTACAGGATAATATGAAATTAAAAAGTAAAGCCTGGCACTCCCACAGGTAGTCCCACTCACCAGAATAACCACATTTAGCTGGTTTTGTATTCTTTGGGTTATTACACCCTAATTCTAGGTAATATGCTTATAACTCTATTTCCTGATTTATTTAATTTTTTAAAATGTTTATTTATTTTTAAGAGAGAGAGAGACAGATAGAGCACAAGTGGGAGAGGGGCAGACAGCCAAAGTTGGAAGCCCAACTGACTGAGCCACCCAGGTGCCCCTCTATTTCCTGATTTGTTAATTTTACATAGCATCTACCAAGCCCCTTATGGAATGTGAGAAAATTGTGTGACTCACATTACCTCTTCCCTCCACTACTCCCCAAGATCCATCTTCTATAAACATATGTATTTATAGTTTTTCTTTTATTTACCTTTATTACTTTTCGTTTCTTTTTCTGTTAACAGGATAGCACTCCTCTTGATTCTCCATAAGATATGATTCCTTCATCACCTTGTACTCTTCTCCATCCTTGCCCGACTGCTGTCAATTCCCCTGTTATCTTTGCAGTACCCATGTTTTAATGTTTGCATTCCATTTTGTAAATTAACTAGGTCTTTGGTGCTCTGCCAGAAGTTGATTCTAAAAATGCAAACTAAGAAATGGCATTTACAACATTTTAATTATGTAAATATTAATCACCACATAACCAAGTAGTATGATTGGAGAAATAAATATAATTCTCTGGTACTAAATCCATTTCTTCACAGAGAATGTTCCAAGCATCAAAGCCATGTGGATTGTTTTTTCTTATACTCCGGCAAATACTCAAAATCAAATCACATCTTAGTTTGCAGTCTTATCCTGGAAATCCTATCATCAATCTTCAAGAACTCTGGTTCTCTGCTCCTTTTTTTTTTTTAATTAAAAAAATGTTTATTTTTGAGAGAGAGAGCGAGAGAGAGCACATGCACACAAGTGGGGAGGGGCAGAGAGAGAGACACAGGATGTGAAGCAGGTTCTATGCTCTGAGCTGTCAGCACAGAGCCCAATGCATGGCTCCAACCCACCAACTGTGAGATCATGACCTGAGCTGAAGTCAGATGCCCAACCAACTGAGCCACTCAGGCATCCCTGGTTTTTTGCTCCTTTTCCGGGTTAACCTATTCTTGTTTCATAGAATCAGTGCTCTCACATGCAGCTCTGAGACTGCCATTTTTTGAATCCCCTCTATCCTTTCCCTGGGAACCTCCTCTTTGGGTTTCTTGTCTTAGTTCTTCTCTTTGAAACTGTTGATTATCCTCAAGGCTATCTTTATTGTCCTTTTGTATTTATAGACAAAAGCCAGACTGGTTGATCTAGAGTATGTGTTGCAGGTTCTTCTGCACTTGTGTAGCCCTTTTCTCCCCAATTCCCCTTCTGGAATAGGAAGACCAAGTCCATGGACAGGGAAGGTCAACTAGCAGGCTTAATTGTGACCAGGCACTGAACTGTGAATTCTGAACCTTGAGCTTTTGGGAGCCAAGACAAAGGCTCTGTTGTCAGGCAGATTTCTCTTCTGTATCTTCTGAGCTGAGGCTCATTCTGTCATTACATCTACTTTCTACCTTCCAGAATTATATCAAAATCTTATCTGCTGTTGTATCCCCTTCTGTTCTCTGCTCTCTTGTGGAATTACTCCATTTCATACTCCATTTTACAGTCTTCTCAGTGAAACTATGGGAAGGAGCAAGGTAAATGTGTGTTTTCCTCTTCTACCTTATCCTTCTTTTGCTTTTAAGCCATCAGCAGGCAACCTAGAAAACATGAAGCTGTGGGGTGCATTTGTCCAATGGTTGAAATACACAAGGTAGATTTAAGATTTGGCAAAATCTTAAACCAAATAATTCATACAAATATACAGCATGAATAAACTTAGACAGTTTCATATAAAACAATTGCTCAGATTTTTTTCATTGTTTAAATATAAGGAATAAGTACTTCTAAAAAAAGAGATTTGTCTGTGCCTAAATGTCTTTAACACAAAAGTTCAACCTGGATTTCCCCTTCTCCAAAGAGTAAGTTATTGGCCACAGTTCTTCATATTTTAGGGGTTATTTGAAAGAATATTATTAATCCTTTAGGCAAAACTGTTTTCTCCTTCCTCCCTGTGCATTGATATCATTAATCATATTATCAGCCTGGAAAACTAAAAGCGAAGTCAGCAGACTAAGCTGCACTAAGTAAGGAGTAAGTTGATTGTTCCTATAGGAGCTTTGAGCTCACACACTGGCTCATGTGATTCCGGTGCTCAGTGGTCAGAGCAAAGGCTCTGGAAACCCTCAGTGAGCATTTGGTAATTGAATGGGTATTTTCTGAGCCAGGACTGTCTCCTTGAAGGATTCTCCCTTGGGAGAAAAGTCCTTCTAGCATCTCAATCCAGATGTCACATCCCCTTTAAGGTGTTGAAAGGGTTAATCCCTTGACCTTCTGAGACACAGAAAGCTGTGTACAAGGGGGCTGAGCAGGATGCACAGAAATGTGAGATGTGAGTCATTGGTTCCAGGAACTTAACATTCTTGATGAAGAACCATCAAAAGCAGCCAGCAGTAATGAAGGCATCTTTAAATTAATTGGACTCCTTCATAAATCTAAAGGATAAATTAAATAAATGAATTGTCTGAGGTCAGTTGATTTGCAGTTTACATTTCTTCTGGAAAGACTGGACTACAGATTTATTACTGTGTTTCTGAAGCCACATGATTTAGTGCTGGTGCCTTTTTGAGCCTTTGATAACTGCCATGATCATTAAGGCCTTAGAAGGTATACAGATGTGTTTGCCACAATATTCACTTATGTTCTCTGTACAAAAAGCATGACCATGTTGCCAAGAATGTTACTTGAAATAGGAAAAAAATGAAGACTTTTTTTTTCTTTTTAATTCTATAATTAACCACTTAAATATCGTCTGCAAATTGGGCCTGAGGATAAAAAAGCAGCTTCTAGTACTGACACAGGGACACGCCAGACAGGGAACTTTGTTTTGAGCGTGCCAAAGTGTGTAGGTGTTCATGAGTTTGCATTTTGTACCAGTGTAAAATGGATACTGTCTAACTTTTATTTCAGCCCCTTTGAGGGAGAAAGCCACTATGACCTGTGATGGTTGATTTTGTGTGTCAGCTTCACTGGATCCCCAGATGCCCAGCTATCTGGTTAAACATTACCTCTGGGTATTTCTGTCAGGGTGTTTCCAGAAAGAGATTAGCATTTGAATTGGTAGGCTGAGTAAAGCAGATGGCTCTCCCCACTGTGGGCATCTTCCAATCTGTTGAGGACAAACAAAAAGGCAGAGGAAGGGTTGGATTTGCCCTCTCGCTGCCTGACTGCTGAGCTTGAGCCACAGTCTTCTCCTGCCCTCAGGGCTCCTGGTTCTTAGGCCTTCAGACTTGGACTGGAATCTCCCCACCTGCTCTCTGGCTCCCAGGCCTTGCAACTACACCACCAGCTTGTGGTGGGACTGGGACTTCACAGTCTCCATAATGCTGTGAGCCAATACTTTAGATTAAATGCAGAAGTAAACAAACAAATCTTACTGGTTCCATTTCTCTGGAAAACCATCTACTAATACACCACCTAACAGTGATTTCAAATGTTGTATTTCAAGGGGCGCCTGGGTAGCTCAGTGGGTTGAGCGTCCGACTTCGGCTCAGGTCATGATCTCGAAGTTCATGAATTCAAGCCCCACATCGGGCTCTGTGCTGCCTGGGTGTTGCTTCAGATTCTGTGTCTCCCTCTCTGTGCCCCTTCCCTGCTCATGCTGTCTCTCAAAAGTGAATAAACGTTAAAAAAAAATTTAAATGTTGTATTTCAAGGATAATAACTATCTTGTCTTTCACACATTTTATTCAGGAATGACATTGGGAAATGTTTGTTCAGACTGATAATTTACCTGCTATCATTTCCGCCCACTTTGGAAACAAGTTAGTGAAACATGGTGGACCAGAATGTGTGTTCACTAAAGGGTGAAGCCATCCCCATTCAGATGTGAGGGTGGGGGTGTGGGGCAAGAGGGGCCCGGGGAGAATGTTTGGATAACTTCCACTTTGAAACCAGAGGCAGGAACAAGGATGTGTGCTTAATTTGACCTGGGAATTGTCTGGTTAGAAGCCAGCTTGGAGAAAGGTAAGCGTTCACCCATGGATGTGCAAAGGTTTGCCTCCTGCTCAAAAGGAAGGCTTGGGAAGAGGAGGGCATCAATCAGGACTGTCATCCCTGCCTCCACCCTCCCACACACAGCTGACTGTCATTCTCTGAGAGTGTACCTCCAGGTCCCTGAAGTGACACAAGTCTATAAATCCCAGGTGGTCATGGGCCTTCTCATGACAAGCTGTTGGAGTCTTATACCTTCATTAAAACTAAACCACAGCCCTGCAGTATTGCTGTGAGAGCCAGGCTAGAGGGGCTGTAGTCCATGATTGCTTTCTCTGTTGCCAGAAAGCCACCTGCAGGTGATTGCCCAGTGTGGGCCTCGATTGGGGCAAGAGGGTACTGGGGCACCCAGACCTTTCCTGGTGTCTCAAGGCTGTTCTCCTCCCAGGGTACTCTGGAGGCACCTTGATAGTGAGCTAGGTATATAGCTTAATAAAGATCAGGTACGGAGGTGCCTGGGTGGCTCAGTTGGTTGGGCATCTATCTTCAGCTCAGGTCATGATCTTGTGGTTTGAGCCCCATTTCGGGTTCTGTGCTGTCAGCTCAGAGCCCGGAGCCTGCTTTGGATTCTGTGTCTCCCTCTCTCTCTGCCCTTTCCTTGCTCGTTCTCTCTCTCTCTCCCCCCACCCCTCTCTCAAAAATAAATAAATAAATAAGTAAATAAATAAATGAACATTAAAAAAAAGATCAGGTACAGACATTTCCTACTTGATTTGAGTAGCTGATACTGGCTTCCAGGAACCTGACAAATTCTGTTCTGCTTAGCATCTACCACAGCCACAGGTAATAAATCTGGAATGAAGAGACATTCTTTCCTGTCACCGCTGTTATAACTACCCTGAGGAATCCTTGAGTTACCCAAGGAGGCCTCATGCCAACCACCATGTCTGGCTTTCCTGCCAGAGCAGTTTATAACCCAACAGCTATGACACTTCGATGAGGCAGATCAACACTTTGTTGGGTGTAACCAAGCTGTAAATGGATGCACAATATCAAAATAATAATAAGTTGTTGCTTGAGCTCTGAAGAAAATACATGTGAGAGCCACGAGTGAGAGGCAGGGGGTAGCAGCTATGTATTTGCCCAAGGTGGGCCTGGGCAAGTTTCATGGAACGGTCAGGCTTTCAAGACAGGTTTGAGATGTAGCCAGAAAAGGGGAGGTTGACACTGAGGGAGCAAATGGGCACGTGTTCCTGGCATCTCTGGGAGCCTGGCATCTCTGAAAGTCCTCAGGCCTCCCTGAGTACACAGTCCACAGCACCCAGGAGAGACTGGCGGGACTCCAGTGACCAGATGCTTCCAACACCAACAACACTGGGAGTTGCATTCTTTGAGGCTGGCTCATGGCCTCAGAAACTCGTTTCTTTATGGCTTCTTTGGACAAGTATGTACTGACCATCCACCATGAGCCGGGTACTAGATATGCACTGGAGGACTCACAGAGGAAAGATTCAGATCCCATGGCAGAGACAGCGTGCCCCTCCTGTGCAGTGACACAATGTAACAACTGCTGTGGTGACAGAGGACCCCAGGGGGCAGGCAGAAGAGGTGTCCCTGACATTGGCTCGGGGGAGGGCAGAGGAAGTCAAGCTACATCTGGGGTGCTTGCATGAAGCCTCAAACCAGGAGTAGGAATTAGCTGAGGGGAGAAGGGGCACTATGGAGAGAATGTTCAGGAGTTTAGAATTTATTCTAAAATCCACAAAAAAATCACTGCAACGTTTTTGTTTCAATCCATGTGACAGGACCTTTGTCATAGGCTAACGACTCCCAGCTCTGTGTCTTCATTACAGACTGCTACTCTGAACTCCATCTGCCTTCCCAGCACCTCCAGAAGCCCAGGAGACCTAGACACCTTCCCTACACACAAGTCTGGTCTTCCTAGTGATACTTCCTGTGATACTGTGATATAGTAAGAAATACATATTTGCTCTTTGTCCTGGTTCCTGGCACAAGAGCTCCTAAAACGTTACAATTTCCTGATACAGGGGAGAGGAGAGTCTTTTGCTATTTGCCATAAGTCCCTTTCAAAAGTCCCCAGAGCATGCTAGCAAAGGGACTCTCGGAGAATGGGGGCCAGTTGCCAGAGGAAGGAACCATGCACTTTCAGCCTCACCCCCAGACCTCCAGGAAGGGCTGAGGGGTGGGTAACTGAGTTCAGTCACCTAAAGTCAATGATTCAATATATCGTGCCTACATAACAGAACTCCCATAAAAACCATAAATAGCAGGGTTTGGAGAGCTTCTGAGTTAGTGAGCTGGAGGGTGGCGTGCCTGGAAAATGCACCCCCTTCCCCAAACCTTCCCCTACATATCTCTTCCTTTTAGCTATTCTTGAGTTGTATCCTTATAGTAAATGAGTAAACATAAGTAACAGAGCCAGACTGTGGTGGCTGGAGAACTGAATGGAAGGTGAAAAAGTGGCCAGTGAGGGTGATTGGCAGCAGGAGAGCTGAATGTTACATTTTCAATAATTTTGTGAGCCAGTTGTAAAATATAGTCGGTATTAAAAATTATGTAAAAAAATTATGTAAAGTTACAGTTAAGTGAATCACATTTTAAAACAGTAATAAATACTCAAAACACATCCCTCCCTAATGATTATACTACATTTTACAAACAGCTAGTCTCTTGAGGTCATTTTACCCCTATTGTGTCCATATAGGGACACACTTCTGTGCGTGTCTTCATACTCTGTGTTGTAGTGATATCACACTGGTAGCTTGAAATCGGGCTTGATGTGGGAGTATTCCCACCACAGAAATCTGTGGACTGTACAAATCAGAGCTTTCTAGATTCCCAGAGAGCCAGGTGTTAGGCATTCACCAGAACACCATAGGTCCCTGAGAGCACTTAATGGAGAGTCATATTGCTATGGTAGCAAACAAGAAGGAGAAAAGATGGCAACAAACACAGATGGGTTTATGCGATTCAGGGCAGAGAAGTGAGGACTTTTTTCCTGGTGACTTCCATTCTTGTGTGTCACTAAGGGCAGAGTCAAGGGCTGAGTGTGAGGGAGCCAAGGAAGAAAGAAGCATGGAACTGGAGACCCAAACCAGAGAGGCTGCAAGATGAAGAAGTCGGAGGCAGAAAGAGACCAGGCAAGAGACCCAAGGCCATCAGGAGGAATGACACCAGAGTAATGGGAGAAAATGAGGGAGTAAACTGCATGGGAGGGATGGAAGGGGTAGGGAGAGTATCTGGATGTAAGACTTTAGAGCAGTCCCTTTTGAAAGTATCTGAGAGCTGCCCATGTGCAGGCATGGAGCTGAAGCTAGTGGACACACAGTGGTGACTGAGACAGACATGTTCCTCATCCTCCTGCATTCTGGGGAGGAAGACAAGCAATGGGGGAAGACACATAACAATCACAGAATTGTGGCAGACACTATGAAGGAAATAAAAGGATGCTGTGACACCAAGTAATTGTAGGTTTACTTTTTATAGGGTGATGGCCATAAACAGAACTGAAGACTGGAAAGGAGAAATCCATTTAAAATGGCCTTTTTAAAGTAGAAGGTGAGTAAAAGTATCTTATAAAAAGTAACTCTCCCTCCCATCCCAAATGCCACACTCCAATTTCCTCTCTAGAAGCAGCTATGGTTTATTACCTCCATTTCCAGAGATATTCGAGGAACAAGCTATTTGAAGATCCGTATGTGCAAGGGCCCTGAGGTAGAGTTGGTTGTGTTCTACTCTACCAACCAACTTGGTTCTTTTTTTTAAAATTTGTTTTAATGTTTATTTATTTTTGAGAGAGAGAGAGAGCAAGCAGGGAGGGGCAGAGAGAGGGAGAGAGAGAGAGAGAGAGAGAGAGAGAGAGAGAGAGAGAATCCAAAGCAGGCTCCAGGCTCCGAGCTGTCAGCACAGAGTCCGACGCAGGGCTTAAACTCACTAATGGTGAGTTCATGACATGAGCCAAAGTCAGAGGCTTAACCAACTGAGCCACCCAGGTTCCCCTGCTTCTCAAACTTTATTTGCATACACATCACCCGGATATCTTGTAGAAATCCTGATTCTGGCTCAGTATGTCTGGAGTAGAGTTTGAGATTTCTAACAAGCTCCAGGTAATTCTGACAGTGCTGATCCAGAAATTTCAGTCATAGTGGGAAAGTCCTGGGGGACCACTGGAGGCCAATCTAGTCAGAATGTCATGAGAGATGTGAGAATAGCTCAAGATGGGACTGGAGAGGTGGGCAGGGCATGCTCAGTCAAGACCTAGGGGTATAATAAGACGCTTGGATATTATTCTAAGCATAAGAGGAACTCATGCAGGATTTTATGCAGAGTAGGGAGTAGAAGTGGCATTACATGGCATAATTTTTGTTTCTAAATCACTCAAGCTGCTGGTTGGGTAGGCAAAGTAACAGTGGGGAGACCCATTGGGAGGCTATTGCAGAAATGTCATCCAGAGATGATGGTGACCAGAATCAGTGTGGTGACCAAAAAGATGGATAGACCCTGTCAGACTCTAAATGGATTTTGAAGGTAGAGCTGAAAGAATTCCCTAATGGGTTGGCGATGGGCAGTGAGAGAAGGAGAGGAATTAAGGATGCTTCTTGGGGTTTTGCCTTGAGCAAGCGAGTAACTGTGTTGCCATTTCCTGGGACAGAAGAAGGAGTGGTGAAGGGAGGGGAGGAGTTTGAGAAGCCCTGAGAATTGAGTGAATTGTAGTGGAGATGTCCAGGAGATAGATCTGTGTGTCCGGGGCTCAGAGGAGGCTCTTGGCTTGACATAGTGTTATGGAACTGGATCGCTGGCAGAAAAACCAAGTGGCACTCAGAGATCTTGGTGGATCGGACTTTTATTTTACACTGGCGGGCTCAGAGGAGATCCTTCTCCAGAGATCTGAGTCCCCAGCACAAGCATGGGAGACAATTTATCGTCTGTTACTTCTGCATTCCGCATTAGTAGTAATTTGTTTCACACGGCAAGCAGGGCAGGAAGAAGAACCCAGAAGGAGTTCCTAAGCTAGGAACTAGACTAGCTTGTTAGTCCCATAGGCCATCTTATGGTTCATAACTTTACTTATTTTCCCAACAATGTAAATGGGGAGTTGTCAGCGTCAACATGTTTTAAGGCCAAGAGAAGGGAAGAAACCAGGTAGGAAAAGGATAGAGAGAAGAGCAGAGGCTCTAGGAAGAACGCTGAGGGACACCCACATTTGGACACTGGGTAGAAGGGCCCACCAGAGACAAGCTGGGGAGATGGTGTTGCATCTACTGCCCTCACAGGTTTGAAATGGAAAAGGGGCTACGGGCCTCAGGACCAAACGTATTTGCATTTTACCTTTTTTCTTTCTGGCATTCATAGAATGTGCTATGAACCAGAAGAGCAAGGCAACAAGGTGAGCGAGGACCACACGTGGAACCCATCTCCCGGCTGTGGCGAGCCTAGCCCAGCACCTGCCCAGTGGATGCCTGTCTGTGGTAAAGATGAAACCTAAATCTACAGGTCAGTCTCATACCAATGCAGGTGACAGGGCAGGAGAAGATGCCAGCCCCTTCCCCTTCCCGTTCTGTTCATATTCTTTGTGTCAACCTATTACTCCAATAATTTATTCATTGTGTACCACAGCATCATTTTCTTATAATTTCTTTATTACTGTTTCTAGATTTACCATTTCACATTAGATTTTTACACATGGGAGCCTAGGGGGGACATCTTTATTAGTTTACAACTTAAAATGAATATTTTATATATACACACATTTAAAATGAAGGCAGGGAAACTGTTAACCCAGTTTTATCTTAATGCTGAAATGTTATTATCACGAATTCTCAAGCCTCCGTGCACTGTGCAAACAATCCTTGAGGAAGGGATGTTATCAATTATTAAGAACAATTAAATTAGCATGGAGTTTGATTCTCCCCTAAGTTCTGTTTTGTAACTATGGAGCAGGGAGAGGACCTCTGTTCCCCGCTGGGTCTCCTGCTCAGACAAAACTGAAGCCCATCCAGCAGCACCCCCCCACCCCTGGGGAGGCCAGCCCCTGACCCACAGCTACTGCCCCTATCCTGCAGGGCACCTCAGGCCTAGGACATCTTCTTGGATGGAAGAATGAACCCAACTCCCAGGAAATTCTCCACAGGAGCATGTGACCCTGATGTTTGTCACAAACTGGAGGAGGACGCTGTGTTTGGAGTTTGTCCTCCTCCTCATCTGTTAAGGACTGAATTGTATCCCCCTCAAAATTCATATGTTGAAGTTCAAACCCTCAGTACCTCAGAATGTGACTGTATTTGGAGACAGGGCCTTTAGAGACATCGTGAAGTTAAAACGTGATTGTAAACACGTGCCCTGTTCCCGGGGCATGTTTACAACAGCTGTCCCCAGCCCCAGGTGGACACTGTTCTTCCCTAGAAGCCCCTTGATTCTTGACCCTGTGGTTAAGGAGTCAAACATTCCATTAAGAGCCAGATGACGTCTTTGTGAGAAGAGATTAGGAACAAATGCACAGAGGGACGACTATCCATAAGCCAAGCAGAGAGTCCTCAGAAGAAAGCAAAGCTGCTGACACCTTGATCTTGGACTTCTGGCCTCCAGAATTGTGAGAAAACTACATTCTGTTGTTTGAGTCACCAATCTGTGGTATTTGTCTTGGCAGTCTTCACAAACTAATACACAGTCTGGGCCCCCTTCCTTACCATGTTTGGTATTCTCATAAGTGTGTCAGCTTTGCTTCCAAGGAGTCCCTACCTAGGCTTGCCCTCATGTAGATCTATCTCCTTTCTCTTTTTTAAAACAGGCTCTGGGCAGCTGTGCTTTGGAGATTATTAAAGTGTAAGAGACTTTGAATAGCTTAATATATTACTCTGATGATGGCAGTGACCCAGACCAGGAAATGAAAAACCAGGTTGAGAGGTACTTTGAACCTCATCGGCTGCCTTTGAACACACAGTAGATTCGAGGGGAGTAGAGGAACCCATTTGATCTGTCCCCACCCAAGGCCATATCTTGCACCTGCCTTGTTCCCAGGGCATGTTTACAACTGCCATCCGCAGTCCCAGGTGGTCACTGTTCTTCCCTGGAAGCCCTTTGAATTTTGGTCCTTTGATTAAGGAGTCAAATAGTAACTGCAGCTAGGTGCTCCCTCAGGCCACCCCGAGTTGTTTCCTCGTCCTGGGCCACCCCATCCTAATGAAAGGGATTGGGGTCTGTTCTTGCAGTGGGGGATCTGGAAACACCCCTGGTGCGGGGTGGGAGAGAGGCTTAGGAGGACCACTCTCACTGCCCCTGCTACCATGGCTGGGATAATCTCTTCACATAAATATGGATAGGGATTCTTTTTATGTTTATTTGTTTATTTTGAGAGAGAGAGAGAAATAGAGTGTGAGAAGGAGAGGGGCAGAGAGAGGGAGACAGAAAATCCCAAGCAGGCTCCATGCTGCCAGTGCAGAGCCCGATGCAGGGCTCAAACCCATGAACTGTGAGATCATGACCTCAGCAGAAATCAAGAGTCAAACGCTTAACTGACTGAGCCACCCAGGTACCCCATAGGGATTTTTTTTTACACAATATTCTACATCCTGCTGGAAAGAGCAAAGGAAAAAGCCCTAACAGTTATTTGCTTTGTGGGAATTTCTTACTCTCTGCAGGCCCCTGAACCCCAACAAAATAATCCTCAATCTGGAGAAAACACATTTCAGGAAGGGTTCTGGATATTATAATTGTATTCATCTAGTCATATCAGCATGAAAAAGCATTTTTAAACATATTCCGCCAAGCCCACACCTCCCCCAAAGTTAAACCAATTAAATGCAGTTATCATGAGGCTATGGATAGCCTTGTCAAAGAGGCCTGACCTAGAAGCGGGACAGGTGAGGAGAATTAGTTCTGGATGGCTTAAGGAGCAGGTGGAAGGTACTAACCTATTGCCTGGATTTCTGGCTCTGCAGAGATTGGGAAGAGCTGGCTACTATCACGGGATGTCTACAAGTGAGAAAACTTCCCTGACCCAGATTCAAGAGGTCACCAACATGGAATTGGCCAAACAGAGTAAAGGCAGCAGATGAAGGACTGTTCCTTTCCCCATTTAGAGTGGACTTGAAGAATAGGAGATCTAACCAGAGTCCTGACCTCTTTCCTCTACACACAAATTTTAAGACCAGCCTGGGCTTTCAAGTGCAGGATGGGGAGGTAAGTGAGGCTGGTGATGCTCAGAGCTCACCTACCTTCTCAGATCCCCAGGGATTTCCTCTCTGCTCTCAAAACCATGTGAGAAACAACAACAATAAAAAACATGCTGAAAAATGTTAGAAATTCAGCCACTCGGCAGCCTTGCAATAGCTAACAACTGCGAAGAGCCATTTGATAAACCCCAAACCACAAGTAGCCCTCAGCTAAAACCTGGTACTCTGTGTGTATTCTCAGGTAGGAAGGTTTAGAAGAGTCTGATGAAGATTCCGCAGTTCCCCAAAAGAGCCGACTCCCTGATTGAAGCTAGGGACTGTTCTTCTTTTAATTTGTGTAGCATTCCATACACTGGGCCTTTGGCAGCAGGCCTTCCTGTTAGATACGGGGACCACTAGGACCTCTGCTGTCTTCTTAGTGGACAGCAGAGACATGGAAGAGCATGGAAGAGACATGGGCTTTGGAATCAGATTTATTTTTGTTTGTGTCCCAGACCTACAATTTAATATATGTGACCCTGAGCACGTTAATTCTTTCTGTACCTCAGTTTCCTCATATGTAAAATGGGATAATAATGATAACTACTTCTTTTGGTATTCTGAGACCAATTTCACTGTGTGTGTGTGTGTGTGTGTGTGTGTGTGTGTGTGTGTGTAGGGCTTCCCCCACACCACCAACAAGCACTGCTCTGACACCAGCTGGATGTTTTACAATTCAACTTGATTGTGACACTATGTCCCTGGAGAAAGCCTCAGGTTCCACAGGTTAAGGGTTGGCCCTATAAGACTTCCTACCCCCCACCTCAGGTGCCAGTTGCAAGTCCAGATTGTTACCTGTGCTTCTGACTGATGAGGGACCATAAGGCAAGCTGAGGGCCAAGCACAAGCTGGCACACCCCTGCCCCAAAATGGGATATGTGTGATATTCCTCAGGCACGCCTGGCTTCCCAAGAACAAAAGAAAGGACAGAAAATAAATGGAGTCTCCATCGGTTTACAAATATCTCACAATAGCCTAATCTCTAGGAACTCCCCACTATCTTAATGATAATGCTTTGCTAGAGGAAAAACAACCTTAGTTTGACAATAGCTAGGCTTCCAGTAATGTGTAAATCCTCTTTAGCCTCCCCCAACTACACAGTATATAAGCAGTCACTCTGCACAACCCCAGTGCAGCTCTTCCTGCCCATGGGTCCTGCCCCATGCTTTATTAAGATCACCTTACTACATCAGGGTGCCTGGGTGGCTCAGTCGGTTAATCTTCCAACTTTGGCTCAGTTTATGATCTCACAGCTCATGAGTTCGAGCCCCATGTCGGGCTCTGTGCTGACAAGTCAGAGCCTGGAACCTGCTTCAGATTCTGTTTCTCCCTCTCTCTCTGTCCCTCCCCCACTCATGTTCTGTCTCTGTCTCTCAATCATAAATAAACATTAAAAAAATTTTTTTTAATAAAAAAAAAAGATCGCCTTCTGCCTCCAAGATGTCTTCAAGAATTCTTTCTTGGCCATCAGCTCCAAACCCCCACCATCACCCCAAAACCCCGTCACTGACCGCTGGCTTTCAATCAAACATTTTCACGATCTCCTCCTTGTGTTCAATTGTTTTGCTAGAATGGTCTACAGAACTCAGAGAAACATCTTACTAGATTACTGGTTTATTGTAAAAAGATATAACTCAGGAACAGCCAGGTGGAAGAGGTGCAGAGGGTGAGGTATGGGGAAAGGGCACAGAGCTCCCATGCCCTCTGGTGCATCCCTCTCCTGGCATCTTCCATGTTCACCAAACTGGAATCTCTCTGAACCCAGTCCTTTTGGGGTTTTATGGAGGCTTCATTATACAAGCATGATAGATTAAATCATTGGCCACTGACAACTGATTTAACCTCCAGCCTCTCTCTCCTCTCGGGAAGCCAGGAGGATGGGACTAAAAGTTCCCCTCCTCTAATCAGGGTGGGTCTCTGGCCCTTGGGTGTGGCCCAAAACCTCACCTCATTAACATAACAAAAGACCTTTCTCACTCTCCATCCTTAGGAAATTCTGAGGGTTTGGGTAACTCTGTGCCAGAAATGGAGATGAAGATCACATATGTATTTTATATAAATCACCATATCACATGACCTCACAGGGTTAGTGAGGATTAAATGAGTTAGTACTCGACCATAGCACACTGTGTATTCAATAGCCATCATCGTCAGGATTAGCTGTGTGAGCCTATTTCCCCATCTATACATGGAGCTATTATTATAAGGACTAAATGAGATACTAAATATCAAGCACATGGCCCATAGTAATGCTCAGCTAATGTTTATTCCTTTTCTACTATGTTAAGAAAAGCTGGTAATTCAGTAACACCTCATCTGGCGGGAACATCATTGACACAGATGTGCTTACCAGTCTAAATAGCCCAACAGCCAGAATGAGTCTCACCAAGGTCATGCTCTGGGGACTGGCTTCTTCATAGTGACACTTTCACTTCCCAGACACAAAGTTCTTTTCAACACTTACAATGAGTCAGACACAAAGGCCACAATCTGAGCTTTATCTCATTTGATCCTTGTAACAACACTAGGAGGTAGATATTATGATCACTATCTTACAGATGAGGAAACTGGGGCTTGGAGAAGGTAAAAAAATTTGCCCACATCACACTGATGGTGTCACAACCCACTCATTAAATCCAGGTCTTTCTGACTACTGAGCCTGGCCTTGAACCTCTGTGCTTTCCAGAACCAGAATCAATTGTAAGTAGCTGATGCCATAGAACCTGTTACAAGCAGACACGAGGACAGGAGGGAGAGGAGAGAACAGAGTCGTCCTGGGCAGAGACTGAGTAGGAGCTTAATATCTCTGGTTCCTCCCCAGCCATGCCATGCAGGCGTCCCTTCTCGTCCTTGCTCAGGTGTTGTCTCTTCCTGTTCTCTATTGCCAACCTGCTTTTCTTTGTAATTACTTTATTGAGATATACTTCACATATGCATAGAATTTGTCCATTTACAATGTAGAGTGCGATGGTTTTTAATATACCACAAAGCTGTGAATCATTAGAACATCATCACTATCCCCAAAAGAAACCTGCACTCCTGAATCATCATGCCCCAACCCCAACACCCATCCCCTCTAAGCCTTAGGCAGACACCCATCTACTTTCTGTCTTTGCAGATTTGCCTCTTCTGAACATTTCATATGAGTGGAATCATATTCTATGTGGTCCTTTGTGGCTGGCTTCTCTCCCTTAGCATCATATTTTCAAAATCTGGTTTTAAAGTAAATGAAAAATGGTTAAAGTTCAATATACAGTACTTGGCACAAAGTAGAGATGCTCAGTAAATACTTATTGAATTGAAATTGATCACAAATGATGGCCCTGAGTCATCAAGAAAAGGCTACATTACACTCATAAAATTATTTTTTCCCCATTTTTAAATTTTATTTTTTTAATATACATCCAATTTAGTTAGCATACAGTGCAACGATGATTTCAGGAGTAGATTCTTTAGTGCACCTTACCCATTTAGCCCATCCCCCCTCCCACAACCCCTCCAGCAACCCTGTTTGTTCTCCATATTTAAGAATCTCTTATGTTTTGTCCCCCTCCCTGTTTTTATATTATTTTTGCTTACCTTCCCTTGTGTTCATTGTTCTATGTCTTAAAGTCCTCATATGAGTGAAGTCATATGATATTTGTCTTTCTCTGACAGACTAATTTCACTTAGCATAATACCCTCTAGTTCCATCCACATAGTTGCAAATGGCAAGACATTCATCAAATTCTTGAAGCAAACAGTGAATGATACCTTTTTGAAATTTTTCCATGAAGAATAGATCAAAACCGGGGAGACTGGGAGGCTCAGTTGGTTAAGTATCTGACTCTTGATTTCAGGTCAGGTCATGATCTCACAGTTTGTGAGTTCAAGCCCAGAATCGGGTTCTGCGTTGACAGTGCAGAACCTGCTTGGGATTCTCCTTCTCTCCCTCTCTCTCTCTGTCTCTCGAAATAAATAAACTTAAAAAAAAATAGATAAAAATCTAAAATTTATGCTTAACTGTATCTCACTTGCTGGAAACTTGGCTTTCTAGAATGATTTGTTCTTGGAGACTCCAGATGGTGAAAGCTTTACTATACTATGTGTTCACTCCATTTTTTTATTTGCTTAATTTGTTCTTTATTATTAAAGGTAACTGATGCTATCAAACCCCATTTCATATATCTGTGACTATTGATTTCCAAGTCTTTATCTCCCATCTTAGATGGATAGTTAGTATGTTAGTAGATTCTAACCCTATACAGGGTCATCTCTGTGATTCATTGATTCATGCACCATCTTTTACCATCATTAACAAAAATTTAAGATATACTGGCCAAGACCAGCCAATGAAAACGGTCTCTTTGTGTTCCTAATACCAACAGTTCGACCATATTTTTCTGGTGTGTTGAGTGGTTTGTGTGAGATGAGTTTAAACCCCTTGCTGAAGTTAATATGCATCATGTAAATGATAGCCTTTGATTTACCAAACTTAGAACCAGCAAAGTTTTACCAGTCTGGCAGTATTTGTTATTCCCAAAGCCATTGAGTAGCATTTTGTGCTTATTCCCCGGGTGGGTTAAGTAGTAAGGGATCCATAATTATTAGGGTCAGGTATTTTCCTTTGTGACAATTCTGAGAATTATTTTCTAATTATTTTTTTCTTTTTAATTGAAGTACAGTTGGCATACAAGATTTTATTAGTTTCAGGTGTACAACATAATGATTTGACAATTATACGGGAAATGTGCAGCACAATCTAAGTGTAGTTACCATCTGTCATCACACAAAGTTATTACAATGTTATTGACTCTATTCCCTGTGCTGTACTTTTCATCCCTGTGACTTACTTATTTTATAATTGGAAGTTTGTGCCTCCGTCTTAATCCCTTTCACCTGTTTCACCCATCCCCCACCCGAGAATTATTTTCACCAGTTTCTTATTTAGTTACCTTCCTAATTCTCCAAAAGTTATCAAAATCAATGGCAATTTTAGGCACTCTAAAGATCTCCAGGACTTGTGTTTTGTGCATATCTCTAATTTAAATAAATATGAATTAATTCTTTACTTCCATATCATCTTCTCCAAGAGCCCACTGTTGGCAGTAGCAGCTGCTGGCTCAGGCCAGACTTAGGGTGTGACGCTGCCTCCTAGGTGTTCCCCATATCAGTCAGTGACATCCTCCTAACAGTTCCAGGAACCTGCAGAACTATTCTCATAGAATGCACTGGAGTACCCTCGCCTTTCTGGAAAGTTTTGCGATTGGACTCCAGTAGTCTTCGGGCTATGGCCGCAGCAGGATGTCCAGCTGGCCTAGAGGCATGGCAAACCCACACAAACCCAGCCCCTCCTTCTCAAAGCTTCCCCCCACCTCCTCACGGTGACCCCTCTCCTCCAACCCCATGCTACTGTCTCCCAGCCCCTTCTTTGGCTTACTGTTTCTCATGTTGCTCTGTTTCTGTCTGCTCCTAACTGGCAGGCAGCCAAAAGCCTCATCCACCAAGCCCGGAAGTCGAGTCTAGTGCAAGTTCCCCTTTAAGACTAGGGGCTGACCCAGCATCTTGCTAATTGTATGGGCCTTCCTCAGTCTTAGTTCTTGGTTGTGTTTGATCTCCAGGACTGACAAATGTTTACTGTCTTCTATGCCCATGCCAGTCTCTTCTTCGGAAACTATCTGGCTTACTCCCAAATTTCTGCAGCTCTATACTCCTAATTACAAAATGTGGAAAATCACATATAGAGCTCCATAGAAAGATAAATAGAACTCCCATATGTACCTACAATCCATCATTTCTCAATCTATTACTTTCAAATGTAGTTGATCATTCATTTCTGAGACCAGATGGTACAAAAATTATCATTCGTCAATTGTTACGGTCTTTCAGAAGGGTGATTTAGTAGTGTGCCAGGACCACTCAAAAACCCTTAGAATTACTCATTCCACTCCTAGAAATTTGTCCTAAAGACATCAACAGATGTGCACCAAAATTTGTGTGCAAGAATATCATGCAGAGTTTCTATTTTGAGAAAAGTTGGAAACAGTCTTAACTGTCCAAAAATAGGACTAAACAAAATATGGTACATCAATATAGTGAAATATTATATAACCATTAAGTTATGTTTTTGAACAATATTTTTAAAATAAGAGAAATTCCAAAACTTCTGAAGAAACCTAGAAAAATAAAAATACATATAAAATGAAAAGTGCGATATACCACTTTATATAATAATATTATCCCAATTTTGTAAGAAGAAAGAAAAATATTTCCATGTGGGCATGCTTAGGACAAACCCAAAAACATTAATAGTATTTCTCTCTCTCTGTCTCTCTCTCTCTCTTTTTAAATAGTATTTATCTCTGGGTGGTAGAATTACTAGCAATTCAAAAAATATATTTTGTTGTATTTTGCAAATCTTCTGCAACAAATGTGCTATTCTCCTAATCAGAGAAACAATTATTGTTATTTGTTAAAAGAAATTAGGCCACAAGAAAGGCAAAAACAAAACACAAAAGGCCTTAGCTGGATGTTTTTCTTAACTGTCTCACCCCATCCTTTCTCCTTGATGTAGAAAAAAGGGGGCACTAACATTTATCCTGCTAAGATGCTAATTCTGTCCTGCAGCTTTCAAAGGGACATATTTTTCCCATTTTAATTGTAAGGAAACAAATTCACAAAGAAAAGTATGGAGAAACCAGGGTGTGAGCACAGATCCATCAGCTCTAAAGGTGTGTCTGCTGTCTGCTCTCCCTGATACCAAACCAGATTGACAAGAGGCCAAATGTGAGTTCCAGGCAAGGCTTTATCAGGGCTTGTGCTCAGCACAGGGGAGACGGCACAGAGGAAAGTGTCCTCAGGCTGACTCCCCAAGGAGAGGGCAGGGAGAGTTTTTTAAAGACACTTAGGTGGGAAAAGGGTGACATCTAAGCACGTTAAAGTGAGGATTTAAAGGTCATGCTTCTTCATGTGTCTTGTGTCTAATTAACATGTTCAATCTCCACCCCTGGGAATGATTTTTAGTATTATAATGAGGGGAAAGTTGATGAAAGGTCAGTGCTGGGGTCGACCTCTGTGCAAACTGGTTTGGTCTTGTCTTCACCAGTCTTTGTAGTAGGTATCCTCCCTCCACTTCCCTGAAAGGTGTGCTACTCAGGAGGCATAGAGTTTGGGCTTTTTTTTTTTTTTTCCTTATTATCCAAGGAATACTGGATTTTGTGATCTGGGTCTAGGGGACCTGAATCCAGTCCCTGCTCTGTCTCATTCCCCCCTGAGAGATTTTACCCTCCTTATTCCTAAGGGGAAGGGGACAAAGGTCTCATCTTCTGAAAGTGCTTCCTACTGAGCAGGAGCTGTTGTCCCTCTCCTACTTGGAGGTGTAAAAATCTCTCCCTAACTGTTCTAATGATTTCTAGGGACTCGGATCCTCCTGTATTAGCATAGGTGGACTCCCTTGACTGGGAATTGTTGAAACCTGGAAGACACAAACTGTACCAGAAGGTTAAGGAGACAGGGCCCCAAAAGTAACAGCAATAAAATGAGAGCCCAAGGAAAGGCAAGAAACAAGTAGTGTTTGGTAGATACCGTTAATAGAGTCCCCAGATGGTTTGAGTGGTGGGGTTGTTAAAATTACGTAGCCATATAGCCCGTTGGAAGGTGATGTCTGCCCTTTGTTCCACCTCTCCAGAAACATTAATGAAGAGACAACCAACTATATTTGCTTTTTTTATTTAAAAAATTTTTTTAACATTTATTCATTTTTGAAAGGCAGAGAAAGACAGAGCACAAATGGGGGAGGGGCAGAGAGAGAGGGAGACAACAGAAACAGAAGCAGGCTCCAGGCTCTGAGCTATCAGCACAGAGCCCGAAGCAGGGCTCAAACTCACGGACCACGAGATCATGACCTGAGCCAAAGTCGGCCTCTTAACCGACTGAGCCACCCAGGCATCCTGTACAACCAAATATATTTGTAATAGCACATATTCCTCTTTGTTTAGCTAGTGTACCATCCAAAATGAATCAGTGGTCTAAGACTATTGAAGCCAGAGAATCTAATGATTTTTGTATGAGCTTAGAATCTTGTCCTGTCTTGGGTCACTACCACGGGCACAGTGGCTGTCACATTTTGCATGATAGCATTGTTGTTACCCCTGGTTAGTCCTATCAAGGAAACAACCAACCAAACTGACTATTTTGGCAATCGGCAGACCTATTCTGATCTGGACCTTGATGATATCAGCCTTACACAATTGTCGGGGAGCCTGCCCCTTGTTCAGCTGTTTAAATAATCATATGTCCTTGGGGGCCTTTTATTATCCCCACAGAGTAACAGGCATGAAGATTGTGTAAACATGGGCCATTGTGGCAGTTTCTCTGAAGTTGACCTCAAGTTGTCCAGCTTTAGTTTGCAGGGCTTTGGGAAAAAGAACCTTTTTAGCTTTAGTTCTGAAGGATTCCAAGTCAAGAAAATGAAAGAAAATTGGAAGCCTTGGTTTGGAGAGTCATAACCAGATATTTGAGGAAACCAGAACAATTTAGGATCCAGTCCAGTTTTATAGGCAAATAACAAACATTTAAAGACATTTAAAAAACAAACATGCCCAGAACTAGAATCTAATATTCAAAAGGGTGTGTTACTGAAATGTAATCTGTCTCTCTAAAGTTACCCTCACTTTTGTCAAGGATAGCCAAATTAAAACTAATTTCTAAAAGAAGTACAGTTTTAACAAACGTGGCCTAATTATTTACATAAGCCAGCAAGAATAGTAACTGACCATATAGGTTTTAGTTTGTTTTTAAATCTGCTTTGCTAGAATTTTTTTTTTTTTTTTTTTTTTTTTTGCTGGAACTTTTTAAAAGGAATTGAGGAATTTTAGATTGAAGCCCAGCCAGATACCTGCCATCAGATTTGCCTGTAATACCTGTAGATTTGGGTGTATTCTCAAGCTCCCCAACATATCCTGAAGTTCTTGCACCTGCCAGGAAGTGACAGTCTTCATTTACCTGGTAAGGCTGCTGGGAACTCTATAAGCAAGGTATCAGGCCAACATTTCCAGGGGGTTCTATTGACTCCATAAAGTGAACCTTAATTCCTTAAAGCTGTCTGGTCATATCTGTGCCAATGTATGTCTCTCTCAAATATGACATTCTAGTCAAAGCCTTGGTAAAATAACCAAAGTTTCCAATGGTGTCCTGTTACACGAAAGAAAGAATACTCACTGAGAGTATCTGGATTCTGGAGGGTTCAGGTAGGGAGAAAAGATAAATGCTTCAATTTGTTCACACAGGAATATTTTATCATATTTCTGGAACTTATGGATATTTTAAGAGAAAAAGTTTCCTCTTAAATCTGGAAGAGTAAAAATTAGAGAACCAGAATGTTTTAAACAAGAGTCATAAAAACTATATCATCTTTCTTAATTCATTTGGTCCCATGCTACTAATTCTTATTCTGTCTGAATGTGGTTTTCCCATTAGTTCTGGAAATTCTTACCCAATTTAGTCATGATCTTAAAGATAGGGGCGCCTGGGTAGCTCAGTTGGCTAAACATTCGGCTCAGGTCATGATCTTACAGTTCATGGGTTCAAGCCCTGCGTCAGATTCTGTGCTGACAGCTCAGAGCCTGGGGTCTGCTTCAGATTCTGTGTCTCCCTCTCTCTCTCTGCCCCTCCCCTGCTTGTGCTCTGTCTCTCTCTCTCTCTCTCTCTCTCAAAAATAAATAAAAATATTTTAAAAAGAAGATATCAGAAATCTGTATTTGTAAAAACAAACAAACAAACAAACAAACAAACGGTCCTTTTCATTAATCTCCTTGAAGATGAAATACATTTTCAAGAGCATCAGAACAATAACTATAAAGGACAAAAACTCGAAAAATGACCTGGTTAAAAACCTGATGACAGCTCATTATAAGGCAATTGACAAAGAATTCTAGTTATTTCTGTGACACACATTTTAATAATTAGAATTACATGTGGTGACATTATAACAGGACATATTAAAACTTTAAGAATTTTATGTGCTTTCTGGAACAGTTATAACTATAGCATTTACACATACAATATAACCTAAGAAGGTCTATCATCATTTGTTTGATAATGTTTTCCATGTAACAAATCAAATAAGCAAGCTTAATTAGTCAAAAAGGACTTTATTCAGAATTTGAGTCTTGGGAAGTTTGTTAAAAAAACAAAACAAAACAAAACAGAAGGTTTTAACGCCCATGCCTAAATAGGATCACAGATCATTACAAAACTCAAAACTTAATGATCTATTTAACTGAGGTGGCAGTAAGAGATTCTGAAGCAAAAACATTCCTTTTGATGGCTGAGTATTCCATTACACACACACACACACACACACACACACACACGCATACACACACCACATTTTCTTTATCCATTCATCAGTCCACAGACATGTGGGACAGTTTGAATAATGCTGCTATGAACATCTGGGTGTATGTATCCCTTCGAATTAGTATTTTTGTATCCTTTGCACAAATCTCTTGTAGTGCAATTGCTAGATGTACATAGCTGTCAACAAAACTTAGCTCTTTAATTTTGAGGAGATTTAACCTTATTAAGGAATCAAAGACCTGATAAAGACAAAACATTGAAACTTCGTTATCCTGGGCAGATAAAAAAAATACCTTTGTTTACAATTTCTTGCAAAAAAGGAGAACAACATTCTAAGAAAACTTTGTCTTTTTAACAGAGAGAAAAGCCAAATTTTAATCTTATACCAGTGTACTTTTAAAAATTCATTTATTTCAATCTTAGTCCTTAACACACATAAAATTCTTTTCTAAAGATTCTTTTTCCACAAGCTTTCTAAAAATTTTTTTAATTTAGATTTTGCCCTAAGCTTTCTCTCTCAAAATAACCAGTCTCATTTTAGGACAAAATTATTTTCTCTTCCTTCAACAGAAATATATTTTCATTTCTCGTACCTTTCTTATAAAAAACATAGCTTTCTTTCCTTGCCTACAGAGCTGATTTCCTTATCATTTCTATAATATCAGTTACATTTACCAGAATTTTAATTCTTAGAAACCTCAGTTTCTAGTAAAAACCGAGCAGTCAGCTATTGTTACATTCTTTAGGTTGGAAATTTATGCGTACTTTTCATAATTTTTAGAAATGTTGGGTTTCTTTTATATAGTACAACTTTCAATAAAGCATAAGACGTGCTTACTAGCAGACCTAAATTTATCTTTGGTTTCTTTGTAATAAGAAATCAAAGCAAAAAAAAAGAAAGAAAGAAAAGCCAAAGCAGATAAACCTGTATTTAGTAATCAATGCCCTAGTATTCTATCTTATTTGGAAAAGACTTAGATATTTAATGAATATAACCCACTTTATCATCTAACTTAGCAAAACTTCAGTTTCAGGTTATCAAAGATTGTAAAAGCTATAAACCTTTTTGTTTACTCAACCTACTTGTTCTTAACAATCACCCATGAAAACTTTGTGAAACAGACAAAATTAACCATCATTTTCAGTCCTCTTTTTGTTGACAAACCGCAACAGAGATAATACGAGCTTATTTGATTTTGAGTAAACCTTGGTAGAATAAAAGTGTTAGGTTTGCTGCTGATCACTCTAAAGACATGCCTCTTTCAGTTAAACCAACAAACTTAAATTAGCGTTAATACCAAATTATTTAGCTGCGTCCACTAAAAAGTCATCGATTTGTGGCACGTTGGGCACTGTTGTGGGGAAATCTGAAGTAGACAATTTAAGTCCAGAGGAGCCCCTGGGCCCCTTCATGTTGAATTGGGAGGTGCTTTAATTTGAACCTCGTAAGGAGGTAGCACAAAAGTTTGGGGTGTTTTGTGCTCCTTGACAGTGAGGGTAGGAGGCACAGGGCTTGTATAGGAGCTGGCTACTCAAGCCCTTCATGTGGTGGTGCAGGTGGTGGTGAAGAAACAGGAGGAAGAAGAGGCGAGGGCAGAGGTGGTAGGGGTGCAGCTGGCAAGGCTGGAGGCAGATTTAAGGTTTGAATTAACTTTCCTTTACCTCTGTCTCCTATCTCTCCCTCCCGCAAAACAGGCTTTTCTTCTGTACTGTTTATTTAAAATATGTCCTGGGGCGCCTGGGTGGCTCAGTCGGTAAAGGATCCAACTTTGGCTCAGGTCACAATCTCACCTTTATTGAGTTCAGCCCCGCATCAAGCTCTCCAGTGCAGAGCCTGCTTGGGATTCTGTCTTTCCCTCTCTCTGCCCCTTCCCCACTGGCTCGCGCTCTCTCTTGCTCTCACAATAAATACATAAACTTTAAAAAATCAAATAAAATATGTCCTAATGGACATGCCCTCCTAATTTTGGGAGGGGGGTGGAATAGGAGTATTCCCCATCTTCCTAAGCAAAAGTTCAGAAAGAGCTATAAATGAAGTCCAGAGTACCCCTGTTAACATTTTTTTCTCCTGAAAAGTTGGAGCTTCACTAAGTGAACTAAACGGCTTTCTTGATACGCTAAGAGAATCAAACCAAACCCCCCTACTTGTTACATTTTTTTAATGTTAATAATTTTTGAGAGAGAGAGAGAGACAGAGACAGAGACAGAGACAAAGACAGCGATAGAGCACGAACAGGGGAGGGGCAGAGAGAGAGGGAGACACAGAATCTGAAACAGGCTCCAGGCTCTGAGCTATCAGCACAGAGCCTGATGTGGGGTTCAAACCCATAGACTGCGAGATCATGACCTGAGCCGAAGTCAGACACTTAACTGACTGAGCCACCCGGGCGCCCCAAAATCCCCTATTTGAAGGCAACCAAATGGGAACAAGGGATTCAAGAAAGTCATTCTGTGGCCATCTTTTCTCTTAGCTTAACATACACCCAGGCCAGTCAGTGTTACAATGAAAAAAGTCATTTCCTGTGGATATGGGTCATAGCTGTAAGTATGCCCATCAGACAGAATTCACCCCAGTGGCTCTGACATGGGACAAAATTAAGTCCTCCCATCCTTATACAGATTCCAGAAACAGACAGACAGATGAGGTACCTCTCAGCCAGACAGATTCCCCTCCTTCAAGGACAGCCTGTCTATGGAGTCACTTCTGAGTTATTCCTCTTTGGAGCTGAATGACTTAGTCACTCATACTTCTTGCCAAAAAATTTATTCAAGCCTTATGTTACTAACATCAATTAGTATAATGCCAATATAAAACAATAAACCCATTAACTTTAGCCCCTCTGGGTTATTCCCACAGAACATTACCAGTAACCCACAATAGCTAGAATAAAAGTCAGGACTGTCAATGCAAATTGAGAAGGTCCAGATATCAGGAGACTATGTGAATACACCTGTGAGATGCTGCAAAGCCAGAGAGGCACAAAGGGCCTTTGCTGGCACCGAATGCCAAGTTCCATGGACCCTCAGGTGTTCTCAGGTAGTTGCTCTGCTATCCTGCCGACTATGTCAAGAAATGTCAATGCAAAATGAACAAACTTTTTTTTAATTAAAAAAATTAATTTAGATTTTTTAATTTCAATTTTTAATTTTTTTTTTCAATTTTAAAGTAAAAGGAAACAAGTTCCATTTGAGCACAAGTTAGGATAATTGCTCAGAGTGCACAATCTTCACAAAGAAGAGAGTCCTTCAGGGAAGGAACGTTTGGTGCAGGGTTAACATAAAAAGTTACAAATCATTAGACAAAGGACATTTCAGAAAGTTGTAGACCTCATCTTAACCTTCTAGTATGTGGAAGGCTATATGGCTTCTATCTCATGGGAAGTTGAGAGGTTTCACTCTTTATGTTAATGTTCCATTTTAGTTATTTTTTGAAGTTTATTTATTTTGAGAGAGAGAGAGAGAGAGAGAGAGAGAGAGAGAGAATGCAAGCATGAGCAAGGGAGGGGAAGAGAGAGAGAGGAAGAGAAAGAATCCCAAGCAGGCTCCATGCTCAGCACTGAACCGGACACGAAACTCAATCTCATGACCGACCATGAGCCAAAATAAAGAGTCGGATGCTCAACCGACTGAGCCACACAGGCGCCCCCATTTTAGTTATTTTTAAAATGAAGCAGATGTACAATGTATGCTCAGGGTAGAAATAGAGCCCAGGCTCTGAGGTTTTGTCAAGTCATTTTGACCTTAGTAAATGTTAAAGTATAGCTTCCTTGGGAGCCCAGGTATTATTTAGGTGGTCTTCACAGAGACAATGAGATCTAACTGGGTGACAAATCTGACTAGAGAGGCAACAGGGAAGTCCACATGGTTCCTCTCCCCACATGTGGGAACAGAGGTTGGAGAAGTACCCAGGAGTTTCTTTTTTTTTTTAATCTTCTTTTTTTTAAATTTTTAATGTTTATTTTATTTTATTTTTTATCTAATAATTTATTCATTTTTTATAATTTATATCCAAGTTAGTTAGCACATGGTGCAACAATGATTTCAGGAGTAGATTCCTTAATGCCCCTTACCCATTTAGCCCATCCCCCCTCCCACAACCCCTCCAGTAACCTCTGTTTGTTCCCCATATTTAAGAGTCTATTATATTTTGTCCCCTTCCCTGTTTTTATATTATTTTTGTTTCCCTTACCTTATGTTCATCTGTTTTGTCTCTTAAAGTCCTCATATGAGTGAAGTCATATGATTTTTGTCTTTCTTTGACTGACTAATTTCACTTAGCATAATACCCTCCAGCTCCGTCCATGTAGTTGCAAATGGCAAGATTTCATTCTTGATTGCCGAGTAATACTCCATTGTATATATATACCACATCTTTATCCATTCATCCATCGATGGACATTTGGGCTCTTTCCATACTTTGGCTATTGTTGATAGTGCTGCTATAAACATTGGGGTGCATGTGTCCCTTCGAAACAGCACACCTGTATCCCGTGGATAAATGCCTAGTAGTGCAATTGCTGGGTCATAGGGTAGTTCTATTTTTAGTTTTTTAAGGAACCTGCATACTTTTTTCCAGACTACCTGCACCAGTTTGCATTCCCACCAGCAGTGCAAAAGAGATCCTCTTTCTCCACATCCTTGTCAACATCTGTTTTTGCCTGAGTTATGTTAGCCATTCTAATGTTAGCCATTCTGACAGATGTGAGGTGGTATCTCAATGTGGTTTTGATTTGTATTTCCTGGATGATGAGTGATGTTGAGCATATTTTCATGTGTCGGTTGGCCATCTGGATGTCTTCTTTGGAGAAGTGTCTATTCATGTCTTTTGCCCATTTCTTCACTGGATTTTTTGTTTTTTGGGTGCTGAGTTTGATAAATTCTCTATAGATTTTGAATACTAACCCTTTATCTGATATGTCATTTGCAAACATCTTCTCCCATTCCACTGGTTGCCTTTTAGTTTTGCTGATTGTTTCCTTCGCTGTGCAGACACTATTTATTTTGATGAGGTCCCAATAGTTCATTTCTGCTTTTGTTTCCCTTGCGTCCAGAGGTGTGTTGAGTAAGAAGTTGCTGTGGCCAAGATCAAAGAGGTTTTTGCCTGCTTTCTCCTTGAGCATTTTGATGGCTTCCCGTCTTACATTTAGGTCTTTCATCCACTTTCAGTTTATTTTTTGTGTATGGTGTAAGATAGTGGTCCAGGTTCATTTTTCTGCATGTCGCTGTCCAGTTTTCCCTGAACCATTTGCTGAAGAGACTCTTTTCACTGAGTATTCTTTCCTGCTTTGTCAAAGATTAGTTGGCCATATGTTTGTGTGTCCATTTCTGGGTTCTCTGTTCTGTTCCACTGATCTCCATGTCTGTTTTTCTGCTACCCAGGAGTTTCAAAGAAAGTAACAAAATAGGGAATATCCAGGTTGGAAGTGGGCAGTGGGCAGAGCATAGGGAGCTGGAAGAAGGGAAGGAAGAAGGAGAAAGAAGAAAGAAAGAAAGAAAGAAAGAAAGAAAGAAAGAAAGAAAAGAAAAGAAAAGAAAGAAAGGAAGGAGGGAAGGAAATGTCTTTCCACCCATCCCATAGGGATGTCTATTCAGGCAAAATAACCAAACAGTGGCCAGGGGAGGAAGGCACTTTATGACAGAGTCAGCCTCAACCCGCCTTCCTGCAAGTGTCTATTCAGGCAACTCACAGAGGAGAGGGGGAAAATGGGGTTTCCGGTGACTATCAGATTTCCAGCCACTACATGATGTGAGGGTTACACATCCATTTGTCTCGCCTGTGGGACCCAAGTCTGCGGGTGCCGTGCAGCCACCCCTACCTCTGCTGGTCAGTTACGAGGCCCAGGGCACGCTCGCACAGGCTAATCAGGATAAATCTGTAGCCATCTTGTAGCCACCCCAGAGCATGAGAAGGAGGGGAAAGAACCTGCAAAAGAAGAGAGAGGTTTGGAGGTGATGAGGAAAGGAAATTGGGAAGGAAGAGAAAAAGGAAGAGTGTGCATGAAGGAGAGTAGTGGGAACCACGGGACACAGGAGACAGCCTTAGGTTGTGCAGGGACACTGCAACAGACGTTCAGGAGTTGGCTAGTCAGCTGCATCTGACTGCCCCTAGGGGTCCCATACTCTCTCCTTGAGGGGGAAAAAGAACCCCTGGGGTCCTGGCAGAGTCCCCCAAAATATGATACCAAACTGGGTCCTTGGGTCTACTGAATAGTAGAAGTTGACAAGGGGCCAAATGTAAGTTTCAGGCAAGGCTTTATCAGGGCTTGTGCTCAGCACAGGGGAGACGGCACAGAGGAAAGTGTCCTCAGGTTGACTCCCCAAGGAGAGGGCAGGGAGAATTTTTTAAAGACACTTAGGTGGGAAAAGGGTGACAATTAGCACGTTAAAGTGAGGATTTATTAGCACCTGTGCACCTAAAGGTCATGCTTCTTCATGTGTCTTGTGTCTAATTAATATGTTCAATCTCCACCCCTGGGGGTGATTTTTAGTATTATAATGAGGGGAAAGTTGATGAAAGGTCAGTGCTGGGGTCGACCTCTGTGCAAACTGGTTTGGTCTTGTCTTCACCAGTCTTTGTAGTAGGTATCCTCCCTCCACTTCCCTGAAAGGTGTGCTACTCAGGAGGCATAGAGTTTGAGCTTTTATTTATTTATTTATTTATTTATATGCTGGATTTTGTGGTCAGGTTGGAGGGGATCTGAGTCCAGTTCCTGCTCTGTTCCATCCCTATTTGTGATATTGTTTAAAAAGTTTATTTATTTTGAGAGAGAGAGAGATAATGCACAAAGCAGGGGGTGGGCAGAGAGAGAGAGAATCCCAAGGAGGCTCTGCATGTTAGCGCTGAGCCTGCTCTATCCCATGAACTGTGAGATCATGACCTGAGTGGAAATCAAGAGTCAGACACTTTACTGGCTGAGCCACCCAGGCACCCTGCTATTTGTGATGCTTGTAAGTTGCATCTATTCTATACTGGGGCTTTCTGTTTTATCAGAATAAACTTCCCCTTTGATAACAAAGACATTCTATTTTGTATAAAATTCTCATTCTAGCTGACTTTTTTAAGCTAAGTATACCTTAAGAGTGTCAATTCTTTAAATAATTATTGTAAAAAGACAACCTGATTCCTAGAAACATATAAACTATCAAAATTGAAACAGGAAGAAATGGGAATGAACAGACTGATAACCAGCAAAGAAACTGAATCAGTAATCAAAAAAACTCCCAACAAACAAAAGCCCAGGGCCAGGTAGCTTTGCAGGCAAATTCAACCAAACATTTAAAGAAGAGTTAATGCCTATTCTTCTCAAACTATTCCAAAAAATAGAAAAGGAAGGAAAACTTCCAAATTCATTCTATGAGGCCAGCATTACCCTGATACCAAAACCAGATAAAGACTCCACTAAAAAAGAGAACTGCAGACAAATATCCTTGATAAAAATGGATGAAAAAATTCACAGGAAAATACTAGCAAACCGAATCCAACAATACATTTTAAATCATTTGAGAGAGAGAGCATGAGCAGGGGAGAGACGGAGAGAGAGGGACAGAGGATCCGAAGCAGGCCCCACACTGACAGCAGCATGCCCATGCAGGGCTCTCACGAACCGTGAGATCATGACCCAAGCCAAAGTCAGATGCTCAGCCAACTGAGCCACCCACTCAGGCACCATCATTCACCCTGATCAAGTGGAATTTATTCCTGGGTTGTAAAGATGGTTCAATATTCACAAATCAATCGTGAAACACCACATCAATAAAAGAAAAGAACCATACGATCATTTCAATAGAGGCAGAAAAAGCATTTGACAAAGTATAGCATACATTTGTGATAAAAACCCTCAACAAAGTAGGTTTAGAGGGAATATACCTCAACATAATAAAGGCCATATACGAAAAACCCACAGCCAATATCATCCTCAGTAGGGAAAAACTGTGAGCTTTTCCTCTATGGTCAGGAACAAGACAGGGATGTTCACTCTCACCACTGTTATTTAACATAATACTGGAAGTCTTAGCCACAGCAATCAGACAACAAAAATAAGTAAAAGTCATACAAATCAGTGAGAAGAAGTCAAACTTTGGCTATTTGCAAATGACATGATACTCTATATAGAAAACCCTAAAGACTCCACTACAAAACTGCTGGAACTGATACACGAATTCAGTAAAGTTGCAGAATACAAAATCAACATGCAGAAATCTGTTGCATTTCTAGACACCAATAATGAAACAGCACAAAGAGAAATTAAGGAATCAATACCATTTACAATTGCACGAAAAACTATAAGATACCTAGGATTCAGCCTAACCAAAGAGCTGAAATACCTGTACTCTAAAAGCTATAAAACACTAATGAAAGAATTGAAGATGACACAAAGAAATGGAAAGACATTCCATACTCATGGATTGGAAGAACAAATATTGTTAAAATGTCTACACTACCCAAAGCAATCTACACATTTAATGCAATCTCTATTATAATACCAACAGCATTTTTCACAGAGCTAGAACAAACAATCCTAAAATCTATAGGAACCACAAAAGACCCCTAATAGCCAAAGCAACCTTCAAAAAGAAAAGCAAATCTGGAGGCATAACAATTCTGGACTTCAAGTTATATTACAAAGCTGTAGTGATCAAGACAATATGGTACTGGCACAAAAACAGACACAGATCAATAAAACAGAATAGAAAAATCCAGAAAGCAAATAGTCAATCTTTGCCAAAGCAGGAAAGAATATCCAATGGGAAAAAGTCTCTTTAACAAGTGGTGTTGGGAAAACTGGACAACAATGTGAAAAGAATGAAACTGGATCACTTTCTTACACACACACACAAAATAAATTCATTATGAATTAAAGAACTAAATGTGAGACCTGAAAAATCCTAGACACCATAAAATCCTAGAGAAGAACACAGGCAGTAGTCTCTTTGACATCAGCTGTAGCAACTTCTTTCTAGATATGTCTCCTGAGGCAAGGGAAACAAAAGCAAAAATGAACTATTGGGATTTCATCAACATAAAAAGCTTCTGTACAGTGAAAGAAACAATCATCAAACAAAAAGGCAGCCTATGGAGAATACATTTGCAAATGACATATCTGATAAAGGGTTAGTATCCAAAATATATAAAGAACTTATCAAACTCAATACCTAAAAAACAAATAATCCAATTTAAAAATGGGCAGAAGACATGAATAGGCATTTTTCCAAAGACTTACAGATGGCCAACAGACACATGAAAAGATGCTCAACACACTGATCATCAGGGAAATGCAAATCAAAAGCACAAGATAACACCTAACACCTGTCAGAATGGTTTAAACCAGCAACACAAGAAACAACAGGTGTTGGTGAGAATGTGGAGAAAGAGGAACACTCTTGCACTGTTGGTGGGAATGCAAACTGGTACAACCACTCTAGAAAACAGTATGAAGTTTCCTCAAAAAGTTAAAAACAGAACTACTCTATGATCCAGCAATTGCACTACTAGGTATTTACCCAAATGATACAAAAATACTAATGCGAAGGGACACATGCACCCTGATGTTTATAGCAGCATTATCTACAATAGCCAAACTATAGAAACAGCCTAAGTGTCCATTGACTGATGAATGGATGGAGAAGATACGAGATATGTATATTTTGTACACTATATCTATATGTAGATATAGATATTACACAGCCATAAAGAAGAATGAAATCTTGCCATTTGCAATGACGTAGATGAGACAGTATTATGTTAAGTGAAATAAATCAATCAGAGAAAGACATATACCCTATGATTTCACTTCTATGTGGAATTTAAGAAGCAAAACAAATAAACAAAGGGTGGGGGGCGGGGAGAGAGAGAGGCAAACCAAGAAACAGACTCTTAACTATAGAAAATTGGTTATCAAAAGGGAGGTGGGGTGGGGGGATGGGTTAAATAGGTGATAGGGAGTAAGGAGGGCACTTGTTGTGATGAGCACTGGGTGCTGTATGGAAGTGATGAATCACTATATTGTACACTGGAAACTAATATTATACTGTATGTTATCTAACTAGAATTTAAATAAAAACCTAGGGTTGCCTGGGGGCTCAGTCGGTTAAGCTTCCAACTCTTGATCTCAGCTTAGGCCTTGATCTCAGTTTTGTGAGCTTGAGCCCCATATTGGGCTCCGTCCTGGGTATGAAGCCTACTTAAAAAAAATTTAACTAAAACTTAAAAAAGTAGTAAAAAAAAAAAAGGGCAACCTGATTGGTCTGAATAAAATTGAACAAATGAATGTTCCAACAAGCTGGATTATAGCATTCTTGCCTGTGTTTTATTATTTTGGTACAGTAATAATTATAAACAAATATCCAACACACAAATGTTAGACAAGTTACAGTTCATTGTCATAAGGTTAAGGAAGGTTGTCATCTCCCCAGTTCCTCATAGAAGATGCTCGTGGCTATTGGCATTAGAATTTTGCCTGTATAGGTGAAGGCCTGATAGGTTGCGGGAAGCCCCAGGTGGGGACTGACCAGGCCTCGAATACTCCTATGTGTCACCCCGGAGTCCATATGGTTGTGAGGTCACCTAGATTTGAGATACAACTTGTAATTATGTCACATATGTCATTTTGCCATTTGTCTGCACCCGCATTTATCCTGCCACCATGTAACAATGGCCACTGTGTCCTTTGTTGTGCTGCTAATTTGTTATCATAAGACCTAGGAGGAACTGTGCACTCAAGCCTGAGTTGGGCAAAGCCCAACTATTATTCTTCACATTTTATGATTAGGATACGGGGACCAAAAATGTTAAGCAATTTGCCCAAGGTCATGAGTGCATCAATCTCTCAGAGCTGTACTGTTCAATACGACAGCTTTGTGCTACTGTCACATGTGACTGTTGCTATGAGTACTCGGTGTGTGGCTGGTCCAAATCGAGATGTACTATAAGTGTAAACTCTGTCTTGGGCTTCAAAACTGAGTCTGAAGAAAGAATGTAAAATATATCTTTCATAATTTTTTTGTATTGATTACATATTTAAATGATTGTTTGGGATACGTTAAGCAAAATATATTATTCAAACTCTTTTCACCCTTTTATTTTTACCTTTTTAAAATGTGGCTACTAGACGATCTTAAATTACAAATGGGATTCACATTACATTTCAGCTGGACAGTAGTGTCACAGAACCTATCTCTTCATCTATAAGGTGAAGTTTACAGTGAGAACACAGGTAAAGTGCCCAAGTAGCAAGTGTTGTATAAATGGTTTTGTTCCTCCCCCCACCACATTTCCTCACCAGAACACCCAAGCGTCATGACTTTGACATAGGTGACTTTCTAGAGGCTTTAATAGGAACATTGTTCTTCTGTTTCCATCCAGATTCCTCTTCAGCAAGGGCATGTTTTTAGTCATGAGTTATTCGAAATCTTACGGTGTACAGTTTGTAAATAGCAAGTCAGAAATCTGAAAACTCAGGCCAAGATCCTGAAACTGCCTTACCTACAGCAGAAGCATTAAGAGAATGTACCCATTCATAAACTTGCCACAGATGCCGGTAAAAAGATGGACTGACATGTAGGCAGGAAATGCACACAGGGTAATTCATTGCCATTGAAGCTCACTGAGCATCTATCTGGTCGTGATATGAATTATTTATGGATTTCCCCTTGGCACCTTTCTGTTGCAGGTTAATGTCAGGACAGGACCTGCACTTCCCTCTCTGGCCCCCCTGCTGAGCAGCTATGTACAGGGTCAGTGCCCCATCCTAGAACTGGCTGTCTTCCAAGTGGACCCAGCAACTGGCCGCTACAATTAGGCTTACTTGTCCAACTGCCAGAAGATGGATGAATTCATCCAGCAGCCAGCCCAGTACTCCTGAACGAGGAACTTGAGATAATTTATAGAATTGATTTATGCTGTTCCTCTTTCCACAAGAATTTGTGGTGGCTATATGATATAAGTGGACTTTTGTTGAATTTATGCAACTGTCCTCTAATTCCATGTTTCTGACGTCCCAGTCAGGAATGACAAATTCCTATGCAGTATGCTACAGTGCCCAGCAGTTACAGTGATGAAGAGTAAGGCAACAGGGAGTGGTGTGAAGAATGCCGGGCCCTCCAGACCCAAGCAGGTCATTGCCTTGTGAGGATGCACATCTGGGGCTGTTACATACTCTGATTTTTCACAAGAAGTCAAATTCCCAGATTTTAATGTGGAAATCTCATGATTTTAAAACTTGGGGACTGGGGCGCCTGGGTGGCTCAGTCAGTTGAGCATCTGACTTTGGCTCAGGTCATGATCTCGCGGTTCATGGGTTCAGGCCCCGCATCAGGCTCTGTGCTGACAGCTTGGGGCCTGGAGCCTGCTTCATACATATTCTGTGTCTCCCTCTCTCTCTGCTCCTCCCCTGCTCACACTCTGTCTCTCTCTCAAAAGTAAATAAAGATTAAAAAAAAAATAATAATAATAATAAAAACTTGAGGATTAAGGGAATCCTTCCATTGATCCAATTCAACGAGGCTGTTTATAATTTCTGATCTTGTTTGTTTACCTATATAAATGGCAGACCTTTGTGGGAAGGTACTGTAACTGTTATTCTCCCATATTCTTTTTTGTTCTCTCTCCCCCTCACCACACCATGCACATTGCATATAGCATTTGTATCAGTTATGATTTCCAGGACTAGACACTAATTTGCCACCTTAATCATTAGTGTTCCAGATTCTTCTTTTTTGTGCATACTTCTCCTTGTTACTCGAAATTCTCCAGACACCAAGAGAGAAGAGGAAGTATGAACAGGAGTCAGTAATGGGTCTTTTCTGACAATACATCCTCATCTGTAAGACAGTGGGGGCAAAGCTCCCTTTGCATGGTTTATGTATAGCATTGCCAAGGCATGGCCCAGGGGGCAGTGGCTTAGGAGAGAAGAAGGGAGGAATTCCAGGTCAGGATTCAGAATTCCTCTCCTTCTGATTGAAGATAGTGCTAAAATAATAAAGGCATGCCTGACCCATCTCCATTCACCCTACCCTATTCCCAGCTCTCCATGGGCCACCCATCTCTGGCAATATGCTCCCTTATCTGGGACTTGTTTTGGGATGAAGGCCTCCTGCCTTCTAATGCTCTCCCCCATTCAACCAGACACTTTGTCTTTGATGACATGCCCTGAGGTCCCAGAGAAGCCTAGGCTATGTCTGCATAAGTCAACAAGACCTTAAGTAAAATTCAGTTAGGTAACTGGCTATGTTGAGCCTAACAGGTCATTTGTTTGGTTTTTGTGCCTTTGTTTGGTTTTGTAGTATTGAGAAAGTCACAAACTGAGTTCTGTCCATAGGAAGTCACTCCAGACCACTTTCTTACTGATGCCGTGAAGCCAAAATTTTGAGAACTACAATGTAGCTATAAAAGATATTAATTTTAAGGAATTGAAAGAAGACAGCTGTATTTTTCAGGAAATGAATTAAGAAACACTCAGTGAAGCAATATATGCTTCCACCTATGCAAAAGCCCAGACACACAGCAGAAGTCTGCCATGTTTGTGCACTCATGGGCCACGCCACGAGCAGATAGATACAATGCTGATGGGGGGGTGGGGGGGGGCGGGGGGGGGATCAGACTGAGTTCTGCCACAGTGCATCTACTTTACTGGTAAAAACACAGGAAGAACAACTTCCTGTGAAACTCCAACTTGGTAGATGAAACATGTGATACAGAGTGCAAAGTTTTACTACTTTCAGAGAAATCCAGTGCACAAACAGAATTTGTTCCTTATGACCTTTGTCCACCCAGTCTTGGAGCTCATGGCCCTTCCTTAGATTTCTTCAGCTAATGACACCAACACACACATTCCAAAATTCTCTGTAGGGAACAGGGGAACGGCCTGATCCCCATTTTTTAGGATATGGGTATTCAGAGACCATGTTTTGTATTTGAAGACACATTTTTTGCCTCCATATTTTGTTTTTACTACATGGTCTACATTTTCTGATGCAGGACATGTCTTGATGCTTGACCTTTTCTGTTCTGGGTACACATTGCTTCCCAATCCCATAATTTGAGGTAGCGCTTATAGCTTATGGAGTGTGGCAGTCTATTGTTTTAGGCATCCCAGGCTCTCTGTGGGTATATCTCCAGGTGTGTAGTGACTAGGGGCTGTGGCTGATTTTCTTCCAATTCCAGTCCCCACAGAGGCAATATTAGAGAAACAGTCATACAGAAAAACACAATCACATAACTTGGTGTTCAGTAGGAAAATCTATGTTTCCCTAAACTGAACGTGCTTTCCTTCAGCCATCTGGTGCTCCATGTTTTTTGGCATTGCTTCCCTTAATGTTCACCTCATCTTCATGATAACACAGGAGTGGGCATTTTTTTTTTTAATTTTTTAATGTTTATTTATTTTTGAGACAGAGACAGAGCATGAATGGGGGAGGGGCAGAGAGAGAGAGAGACACAGAATCGGAAGCAGGCTCCAGGCTCTGAGCCATCAGCCCAGAGCCTGACGCGGGGCTCGAACTCACCAACGGTGAGATCGTGACCTGAGCTGAAGTCAGACGCTCAACCGATTGGGCCACCCAGGCGCCCCAGGAGTGGGCATTTTGAAAATATGCCCCCTGGTCACAGTACAGACTGGGCTCCAGGCTGGAGCTGGACATTCACAGTGCCTTTGTCAGGTCCCATCTCCAAGCCACAGTTGAGTGGTCCTGGGATGGGGTCTTGACCCATGTGAGCCAATCACCCTCCTCCTGTGGAATTTTAAGACTGGAAATGAGAAAAAAACGAGTGTCTTCCCAGTGGATAAAATTGTACAGAGAACTATGTAGACAGAGGCAGGTATGCAGTCAGCAAGAAGGAAGCCACACACGGAGAGATGCAGAGCTGAGGCATCCCAGGGGTGTTTGGGTTCAGCTGTTCCTGAGGCTGTCTTCATCCCTACTCTCCTACAGCTTCTAACCTAGCAATTGTCCATAAAATCCCCTTTTTGGCTAAATCTTGTTCTAATTGGGTTCCAGCACTTACAACCAAAGTTGTCCTAATCATTACAGTGAAGTTAGGTCATGCGCAATCAATATAAACAAGTATACAGTAAATTGCATTTTACTTCAGGGGTATGTTCCTAAAGACCTTTTGACACTTTATACTGGATGGTATTTGCTTCCTGGCCAAGATGGCACTACCATGTATCATTACTATAAATAGTGTGCAATTTACTTGGCCCTCCAGCTTTGATTTGTGTCAAAGTTTGCAGGGTTGTTTTTCTTTTCCTTTTTCTTTTTTTAAGTAGTCAGAATTTGGGGTTGGGGTGGGATTTTTGGTGGCTATAAAAGGTGTCCAAAAATTCTTCTACATTTCTCCTGTCAAAAGACTTTATAGATACAATTTCCCAAAGTAGTGGTATTAATTACCCTCCCATCAGCAGTATAGAAGGTTTCGTTACTCCATATTTTCAGCAATACTTGGTATTGTCAGTCTATTTTATTTGAGTTCTTTGATACCATTATGCAATGGATATCCAATGGTATCACATTATAGTTTTACTTTGTATTTTCCTAATGACTAAGAAAATTGAGCACTTTTTCATATATTTATGGCTATTTGGAGACTGTATTTCATTAAGTGTCTGTTCAAGTCTTCAGCCCATTTTCCTATTGGGTTGACTGCCTCTTAGTGACTGATTGAGGTTCATTGTATACTCTGGACATAAGTCCACCTTACATACATGGTGCAAATATCTTCTCCCACACGTGGCTTTCTTCTTCATTCTATTATTAGTGTCTTTTGGCGAACAGGAGTTTTTTATTTTAACAAAAATGAAAAACCTTCCAATTTTTTTCTTTCATGGTTAGTGTTTTTTATATTTTGTTTGAGAAATCTTTGCCCCAAGGTATGAAGTTATTCTCCTATGTTTGCTTCTCAAGATTTTATTGTTTTACTGGTCCCGGTTAGGTCATACATCCACCCTTGGGTCTGATTTTATGCAGAGTTTGTGTGCCCCACATCAACAGCTCTTAATTATCATTCTAACTAGAAACACGCTGGGTGGCTGAGGATGAAGATCATCTGTGAACCATTGCATTTGGCCATATGTAACAAACATTGGGAAAGTGATGGCTTAAATAGAGTAGGGCAGTAGTTCTCAACTTTTGCTGTGCACTAGAATCATCTGGAAGCTTTAAAACAAAAAACCTGCATGCCCAGGCTGTACCCCATATCAGTTACATCAGAATGTTTTGAGGTGAGATCCAGGCAACAATAATTTTTAAATCTCTTCTGATGAGTCCTATGGGCAGCTCAAGCTGGGAACCACCAGTTAGGGTTTACTTTTCTTTTACATGACAAGAAGTCTGAAGTTAGGCAGTTCAAGGCTGGTGTGGCAGCTTCACAAAGCATTAAGAAACCAGATTCCTCCTAACCTTGAGCTTTACTATCCCTGGGGGTGTAGTCAAAAAATAACAGCTAAAGAAAGCACCAGCCATTGGGTCCCTATTTCACACAACAGGAAGGAGGAAGGTTGAGGGTAAAAGTCTTCACTTAACAATTTCTGTGTAACTGTCAATGGCAGGAACTTCATCGTATTGTCACCCACATCTGAAAGGGAGATTGGGAAATGTATTTATTAAGTTGGGATATTTCTGTTCCCAAAAAGATCAGGGTTCTGTTAGTAAAGAAAAGTGGAGAACTGATATTGGAAAGGCAACTGTTTCTACTGTGAGTCTGCTTATGAAACAAAACCAACAGATACCCATTCGAGAGAGTTCTCTTCATATCCCTGGGACCCCTTCAGTGTATAGTGGCAGAAACACATATGCCACACAATCTAATTATAACTGAAATAAAAGTGTGTTTTCTAAAAAGATCAAGACATATTAAACCATATTTTTACATATGTCTTATTGAAAAAGAGGTCTTCAGCTTAAAGAGCTATATTTCTTTTCTCAGACATTTTTATTGCATGAGGCCCCTTGTGATTTAAAAATCATATTTTTTTCTGAATAGTATCAGGAAAGAGAATCAAAAATGGTCATGTGTTTTTGAGAAAAACTATGATAAGGTACTGTTGGCCAGGCAGGAAACAGCACACCCGTGGCAGGCTCTGAGTGCCACGCTGCAGAGTTTGGGGCTCATCCTCTGTGGTGGATGGAGCACTCCTTACCCCCAACCACTCCCCAGTCCTTCTCTCCAATAGAGACTAACTTATTGCCAGGTGTGCCCCAGTTTTTGGTTCTAGTTCTTGGTTCCATCCCTCAGGAAGCTCAGATGTATCCCTTTTGTATGTCTAAGCTAGACGGCAAGGGTTTCTGTAACCCTTTGCTGGAAGGCTGATGTTAAGAGGTCTTGTCCTAATGAGGAGGCAGGAGAAATGAGATCAAATGCCTGTGCTGGTTGTGTGAAACAGACAGATGGGAGTTGCAGCTGACCCCAAGTGCAGGAAGAGAAAGGGAGAGGAGCAAAGGCTGAGTCTGAGACTTCTGCCTCAGTCACTGTGAGCAAGGGGGGATACTAACCCCATAAATGGGGACATGGGCAGGAAAAGATGTATTGTGGAGAAAGATAATGAGTTTGGTTTGAGAAGGAAAAAACAACCGAGCTGGTCGCTAACATATGTGGAAAGGGAGTCCCCTCTGGGCTCATTCTTTGTTGGAAAGTCTACAGTGGGAAGAGAATCGGACAGAGATACAGGAGGGGCCATGAGGCCTTACGCTGACTTACGGAGAGGTGTGCTGGGGGCAGAGATGGGAATGGAGGAGGCACACTGGGAAAAAGCAGAGGGAGAAAGAGGACAAAGGGCCTCCACTGAGTAGCAGAACTTGGACCCATTAACACGGCAGGGTGGGAAGAAGGCATAAACTCAAAACTAGAAAGGACACAGAACAGTGAAGTGCTGTGCACAGTACAGCAGAGGGCTTTTCGAAGGAAGAGGGGGGAAATCCAGGCTGAGAACTATCAGGTCAAGCATTCGAGGGTCCTGGGAAAAACTGGCCATTCTGCAAGCATAAAGATACAACTGGAACTCTCCTAGCAACCCCACCCCCACCCTCCAAACACTACCACCACACTTTGGTGTTCTCCACCAGGACAGTTTCCATACTTGCATGCATGTGTATACCTTTTCTTTGTTCAAGGTTGGAATTGTATTTCACACATTGACTGTAAGTTGTTTTTATTAAAGTGAACATAAAGTGATCACTATAGTGTCTGGGCAGGTCTGGGTTAGGGCAGAACTTGATGATACAGGAGCTGCAGAGGCCTTCAGGCTGCAAAGCATGGTGGGAGAAGAAGGGACCCCTTCCTGCCCTGGGTGTGGTTTCCCCAGCCCCTCCCTGCCAGAGCACTCTTTCTATCCATCCTTTGTCCCATCTTAAAGGGTGAATGCTCTTGGAGAGGACACTGTACTGAAGTTCACAAAGGCTCAGCCAGTCACGAAAAGATGAGAACTGAAGATGGGAAATTGTGTCTAATCTTTAGTAATCCTTTCTGTGACTGCTCCAGACTTTCCCCATGTCCACCAGGCCCCTGATCCCATTCCCATCTGCTTTCTGCTGCTCTAAGGACAAGCTATTTAACAAAATATCAAGCCTAGGAGGCCTCAAGTTTCAGGTAGCTCCCCCAGGACCCCCAATCAGAATGGCAAGGACTGTATGCGGTAAACCCTCACAACATCCCCGCAAGGTGACCAATATCGTATTTATTTTACAGATGTGAAAACTGGGCTTCTGAACATTAAGTATAACTAGGCCTAATTACTTGATATGTTAATATAATATGCATAATATAATTTATAACATATATACTGATATGAGGCACACACCTTATTAAAATATATATCATATATTCCTATATACCACATTGATTAAATGGAAAATCTGGGATTCAAACTAAGCCTGAGGCTCAGGTCCACTGATTCCCATGAAGACATTATGAACTAAGAAGATTGTGGAGAGGTTGGAAGCCAAGATCTACTGTTCAGCTATGGCTAGAAAATGTGTTTTGTTTGGTCCACCTGCTATTTTAAAATATGGAAAATTAACATTAGAATCAGAATTTCAGTTTCTTCTGAAAAAGCAGATCTGGCTCCTCTGGGTCTCTATCCCCAGGAGGTGATAAGTGGTCAGAGCCGTGTAGGGGCTGCCCCTTCACACTGGGCAACTAGGTGGAAGTATACTCATCCCTGACTATAGTCACTGGCTTTGATGACCTGTCTGGGCCCAAAGGCCTGTGCTGCCTTGGTGTGATGCAGTGTCCTTTCCAGGGACATTCACTCTTAAAAAAACAAAAGCACACCCACAAAAACAACTTTGTTATGGAATAACTGACAAACATAATTGTATGTATTTGAAGTGTATGACATGATTTGATAAACATATGTATTGTAGAATGATTACCAACATCAAGATAATTATCAAAGAGAAAGTCCTTATACCTAAGTGATAAGTCATAACAAAATACTAATAATGTTCAGGCAACAGAGAATCACCAAGTATTTTTTGTCTGGGGTTCTCCCCTAAAATTAAGCCCATATAAATAACTTCTGATTTCTGCATACTCTCAAATTCAAGCTGGAAACTTGTTACATTTTTTTATGTAAAAAGTGGGTTGTTCATTTGTTTTGACCTCTTATCTCTGGCTTTTTAAAAAAAAACTTGAGGTATAATTGACATATAACACTATATTAGTTTCAGGCGTAGAACAGAATGATTTGCTATTTGGAGATACTGTGAAATGATCACTACAGTAAGTCTAGTTAACATCCATCATCACATATCATTACAAAAAAGTTTTTTTCTTGTGATGAGGACATTGCTTTTGTATTTTCCTCAAGTCATTTCATTTAATCATACAAATAGAATGGTCTCCAAACATAATGCATTGCCAAGCCAAATACAGAAGATGATCACTGGATCATAATGACTTTGCCCTCTCCTGTTTATGAGATTTAACGCCACCCCAAAAGCTTTTTAACAGTTTTGGGAGACGCCGTTATTTTGCAAAATGTACTTTCTGTTTCTGGGCCTTATGTGTAGGGCCATTTAGGGAGCAGCCGTGTTTGCACAGTGAGTTTTTCTGTGGAAAGTTGTTTTTGCGAGAGACACTCACTTAGTGTTTTCACATTGCTGTATCCCTGTTGGCAGCAAAATTAAATGCCAGTAAAAGGTGAAAGTTACCAACTGCAGCTCGTATGGTGAGAACCTCAATGTTGTAAAGAAATGGACTTACCTGAAGAAGGACCAGTACCAACTCTGTGTAGCTCGTCACTGGTACAAACCACGTGTTTTCTCTGAGGATCCAAGAGGCCCCTGCTGAAGTTATTTCCTTGCTTCCCCAGTGGATCAAGGGGAAATCCATGGAGCTGCTATTCCTTTGCATGTTTCTCCTATACTATTCACTCATGGGTGGGTCAATTAATTAATTTTAAAACATTCACCTAGCACTTGTGTGCCAGGCCTCATCCACCCTTTCTTCTGGGCATAAATAGTGTAAGACCCTGGATGGGAGTGAGGATGGAGAGAAAGAAAAGAAATTAGAGTCATGCTAAATGGCCGACTGGAACATGCAACCTCAGGGAGCTCTCTCAGGAAAAGGACTGAGCCGGGCGGTAGCCTGTGCATAGGTTGGTACAACTCACCCTCACCCTGACCTGGGTTCTGGGGTGCAGGCTCACCTTTCTGCTTCCTTCCTCTGTCACCACACCCCTCTCCTCTGTCTCTTCCACCTCCAGCTCCTTTGGGTATAGTGGGAAGACTCAGGATATTGAGTTCTGGGCTTTGTTGACCCTAAGCCAGTGATGTGACCTTAGCCAAGCCACCTTGCTGCTCTGGACAGTGATTTCTTTTTATGTGAAAAAAGCACTTTCCCAGAGAGACTTCAGGGTTCCTCCTTGCTCCTAGGGTCCTCAATTCTAGGCTCAGGATGTTGGCAGACTTTTCAGCTTTCCTACATAACTTTTGGCCCCATAACAAGTGAGGATGAACTTAGCCTGAGTCACTCTCTAAAATGAGCCAGCCTTTAAATAAATACCTACTTGAAAGCTTTCTATGATTGTGTTTAGTTTCTGCAAAGTTCCTAGGACTCCTTTTATACCTCATGGGGAAGGCCAACGTCATGATTAAGGACACAGACTCCAGCAGGATGGCTGGGCTGATTCCCAGCTTAGTGACTTCTTAGTTGCATGAATTTGGGCAAGTTATTTAATGTCTCTTGCCTCAGTTTTCTTGTGTGTAAAACAGGCAAAATGAGAGTTTCAGCCTTTTAGAGTTGTTGTGAAGATTAAATTAAATATTATTATTTTAATGTTTATTTATTTATTTTGAGAAAGAGAGAAAGTGAGAGAGAGCCACTCTACTGAAATGGCTCTTGTGAAGGTGGCTAGTGGCCTAGCTGATAAACCCATGGCTTCTACTCACCCCCATCCCTCTCCATCTTGCTGGTGTCACCTGATCTTTCTTCTGAAGTCTGATGTTCATTTCCCACTCTTGCCAAAGAGCAATAGCTCTTTATCTCTTAACAACTCTGAGGGGAGCAGAGCCTGAATTGAAGTCATCCTCCTCCCATACATCTCCAACACTGTAACTTCTGCTTTGGTTTGGAATGCTAGTAGCAATCAGCCCCATCGCTGGGTTCAAAATCTTTGTGCCACTTTTTCCACTTCCTCTCTTTGGTCTTCTAAGCTAGGACTGATTAGCTCTTGCCCAGAGGATCCAACCTCCTTCCCCCATCCCCCACTGTGCAGGCTGCCACCAGGAGGATCAGGACCCACCTTCTGACCACAGCTCTGACCAGCCATTCTCAAAAACATCTGATGATTGCACCTTATCTACTGAACGAAGTTCATACCCCTTCTGCTAGCACCGAAGCACTCTTCCAGTATCCCATCCCCAACCACCTGACCCCAAACATCATTCTTTCCATGCAACCTTACTTCCTGCTATATTCCTGCCCTTTCCCCACACTCCAGACAAATTGAATAGCTGTGTTCAGTTGTGTGTGCCACCGAGTGCTTTGTGCCCAGAACATAGTAAACACTCTGTAAATATGTGCCAAACAGGAAAGAAATATGATACGTAGTCAAATGACAACTATGGCAAATGCTAAAAGGGGGAAGAAGTTTTCTAAATATTTGTTCTTTTCTGCAGAGGCCAAGATGATGACTTTTCCTTTAGCCTTGGAACTTGAAGAAATTGGCACATGTACTTTCACTGCAAGGTTGAAGCTTTCATTTGAAAGGAGAAATTATTTCACATTGCTGGGCAGGGGGTACTTTCGTAATTATAAAAACATTTGACAGACACTCAAGTGTAATGTCCCTTTATAGGAGGGCAATGAAACAGTAAATTATAAGGACCATTAGATGATTAGAGGAATTATAGGATGGGTTTTTTTTTACCCTTATCAGATTTTTCTAGTTAAAAACTCAATTCTCATTTGAGGCAAGTTCTTTTGGGCACTTTCCCAATACAATTCCAATTTATTTTTCCATTAGCTGGGAGCGGTTCTTATATTTTTTCATTCTAAGTCCATGATGCCAAATCCACATTGTGCTAGAAGTTTGGGAGTCCAACTCCCTAGTACTTCTGAATATCATCTTCTGTGTTATTGCTGAATGGCAACATAAATGTGACCAGTGAGATACAATTCAGGTTGGAAAACTAGAAGGCTGATAAAAAAAATAATACCACACAGGCAGGTTTTTTTTTTTAATGTTTTTATTTATTTGGGGGAGAGAGAGAGGGTGAGTGCAAGCTGGGGAGGGGCAGAGCGAGGGAGGACAGAAGATCTGAAGCAAGGTCCATGCTGATAGCAGAGAGCCTGATGGATGGCTTGAGCTCACAAACCATGACATCGTGACATGAGCCAAAGTCAGAAGCTTAACCAACTGAGCCACCCAGGTGCCCCATACATAGACAGTTCTAATGAATGCTAAAATACAAGAGGATTTATCTGACTGATCTCCTGTTTTGGGTTTTGGGGAAATAAATGGAATGTGGAGATTATGATCATCATTATTAGAAATAGATTATTTCTGGGGCACCTGGGTGGCTCAGTCGGTTAAGCCTCCAACTTTGGCTCAGGTCACAATCTTGCAGGTTCGTGACTTCGAGCCCCATGTCAGGCTCTGTGCTAACAGCTTGGAGCCTGGAGCCTGCTTCGGATTCTGTGTCCCCCCCCCCACCTCTTGGCCCTCCCCCATCATGCTCTGTCTCTCTCTCACTCACTCAAAAATAAATAAACATTGAAAAATTAAAAAAATTTTTTTAGTTTATTTATTTATTTTGAGAGAGAGAGAGAGAGAGAGAGAGAGAGAGAGAGAGAGCACAGCAGGGGAGGGGCAGAAAGAAGGAAAGACAGAATCCCAAGCAGGCTCTGCACTGTCAGCATAGAACCTGATGTGGGGATTGAACTTATGAACCTTGAGATCATGATCTGAGCTGAGATCAAGAGTCTGACGCTTAACTGACTGAGCCACCCAGGCACCCCAGAAATAGATTATTTCTATCCTCTGTATGACAGTTTTAGAATCTGTATATCAATAAGTCATGCCCTTATCAAACCTTGGCCTTGTTGGATCTCTGGCTGCCTTGATGAGGTTTGGTGGCTTGGCCTCTCTATCTCTTCAGCCCATGACTAATTGTTTTAAATTCAAATTTCAAAATGGAAATAAGTAAAATTACCTACTTTTTTTCAATGCACAGGTGACAGGAGAATGGAATAATAGAGCACATAATATACACTGTGGGTAATCTAAAATACAAGTCCTATTTTTGAAGACCCGGCAGCCTTCCTCAAATCCCTGACCCCTCTGCTCTGCCCTTCATGAAGAGTTGTGTGAGGGTAGTTTTAAGAAGGGTAGGAATCAAGCCTTCAGCCTCCTAGACAAGTTCAAGTCTGACTGTCCTTGTCCTGCCTGCAGTACACACTCCCCTCCTACACTGGCTTGACCTGATAGACAGGTCCAACACTGCTTCAGTCGTGCCTCCACTGCTTAGTCTGTTTCTCCCTCAGGCTGCTGCTTCTTACCCTTTTGTGGACTCATTTCTCTTCTCTCTACTTTCCTCTCTACCTCTGGCTTCCTTTTTGCTCAAAGTTTCTGTCTTCTCCATCCTCTGTCTTTCAGCTTCTGCCCTGATACTGCATGACATTGCATGTCCTTTTCATTGTTATTATTATTATTTTGTTTTAGAGAGAGAGAGAATGAGGGGAGGAGAGGGACAGAGGGAGAGACAGAAAGAATCCCAAGCAGTTTCCACGCTCAGCATGCAGCCCGATGATGGGTAGGGCCGGGGGATGGTGGTGCTCAATCCCATGGCCCTAAGATCATGACCTGAGCCTAAATCAAGAGTTGGATGCTCAACTAAATCAAGGGAGCCACCCAAGTGCCCCAGTATGTCTTTGTTTCAAAACCCTTCAGAGAAGAGATTTGCTGAGTTCTGTTGGTCTTGGTCCAGTTTAAATCACCTCTATAGGGCAGGGTACAAGTGTTAGGACTCTGTATCCTGGGACACTAGCTAGTCTGTTAATAGCTAGACATGTGTGAGTTGGCCATCACATTGTTGTGAGTCAGAACTCTTGATTATGTATATATCTGTCTATCCGTAGATCTATATATCATTGAATTAAACTAGGAAAATGATTACTCAATGTATTTAGCCTGTTTGATATGCAAAGCTTTAGATAACATGGAGTGCTTATAAGGAAAACCAACAGGAACAAAAGGTTCTCCACAATGAAAGCATGGGGCAATTACTCAGTTGGAGAAAGACATCATCTGAGGAAATGCCAGGCTGGCTGTCTGGGAGATGACACAAGGCTATGAACCAGGCCTGGGAGCCCAGAGGAAAAGAAACAGGGCCCAACTAGCACAAGACTTGAGTTTACCTAAAATGAGGCCTCCGTGTTTCTAACTCAACGGTGTTCAAGTTTTTTGTACCTCTGTTAGACCTGTTCTCTTGCTCCCTGACCTGGGAAAACTTGTTGACACCTCTCTTACCTCTAGGGTATGAACTGAACCTTGCTCCTTCATCCCCTTCTCATACAGAACCAGAGGCAGGTCACTCTTATAGCATGTACCCTCAATAAGCATTTGTTAAGTACACAAAACAAATGGCTGCCCAGAAACTTTTTTAAAACTTTTTTTAATGTTTATTTATTTTTGAGAGAGAGAGAGAGATGAAGTGAAAGCAGGGGAAAGGCAGAGAGAGAGAGACACAGAATACACTTAACTGACTGAGCCACCCGGGCGCCGAGGGACACAGAATCTGAATCAAGCTCCAGGCTCTGAGCTGTCAGCACAGAGCCCGACGTGGGGCTCAAACTCATGAGCTGTGAGATCATGACCTGAGCCGAAGTTGGAGGCTTAACCAACTGAGCCACCCAGGCGCCCCCCAAAAACTTCTTTTAGAGAATTTCTTAAAAATTCATTTTACAAACCACTCTGTGGAGATTGTCTTGGAATGTCTAAACTGGTACTTCCATGCACCAAGATTTTATATTCAGAAGACCTTCTCAAGTCCTTACACTGTTTCCACCTCCCCGAACTCCTTATAATGAAGATGACCTGAACAAATCTATTGGATAGAGTGTTCAGAATTCTGGAAGATTCTTTTCTCTGAAGAGACACCTGAGTTCTCACTATAGTTCATTTCTGAAGTGATATGGCATTTTCAGTTGCATCTGAGACACCCATATTAGAACATTAATTTACTGAAGACAACCGTCTTTCTCTATTCTCCTTTCGCTTATCATATGCCTTGTGATTTTGATCCTAGATCAATTTAAAGTTTAAAGTAGGAAGCACAAGCAAGGCAAGGAGCAAATATTTACTAAGCACCTCTAGTCGAGGTGTGCAGATGGACTGTATAATAGCAGCTCAGTAAATATTTGTTTGATAATCCTAAAACTCATAAGACCCATTTTCTTTTCTTTTTTTTAATGTTTTATTTATTTTAGAGAGAGTGCACATGAGCAGGAGAGGGGCCAAGGGAGAGAATGACAGAGGATCCCAAGCAGGCTCCACACTGACAGCAGCAAGCCCCATGTGGGGCTCCAACTCAAGAACCGTGAGATCATGACCTTAGCTGAAGTTGGAAGTTCAACCGAAGGAGCCATCCAGGTGTTCCCCCATTTTCTTAAATTCAGATAAAAATGCTACAGCAATTCTGTAGTTGGTATCAATGACATGAGAACTTCTTTACCCTTGAATATTAGAATTTGTTATAATATTGCTTAAAAAAATTTTTTTTAAATAAAAAAAATTATTTATTTTTGAGAGACAGAGAGAGACAGAGCATGAGTAGGGGAGGGGCAGAGGGTGGGGGGAGACACAGAATCCGAAACAGGCTCCAGGCTCTTAGCTGTCAGCACAGAGCCTGACGTGGGGCTGGAACTCACAAACTGCGAGATCATGACCTGAGCTGAAGTCGGACGCTTAACCGACAGAGCCACCCAGGCGCCCCTATAGTATTGCTTTTTTTAAAAAAATATTTTATTTATTTTTGAGAGAGAGCACACAAGCAGGGGAGGGGCAGAGAGAGAGGGGGACAGAGGATCCGAAGCAGGCTCTGCACTCACAGCAGTGTGCCTGATGTGGGGCTGGAACTCACAAGCCCTGAGATCGTGACCTGAGCTGAAGATGGATGCTCAACTGACTGAGCCACTCAGGTGCCCCAATATTGCTTTTCAACTCAGAAATCATCAGTGCTTTCCTCTTATCTGATCCTGAGGCTGGAACTCTATTGCATTCTCCTCCGTGACCTGCCCCATTTCCCACAGTGCCTCTGCTTACTCCCTCCCACCCAGGTGTCCTGAACAACCAGTGTGCACTGACCTCTGTGTGTGTGTGCTCCTTCTCTTGTAATGCTTATGTCTTTTTCCCCCTACACTTGCTTGAATCCTACACCTGTTCTTGAAGGCTCAGAGCAAGTGTGTCTTGTTTCACAGAGTCCTCCTTCAATCCATCAATGAACCCTTGCAGAGTAGCTCCCCTGTGCCTGCCATACATTGCTTAATAAGATGTTCCCTAACCACAAGCAATAACAGCTGAGTGAATGAGGCACCTAAGTCAGCAGAGTATATTGGGGCGGCCCAGCTGTTTTCACTTAGCAAAATACAGAGAAAATGGTAACATTCTTCATGGCCCCCAGGCTGCCTGCAGCTGGAGGGTTCCGACTGCCCCAGATCTGACCCAACCACTCGAAAGGCTGAGAGGTGTCAAAGCTTGCTCTTCCTCCAGCTAACACCAGCCTGGAATCTCAGGAAAATGGTACAGTGTGATGAATCCATAGGTAGGAGTAGGGATAGGATTGCCATGGGTCCCTCTCCCAGGTTTGGAGGTAAGGACGGGCTTTGCAGGGAAGTGGCAACCAGCTGAATCATGAGGGATGTTAGCTAGCCAAAGAGGGCAGTGGAATGGGGATGGGGAGTGAGTTGCTTGAGCCTGTGCCACTTTGTGGAAGGGAGGGAATGGTTCAGGATGGCATGGCTTGGCTTGAGGGTTAGAAGAATGTGGCTCCAGTGGCAAGCAGGCATGAGACAATGAGAGCCTTGGGTGTTCTTCCAAATAGATTGTGAACTCCTTGAGGGTTAAGACCACATTTTACAATTCCGTGTCTTCTAGACTACTGATCACGTAAGGGCTTAATACAGCATCATTTGATAGAAAAGTCTCTCTTTACTAGCGACAGTGTTGTGATGGCTGCCCATGAGACAGGTTAATGGTCTCTTTTGGGAACAATGTGAATGTGAACTGTGTTTTCTAGAGTTTGTATAAGTCCCACAGGAGCGGAAAGATCTGACAGCCTTACAGTTCTCCATTCCCTCATGTTTCCAGGACAAGCTTCTGGTTTCGCTTTCAAGAATGCCTGACATAGCTTTTTATTCTGACACTGGGTCAGTTATCTACCCATCGTCTCTGGTCTCACACGTGCTGCCTTTGTGTCCTCGGCTCTGCGATACTGGAGCTGGGAGTGAGCTAGCTACAGTTCCCCCGGCTTCCTGGAACTTTCTGTTAGTGTCTGCCAACAGGAGGCACTAGCTGGAGATCAGAAGGCATATGAAAGAGAGAAGCTTCCTGCTTCTGCCACCAACAGTGTGGCAGTTGCTTGAGGTTGTTGGCAACAGCTGCATGAGCTGAGGGGGTAGGGTGATTGCTGCCTGCCACCCAGGTTGAGGAAGCATTTTTTAAGGGTTCCATAACCAATAGCAGTAGTTCTTCAATAGTGCAGTAGCAGATGCAAGCTCAAAGTTTCCACCTACGGGCGTTAGCAGCCCCTGATCCTTGGGTATCCATCCTGCTTTCTCTTTGCTCTTCACCCCCTTCTTTCTTCATCCAGCCCTTTCAATACCTTTGCAATCAATCTCCTGTGTATTAATTCCTCTGTCCAAAATACCTAGAATAGTTTCTTTTTTCTTCTCTGACTGGTCCTTGACTGATACAGACATGTACTTGTAGGGCTGTGATCAGTCATTATAAAAGAGGGTAAAGAAATACTGGGTTATTATGAACAAAGGGACAAAGATTATGTTGTCTAGATATCCATAGCTCCAAATGGCATACTATTTGGAAGTCATGATCCTGAGTGTATTTTTGTTAAAATTTTTTTAATGTTTATTTATTTTTGAGAGAGAAGGAGACACAGAGTGCAAGTGGGGAAGGGGCAGAGAGGGAGACAAAGAATACGAAGCAGACTCCTGGCTCCAAGATGTCAGCAGAGAGCCCAATGCGGGGTTCGAACCCACGAACTGGGGGATCATGACTTGAGTCAAAGTCGGACGCTTAACTGACTGAGCCACCCAGGTGACCCTGAATGTATTTTTCGAGTTAAGGTTTTTATTCTGTTTGAAATAAACTGATAGAGTAGCACAGTTGAACTGCTGGAATTGGTTTTATGCATGGATGGATTTCAGATGCAGGTCTGTTGATCCAGCATCTTTTACAAGTACCAAATTCACAGAGGAAGAAAAAAGAAAAAAATCCCTAAAGCGTGCTAATTCTCTGGTGCACAATTCTCTTCCACTGTGCCTTCAGAGTATACATCAAATATAATAAAACCAGTGAGTCAGCTTTAATGGTGTGGCTAAAAAGGGAGTGATCCCTCCAACCCTCCTAAACACTCTTGGCAGAGACTTTTCCTGCCACAAGGCATTGCTGATTGTTCTAACAATGCCTGGAAGAGAGCCCTTTCCTGGTAAGATGGTTGGATTTTCTTTTGTCTTGGGGCTTTCCTTGAACAAATTTTAGCTATGTCTTATACACATATGCAAACACCACTGACCATAACACTTAATAGTGAGGTCTTATAATTCCAAAATTACATAGTCACACAAGATGGCTTTTGTCTGAACAATCTGATAGACCCATTTACCCCAACAGAGTGAATGTGAATGAAATAGGAAAGGCATCTTTCAAGGTTTCTCTCACATGGAGATGAGCAAAGGTGTGAGGAGGAAGGGTAAAAATAAATAAAAATAATTTAGTTCTCTGCTGTCCTTCATCTGGATTAGCCTTAATGTCCACCTAGAGTTGAATATTAAATAGGTTGGTTCTATTTGAATTCTCTTGTTAATTTCTTGGCCTTTGTGTGCTCTGTTTGATTACATGACAGAAACAGTTGGGACACTGTGCCTGAAACACATAACCTTTTACTTCCTACCCTGGTCCTGGTTCCCCTGTAGCTTCTAGACTATAGTGATAGAGCACACTGTTTATCAAGTGAAATGAGAGAGTTCCTGCCACTTCTCAGAAACCATTTAAAAAAGCCAGGAAGGACCTGCCGGTGTGATTCCTCTTGAAGCCTTTACAATTTAAAGAAGATTCCATTTAAGCAAGAAGCCAACAAACCAGAATCACTTTGATAAGCACTCATATATGATGCAGTTTGATTGCTAATGTATGGAAGGGACTAGAGTTAAAGAGGACTAAAGATCATGTGCTTGATTTCTTAGAAGTTGATTGTTGTAGGCATGGCCTCACCAACAACTACGCACCATGAGAGCAATAAAGGGAAAAGATTAGCTTCTGGTGTGTACTCGGCTTTTTGCTCAGGTATTACCTTCAGGAAGACTCCCCTGCCCTGAGAATCTGATTGATGGCCCCATCCTATCTTCTATTCTAGTGCCTTGAATTTGTGGCACTGTCTTGGGATTTAATTCCTTACCCACCACTCCCACTAGTTTGTGAGTGTCCTGTGGTTAGATGCCAGGTGCCTCTGTACCTCATAAATACTCAGAAAACATGGAAAGAACATAGCAGTTTTGTTGGGGACAGAATACAGAATGGTGAAGTTACAGGCAGAACTTCTTGCCTAAGCATTTCCCTTATTTCCACTGACTGAATTAAAGGCCTGGACAAGGCAAAAAGAGAAACTGTAGAGTAGAGAAGGAACAAAAAGGGAATAATAGAGGAGGAGAATCATCACAGAAAAGATAAGAAAAAGAGAAAGGACTCAGTGGGGTTTGGAATGACTGCCTTTATTAAACAGATACCATAGATTCTGGAAAATCCAGAATCGTGTGCTCTGCAGTTAGGATGAATGAACAGCCAATTATGATCAATGCCTTGGAGGCACATATTCCATGTCTTTCCAATTCTTAGGACAATGAACTGAAATCCAGATTTTCCTGAGCTAAAATGTGAATGGTCTGTGACCAGTTTAACTGTATGGCCAGATTTCTTCCCAAACCTGCCCTCCTGCTGACAGGGAGAAGCAACATATTATGAAAAAGGCCCCCAAAGGAAAGCAGTTGTGATTTTTGTTTTGGTTTTTGTTTGTTCTGCTCACCTTCTGTCTTCTGCTGTAGGTTTCTCCACTAACCAGTGTCCAAAGGGAATTCCTGCTGTCTTCCTGAATAAGCCCATTGAGTCTGTAACTGAAACTTGTCCTTCCAGGCTTTCCTTTCTCCTCTGACATATGCCTCTGCTTACAGAATGTTTGCGAATGCTTTCATTTCCTTCTTTCACTGAGAAGGGGAAAAATGGAGAAAGTGGAGAGAAACATATCTTTTTAATATTCATCCATTCAACAAAATTGGTCAATTGCTGAGGGCTTGAGCAGAGAGGTAGTGTGGTGGAATGATGTAGGGGCTCTGGAATCAAACAGACCAGGATGTGAATTCTGGTTCTATCATTTACTGGCTGACTAAATTACTATTTGTATCTGCCAAGTTAGTCTCCCAGGGCCTCAGTTCCTTCCTCTGTAAAATAGGAACAGTAGCTACCTGTGCTATTTGACTTTTTGGCCAATCCTGTGGGCATGGCTTGGTGGCTTTCTTCATCATTTGTCAAATGGCAGAGCTTTCTCCATTTGCAAGAGGGAGTGTGCTTGTCTGTCATTAAGAGCAATGTATAATAAGACCTAGGATTTTCCAATCCCAAAATATATTTTAGGCAAGATGTATTAAACAATGTCTCAGATGGTCTCAGTCTTTATTGCTTTCATCTGGTCATGAAATCTTATTGCCAGCTTGCTACCAGGAAATGTCTTTGTCATAGAATACAGTAAATCTGACTCTCAGGCCACCAAAGCAGAGAGAAAAGTTGTCATTTAATGTCATGGCTGTCATGCCTAAGTTATGTTCATGGTGGTGGATAGTAGATGAACCTTTTTGTCTGTTTCCCCTGAATCAAGAGAGGACCACAGGAGGAAGGGAATCATGTATCTCTTCCCTGACCTTTAAAACAGGTCAACATTCAGAGAGAAATATCACCATGGAAGAACTAAGAAACTCATACATATCATAGCTGATTGTTAATTACTGTTACCTTGAGACAAAAAAAAAAAAAAAGCACGGGGGTGGGGGTTGGATTTTTCTGGGGAAACAAACCATTGAGGTTTGCCTCTTAGTTTTGAATTTTTGGATTGCTGTTTTCTAAAAAGAATTTGGGAGCTTGGCAAGAAGAAGGGTGTCTCCTTGATCTTCGGCCTCTCAATTCCCTGTAAATATTAACTTGCAGGGTTGTTGTTGGGATTACTGTAATGGTTAAAATAACACATCTTTGGTGTATTATCCAAAAGATGATGTGCCCAACTGTAGTTACTATTAACCCAAGTCGCAGTACCTATGAATACTAAGCAAAACAGAGGCAGACCGCTCAGGCTCTCTATAGTTGATTATCTAGTTGGTTCTGAAGTTAACTTCAAACGTTTTGACATGGTGAACGACTGGAACACGGGGCTCAGGAGAAAGGGTCAGGACAGGTGATGAAGCGGAAAAATCAAAGGCGTTAACACCCAAATGATCTGCCTTTAAATCTTGTATTTCTCCTTCCTATGCTTACGCTAGTCCTTCTTCCTGAGTCCCAGCAAATTGGGGATAGCGATGCCTGTCGCTGGGGATGCCCTGAAGGTCAGAGATGGACGGTGAGGCTGGAACTACGGGGCCTCGGAAGCTATTGTTTGAATTAGGGCGGGAGCCGCCCCTGGGACTTGTCGCCCGGAGGAATGCTGCCCAGGCTGGACGGTCGGGTAACGGGACAGCAGCTGGGGCTAGGGGCTCGGACTGAGGCAGCCCCGGGTGGTCGGGTCGCGAGCCCAGGCGGAGGCCGAGGGCTCCCTGGGGCCTTGCGTTGGCAGCCTGAGCTGCCTCTGCATACGCCGGGGAGGATTAAAACCAGATGTGGCGGCGGGGCGGCGCGGAGACGCCAAGCTCCCGGAGCCTGGGGCCGGAGACCAACACGCCGCTCCAAACCTCGCCGTGACATTAAATGAAGGGGGAGAAAAGGATCTCAGGAGAGTTATATGGGCTGCGAGACGGCGCCCCTAAATGACAGCCAGGCGGGCCACTGATGCGAGCAGCTCGGCCGCGCGGGGGCGCTCAGTGGAGGGCGCGCAGCACCGGCGGCCAATGGCTGGCGGGGTCGCGGGCGGGGCCGAGGGGCGGGGCGGCCGCGGCGCTCCAGCGGCGGGGGCGGAGTCGCGCTGGGGAGGCGGGGCGCCCGGCAGCGGCGGCGGCGGCAGCGGCGGCCACAGCAGCCTTGGCGGCGGCCGCGGCAGGACTGGCAGCGCCAGCGGCGGGTGAGGGGCTTGCGGCTCGCGGCTTGTGGCGGCGGCGGCGCACGGGCTGCCTCGAGGTAGGGGCGCAGGGCGGCTGCGCGGAGGGGCGCGGGATGGAGGGGCGGTGCCGGTTTCTGGGCTCTGAGACGCTGGGGTCGCGGAAGATCCACCTGCTGGTAACGGAGCCGCCCGCGCCGCGGCCCGACCCGGAGCTCGCGCGTCTCAGGCTGCTGCGGGGCCGGCTCCGGGCGCGGGCTGGGCCTCGGGGCGGGGCGCGGGCCGGGACGCCCTGGCCGCGCGGTCAGCCCCGCGCCACCGCTGTCTCTGCTATAGACCCTCGGTGCCGTGCTCTCTCCCGGTGGCCGGCAGGGCGCCTGGTGCGTTTCCCGGCGCGGCGGGGCTCGTTGACTTTGGGGCAAAGTGGAGGAAAGTGTGGGCTTGGGGGGTACTGGGGAGAAGGGAGAGTTGCCCGCGGGACCCGGCAGTCCCAGGGCCCACACCGGTCCCGGAGTCGGCGCCTTCGCCGGGCCAGGGGCAGGTGAGGCGGGGGCCAGGAGGTCCCGGGCATTGAGGCAAGGGCTGCTCCCGCCGTGGCGGAGGAGGCGTGCAGCTGTCGTACTGAATATTTCTACAAAGTGAAGATGCGGGGGTCCGGTATGAAAGAGTACCCCCATCCCCTCAGGCCCCAGTTCCCCCTGAAGGAGGAAGCTGCAAGTGGGACCCTTAGGTTGGGTCTGGGTGATTGCACAGAGTGTACCAGGTGACACCTCCAAGGCGTGTTTTATGAGCTGGCAGTCATACCACTTGCGCGCCCGCTTTTATTTCTCGAAGCGTGTGTTTCTCTGGAGCCCATTCATTGCTTACAATCCGAATTGCGAAATATAAGCAGACATAATATATGTTTTTAATGCTTCCCATGTATCTTGCTGTTGTGCTTTTGCCGTCGGACGAATTCTCATAAAAAATAATGACAACAACGTTCGTTGGAATTTAGAACCTAAATTTAGAATCAATAATGCGTTTTTTGGTTTGGTCTTTCTGAATGTTAAAAAAATAGTTTTATTAACAGGTTATCATGGCAGAGGTTTCTTTAGCCCACACTTGTAAATCTGAAAACGCACTGGATGATGAAATTATGTAAGCTGTATTGATGAAAAATATTAATCATTTTATAAATTTAAAATAAATTAATTTTTCCATAATACTGTGTATAAAGTTATATAGGTTATAGTTATATAGAAGCATTATGGATTTCATGCTTCTGCCTTTCATTCCTCAGGCACCTCTGTCCTGTCTGTGGGATTATTAGGGAATATGCCAAGTGTTCAGCAAAGTGTTCTCAGCCATAAAACATAGTGAATATTTAAGAGAACACTTTAAAATACAGTTTCTTGTATCTCATAATAAAATACAGGACTGCAGCCCTTAAAGGGAAGTTAACTAAAACAGACTTTTCAGTTTGAGATCTAGAGTTTGAAGTTCCATTCATCTTTGTCAGGGTGAAGAAGATATTAGTAATTTTAGCCACTTCCTTTTTTGTTTTTCAAGATTCAGATGTGTTAAGTAATAATCTCAGAGATTAAGGTGTTAGATTACCATTTTTGCAAATGTGGACATCGATAAAGAATAGGCGTCACTTTGTTTCTTGCCTTAGGCAGTTGGTCAATGCATAGGGCTCTTGGCTGTCCAGCCTGTGACTGCCTCTTCTGGTTGAAGACCGTGGAGATCATTAGTTTTGTTTTTGTGGAGTCTTCACTTACACTGTGCAGTTAAACTTCGTTGGTGTGGAAACTCTAATTAAAATGTGTGACTACATTCCTACTGAGTAAAATGCTCTTACATTTCTCCTGCAGAATTTCAGGTCTTATTTGTTAAGTAGAATTGATAAGTATCTTCTTCAAACCAGAGCTTAATAGCTTCCTGGATCAAATATTTAATATTCCATATATTTTTCACACGTTATTAATAGTATATCTGTAGTCTACTTTGATTTTAGAAGTCATTTACTTTTACTGTCTCTACGTATTTATACTGAGTTTTATTATATGGGCTTACTTTGTATTTAATAAAACTATTTAAAAATATCCTTTATTTTAGGATTCTTTCTTTACTTCCCCATAATTATTAATTGGATGTTTAATAACCTGTATATTTTTAGATCTTTTACCAGGACAAAATCCTTCCTGAAGTAGGGGTAGGGCTAAGTATATAACAACAGAAAGTTATATGCATTTTTATATAATGTCACACCAGGATTATAATTCTACGTTATATAATTCACTGAGTTATCATATCTCTTTTTATAATCAGAACTCATTGTGTGCTTACTGATATAAGATAATGCCACGAAGGTTTTAAGTTCTAAACCACTAAATGTGGGTGTGTTTGACGTTCATTTGTCTTAACTATAGAAGGTGAATAACTTTGGTTTTAAAAAATACTGATAACTTGTGAGAATACCTTTGGAGTTCCTTGTTTTCAGATAGTAATAGGAAGCAAGGAAGTAGAGTTCAGTGCTTCTAGAATATTATACTATAGTGAGAGATCTACTGGCCAAGGAAAGTTAAAAGGCATGCTGGGTGTGTATGTGGGATGGGGGGAGGGGTGCTTAGCCAAAGGTTACAGGAAGTGAGAAATTCTTTTAAAGTTTCAGGTTTTAAATTTGGAAATTTCCTATGAAATTTTCATCTTTTTTCATAATAGATCAATATTTGTTATAGTATAGAAAATATTTTAAATTCACACAGTTAAAGATAATGCCTCAGGAAGGGTCTCTAGACTTTGAGTGTCCCCAGCCCTTCTCTTCATTCTTCCAAGCTGCTGGTCACCTAGTTTGAGAGGGAAAGGGTGGTAGGTCAGAGCTTGAACTTTGGAGTCCTACAAATTAGGGTTCTTTCTCTGAGTTCATTTCTCTTGTGTGTAAAATAGGGTTAGTAATGCCTGTCTCATTAAACCTGAAACAGTATAACCTTGTGTGTGTCAATTATACTTCAGTTAAAAAAATGCCTCCCTCATAGGGTTTTGTGAAGATTTAAAGCATATAATAGATGCATAGGAAACACTTGGTGAGTTGTAGTGTCTTATCATTGATACCATTAGTACTATGCTCTAGACCAGTGGAGATTTCTAGTAATGTTCAGTTTTACAAAGTAGCTCAGATGGTAGTTTCTGAATTGCCTACAAATGGCCACTTTAATCAGCCATACTTTCTTGCTGAGGAAATTGTCCCTTGGGCTTGTTCGGCATTTTTGGAGGTGCATTAACTCAACCCACTAGAGTATGCCTTAGTATATTTCCAAGTGCATCTTGTGGTCCCTTTGAGGCCGCTGGGAATCAATGCACATCTTAGAGTGCCTGACATGCTCCCAAGGGAATGACACTGGCTGTGCGTAGAGTAGACTAAACCAGTGGCTGGCTGCAGTGTTTTGTTTGTTTGTTTGTTTTTATTTTTACATAGTTAACTTTTATGGAGAACCTATTAAGTGCTGGGTGATATGCGTAAGTGCTTATAAGGACTTGATTTAATTTGATTTTCTCAACAGCTTTGTTAGATGGGTGGTGATCTCCAGATTTTCTGAGTTAAAACAATGCTAACTGATGGTCCTAGGTGATACAGTGCGCTGGTTGGTTGCTGCATTTTCTAAATGCCTGAGTATTCCCAATTTACACCTTAGGAGTAGGTTAGTTACTGGAAAAACGACACTTATTTCATGATTATGATAAATAGCAGTAATAACTGTAACCTGTTATTTATAACATTATGTGTGTCCTAGAGGAGGAGCCAGGAGGGGCTTTTTTCTCACTTTATGGATGAAACTGCAAGGCCTAGATAAGTGCACACTGGAAGTCATATAAGTAATGATGTTGCTGTATCTAGAGCTCAGGTTTTTTTGATGTTTGCATATTGTAGTCTGTCGTTTTTTCTTAATATTTTTAAAATGTTAACTATTACTTTGCAATAGGAAATCTAAGGAGAGCGACAGTTACGCTACTTAGAACTGTTGTGTGATCTTTGGAGTTATCAGCTTGGAATCTTTGGCTTACTATTTGTTTAACAAGTCTCATAACTTCCCCCTTTAAATAATGAACCATTACTTTCTTTTTTTTTTAATTAAAAAAATTTAATGTTTATTCTTGAGAGAGAGAGAGAGTGAGAGTGAGCATGAATGGGGGAGGGGCAGAGAGAGAGAGGGAGACACAGAATGTAAAGCAGGCTCCAGGTTCCAGGCTGTTAGCACAGAGCCCGACCCAGGGCTTGAACTCAAGAACCACAAGATCATGACCTGAGCTGAAGTCAGATGCTTAACCAACTGAGCCACCCAGGCGCCCCGAACCATTACTTTCTTTTCTGGAGGAGAAAAACCACATAATTCTAGTATATTAAATGAGTTGTTTAGATGTGAGGATAATCTTTGTAGGTAGAGTTTAGCCCAACCAAAAGTCTGTTTATAATGGTGAATAATAAATGAAGAAACTAATATTTTGCATTATTGAACAAGTTTTTCTTTCTTTTTTTTCCCTCAATAGGAAGAAAGAAGCCTGAGACATCAGCCTATGAAGACTGAAGACCATCCTGAATAGCAATTATGAATGGTGTTGCTGCTAGTCTTGTTCTGCAGAGCATCTGAAATGAACCTCTCTTATTGATTGTTTTTATTGGCCCAGAGCCAGGAGTACTGGATTCAGTTGACTTCACGATTAAAAGAAAACAGTTTTGGTTACCATCATAAACATATGAACCATTGTGATGGTGAAATGAGATGAGGCTCCGAAATGGAACTGTAGCTACTGTTTTAGCATTTATCACTTCGTTCCTTACTTTATCTTGGTATACCACGTGGCAAAATGGGAAAGGTAAGGAAAATATCTCCAAAAAAGTGCATGAAATGTAGTAGGCTTTTTGCTTTGTAGATGGTGCTTAAATGCTTAGGTTAAATACCCCAACAATCTGTATGTTTTATGTTCTCTGCTGGTGGCCTGCTAGTTTATTTCTGACACAGCAATGAAACCATGTTCTTGGACAGAGGAGATGGAGAATTTCTAATTTGAATGGGGTTTGTTTTCGATTTCTTATAATTACACTTGGAGAAATGGATACTGATCAGTGGTTATATTATACATGACAGCCAAGTTGAATAATAAAGACTTTTGTTTTGGCATTTTATTTTTATTAAACATCATAAATGTTTAATAAGCTTCCTTGTACTGGATGTTGTATAAAGTACTTAAAAGGACACACTCAGTGCCTTCATGAAATTTACATGCTGATTATACTAATGATTTGGTGCTGTGTAGTTAATGATTTAAACTACATGTGTTGACAGATTGCTTTTTGGGCAAGAGAATTTATGAAGTGGGTGAGGATAAATTCTTATTCAAAAATTAGAAACAAGTTTAAAGTTTATTGTGTTCAGACTTTTGAACTGTGCTTTTAAGGAAGGATATTTGTTCAGTGATATTCAGGGATAATGCCTTTCTTTGCTTTTTTTTTTTTATGTTTATTTTTTTTTTTTTTTGAGAGAGAGAGAGAGAGTATGCCTGAATGTGGGGGAGCATGAAAGGAAGAGGGTCAGAGAGAGGGGGACAGAGGATCCGAAGTGGGTCCTGCACTGACAGCAGGGAGCCCCAGCCTGATGTGGGACTTGAACTCACAACCTGCTAGCTGGATCATGACCTGAGCTGAAGTCGGAGGCTCAACTGAGTGAGCCACCCAGGCACCTAGCCTTTCTTTGCTTTTTTGAAGAGAAAATATTTGGAGTAAATTCCCACCCACATTTTTTACTTGTCTCCATTCCTCATGTTAAGCTAAGGATTGTTGATGTCAAAGAAGGATGGAGGTATGTATTTGGTTTGTTAGAATCAAGTTAGAGTAGTCATCACCACCAGGTTCTTTGAGAGTCCTATTGCTGGCAGTATTTTATTAACTTGTGTGAGGATAACTGAAAAGGTGGATTCATTATTTAATTTTCCTCTGGTGTATATATAGATATGTATATATACATGTGTATATATCTGTGTGAGTATGTATTATAAAGTAAACTGATTAAAGTGAAAAATATGATCTGTTCTTTGAGCAAGTATATTAGTTCCCTTTTCTGAGTTGGGCTGTAATTTTGAGAGGAACTATTGGGGGTAAAAATTGATGAAAAACTTGCTGAAGACCTTTATTCTTTGTGGACAAATATATACATTTTAGATGTCATTTTTTAATTGTATCATAAGAAGACATACTTAGGAAGAACTTTAACTAGTTAATTTAATCAAACTGTTAATTGTCCCAGACATGAACAAAACAGATTACTGGCCTTAAAAGTTTCCTAATGAAATAAGAGAATTGACCATAGGAGAACATATGGATTTTTTTCTTATCAGGAAACTTATCTAGTCAGAGTTATAGTAATGGAGAAACTTGACCCTTCTTACTGTGTCTTATTTAAAGGATTAAAATTTTTGGAATCTCCATTTCATTCATCTTGTTTCTTAGGTAAAGGCATTGTAAGCATTATTTTCTTTTTGTATTAAGTTGTCTTTGGAATAAAAAATTTAAAAATATAAAGATTCTTTCAACTGTGGTATTAGATACACAGTCTGTTGTCTTTGATTATCTTTCTTTGAACATCTCTGTAATCCTTCCATGCATACTCTTCTGCTCTGTTTTTCTTAGTGTTTTGTCTGTACTTTTTCAGGTGTCAATAGAGGACTCCTGTTATGGTTATGTAAAATCCTCTGTGTTTTAATGTTATCATTTATATAATAGTTTAGCTGCTGAACATTTGGATACTTTCTAGATCATTCTGGTGGTCAGATAGCCTGGATTTTCCAGAGCAGGCCTCATTCCAGATACTCGATTCTAGTTTACTCATAAACCATGTGCTCTGATTTTTATATTGAAAGCACAGTTTCCATTATCACTGACTTTGCTGGGCTAGTAGTTTTTATTTTTCATTCACTCATTGGTCCCTTTCATAGCTACCTATCCTGCCTAGCACTGTATTAAATGCTATGAATATGAAAAGAAATAAGAAACTTAACACCTCTAAACTCAGGGACTTCTAGGGAAAGATGCAGGTACACAAATATGATACCATCAATAGATTGAGATACAAGTAATAGAACAGTGCTGGGGAAGCATATTACATGTTATGTATGATTTCATTTAATCCTTATAATGACCCTGGGAAGAATTATACACCCTTTCAAAAGATGAGAAAACCAAGGCAGAGTGGTTAAGAAACCTGCCAAGGTCATACATTTAAGTGGAAGAGTGAAGTTTGAACTCAATCATGCTGATTCCAGAGATTATGCTCTTAGCTACTGGTCTGCTGCCCAGAAGAACAGAGACAGAGGCTACTAATTCTTGAGTCATTTCACAGAGGAATAATAAATATGAAGGTGATGCTGGGAAGAGTAGTAGACAGTGGGCATATCAGGTGGAGGGAGTTCTATGTGTAACCACAAAGTTCTAAAGTGGCATAAAGTATTTGTGTCTTGGAATTATGAAACACTCAGTTTGATTGGCACATAGGACTCCTAGACTGTCAAAGTTTAGTTGGTAAATGCAGTGCAGTTCCTATCATATTTTTTCACAGGTCTTCATTCAACACTTGGAAGAATACATGAGCTGGTCAGTGGGATTGGTATAAATTTGGGAGAATGTTAGGAACTCAGCCTGAGGAAAGATGGACTTTGGTCTGCAGGGTATGCAGAATTCCTACCTAAAAATGCGGCAGAATTCTAATTACATGGAATGGACGGGTTGGGAAAGTTTTAAGAAGTTGTGAGAGTGGGACTAGAGTTATTACACATCCCACTTGTAGCTGGGGTTCTCCTAATGAACTTTCTCCTTTGGTCAGGAACAATCCAGAAATTGGGGAAGACCAAACAAGCAGTCTGTATCTCCATATATAACATTCATGTACATGTTTCTGCATGGACATATGTTTTCATTTTTGTTGGTATTTGCCTAGGAGTGGAATTGCTGGATCATGTAATAATTCTATATATTTAATCATTTGAGGATCTGCCAGACTGTTTTCCATAGCAGCTGGGCCATTATGCATTCCTTCCAATAGGGTGTGAGGGTCCCAATTTCTTCACATTCTTGACAACCCTTATTATCGGGCTTTTTTAAAAAAATATTTATTTATTTTGAGAGAGGGAGAGTGAGAGCATGATTGGTGGAGGGGCAGAGAGAGAATCCTAAGCAGGCTCCTTGCTGTCAGTACAGAGCCTGATGCTGGGCTCCATCTCACAAACCATGAGATCATGACCTGAGCCGAAATCAAGAGTCAGACGCTTAACTGACTGAGCCACCCAGGCGCCCCTATCTGGCTTTTTGATTCTCATCCTAGCGGTAGGGAGATGGTATTTTATTGTGCTTTTGATTTGCATTTCTCTGATGACTAATGATGTCCAACATCTTTTAATATACTTTGAACAATTTGTGTATATTCTTTGGAAGATTGTCAGTTCAGATCCTTTGCTTACATTAAAAAGGGGTAATTTATCTTTTTATTAATTTGTAAGAGTTCTTTGTATATTCTAGATACAATTTCCTTATCAGATATATGACTTGCAAATATTATCTCCCATTCCATGGGTTGTCTTTCACATTCTTGATGGTGTCCTGTGAAGCACAAGAGTTTTAAATTTTGATGAAGTTCAGTCTATTTTGTTGTTGTTATTGTTCTTGCTTATGCTTCTGGTGTCATATCTGAAAATTCATTACCAAATCCAAGATAATGAAAATTCTCCTATTTTACTTGTTAGAGTCTTGACCTTTGATCCATTTTAAGTCAGTTTTTGTGTGTGGTATGAAGTAAAGGTCCAACTTAATTCTTTTGCACATGGCTATCCTGTTGTCCTATCACGCTTTGTTTCAAAGGGTAGTTTTTCCCATTGAATGGTCTTGGTACTCTGACTGAAAAATCAGTTGATCATAGATGTATGGATTTATTTCTGAACTCTCAATTCTATTCCATTGATATTCCTTGTGCTAGTACTACACTATCTTGATCATTGTTGCATTGTAGTAAGTTCTGAAATTGGGAAGTGTAAGCCCTGCTACTCTATACTTTTTCAGGATTTTTTTGGCTATTTTGGGTCCTTTGCAATTCCATGTGAATTTTAGCATCCATTTACCAGTTTGTATAAAGAAGTCAGCTGGGATTATGATAGGATTGCACTGAATCTATAGATCAGATTGGGTTGTATTACCATGTTAGCAATGTTAGTTAGGTCTTCCAGTCCATAAAGCATAAGATTTCATTTATTTAGGTCTTTAGTTTTTTTCAACAATTTTTGTGTATGATTCCACAGTGTAAGTTTTATGATTTTATTAAATTTATTCCTAGGTATTGTATACTTTCTGATAGCATTTTAGAGTTGTTTTGTTTTTTTTGAATGGAGTTTTCTTAATTTTACTTGTCAATTTTCATGTCAAGTGTATAGAAAAAACCATTGATTTTTATATATTGATCTTGTATCCTGCAACCTTGCTGAGCTTATTTATTCCTTAAAAAATTTTTTTTTAATATTTATTTTTGAAAGAGAGAGAGGGAGACACAGAATCTGAAGCAGGCTCCAGGCTCTGAGCTGTCAGCACAGAGCCTGATGCGGGGCTCGAACCCATAAGCTGTGAGATCATGACCTGAGCCGAAGTCAGGTGCTCAACCAACTGAGCCACCCAGGCACCCCTATTTATTAGTTATAATAATGGATTCCTTAGGAGTTTCTGTGTCCAAGATCATGCCATCTGTGAATAGAAATAATTTTCTTTCTTTCTTTCTAGTCTGGATGCCTTTTATTTCTTTGTGCTGTTTAATTGTCTGGCTAGAACCTCCATTTTAGTGTTAAATAGGAGTGGTGTAAGAGCTGACATCTGTGTCTTGATCTTACGGAGATCTGAGAAGTGTTCTCTTTTATTTGTGGAAGGTAAGTATTCTTTGAACGTTTGGTGGACTAAGCACTGACGTCATGTGGGCTTGAGCTTTTTTTTGTGGGTAGTTTTGTGATGACTGATAGAATCTCACACATGTTACAGGTCTTTTCAGATTGTGTATTTCTTCTCTGGTCAATTTCTGTAGGTTGTATTGTTCTAGGAATTTGTCCATTTTGTTTAAGCTATCTAATTTGTTGGTGTACAGTTCATAATATTTCTTTGTAATTCTTTCTACTTTTATAAGCTCAGTAGAAGTGCCCCTCTTTTATTTCTTTTTCTGATAGTTCTAGGTTTTTTTTCTTGGTCAAACTATATAAAAGTGTTGATTTTGTTGATCTTTTAAAGAACCAGCTTTTGGTTTCTTGATTTTCTCTACTTATTCTTTGTTTCATTACTTTCTACTCTAATCTTTATCCTTTTCTTCTGCTTCTTTTAGGTTTAGTTTGCTCTTCTTTCTTTAGTGCAGGTAAGACTTTTTTTAGAAGGCAAGATTATTGATTTGTGATCTTTTTTCTTTCATGATGTGGACATTTATAGCTATAAATTTCCTTCTAAGGACTGTTTTAGTTGCATCCCATAAGTTTTGGTATGTTATGTCTTGCTTTTAATTCATTTCAAAGTAATTTCTGATTTCTTTTTAAATTTTTTTTCTTTCACCAGTTGGTTGTTGAGGAGAGTCTAGTTTAATTTTCTCATATTTGTAAGTGTCCCAGATTTTTCTGTTATTGGTGCCGAATTCCATTCCACTGTGGTCAGAAGACATGCTTTGTATTATTTCTATCCTTTTAAATTTATTTAGGTTTTTAAAAATGACCTAGCATATGGTCTGTCCTCTAGAATGTTCCATGTGCACTTGAAACTGTATATTCTGTTGTTGTAGCGTAGAATGTTCTGTAGATGTCGGTCAGGTCCAGCTGTTGTATAGTGCTATTCAAGCATTCTGTTTCCTTGTTGACCTCCCATCTAGTTCTATCCATTATTGAAAGTAGAGTATTGAAGTCACCAACTATTGTAGAATTATCTATTTCTCTCTTCATTTCTGTTAGTTTTTGCTGCATGTATTTTGGTGTTCTGTTATCAGGTGCATATATTTTTTATTTTACTTTTAAATAAATTTTTTTAAGTTTATTTATTTTGAGAGAGAGAGAGAGAGAGAGAGAGAGAGAGAGAGAGAGAGAGAGATAGCATGGGCAGGGGAGGGGCAGAGAGAGAGGGAGACACAGAATTGTAAATAGGCTCCAGGCTGCAAGCTGTCAACACAGTCTGATGCAAGGCTGGAACCCATGAACTGTGAGATCATGCTGAGTGAGCCACTTTGGCGCCTCTTATTTTCAAATATTTATATTAGTTTTATATTATTTACTTATTATTATATATTCCCACTTTATCTCTAGGAACATTTTTGTTTTAAAGTCTGCTTTGTCTGATATCACTATGGCCACTCCAGCTTTTCTGTGGTTTCTGCTTGTATGTTTTGCCTTATTACATTCTTATACTTTAAACTATTTATGTCTTTAAATCTACAGTTTGTCTCCTGTAAACAATATATAATTGGATCATGATGTTCTGGATCTAGTCTGACAATGTCTACCTTTTGTTTTAGGTTTTTTTAATGAGTCTTTTTTTTTTTTAAGTTTATTTATTTATTTTAGAGAGAGCATGAGCAGGGGAGGGGCAAAGAGGGGGAATCCCAAGCAGGCTCCATGCTCTGCGCTGAGCCCGACATGGGCTCCATCCCATGATCCTGGGATCATGACCTGAGCTGATATCAAGAGTTAGATGTTTAACTGACTGAGCCATCCAGGTGCCCCTACCTTTTGATTGGGCTGTTTATCCATCCGTGTTTACTGTTACTGATATAGTTTGATTTATATCTGCCATCGTTTTGCTTTATCCTTTTGTTTTTTTAAAAAATTTATTTTTAAGAGAGAGAGAGACAGAGAGAGTGAGTGAGCACGAGTGGGGGAGGGGCAGAGAGAGGGAGATACAGAAACCGAAGCAGGCTCCGGGCTCCAAGCTGTCAGCATAGAGCCTGACATTGGGCTTTAGCTCACAAACCATGAGATGATGATCTGTGAGGAGGTCGGATGCTTAACTGACTAAGTCATCCAGGCACCTCTGCCATTATTTTGTTTTTCATATGTCTCACATCTTTTTAGTTCCTCTTTTTCTTCTTTACTTTTTTTGCATTGATTGTTTTCTAATGTAGCATTTTAATTTCATTAATGACTTTTTTCATTCTATTTTGAGTAAAATTTAGTGGTTGTTCTAGAGTTTATCATATACAGTCTCAAGAGAAACTGTTTCAGATTTATACTAACTTAATTCCAGTAATATATAGAAATGTTACTCCTATATAGGGCTCTTTTACCCCCCCTTTTGTGTTGTTGTTGTTGTACACTTCACATCTGTCAATATTATAAACCCAACAATACAGTATTATTATTTTACCATCTGTTATTTTCTTAGCACATTACAGCTTTATTCTCACTTACCTCCTTTGTTCTGTTATTGGCAAGTATATTACATTTCCATGTGTCATAGACTCAGCAATATGTTATATGCATATCATTTTATACTGTTTTTATTTTATTTTATTTTTTTATATATTTTTAAAAGTTTATTGATTTATTTTGAGAGTGAGAGGGTGTGAGCAGGGGAGGGGCAGATAGAGAGGGAGAGAGAATCCCAAACAAGCTCCATGCTGTCAGCACGGAGCCTGATGCAGGGCTCTATCTCAAGATCTGTGAGATCATGACCTGAGCCAAAATCAAGAGTCACATGCTTAATTAACTGACTGAGCCACCCAGGCTCCCCGATATACTATTTCTTTTTATTTTTTATTTATTTATTTTAATGTTAATTCATTTTTTGAGAGAGAGAGTTCAAGTAGGAGAGGGGCAGAGAGAGAGGGAGATAGAATCTGAACCAGGCTTCAGGCTCTAAGCTGTCAGCACAGAGCCCAATGTGGGACTTGAACTCATGAACCATAGGATCATGACCTGAGCCTAAGTGGGACACTTAGCCAACTCAGCCACCCAGGCACCCCTACTATTTCTTTTTTAACTCATTTAAGAGAAAGAAAAAAATATGCCTTAACAGTGTCTGTTAAAATTATGTAATCACTGGTGCTCTTCGTGTGGATTTAAATTACTGTCTAGGAGTACTTGCTTTCAGCTTAATGAATTCCTTTAGTATTTCTTGTAAGGCAGTTCTGCTAGCAATGAATGTTTTCAATTTTTGTTTCTCTTGGAATATGTGTATTTTACCTCCATTTTTTATTTTTAGTTTTTATTACATTTTTTAAAATGTTTATTTTTGAGAGAGAGCGAGAGAGACAGAATGCAAGCAGGGGAGGGGCAGAGAGAGAGGGAAACACAGAATTTGAGGCAGCCTCCAGGCTCTGGGCTGTCAGCGCAGAGCCCGATGCAGGGCTCAGACCCAGCAACCGTGAGATCATGACCTGAGCCAACGTCGGACACTTAACTGACTGAGCCACCCAGGTGCCCCTTACTGTCATTTTTTTTATATAAAACTCTGCTGGACTTAGCAGTCCTGGTTGACAAGGTTTTTGTTTTGTTTTGAAGTGCTTTGTGTTATCCCACTGCCTTTAGCCTCCAGTATTCTGAAAAGTTAGCTGTTAATCTCCTTGGGGTTCCTTTATCAGTGATGTATTATTTTTCCTTTGTGGTTTTTAAGATTGTCTTATGTTTGACTTTTATCGGTTTTACCATGATGTGTCTTTGGGTCTTGTTTCCTGGATGAGTAGATTACTGTTTTTCAGTAACTTTGGGAGATATTCAGTCATTTTCTTTGAATATATATGTATTTTTTACCATTCTCTCCTCTCTCCTGGTATTCCCAGTACTTTATGATGGTATTCTTAATGGTATTCCAAATTTCTCTGAGGTTATTCATTTTTCTTCATCCTTTTTGCTCTTTCTTCAGTTTACATAATCTCTACTGATCTGTCTTCAAGTTGGCTGATTCTTTCTTTTGCCAGTTCACATCTACTTTTGAGGCCTCTAGTGAATTTTTTATTTGTGTTATTGTACTTTTCAACCTCAGAGTTGGCATTTGGTTCTTTCTTAAAATCTCTGTTTCTTTATTGATACTCTATTTGATGCAACATGGTCCTACCTTCCTTGTTTAGTGAAGTTTTCTTTTAGTTCCGTGGACATATTTATGATGGCTGCTTTGAAATATTTACCTGTTAAATCCTACATTGAGTCATACTGACAGGGAATGTCTTATGCTGCCTCCTTTTTTTTCTGGTGTATGGGTCATATTTATGTATTTCTTTGCATGTCTCATAATTTTTTGTTGTAAACTGGACATCTTGGGTAATGTAGAAACACTGGATACTCTCCCACCTGTACCCCTAGGGCTTGTTATTATTTGCTTGTTTATTTGCTTATTTATTTGTTTAGTTACTGACTGGATTATTTTAGTGTATCTTCCCTCTCTCCCCCACGAGGTTGAGTCTGTGTGTTGTTTCTCAGGGAGACACAGTTTTGGGTATGCCACAGTCTTCCTGAGATGACTGTTATTACTGGTAGGATTCTCTTCCACTCTTTCAGAGACCATCACACTAATTGCTGGCTGATTGTTCTGCTGTTTACAGTAGTGCACTGGAGCATAAATTCTGCTACAAACTAATCTAATCAAATTGTGGTTCCTTTAAAGAAATGTTTCTGAGTTCAGTGATTTTTCTATTTGTCGTGACCACAGGAATGCTCCTCCTAGCTATCCCTTTTCCTAGTTCTTTCTTGCAAACTAGCCGCCAATGCCTACAGTCTAGGTTCCATCTTCTTAAGATCCACAATTTTCCCAGTTCCCTTCACCACAACCTTTGCTGTTTTTGAGACAGCTCTTAGTTTAAACTCCTCAGCTCTCTATTGCAAATGAAGGTAGTTCCTTTGGGAGGAGATTAGGAGCCATCTATTTTGTGGCCCGCTTTTCCACGAGGCAGAATTTCTGAGCCAGGGCTCTGGAGGTGGGGGTGAGGACAATGACAAGTTTCTCTCTGAGTGGTACCCCCACTCTAGGAGCTGAGCACTGGTGAGGGGAGGGGCCCAGCAGCCTGAGGATGTCTCCTGGCATGGAACCACTGCCTCACTAGCAGTGGAATGGCTTTAGGGGCTCCAGTATTCTCAGTATGCTGCATCCAAGATAGAGACTTGGGTGCATGATAAGATCAGATGTCCTATCCTGTTAGGTGTAAAACTATGGAGGCTAAATAAAACATTTTATTTAAAACTATGAGTCTTACTTGCAAATAAAAGCAGTAAATAAAATTTTTTAGATTTTTTAAGTGTTTCTTTACAAAATAAGAAAGCTCATTTCAAACAGGGTATAAGGGAAATTAATAGAAAATCTAGGATTTGGAGTACACTGTCATAGTTTTGGCTCATCAAAATTGTATAATCGTGTTTGTTGAGTGCCTTCTGTTTGTCAGGCACTATTAGAGGTTTGGGTTATATTACTGAATGTATCAGAGAAAAACCCCTGCTTTAGTGTGTGTGTGTGTGGGGGTGGGGATAAAAGGAGATAGCTAAAAAACAATAAATAAACAGTAAACTGATGAATAATAACTTAAAAAAAATTTTTTTTTAACGTTTATTTAATTTTTGAGACAGAGACAGAGCATGAACGGGGGAGGGGCAGAGAGAGAGGGAGACACAGAATCGGAAGCAGGCTCCAGGCTCTGAGCCATCAGCCCAGAGCCCGACGCGGGGCTCGAACTCACAGACCGTGAGATCGTGACCTGAGCCGAAGTCGGACGCTTAACCGACTGAGCCACCCAGGCGCCCCAATAATAACTGTTTTTTAAGCTTTTTATTTTGAAATAATTTTAGATTTACAATAAATCTGAAAAACAGTATGCAGAATTCCTTTATACCCCCTAATATGAACAACCTACATTACCACAGAGTATAATGTTCTAAACCCCAAATTCACTTTGATATAGTAGTATTACATCTGCAAACCTTATTGGAATTTCACCAGTTTTTACCCTAATGCCCTTCTATCCTAGGATCCAGTCCAGGATCCCACATTGCATTCAGTTGTCATGTTTTCTAGTCTCCTCCTTGATGGGAAGTTACCTTAGTCTTTTCTTTTATGTTCTTGGCACTTTTGAAGCCCTGGCTAGTTATTTTTAAAAATAGCCCTTTGAATTTGTCTGATTATTTCTCATGATTAGATTGAGGTAATGCATTTTTGGCAAGAATACCACAGAAGTGACATTGTATCCTTCATAGTGCATCATATCACAAGGTACATGATGCTGAAATGTCTTAACCACTGGTTATGTTAACTCTGATCACTTGGTTAAACTGGTGTCTGCCTGGCTTCTCCACTGTAAAGTTACTGTTGTTTTCTTTTTCCTTTGTAATTAATAAGCATTTGGTGGAGGCTTCTTTAAAACTAAGCAGATATCCTGTTTCTCATCATACTTTTGCCCACAAATTTTAACATCCATTGATTATTTTTGTCTGCAATAATTATTACTGTGGTGTTTGCCAAATGTGATTTTCCATTTCTGTCATTTCTTCTATATTTAGTAATTGGAACTCTGCTGAAAGGAAGAGGTGTCACTTCTCCATCATTTCTTTCTTTCTTGTATCTTGATATGAGTATGGACTCATTGATATTTATTGTGTTTTGTGGGCTATAATACATTATTATCATTAATTATTTTGGTGTTTAAATTGTTGCAGAGGTGGCCATTGGGAGCTTCAAGTTGGCTTCTGTGCCTTCAACATGCCCCTCTTGTTTTTTCCAAATTTATTGAGGTGAAATTCACATAACATAAAATATAAAGTATGTTAAAATTAACACTTCAGTGGCATTTAGTGCATTCACAGTGTTGTGCAACCAGCACTTCTATCTAGTTCTTATTCATTTTTTGAGTAATTTTTGATTCTCTGGTGCTATAAGATACTCCAGGTTTATCTTGTATTTTCTCTGCCCCAGCCCTGGAAGTAGTCATTTCTTCAAGGAGGACCCTCTAGTTCCTTTAAAGAATGGAGTCTTGGTGTGCTCATTCCTACTATGGTGTCACCACTTATACCCTAAGTAGACAGTGCAAGAAAGTATATGTATGTCTACACATATATTAAAAACAACAACAACACATGAGTTCATACTAATCCTTCTGATTTTAATCCAGTTCATTCTGGTTTCTACATTTCTCCAACAGTAAAAAAAAAAAAGAAAAAAAAGGCTGTTAGTATCCCAATATAGTTACTTATTTGCTCAATTGCAGTATATAAAGATAGTAGTTTCAGAATTTCTAACCGATATCCAAGTGAAAAATTAATCTGTTGGGGTACCATATCTTCATATAGGACTTTTTGTCTTATAAGTATAGAGTGAAATGCTGTTTTCCAAAGTTACCTAGCTTATTTCTTAGCCACTTTCTTTTCAGTGTGGTTATGCCATTCATTTATAATACACATGAGCACATTTATTACTGCTTATATTGTATTTTGGGTACCACTCCTGTTTATTTGCAGTCATTTACATTTTGGACATGTGAAACATCGTGGTTCTGACACTCAACTGTAAAAAAAGATCACCTAAGAGAAATGCCACTCGTCATTCCTTCTACTCCATTTCCCTTCCTTCTACCCAGTTCCATCTATCCCTTGAAGGTATTCAATCTCATTTTGTTTCAACCTTTCTGTATTTCTTGTTGCACAAATTGAGCCGGTACATGAATATTTCCTCGTATCCTTTTCTTTCTTGTGCTATGGGAAGTGTACTATAGATACCCTTCTGTGCTTTGCTCTTCCCACTTGAGCAACATGCCCTGGAGATTATTCCATAACAGTTCATGGAGATTGTCCTCATTCTTTTTTTGTTTTTGTTTTTTGCTTTTTTAAAAAGTTTGTTTATTTGTTGTTTTTTTTCCCACAACTTTATAATACTCCATTGTGTGGATGTACCATAACCATAATTTATCCAACCACTCTCCTCTTTAGGGGCATTTAGGTTTTTACTGCATTCATTTAGTATTTTAAGTGAATGTTTTCTCTCAGGCATTGTGCTGGGCCTTCAGTAAAGGAAATATAGTTTATAGATTTTTTTTTAATCTTAAGTTTAATTTTAGCTTTAATTTTTTATCCAAACCATGAGAAATCAAGAACTTAATTTTTTGGAAGAAAACTGTAGTTGCCATCTGTGATATAAACATGAAGGTCTAGAGGTAGAGTTGATTTGTTTACCATTTAGATTTGAATAACTTATTCAGGAAAAGTAGATTTTGTCTCTCTTTTGCTAAAGTATATTTTGTTTGCCTACTAAAGTTAATATTTAGTTTCAAAACCTAAAGATAAAAGGTAGGCCAATATTTAAGAAGCTTTATTCTATACCTTTCTGACAAGAAGCTATAAAGTAACTTAGAGCAAATGCAATCAGTATTCTTATTTTTCCAGTTTAAAAAGTAATAAATATTCACATGCCAGGTTTTTTACCTTCTCACAGTTTAGGCGATATGATAAAATTTTCTAGCCAAGGGGACACTGAGTTGGCATGTGTATTGATCTTCATTTCAACAGGTTTCGATACTTACTGTCTTCAGAGAAATTTTATTTCTTCAAGTAAATGTTTTAATTGAAGTGTAACATACATATAAAGAGTGCATAATTGAAGGAATATAGCTCTATAAATTGTCACAAAGTGGTCACATCTGTGTAACAAACTCTGGAAGGAGAACATTTCAGCACTACATGTCTTGGTGTGTGTTGGTACCTAATATTTTTGGCATTTTACCTAGAAGTTGCTGATACAGCCTTTCTCACGGTACTTCTCTGAAGGAACCAAATCTTGGATTCATTTCTCTATTGCAGTTTGCATTTAGACTTTCTGCTTGCCCAGGATTTACTGAATGTTGTGTTTGCTCATCTTGAACCTTCCCAAGTGATAGGAAGGCAAGGATGATTAATACACAAAACCTGCCCCATGAAGGAATAACTTAGTTTCAGGGACCAGACCAATACTCAGAATAAGTACTATTGTTATTTCTGCTCTCATGGAGGTATGGACCCTGTGCTATGATAGCATCAAGGTAGAAACAGTTTATTCTGATAAGGGGTTGTGGAAAACCTTTTAAGAAGTTGTATTCGAGGGGCACCTGGGTGGCTTAGTCGGTTAAGCGTCGACTCTTGGTTTTGACTCAGGTCATGATCTCGTGGTTCGTGGATTCAAGCCCAGTGTTGGGCTCTGTGCTGACAATGTGGTGCCTGCTTGGGATTCTCTCTCTCCCTATCTCTCTGCCCCTCCCCTGCTTGCTCTCCATCTCTCTCTCTCTCTCTCAAAACAAAACATTTTTAATACAGTTATATTTGAGTTGGTCTGAAAGATAAGTAGGAATTTGATAGGAAAAAGGCACTTCCTGTGATAATAGAGAAGGTAGATGTTGGGTTGAATCAGGTATGTACAAGTGGCAGAAGACTTGAATGGCAGTAACACTTGACCTATTCAGGACCAGAAGTGTTGACCTTATGCATAAAGGGTAGAAGGGAAATGGGAAGAGACTGGGGAATAAGATGGTACTGGAAGCTTTTGTTAGATCAGAAGTAGGTATGATGGTGGTGAAGGAGGTGAGAGATCTGAAGAGCTAGGAAAGAGTTGATGATGAAGAGGGTCGTTGTTTTGGGGCACCTGCGTGGCTAAGTTGGTTAAGCGTCTGACTCTTGATTTCAGCTTGGGTCATGATCTTGTGGTTTGTGGGTTCAAGCCCAGCATTAGGCTCTGTACTGACAGTGAGGAAGGAGCCTGCTTGGGATTCTCTGTCTCCCACACTCTCTGACCCCCATCCCCTCTCTTCCGCTGTCTCTCAAAAATAAATAAACATTAAAAAAAAAAAAAGAAAAAGAAAATACCTCTTAAAAAATAAAAGAGGGCCATTGTCATATTACTTTGTCCTAAATTTTACTTCTAATAATATATCCTATTTCTTTAGACTTGGGTACATTTTTTTGGGTAGGTGATGACATGACACTAATACATGTGCGTGCACACATCTTTTTTCTCATAATTTTGCTTAAAAGTACAGCTGATTCTTTTGAACTTCAGACATCTCAGACAAAAAAGTACAAATATTGCAAAACTTACATACGTACATACATATATTTATTTATTTTTATTTATTTATTTATTTATTTATTTATTTATTTATTTATTTATTTATATTTCTTTCTAACTTGAGAAAGAGTGCACGAGCTGGGGAGAGGGGCAGAGGGAGGAAGAGACAGAATCTCATGCAGGCTCCATGCTCAGCATAGAGCCCAACGCAGGGCTGGATCCCATGACTGTGAGATCATGACCTGAGCCAAAATCAAGAGTCTGATGTTCAAGTGACTGAGCCAAGCCACCCAGGTGCCCCTCCCATATTTATGTTTAAACTTTTCTGAACCATCAGTACCATGGGCTTCACACATTTCTTTATTTCTGAACCTCCCTAAGGTTATGGAATTCTTATTTATACCTTTCTGAGGTTTTAGAAATCTCACCAGCCTGGGGGGAAAAGAAAAGTGACTGTCTGCTGAGACCACTCATGTTACACATGATCAGGGTTATTGACTGAGTCTTGAATGGAGTAGGGGACCTGGTTGCTTCTCCCAAGATGATTTAAATCTGGACTGCTTATTATCTAGTTGGGTCCTTTTTTGCAATTAAACTTAATTTGTTAGGTTAATAAGGCCACTTAAGTTCCCATTGCTCATATAGATTTTCGTTTTTTTCCAGGCTGGTAATTCCATGCTGGTATTTTTCCTCTGGATTAAATTCTTAATTGTCCTCTTATCATTACCCTGTCCTGGTAGAGATTATTACAAATTTAAGCATGCCTTATTAGAATCTTGTGATTAGAAGGCTGCCTAGAATTTTCTTCCTCTGAGATAAGGGATTAGTCTAGGAGTTTGATCATTTTAGGACAGATCATGGAATATTTTTTTTTTTAAACTAAATTTCTTTGTATGACCTTATTCTGATCATTCCCCTTTCCCCTCCTTGTTCTTGTTACAGTTTTTTTTCCTCAAAACTTTTGGTCTTGCACAGAATTTCCGCTCATTTCTTTGTAGACACAGATAGAAATTTATGTCTCTGGAAACAAATACTCCAGTATATTGACAGTCTTCTATTTATTTAAATCAATAAAAAATTAACCATGTTCTGGGGGGAGGGGGAAAATTAACCATATTCTTTTCTTTACCTTTTCCACATTTCAACCTGTTTCTGAATATTTTATTTTTCTCTTTTTCAGTACTATTTACCAAATAAGTGTATATCCACTAAATGTAATTTTTTTTTCTTCAAATGTCCACATTGTCACAACTTGTCCACTGGAGGCCCTTTTAGGCTGTTTCTTTTATCTCTTTAGAACTCTCCCTGACATCTTTATTAGGCTTTCTTAGCCTAATTCCAGGCTTTCTTAGCCTAATTCCATGCTTCTAGACACATCCTGATCCCCACCCCACCTTCATCAGTAGATGTGAAATTAGCTGTATCTTAAGACTTCTAGTTCATTTCAGTAGGAACTGTATTAGAGACCAAAATTTGGGTGCCCATGATACTTAGTGATGGACAAAAATGTTGCCCTTGTTCTTAGGAAATGGTCATTGGTTGATTTTTCTTATTTAACTGATCACATTGCTGTGTCCTACTTTCCCTTCTGTGTAAGGTTTCATCGATCACTCCAACTTTGCTCTATGTTGATGAACTGCAGCTTTCTAAAGAGAAGTTCCAATAGGATTGGAGTTTTGCAGGGAAACTGGCAGTCTGGGACTTGTTACTTAAAAGAGAATGTGGAAAGTTGTACGGGAGAGGAAAAGAGCTTGCCTGCTAGATTATCTCTTTCTTCACTGTGGCAAACAGCCAGTTGTTACTTGAATTTACCTCTTTGTTAGTCCTGGCAAATGTCTGTGCAGAGAAACTTCTGTTGGCACTTGGATTGCTATTTCAGAGTACCAAAACTTAAAAAAAAAGAAAAAGAAAAAAAGTTGCCCACAAATCCTGTGTGTGAGTTATGGAAAAAGGAGGTAAATGTTCCAGGAAATAAAATAATCCTAAACTGGATGTCTAGTGGTTGCTGCCATGACAGAATTTTTCCTGGTACCTTGTTCTTTCATTATGCCAGTTGAGGTTAAGCTTGAAAAGTTGACCTCCAAAACTTGTGGTGTGGTTTCCTGGTTTTGTTGCCTGTCTTAATTTGTATTTATCTCAAGTTACCTCTTTTGTAGCTCTTCAATATTCCCCCAAATCTCTTACCCTTCCTATCCTGCCCTCCACTTTTTACACTTAATCAGTGGTAAGGTCCTATTTGTTTGCATATGATTTTGCAGAGAAATAATAAGACTGATTAGAACTCTGTTATTGCCCTATACTGCTGCCATTTCAGGAGAAATCAGCCTGTAGTTCATGACTGAAAATAAGTACAGAGTTGGTATTTGGGAACAATGAAGAATACCATTTGTCGACCGTGTTTTGCATCCGCGATCTCATTTGGTCTTCACAACAGCTCTAGGGAAGTAGGTGAATATTAAATCCCTATTTGACGTGGAGATATTCAGGCAGCCAGTAAATTATTTAATCCCAATCCATTATGAGGCTGGAGAATGATAGAATACAAGACGTGAGCCCAGGTGTGTCTGATGCCATGCTTGTACCACCAGAAGCAGATCTTAGAGACAGACAGCCAGCTACCTCCTGAGTGTGTTACTTAAGTGGAGTCTCCTTAGAAGAACTTGTGGAATTCTCATTTTGTTGGCTACCTAATGTGACTTTTTCATGTGCTTTTTCTAAAGCAGTATTTCCTTCACTAGTACTTGAGTCTGTTGTAACTCTATGTTACATTCTTTTCAAAGGATGAGGTTTCAATTTTTAATAAATTTAGCAAAAATCCATTTTTACTTGATTGTTTTTAGGTTAAAAAGTTAGTTCACCATTAGTTAAAGGATACTTAACTTTTGCAAACAATCTGTTGTATACTCTAACAAAGTTACCTTTAAATTGAAATGTCTGTATTATTAGTTGCCAGTATTTCTAGAAGTCTGTGTTAACTTGAGTCATGATGGATTTTTGTTTTGTCACTGAGTAGAGCTGTTAAAACGTTTTCCTAGCAAATTGTGTTTAAGAGTTTAGAGTTTAGAATGGCGTGACTCCCCCCCGCCCCCCAACCCAGAGGTAATTACACAGAATATTAATCTTTAGGAATTTAGGTTTTATTGCTTTGATTCAGAGGAGGATACTTATAAATCTGGTGACTTTGGTTAAAATAAAACACATTGTCCACGACTGTCTGAAATTTAGTGTGTATCTCTTTTTATTATGGATGTGAAAATCAGACCATTGTCAGTTGTGCTCACTGAAATAATCTTGACATTGAGGAAATCACAGAGGGAGGGTGCATAGGCTTGAGTATATATTTTGATCTATAACAAAGTTGATTAAGGTAAGCCTAAGGCAAAATTTTTATTGGTAGTTAGAAAATGTAGGTTTGCAGTGTGGAACTTAAGTTACTTTGAAACCATTTTCTATGAGTGAGTCCTGTTGAGAGTCAGATATATCATTGAATGTGTGGACTTCTTGACTTGTAAGAGATGTTTAACTATTTGGATTAAGTCATGGAGAGATCCAGAAAGAATTCCAGAGATTGCAAATGACCAGCCTTACTCTGGAATTAATAAGATTGTGTCTCTTTCCAGAAGTGAAAGACAGGGTGGGTGTAGAGGTTATTAAATTCTTAAGATGCTTTTCATGGTTTTCTTTTCCTGAGGAATAATGGCACTGTCATCATTTGGGAGAAGTAAGAATCTAGACACCTTGCTTCCCTTGTAGCCTTCCTCCTTGATTTTGGAAAAGTCACTCTAGCTCTCTTGAGACTTTTTTTTAATGGTTTTTAATTTTAATTTTCATTCTACTTTTATGATCATGGGGAAATTTTAAAGATTGGGAGAAGTGCTAGAAGACAAAATGTAGGCAAACAGGGTTTTGTTTCTTTTTTAAAGGACAAGAAGGTGGATATTGCTGACTACAGAACTTGGCATTTGGGGACAGACACTTTGTGACGATGAATACTTACAAGAATAAGCAGTGATTGCTAGTAGCCAGCAAAATTGAACTAGGATTTAATCTAGACAATCAACTTCCTAAAGACAGAGACCATTTTCTTACCCCACCCCACCCTTCCCCATTTTAAAAATTTAAAAGTATACAGAAAAATATAGTGAGTAATATAGAAGTATTTTCTCTAGATGTTTGTTTGTACTTACTTCCAATCTTTTCACCTTTAATTAATAAAGCGTGGCAGACCTACCTAAAATCTCCCACCTATTTTTTTTCATTTCATCTTTTTATTAATATTTTGAGCAAAGCCCACTATGTCAACTGTGTTTATTATTCATCCTTTTTCATTCCTTTCTTGCTTATTTTGGATCAATTAAGTATTTTTCCATTTTCTCCCTATGTTAATTTAGAGGATACATACTCTTTTTAAAAAATTGAGATACAATTCAAATACCATAAAATTAACCATTTTAATTTTTTTAGGCTTATTTATTTAGAGAGAGAGTACGCACAAGTGGGGGAGGAACAGAGAGAGAGAGGGGAAGAGAGAGAGAATCCCAAGCAGGTTCCACACTATCAGCACAGAGCCTGATATGGGGCTTTAGCTCACGAACTGTGAAATCATGACCTGAGCCTAAATTAAGAGTCAAATGCTTAACTGACTGAGCCACCCAGGAGCCTCTAAAACTAACCATTTTAAAGTATGCTAGTCAGTGGTTTTAATATATTCATGAAGTTGTGCAAACATCACCACTAATTCCAGAACATTTTTGTTAACCCAGAAGAAAACCCTGTACTTGTTAGCAGTCACTTTTCATTCTGTCTCCCCTCCCCCCACACCTGTATTTCACCTTTGCCCCCTACCTTGATCAAGGTAAACATATCATGTTTGTGTACTCTTCTAATCCAGTTTTTATACATTGATTTATGTATATAAATTGTGTGTATAAGTGTGTCTGTATATAGGTGTGTGTTTAAAATGTTTACACAAATAGCTTTATGCTATATATGTACTAGTACTATGCAAACATTATTCTGTATTCATAAAAACATCTTGAATTTTTTTTCTCACATCATTTGTGTTTCTGGGGAAGGACATCCCCTAGAAATCCCTACTGTACCATTTTCGCTGATGTCACACTATAGCCACTTTTTATACCATTCTGTTCTCTAGTTCCCAGCAACATTCTGGTCCAAGTTATTCTAAAGTGGGCATATAACATTTTCATCCTTGTTCATTCAAGAGCCTGTCTTTTAGAGGTTAGGTCATGGCATGGCAGATGTGAATTTTTTGTCCTTACACACTTCATAGGTAATGGTTGGGACATGACATCAAACCCTCTGTGTTATCAGTCTCTTCAACATCCACATTGTATTTCTCATTTTCAGTGCTTGGGTACCCTTGGTTCTTGGTATCTAGTAATAGGAATTTTATTGTTGATTTTCATTAATTTCAGATTATTCAGTGATCACATAATCAGTTGGGTGACCATAAATAACATTTTCAATGGACATTATTTATTTCCTCTGCAATTAGGGTGATGATATAATGTCCAGCCTGAGGCACTTGAGAGTAAAGGGAGTGCTGTTAACAATTACAGTGGGGTAATGGTTGTAAATTGGAACTGTCTTGAGCAAAGAAATATGTAGTAAAGTGAAAGACCGTGATAGACAGTGACTGGCCATGTTTGGACAGAACAGGGAAACTGATTCAGTTGTGCTGGGAAGTGATAGCTCAGTGATCTCGAGCCATCATTCGGAATCAGTGTGAACCTGTGTACCTGAGAGAGTGCATGATCCAGAGTATGAATCAAACATGTGAAACCAGCACAGGATTGCAATCAGTGCTTTAGGAAGGAAGTATAAAGAGTGAGGAGAGGGGAAACATTTCCTGAGGTGGTGGCAAGCATTTGTTGAAGCAATAATGAAAGGAAGTTCTCTTTTAGTGTGTTGATTAAGCTCTAGAAGGTTAATGAACTCTCTTCTCAAGGGAAATGAGTTTTACCCTTTCTGAACCAATTGGACACAAGAGTAAAGATAACGTGGGTTTCCTTATCAGAAAACCAAGATTGATGATGAAGGAGAAATAAGACACTCTAAGATGTCATCCTGTCACCTTCCTTAAAGAAAGTTTCTTCTTGCATGTGAATTGTTCTTTCTATGTTCTTTTGGTGGACTCTCTAGAAGTTAATATGCTAAACTATCTTAGTGGTTAAACTGCTACGGTAGTGAATTAGATCGTGAGGGAAATGTCAGTTACAGGGTATTAGGGTTTTACAGGCATTGTGTTCTTGGATTTGTTAGTAGCTTTCTTCATATTGCTCCTTTTGCTCTCTTTAGCTTAGTTAAATCATTCATTTAGCTAGTGTTTATTGAGTGCATACAAGGTACTGTTCGACTAGGCACTGGTGATAGAGTGGTAAACAAGATAGTCATTGTGACAGCAAGGATATCACCTGTTTATAGAGATGCTGAGGGTGGAGGCAGAGAGTTACCCAATAATATTTGAGCAACTGAACAGACTAGATTATTTTGGATAGCAGTGAATACTGACACTAAGATAAGCAAATGTGATGGAGAATGCCAGAGGTAGGAATGAAGGCTATTAAGATACAGATAGTCAGAGAAGGCCTTTCTGAGTAGGTGGCAGTTTCGTTGAGGCCTAAATGATAAGCCAAAGCAGTAGAGTGAAGAGGGAGTCCTAGCAGTAGGAATACCAGGTGTGAAAGTGCTGAGGTAAGAATGCGCTTGGCATGTTGAAGGAACATAAAATCAGTGCGGGTAGAGCCTAGTGTGGGGGGTATGGCAGAGATGGGCATCAAGAGTTCTGTGATAAATTTGAGACGCTTAGGCTAGAGATACAGATTTTAGTATTATCAGCATGCAGATGAAATTTAAAGTCCTAGGAATGGATGAGATAATTTACAGGATTGAGCCCTGTCAACTCTATCTTTGAGGTCAAGTAGAAGAGGAGAAGCAGTTGGTGAAATAGGAAGAATGTTAGGACATTGTAATCCCAAAGAAATCAATTGAGGGAAGTGTTTCAAGAAGGAGAAAAGTGGAAAAAAAAAAAAAAAAAAAAGAAGGAGAAAAGTGGTCTGTCATGGAGGACGCTGCTGAAAGCTTGTGTGATGTGAGGACAGATCAGTTTTGTGTACAACTCTCATTTCTAATTCTGACATCTCACTGGTCTCCAGGGTTTAGCTCACCTTCATCTCCTAAGTTGTCACCATCCTGAGTACTTACTAGTACCCCAAAAGTGTTGTGTTTCTTACTCTCACAATGTTCCTCCCCTGACCCTCTTTGCCATAGCCTTGCCTTTCCTGTACACTTTAGCGTAACCACCTTAGCTTCCCCATGATCTCTAGCTTTCCCTTTGACCCGTCACGGCATCTCCTTGCCAGCATGTCATCTGTGTTCCATGGTGGCCAAGAACTAGTCTTGGAGCTGAGTACAGAAATACCCTCACCCTCAGCCTCCTGTCAGTATCTCCCAGGGTGTTGCATCACGGTACCTCCTCATTCTCTCTTTCCAACTCCATTCTCTGAGTACTGTGATCACCACCTTTTTGTGGTTGTTTCTCCTCGGCTTCTTATTAAGTGGAGTGGGGCTTCTGGTTCTACTTTCTAGGTCCTTCGGTTAAAGCCATGGTATTGCTATCTGTTTATGTGTTTTGTACTTTTCTTTTAAGTAAGGTTCACACCCAGTGTAGAGCCCAATGTGGGGCCTGAACTCGTGATGCTGAGATCAAGAGTCAGATGCTTAGGGGCACCTGGGTAGCTTAGTCAATTGAGCATCAGCTCTTAATTTCTGCTCAGATCATGATCTCATGGTTGGTGAAATTGAGCCCCATGTCAACTCTGCGCTGACAGCATGGAGCCTGCTTAGGATTCTCTCTCTCTCTCTCTCTCTCTCTCTCTCTCTCTCTCTCTCTGCTCCTCCCCTGCTCATGCTCGCTCACTCTCTCTCCCTCTCTCAATAAGTAAGTAAACATTAAAAAAAATATGCTTAACCAACTGAGCCCTGCTGTTTTGTGGTTATAAATTAAATAACATTTTTATTAAAGTGTAATATGCTTGTAGTTAATAAAATATATGATTACCCTCAAAGGTTATATTGAAAGAATGGTATCCAGCTTCATTTCTCTGTACTGTCCTAGTCTCATTTCCTAGAAGTGGCTATTTTTAGTACTTTTGGCTGTTCTTTCTGATATTGCCATATTTATAAATGACATATATATGTTATTATTTCTTGATTTTTAAAAACGTTTAGATATAATCTATGGACTTTCTATTATAGATGAGCATTTGGCTCTTAGTCCCTTTTTCTTTTGCCATCAGAAATCTGTTGAGCCTCAACTCCACTATTTCCATTTTGTTTTAGAATTTCTACCTCTTTATTTTCTCTGTTCATTACATCAGTTTTATCACACTTTCCTTTAATTCTCTAAATGTGGTTTTATTTGGTTCTTTTTTAGTAGTTGTTTTGAAGTCTTCATCTGATAAATCCAACATCTGGGAATACTCAGAGATCATTTCTATGGACTGCTTTTTAATTGCCCCTCTCCAATTATGGGTCACACTTCCTTTTTTTCTTTGCATGTCTTGTAAATACATGTTGACCACTGTATATTTTAGATAATATATTGATGCAACTCTAGATTTTTTTTTTTTTTTTTTTAATCACTGATGGTGGTGGTGGTTTTGCTTGCTCATTTGTTCAGTGACTTGGTTGGGTTAAATCTCCAAAGTCTGTCTGTCCCATAGTATGTGACTACTGATCTCTATGTTTTTATTTTGATTTGTTTTTATTTTTAAGTGCACAGAATAGTGTTCAGTCAAAGACCGATCAGGGTTTGGAGTCAAACACTTTGAGCCAGTAAGACCTCTCTTCTCTGCTGATGGGTGCATGTGGGCTGTGGAGCAGTCCTACTTTGGGCTGTTTTCAAGTCATCTCTGGCTTTACTTTCCTCTTGCTTCTATTTCAGTTCTTCTGTGTGTATCCATGGGTTTTGTCAGCTAGGCACGTGTGGGTAGCTTGGGCCTGCTCTGGTCTCTGTTATGCGTGCTCATAGCCTACAATCAACCTGAACTGTGAAGAGCTTTTTAAGCTCCCTCTCACTGTCTAACTCCCTAGAACTCCGTGTTAAGTCTCCTTAAGTCTGCCAGTCCATTGCTTGCTCCATATGGTACAGTAGCCTCAGGCTAGCAGAGCCACTGGTCCACCCTTTCATTTGCCTCAGAGATTGCCACTTTGACCTGTAGTCCCAATCAAGTGAGTCCCCTCTGGCAATGACAGTGAATCTGCTAGTTTCAAGGTCTGCCCCCTCCTTGTTGAACTTCTGAAGTAATATAGCTGAGGTGGGATGAGGCAGCTCCTGGCAAGAAAGCCACATACTTACGCTGTTCTTACCCAAAGTGCAGTCGTTTTCATGAATAAATGCTTCTCAATTTGTTGTATGTCTCTGGTTGATTGCCAGAGTACCGAAATGGTTGTTTTTGACTCGTTTGGCTAGCTTTATAGTTGCTCTTGGGGAAGAGAAATCTGTGGACCTCCTCCATCTGTTGCGCTAGAAGTTAGAAGTCCCCTGGGCATTTTTAAAAAGTCCGTCAGGTGATTCTGTTTGCAGGCAGGCTTGAGACCCATTATACCTAGGATTCTCCAAGCTCGTATAAATACGTACACATAAAATCATGGTGTAAAGTTTTTGCCATAGTGAATTTCTAAAAAAAGAAAAGTCTTTAGTATCTGAGGTATTATAAATAAGGACCTAATGTTAAAATAGGACTTGAAGGGGGTTAGAATATAGACCTAAATTCTGCCAGGTACGCCAGCTGCCTTTCTTGTTTATGTATTAAAGTTGGCAGATTTAGCCCTTGGGCTTGGTGTGGTATTATTTTATGTTCAGCTTAGTTGGCTACCATCCATTTCCTAAAACACTTTCCTAATCTAATTTTTCCAGGTTGGAAAGCTGCTTAAGCATGTGCTGTGTTCAGAGGTTGTCTGGAAATCTACGCTTGACGTATTCTTAACTCTGAAAGGATATTATTCATGGTTGACATATTAGAGGAGGGCTAAATTGAGAACACTGGATTATTACAGAACATTAGCTAACTGAATTTTTTGTGATGCTTTCGAAAGACTGCCAGCCAGGCTTTGGGGATATGAGTAATTGTCTAGTTCTGGGCTCCATTGTTTAATGAAGTACAAGGATAAAGTGCATTGCACCCTTAAACCGGCAGTAGACAAGAATAGCATAAAAAAAAGCTAGCATATCACTCTTATTTAATAGAATATAAATGCATGGAAATGTGAAAATGCTGGTCAACAGAATCTATCTAGCAGGTAGAGCTGTGTTAACATTTTTGATATATTTTCCTTCATTTTTCTGGACTGGTGATTCTCAAAGTGTGGTTCAAGGGCATGAGTCCCAACACCTTTTCAGGAGGTTCATGAAATCAAGACTATTTTTGTAAAAATACTACTTATTTGGTTATTTGCCTTTTTTATTCTCAAAAGAGATAGCAGAAGCAGATATGAGAATTCAGCTGTATTTTGTTAAGACAGACATTAAAGAGATTTGAGCAAATGTCACTCTGTTAAATGTTTTTGGTTTAGAAAATAGTTATTTTTGGCAAAATATGTTATTTATGTTAACATGTAGTGGGTTTATTTTTTAAAGAATTTTAAATATTTTACATGTTAATTGGTTTTAATTTCTAATATGGGAAGTGTTGATATAATTCACATAAAAGATCTTTTGGGGTCCTCTAATTTTTGAAAAATTTTGTAATGGGGTTCTGAGACCAAAAAGTTTGAGAGCTACTATAGTAAATATAATGTAATTGGCATCATATTGGGAGTGTTGGGTAGCTCACATTTTTGCTTAATATGTCACAGATGTTTCCCATGTCATTATTTTTATTGGGTCCATAACATTCTTTTATATAATTACCATCACTAGCTTAACCTTATAAATAATGCTGAAAAATTTTGCACATGTCAGTTTCTTATGATAATTTTCTTTTTAATTTAAGAGGATTTGCAGCTCGCTGGCATAGCTACTTATTACCTAGCATTCTACAAGGCATTGACATGAAAAAATCTAAAATGTGATTCCTGCTGTAAAGAGAGTTAACAACAGATCTGAGACTGCTTATTATTAGAAAGACCTGCTTCCAAGGCTGGACCTTGGCTCACATCTGGTAACTTGCTTGGTAAACACTGATATAAAACTGACTCTACATTGTAAGAGTGGTTTATTGTGCCTAAATTATTTATACAAGCAATTTGGTTTATGCTGAACACCTGCTTTCCTTATTAGAGTCAGGAATTTTGGTATGTGCTAGGCAGAGAGCTTACCTACATGACCAGCCTCCAATAACAGCCTTGGACACTGAGTCTCTAATGAGCTTTACTGGTGGACAACACTTTGCATGTGTGTCAAAATTCATTGCTAGCAGAAGTAAGTGTGTCCTGTACCACTCTGTTGGGAGAAGTGCTGGATGCTTGTATCTGGCTGCTTTCAAGACTTTTTGTCTCTAGTTTTCTGAAGTTCATTTATGGTGTTTCTTGGTATAGATTTCTTCGGGTTTATCTTTTTTGGAATTTTCTCAGCTTCTTACGTCTTAATGTATGTTCATATCTTTTACCAAATTTGGGATATTCTAGTCATTACTTTTTCTAATACTTTTTCCACCCCACTGTCTTGGTGTTTTCCCTCTGGGACTCTGTTGACAAGAATGTTAGATTTTAGATCTTTTGTTACAGTTTCAAAGGTCCCTGACACTCATAAAAATTTTTTTCCAGTCTCTTTTCTCTTTGTTGTTCAGATTGGGCAATTTTGGTGGTCTTTCTCAAGATTCCCTGATACTGTCTTCTGTCTTCTTCATTCTGCTATTGAGCCCACACATTAAATTTTTTATTTCATTTATCATATTTTCTGTTCTAAAATTTCATTTGTTTCTATAATTTTTATTTTGTATTTCTTTGTGTAGGGTTTCTTTCTTTCTTTCTCTTTGTCATTTGTTTAATCTGCCTGTGGAAACATTTTTATGATGGCTGCTTTCAAATCCTTATCAGATAATTCCACCATCTGTGTCATCTTGGTGATGGCATGTATTCATTATATTTTCTTTTTCTTTTTTTTTTAAATTTTTTTTAATGTTTATTTATTTTTGAGACAGAGACAGAGCATGAACTGGGAGGGTCAGAGAGAGAGGGAGACACAGAATCCGAAGCAGGCTCCAGGCTCTGAGCAGTCAGCACAGAGCCGGACGCGGGGCTCGAACTCACGGACCGTGATACCATGACCTGAGCCGAAGTCGGACGATCAACCTACTGAGCCACCTAGGCGCCCCGTATCTTTTCTTTTTCAAGTTGAGATTTTATTGATTCTCAGTATGATGGGTGATTTTCAGCTGTATCCAGGGCATTTTAGATATTATGTTATGAGACTCTGGGCCTTGTTTAAGTTGTCTGTCTTAGCTGGCCTTCTCTTACACGATTTTTTGGGGGGAAGTTGGAGTGCCACTTTATCACTGCCAGGTGAGGATAGAAGTCCAACCTCCTTACTTTCCCTCTGTTGATACCCATTAGGAAGGGGCATCTCATTTCCGCTGTGCAAGGGTAGGAGGTTGGTTCCCATTAGGCATCTGGTGACGCCACTCTGGTTGGCAGAGGGGGAGGAACCTGTCACTACTTTCCATTTGGCCTCCACTGATATTTCATTGTGGGGGCACTTTACTGTTGAAGGGTAATGAAAGTCCTGGCTCTTCGTACATTTTTTTCTGATATGGCCCATGTGTGTGTGAGTGTGTGTGTGTGTGGGGGGGGGGGGGGGGCTTTGTTACACTTGGATAGGGGTGGAAGTCTAGACTCCCCAATTCGCTTTTGCTAGTGAGGTAGGGATTGGACCATGGTGGTATTCATGGTGTTTGGTCAGGAATATAATGGTTATTGTCTAAAAGGTTTCTCCCTTGCTAGGTTGTCCCATCCTTAGTCCTTTTTAGAGAGAGTGGGTTTTTCTTGGGATGTTTTTGTGTGCTCCTGTTTGTGTTTCCTGGATGGTGGCTTCTCCAGTACTCTGTCTGGAATATATGAGGCAAAAAGAAAACTCAAGAGAACTCACTATTGTGTCGTTCCTTAGGTGCCATTGTCCCTTCTATCTGCTGACTTTTGTACGCCTTTAAGAACCTTCCTTGTGTTTGTAATATGTAATGTCCAGGGTTTTTGTTTTCCTTAGTGGAAAGAATAGGGAGATGTCTATTTTGATCTGTAACTGGAGTCTTGATCTTGAACTTGACAGAATTCATTTATGATGTAGTCATCTGAAGAGTCCTAGTCTGAGATTTTACTTTTATAATCCATTTCACCAACAGTGAGTTTAGGGTAATATTACCTGTCTCTGCATTCATTTTCTGATTTATCTAGTAATTGTGAAATGTTTTCCTGTCAGTTTCCTTTTTGTTGTTGTTGTTGCCATTATGGTTACAGGAAGGAAAAATCCTAAATTCTCAATTGTTTTCAGTGAAGTTTACAAAAGACTACAAAGTTAGTGTTTCCAAGCGAGTGAACTGTATTTATGTCAATTGGACAAAAAAAAGTTCTCAGTAATTCAAAATAAAGACAACAGAAAAGGTGGGGATATTTCTGGGTGGATAGGGGGAACATGAATAATAGGAAAGAATAAAGAGGTGAAAGATGTGAAGTTTGTGGATGATAATGAAAAGTGTGGAAAGAAACATAGAAGAATTTGAAAAGAGTTTTGCAGAAAAGTATTAGGAAAGGTAGATAATAAGGAACAGAGAAAAGTGAAGAGAGGGAAGAAAACATGAAATAAAGCATAAAATGAATAACCAGATCTAGTGAGGGAGATACAGAAAGTGGACACGACGTTTGCTGGTAGGGCTAGTCCATAGTGTAGGGTTGCCTAGTGATTAGTATCCTGCTTTTTATTTTTTATTTTTTAAAGGTATATAAGTATGTATTCATTTTCTATTTAAATTTTATGCTTTTTAAATAAAGGTGATTCTAATGTAGAATAAATGCTCTGTCTTAAGGGATTTTTTTTAAAATAGTAAATACTAATATTTTTATTCTGGCATAAAGCAGTATTTTATACATTAACTTATAGAAAACGTATTTTATGTACAATTGTAAAGAAACTGCTGCACAGATAACTCCAATGTAAAAATGGATTGTATTTTAAAAGTTCATTGAGTTTGATACTTCATGGGAAAATACATACCATTGTATCTTTTGGAATACAAATTTTTTGTTTTGGGAATAAAGCAACACCTCTTTGGAAAAGTGTCTGCCAGTAAGTTTAAGTACTTAAGGAAAAGAGTTCATGGCTGTCTGATAATTTTTACTCCAAGCTCCTTATAGCTTACTGAATTTTTAAAAATCAGGTTTAATAGAATCATGGTCAATATAATTTAGTAAAGAACAGTTATAAACATATGGCTAAGTATACTCTAGTAACCATTATCCTAAGTTATGCAATTTATTGTTTTTTCATCTCATTTCACTATGATAATGGAATTTAGAACTTTATGATAATTGCTAAAAAGAGACTTCCCTGACTTCAGGGAAATCAAGGAAAATGATTTGTAGCTATTTAGTGGGAAACTACATCTAAGAGTGTGTTGTAATAGGTATATGCAGCATCATTTGATTATCTTAAGGTGTTGTGCTTTATTTATATGATCAGTGGATAGATTTTAACTTACTAAGCCTTTACCTGGAAGTCTGTTTTGAGTGATATTGTTAATGATTATACTACTTAGGGGACAACTTGGAAACAGTGATTGTATTCCAGAAAACTTCTCACCCATAGCTTCTCTGGTATTCATTCACTAGTTAGGATTCTGTTTTGTAAGCATAGTGAAAACATTATGTAAGGGAACAGAGGAATTTTACTCTTTGCTTTAATCTAAATAAAGTATATGATTTTGTGTATCAGTGGGCTCCATTTTCCCTTTGAGTTTAGAAGGGTGCTGCAGGTTTAATCTGTGCTTGTATGGTAGATCCTGACTGGAATACTCTAGGGACATTGAATGGTCTTGTTAATTCTACATAATTCTTAAGAGGTCCTTGGAAATAGGTGTCCACTGAATATTTTAAAATATGTCAATGCCCCAAGTATAATCTTGAGGATTATGTCCTGAACATTTTAATGCTCCCTTCTCTCCCTGGATCTCTTAACATGTAAGCCAGAGAGAGGAGAAGCAGCTAGTGCATAGTGGAGCAGAACCACACAAATGTCCAGGCTGCCTGAGTCTAGACCTACTTTGAGGACAGTATTGGCTTAATGCTGTTTAGTGGGTAGCTCAGCATCACCTTGGAGCTTGTTAGAAATTCTTCTTTTTTTATTATTTTTTTAATCAAAAAAATTTTTTTTAATGTTTACTTATTTTTGAGACAGAGGGAGACAGAGCACGAGTGGGGGAGGGACAGAGAGAGAGGGAGACATAGAATCTGAAACAGGCTCCAGGCTCTGAGCTGTCAGCACAGAGCCCGATGGCAGGGCTCGAACCCACGAACTGTGAGATCATGACCTGAAGCAAAGTCAGACACTTAACTGACTGAGCCACCCAGGTAACCCGGAGCTTGTTAGAAATTCTTAAGTACCATGTTAGGCCTACTGGAATCAGAATCTCTTGAGGTGGGGGTCCAGAATTTTGTGTTTTAACAATCTGTGTTTTAACAATCCAAGTAGTAATGTTAGAGCAGTAATGTTAGAGAATAAGATACTTAGTCTTGTTTGTAACTTTTAGCTGTCCATTCTAATTAGAATTGTACAAATTCATTTCATCCTCTGTCTTTTGGACTCCTATTCACTATGTCTTTTGGCTTTTCTAGACCAGTTCTTTTTTTTTTTTTTTTTTTTTTTTTAATTTTTAAAAATGTTTGTTTATTTTTCAGAGAGAAAGAAAATGCAAGCAGGGCAGGGGCAGAGAGAGAGAGGGAGACACAGAATATGAAGCCGGCTCCAGGCTCTGAGCTGTCTGCACAGAACCTAACATGGGTCTCGAGTTCATGAACTGTGAGATCATGACCCGAGCCAAAATCGTACACTTAACCTACTGAAGTCACCTAGGCTCCCCTTTTCTAGACTAGTTCTAAACCTTTCTGAATCCAGTTCTTTTATTTTTTAAGAGATTTTTAAGTAGGAAATTGCCCATAATTTCATCTGGGCCTTCTTCCTTTTAAAAAATGGTTGCATAAGAATGGTAAATGTGCAATGAAATGTTTTTCAAAGGCAATGACTTCCTGAAAAATAAAGCTTGTTAAATTGTGGAATCTATTACTAAGGGAGCTCCTCGCTCATATATGTGTATGTATGTCACACACACACACACACACACACACACACACACACACACATTTTAATATTTGTGTGAAGTAGTTCATTGTAGTATTAAAGGACAGAGGGATGGACCAGATGACTTATCAACATTCTTTCCAGTGCCAGGATTTTATTGTTTAATATATATTAAAATTAAGAAATTTAAAAGTGGGTTTAATTTTTGGTAATTTTAAGTTTAACATAAGGCAGTTTTTGTTTTTATTTTTATTTTGAGAATGAGACAGAGCAAGGGAAGGGTGGAGAGAGAGGGAGAGAGAGAATCCAAAGCAGGCTCCACACTGTCAGCACAGAGCCATATACAGGGCTTGAACTCATGAACTATGAGATCATTTCTTGAGCCAAATCCAAGAGTCAGATGCTTAGCCGACTGAGCCACTCAGAAGCCAGTTTTTAATGTTGGCTTATAGAACTCAGTAGTATCCCCCACATCTTGCTAATAAAAAAGTACTATTGTTTGAAAATGAAATTTTTTGTTCTGTTTTTATATATAACATACTGGGTTTTAGTTTATAGCACCTTTTTGTTTGTGTTAATTTTTCATCTATACTGCTTATACATGTTTTTAATTGTTGAGTCCAAAGCTGTTATTTTTAAATTGTTGAACCATATAAAATTGCCATTTTTGTTAAAAATAATCAAATATCAGCGATTTCATATGGTTCAACCTAATAAGTCTTTGAAGACCTAAAGATACACTTTTACTGGAAAACTGGTTTGATTATTTGATTTGAAGGAATTAAAGTGGTTTCTCTGGAAATTTTGTATGTTTCAGAGTCTTAGGTTCACAGAACATGATTTGTACTTTCATTGTCTAATCTGGATATATAATGTTCTACAATTAAAAAGATTCGGGTCACCTGGGTGGTTCAGTCAGTTGAGTGTTTGACTGTTGATTTCGGCTCAGGTCATGATCTCATGGTTTGTGAGTTCAAGCCCTGAGCTGACAGTGCAGAGCCTGCTCGGGATTCTCTCCCTCTCCCTCTCTCTCTTCCCCTGCTTGTATGCTCTCTCCCTCTCTCTCTCTCTCTCAAATAAACTTACAAAAAAAATTTTTTTTTAAGTTAGGTTCTGTCTACAATAAAACAAAACAAACAGAACTAGGCATTTCCTGGTAAGATGATAATATAAGAGTTTCCCACACCGTCTTGCCATGTCCCCTCCCCCATAGAAACTGATTGAAATGATTAAAGAAAAGCAAAAAAAAAAAAAAAAAAAAAGGAATTGTGCTAGTAATGTTGAAAACAGAGAATTGTCAAACACGTAATCACAAATTTGAAGAAACTGTTTTTATGTTATGCTAAAGTGTGAACTTCTGGGATGATACACTACTCTCCTCAAGGGAGCAGTATAGTACTATGAGAAATATAGGTGGAGAAAATTCTAGAAGTCACTAGTGAGCCTGTGTTTGGGTAGATGATGGAGGATGGACTGCACAGGAGAGCTGTGTAAAGATCATATGTAACTCCTTTCTGTTTGGAGGAGCCAACAGCGTTCTGTGGTATTCCTGGCAGGACTAGCTCAAGGCTTTACACCACACATACTCTTTTTCACTGACATGGCTTTCTGGGTGGAGTATGGACTTGCTCTGATGTCAGGGAGAGAACCCTTTGAATGCGGAATGGTGGAGTTAGAAACAAAGGATGGATGTGAGAGATGGGAAATGACCCAATTGGAACCCTTTCATAGCTGTGGGCTTTGGACTAAGAGCAGCACTAGTATCTGGCCCTGAAAGAAGATACTTAGGACTCTATCCAGTACTTCATGGGCCCAAGGGATCTTTTCACAAGCATGGCCAGGTCATCTGAAAGCAGGACAGCACTTTGGAATTAGGGATGGGGGTATTTATCCATTGGGACTGGTTACTCTCTTTACTTGGTGAAGCTGGCCTCTGGGAAGTTGGTTTCAAAAAGTACCAAGAAAATGTAGGGACAGAGACTGCCCTCAAGTCCATATCCCATCTTCCCACTCAAGAGCTGCTAAAAGACCTAACCTGTATGTCATCCTGTCCCTCCTGCTTACTTTTTAAAAACTTACATTTTTAAGTTTATTTATTTGATTATTTTGAGAGAGGGGGACGGGAGGGGCAGAGAGAGAGGGGTACAGAGGATCCGAAGCAGGCTCCATGCCAATAGCAGAGAGCCTGATGCGGGTCTCCAACTCATGAACTGTGAGATGATGACCTGAGCCGAAGTCAGACACTTAACCAGACACTTAACCGACTTTAAGGAGCCCCTTGAAAACTTATTTTTAAAAAAGTTTCAACTGAAGAAGAGTTACAAGGGTAGTACAAAATGACTTTTCTATACATATCATCTGTTATGAACATAACCTTTCTATCAATTTGTTGTAGTTTCTTTTCAGAACCATTTGGGAGTAAATTACAAAAATCATGCCTTTTTACCCCTAAATAATTTAATGTTTGTTTCCTAGGAACAAGGAATTCTGTTTAAGTACTACAGTATAAGGATCATACTTAGGGAATTTAACATTGGCACAGTATCTACTGTATATTCTGTTATTTTTTCCAGTAATGTTCTTTGTAGCATTTAGTTTGTCCGGTCTAGGATTCAGTCCATGGCTGTGCTTTGCATTTTGTTGTCATGACTCCTTTAGTCTCTTAATCTGTGATAGTTCCTAGTAAGCCTTTGTCTTTGATGACCTTGACATTTTTTATAATACAAGCTTTTTGTTTTGTACATTATCTCTCAGTTTGGATGTGTGTGATGTTTCCTTGAGATTAGATTCAGATCATGCATTTTTTGGCAGGAATGCCACATAAATGAGGTGTGTCCTCTGTGTACCATATCAGAGGCACATTGTATCTGTTTTCTGGGTGCTGACATGAACTTTGATCACATAAGTTAGATATCTGGCAGGTTTCTTCGTAGTAAAGTTAGCATATTTTTCCTTTTGTAAATTAATAAGTACTTTGTAGGGAGATACCCTGAGGTGACATACATACCCCATTTGTTCCTCAGAAAACTTTGATCTGCTGGTTTTAGCATCCATTTTTGATTCTTGCCTGAATCAGTTATTGCTATGGTAGTTGTAAAATGGTAATTTTCCAACATCCATCATTCCTTCTACATTTATTAGCTTGCATTCTACTAAAAGAAACACATCTCCCTCACCTGTTAATTTTTGTTTATTATTTTATTAATGTTTATTTTGAGCGAGAGAGCAGGGGACGGGCAAAGGGAAAGGGAGAGAGAGAGAACCCAAAGCAGGGTTGAGAGCTGAGAGCACAGGGCCAGACGCGGGGTTTGATCCAATAAACCATGAGATCATGACCTGAGCCTAAATCAGGAATTGGATTCTTAACTGACTGAGCCATCCAGGTGCCCCTCATTTATTATTTATATGAGGTCATGGATTCTTATTTTATTCAATAGGTATAAGCTATTACTGTCAATATTTGTTTTGGTACTTAACTTGTCTCTAATTTGGCCAATAGGGGCCCATTAAGTACCATGCTGTGCCCTTTTGACAAGTCCTGTCTTTTTGTAAATAACATTTTCTTAGTTTACACCAAATTGTTTCAGGTTCATCTTAAAGTTACTTCTCCAGAGAGTTCTAATTCTCTTTTGGGCAGATGATGTCAAGAAACCACTATCTCAGCACTGTGTAAGTGTTAAGAAGAGGATTTTAAATTGCTCACGTAAAGAGGGAAGAACTGAGAGGAAGTTTACTCATGCTAATTTTGGACACAGCCTGCTTGGTGTAATTGGCCCTTATCCACACTGTCCGGACCTGGCAGTCTACACTGTTTTAATTCCTGTAGCCTTCTAGTGTGTTCTGATCTCAGAGCATATTCTCCTTTATTATTTATTTATTGTTTGTTTGTTTGTTTTGACTCTTCAGAAACACTCTCTCCTGTAGATGAATTTTAGAGTCACGTGTCAAAAGTCATATACCAAAAAAGTTTCAGTGTTCTTTTGAAAGATAATGAATTGAATTTATAATTAAACAGGGTAGAATTTATCTTTTTTTTTTTTTTTTTTTTTTTTTTTTACAAGATTGAATCTTCTTGCTTAGGATTGAGAGATGACTTCATTAACTCTTCCATTAGAGGTTTCAGTAAAGGGTTTGTAGTTTTCATCACATGAATCTTATAAAATTTTTTTAATGCTTGTTTATTTTTAAAAGACAGAGAGTGTGAGCAGGTTAGGGACAGAGAGGGAGACACAGAATCTGAAGCAGACTCCAGGCTCTGAGCTGTCAGCACAGAGCCCGATGCAGGGCTCAAACTCACAAACTGCAAGATCATGAACTGAGCTGAAGTCGGACGCTTCACCGATGGAGCCACCCAGGTGCCCCCATCATATGAATCTTGCATATCTCTTGTTACAATTCTTTTAGTTTTTGTTAGAATATAATTGTTAATAGTTTTGTGTTTGTGAATAGTATCTTTTTAACATTTCTTTTATTATGAATATATGCATACGGACATGCGCCTAAACTATGAATGTATAGTGATGAATTTTTTTGAACCACTACCCAGAGCAGTCAATAGGACCTAGCTGGCACTCTGAAGCTCCCTATATGCCCCTCCTAATCACAGCCTTCTTTTTCCTTTCTTCCCTCCTAAAGCCAGCAAGTTAAGGAGAATATAGCTGCTTATATGGTGATTGTTCAATGTATGGAAGAATGACAATTGAGCAGGGCAGACTTTTTTTCCCTGCCACAGAATTCTGAAGAGATGTTTATTATGTGAGCTTTTGTGTAAGGGACAAGGAACAAGATAATTGCCTGTTGTTAAGAATATCTTTATAACCATGCAGATTTATTTTTTTTAGGTCTGTTTCTTATTGAGTCTGTCCTTGAAGAAGGCAGAGATAATAATATTAAATAAAAAGTAGTCTTTCTAAGGTGTGTTTTGTTTAGATATCAAAATAGTAGCCTTGGATTATCCAGCTTGATACAGAAGTTGAAAACCATTGTTCTGGTTTCTCTTAGTTTAATGAGGTTCTAGAAATTGCTCATACTACTCCCATATCCCTCAACTACCTTTCAGCATTGCTGATCAAAATTAATGAATGGTTTGTCTTCCACCATCTCTTAGATTTTAATGTCAGATTCTGTCCTTAGGCATCGTCTCACTGTGCACTTTGTCTCTGAGCTGTCTGATACTGTTGTTTCAGTGCCTGCATTTATCCTCATGAAATCCACTTTATTTCCCAAACCAGGTTTTCCTGACCTGTGATTCTCTCAAATTAAAATGGATGACTGTTAACTGGAGTCATTTTACACCTGCCTAATAAGAAGTTTTAGAAATAAGGAATTAAAAAAAAATTTTTTTGTAATGTTTGTTTATTTTTGAGAGAGAGAGACAGAGCATGAGTGGGGGAGGGGCAGAGAGAAAGGGAGACACAGAATCCAAAGCAGGCACCAGGCTGTGAGCTGTCAGCACAGAGCTGAACGCAGAACTCGAACCCACTGACCAGGAGATCATGACCCGTGCCAAAGTTGGACACTTAACCGACTGAGCCACCCAGGCGCCCCTAGGAATCAGGAATTTGACCAAAGTCTGGCTTAGGGAAATCTTTGCAGAATTGGAAGTACAGAGGAAAAAGCCTATAGAAATTAATGATAATGCTATAAAAAAGGTAATATTCATTTTATTAATTATATTATCATCAGTTTCAATACTTTATCTTAATACAAATAAGGTCTTTATATTTGTTTGAACCTTTTGAGAAATGATGTTAGTAGTATGCCTGAAATGTTAATTCTAAAAACTTTGTCCTTTTTCTCCCTGTCTTTACATTTCTGAAAGACTAAGTAGAAAGTGTTTGCATTCTTACAGATATTAAGAGCATTAGGGTTAGTTGTAGCTTTGCTATGTATAAGTGGTTGGGGCTCCTTTTTCAGTTATGTATCAATACATAAATGAACATCTTTCTGAAAAATGTGACTTTAAAATTTCTAATCTTACAGTTAGGTTTTATGTTTCTTCTTTTTTTAAAGAAATATATTAAAAACCTTTGGTTTTGCTTCTAGAAAAACTGATTGCTTATCAACGAGAGTTTCTTGCCTTGAAAGAACGTCTTCGTATAGCTGAACATAGAATCTCGCAGCGCTCTTCTGAATTAAATGCCATTGTACAGCAGTTCAAGCGTGTAGGAGCAGAAACAAATGGAAGTAAGGATGCATTAAATAAGTTTTCAGGTACAAATGATATTTTTAGTTTCATAAAAGTTATGTTTTCAAAGGGTTATGTGAAATAATTTATTTGAAAGTTGTATAAAGTAGCTTATCAACCAGCATATATTACTCTTTTCAGAGAGAAACATTGCACAAAACTTTGTATAATGGTAAATTATAAAACAATTTTTATTAATTGCTGTTTGATTTTAAGAGAGTAATAATTGATTTAGATTTCAGTTGTGTAAATTTCACCAACTAGAGCAAAAACCCAGATCTCTTCAAAAATATATTCCAAATGAAATTAAAATTTAACTTGGTGTTTTTACACACATAAATGTGTTTTTACACATAAGTCTTTCAAGATTAATATACCTTTTCATTTAGCATCATCTTTTACCATTTATTCTTCTTGTCTTTAGATTCACTACCTAACCTTATTAAAAAAAAAAACTTTTTTTCATGTTTATTTTTGAGAGAAAGAGAGACAGAGTGTGATCAGGGGAGGGGCAGAGAGAGAGGGAGACACAGAATCCAAAGCAGGCTCCTGGCTCTGAGCTGTCAGCACAGAGCTCACGCAGGGCTTGAACCCTTGAACTGTGAGATCATGACCTGAGCCAAAGTTGGATGCTTAACCAGCCCAGGCACTCCACTACATTACCTTACTTTTGAATTTTCATGCTCTGTCTTCCCCTCCTGATTGTGAAATTTGTGTTGTGGCACAATAACATTTAAAAGTATGGAATGGAATAGATAATAAAAAATCACCCATAAGCCTGCTGTCGAGTGATTTCTCTTAACATTTTTTCATTTCCTTCTAGTCTTTTTTCCATGCAAGTTTATCTTCAAAATTGTAATTGTTACAGCCTGATTTTTACTTTTGAAATTATGCTATTAGCATTTATTGTGTCATTTAATATTTTTCAAAAATACCGTTTTTAATGGCCTTTTGTCAGTTAACCATATACCATAATATATTAAACAATTTTACTATTAGGCAAATAAGATTTTTCTGTGTTATTTTCTCTCCCTAGTTTATAACTCTGTGATGGATGTCTTTATGTATAACTTGGTCACATTTCTGGTAGCCCTTAAGTTACTTTTATTAGATTATGACTTCCTTAAAAACAAGGATCTATGTTTTAATGTCTGTTGATTTCCAAACACATGACACAGTGGCTGGGACAAAGTAGATGATCGCTAAATATTTATTGAGAGCATGAAAGTAAAATTCCTAAAAGGGAAATGATTGAGTAATAAGACAGAAATGTTTTAGGGTTTTTGATGCTGTCTTGAATAGCTGTAACATGTATCAGATTATCACCAAAATTTAATAGCATTATTTGATCTGCTAACTTGATAGATTGAAATTGGTGCCTTGTAATTTATAATTGTTTCTTTACTTATAAGATTAAACATTAATTTCATTAAACATATCACAGTCATTTGCAGTTTTTGGTGAATTTTTGGTTCTTATATTTTTAATGGAGTCTTCATATTGCTTCACATGAAATCTTTTTTGAAGCTTTAAGTCCTTATTGCTGACTTCCATATTTAAAATGTTAAATTACTGTTGGGATTTTAAAATGTTGCCTACCAGATCAGAGTTTTTATTTCATGTTATATTAAAAGATTCATTAATTCCTCCCAGAAAAACTGGAAAATGATTTGAAAGTTAGGATCTGTCTTAAATTGTGCTGTTTAAATTATTGTACTTGAATTTCTTTGAAAAAAATATCTTCCATTTGAAAATTTGGTAAAATAGAATAGCATAAGGAAAGAGAAAATTATGGGTGGTGAATGTGCTTACTATGTTTTCATAAACGGGTAGCATGTTTAAAAATTTTTTTTTTAATTTTTTTTTTTTTTTTGAGACAGAGAAAGACAGAGCATGAGCAGGGGAGGGACAGAGAGAGGGGGAGACACAGAATCTGAAGCGGGCTCCAGGCTCTGTGCTGTCAGCACAGAGTCCGACGTGGGGCTCGAACTCACGAAGTGTGAGATCATGACCTGAGTTGAAGTTGGACGCTCAACCGACTGAGCCACCCAGGCACCCCAACGGGTAGCATGTTTATTAGTGTGTGTTCTGCAGGGCCTAAATTCTGAACCATTACAATAGCAAGTGATGAAAGCCTTCTACCTTCTCCTGGTACTTTGGCTGACCTTTTTAGCTTCCTTCAAGTGCTGTCAGCATCAGACTCTGAGACTCTGGCTGAAGAAGTGTCTTTTTCATTTTAAAGGGAGATCTTGTTTACCAGAGTATGAAATCAGGAAATAAAATTCTTTAGTTCTAATTCTCATAAATTTTTACTGCTGTATTTGCGAAATCAGCAATTTCTGTAAGTAAGGTGACCCTGTGCATTAATTTTGCTTTTTTGTTTTAGATAATACCCTAAAGCTATTAAAGGAGTTAACAAGCAAAAAATCTCTTCAAGTGCCAAGCATTTATTATCATTTGCCTCATTTATTGCAAAATGAAAGAAGCCTTCAGCCTGCTCTGCAGATTGGTAATGGAAGAACAGGAGGTATGTTTATTTTGTTCCTTACTGTGGTTGTACTGCTGGTTTTAATTGGATCTTGGGATATAACATTGACCATTAGAAACCTGGCAGGTCAAAAAAGAAAAATTCCTTCTCTATGCGTAGTAACTTAGGACTCTTTTACGTTGAAAGGAGTTGGACATTTTTCTCCATACATCAGACTGTAGAACTGAAAAAGCTCACGAGAAATCTGGTTTAAGCCCCATCTACAGGCAGAAAAATGTTTAACCTTTTTAATTTTTCAGTTTTAAAAATTTTAGATGTAGAGAGATGACTTTGTTTCTTTTATCATCTTTCAACATTAATAGCTCTTCAGTCTTTTCAAGAGAGGTTTTCTTATGTTTGCCCCTGCTTTTTCTTAGCTAGAAGGCATATATAAACTTTTGTTTAACCTTTCATACAATAATAGAAATACTTTGGTTTGCCTTTTTTTTTTTTTTTTTTGAGAGAGATTGAGGGTACCAGTGAGCGAGGGGCAGAGAGAGAGGGAGAATACCATGAGGGGCAGAAGACAGAGAGAAAGGGAGGGAGGGAGAGAGAGAGAAGCAGAGCTCACCTGAAGCAGGGCTCAAGTTTACCTGATGCAGGGCTGGAACTCACCAACCATGATGTCGTGATCTACACCAAAGTCAAATGCTTAACCAACTGAGCCACCCAGATGCCCCTGCTTTTTTTCTAATATATGAAAAGGTAGTTACTGCATATTTTATTCGTTTTGTTAGAACCACCAGAGCTTCTTGAATTTTCCTTGTGGGCCCTCTTTACCATTTTTTTATGATTTTTATTCTTTTCTTTTGATCTTGTTTATCTTTTCTCTAGAGATTTTAAAATGTAGAGACCAAAATATCATTTTGCTCCCCTAATGAGTCTTTGACAAATGACAAAACCATTACCTAATAGATACACAAAGATATCTTTGTGATAATGTTTTTGAAAAGTTGATTTAATCTGCTTTTGATTCAATAGGATTCTTAGGTATTTTACTTTTGTGTGTTGCATTTACCATATTATTAGCATAAGCTTTTATATTTGTCTTTTTTTAGTTCTGCTATCTTTCTACTTTATAAATCATTTAAAATCTTCCTAAGGAAGTGATAATTCTTAAAATATTAGGTTAAAACTAAATCATTTTTCCATTTCTTTATTGATTCACTAAATATTTATCCAGCAGGTACTGGATGTGCAAAGACTAACAAGATGTGTAGTGTACTCTAAATTATTTTCCTTAGAACATTGATCATTAATTATTTCTGAAGTTGATATTTTGTCTCTCCCTTGAACAATCACTATTTGGGTCAGATGTCTCAGCCATTCAGTACATTTGTTGGTTTAGAGGATACCTTCATTAATAAGAATATCAAATGAAAAGAAAGTGCGAGTATTTTTAAAGTTATTTAAGACTTTAGAACCTCTAATAGGTTCAAGGAGGGGCTCCTGGGTGGCTCAGTTGGTTAAACGCCTGACTTCCGCTCAGGTCATGATCTTGAGACTACTCGTGAGTTCAAGCCCCTCATTGGGCTCTGTGCTGACAGCTCACAGCCTGGAGCCAGCTTCACATTCTGTGTCTCTCTCTCTCTCCTTGCTCCTCCCCTGCCCTCTGTCTCTCTGTCTCTGTCTCTCTCTCTCTCTCTCTCTCTCTGTCTTTCAAAAATAAATAAACAGGGTGGAGGGGCAGCCTGCCCAGCAAGGCAGAGCCCCTGAGTTTGGCTTACAAAATCGGAGGGGCCGGACTGTGTGAGTTCTGATAGCCAGCGGGACTTAACTTCTGGAATGTTAAAAGTCAGCAGCTCTGCTTGGAGAGCAGGAGGGCGGGAGGACACCGGGAGGGAGAGGTGTTGAGCCCTGGAAGACAGAGCTCAGCTCGGTGGGGAACAAAGGTGCTGGCCAGTGCCATCTCCCTCTCCCATCCCCCAGCCAAAATCCCGAAGGGAACAAGTTCCCGTCACCGAACTTGCTTGCACCGTGCAAACACCCAACGCTGTGCTTCTGTGGATCCATCCCTCCGACAGTTCTTCTTCCCTCCTGGTGCTGCAGGGCCCCTCCCACAGGGGACCACCGATGGCAGAGCGAGCTAAGCCTGCCCCTCCCACCCCTGTGCACCTGCGGATCCACCCCGACTAATAGGCCAGATCCCATCAAAGCAGCACAACAAGCCTGGCAGTGTGCAGGTAGCCCAGACAGGGACCACACCACATCAGAGTGAGTCCTACCCCTGGGAGAGGGGAAGATAAGGTACACACCAGTCTGACTGTGGCCCCAGTGGTGGGCTGGGGGCAGATATTAGGTCTGACTGCAGCCCCGCCCACCAACACAAGTTACTCCAGACAGCATAGGGGAAGTGTCCCGAAGTTCCGCGCTGCTCCAGGGACTATCCAAAATGACGAAACAGAAGAATTCTCCTCAAAAGAAACTCCAGGAAGTAGTGACAGCTAACGAATTGATCAAAAACAATTTAAGCAATATAACAGACCATGAATTTAGAATAATAGTCATAAAATTAATCGCTAGGCTTGAAAAAAGTATAGGGGACAGCAGAGAATCTATTACTACAGAGATCAAGGGACTAAGAAAGAGTCATGAGGAGGTAAAAAATGCTCTAAATGAGGTGCAAAATACAATGGAGGCGACAGCAGCTCGGATTGAAGAGGCAGAGGAGAGAATAGGTGAATTAGAAGATAAAATTATGGAAAAAGAGGAAGCTGAGAAAAAGATAAAAAATCCAGGAGTATGAGGGGAGAATTAGAGAACTAAGTGATGCAATCAAGTACAACAATATCTGTATAATAGGGATACCAGAAGAGGAAGAGAGAGAGAAAGGGGCTGAAGGTGTACTTGAACAAATCATAGTTGAGAACTTCCCTGATCTGGGGAAGGAAACAGGCATTGAAATCCAAGAGGCACAGAGAACTCCCTTCAGACGTAACTTGAATCGATCTTCTGCATGACATATCAGTGAAACTGGCAAAATACAAGGATAAACAGAAAATTCTGAAAGCAGCTAGGGATAAACACGCTCTAACATATAAAGGGAGACTGATAAGACTAGTGACAGATCTATCTTCTGAAACTTGGCAGGCCAGAAAGGAATGGCAGGAAATCTTCAATGTGATGAACAGAAAAAAATATGCAGCCAAGAATCCTTTATCCAGCAAGTCTGTCATTCAGAATAGAAGGAGAGATGAAGGTCTTCCCAAACAAACAAAAGCTGAAGGAATTCATCACCACTAAACCAGCCCTACAAGAGATCCTAAGTAAGGGGAATTCTGTGAGTGAAATGTTGCAAGGACCACAAAGTACCAGAGACATCACTGCAAGCATGAAACCTACAGACATCACAATGACTCTAAACCCATATCTTTCAATAATAACACTGAATGTAAATGGACTGAATGTTCCAACCAAAAGACATAGGGTATCAGAATGGATAAAAAAACAAGACCCATCTATTTGCTGTCTACAAGAGACTCATTTTAGACCTGAGGACACCTTCAGATTGAAAGTCAGGGGAGGGAGAACTATCTATCATGCTACCGGAAGTCAAAAGAAAGCTGGAGTAGCCATACTTATATCAGACAAACTAGACTTTAAATTAAAGTCTGTAACAAGAGATGAAGAAGGGCATTATATAATAATTATAGGGTCTATCCATCAGGAAGAGCTAACAATTGTAAATGTCTATGCGCCAAATACAGGAGCCCCCAAATATATAAAACAATTAATCACAAACATAAGCAACCTCATTGATAAGAATGTGGTGATTGCAGGGGACTTTAATACTCCACTTAAACAATAGATAGATCATCTAGACACAGGATCAATAAAGAAACAAGGGCCCTGAATGATACATTGGACCAGATGGACTTGACAGATATATTTAGAACTGTGCATCCCAAAGCAACAGAATATACTTTCTTCTCGAGTGCACATGAAACATTCTCCAAGATAGATCACATACTGGGTCACAAAAATAAATAAAGTTTAAAAAAAAAGAACCTCTGATAAGTTCTCCTGCAGTAGCTCGTTGTTATTTTGTGAATATAACATTCTCTTATCCTTTTTGAAGATGGTTCCATCCCATTTGTTTATGACTTTATCATAACATATATAAATATAATGAAATCTCGGTCAACCAGCTCCACTAGTTAACATTCTTACTAAGCTAGCACTATTTTTGAGAGGAAGAAAACACAGAAAACTTGAAAAAAAAGAAAACCCTCAGATTTACATTAAAAATCTTCCTTCCTAAATCCTTAAGCATTGGTTCTTAACTTTTTTAGAGTCACAGAACCCTTTGGATATTGTAGGAAAGCTATAAACCTTCTACTTAGAAAAATGCACATAAGAAAAGTAATTTTGTATGTAATTTCTGGGATTTTGTAGAACTCCCAAAACTTTTTTAGGGACTTTATATTAAGAACTTCTGTTTTTTTAGATCAAAGAAAAACTGCTTCTTGCTACAAATTCTGTTCTTCAGTGGTCAGGCCGATTAATGAACAGCACTCAGACCAGCTAAGTCTTCCTAAGTGCTCCAGGGAGAAGAGTGCTCCAGGAAAGCTACTGACTGTCTAAAGAGGGGCTGGAATTCCTAGTGAAGAACAAAAAAACTGCCACCCCACCCTACCCAAACCACATCTAGATCCTCCCACAAAATTTGCAGAGGAGGCTGCAATAAGTAGATACAGTGTGTGCAGATAGGTAAAAGGGCATACTGTACAACTAGCATTACAAAATATTTAAGGAAACCCACATCGTGAATGACTTAATACTCAAAGGAAATTGAATTTGCAGAACAAGCACAATATAATTTAGAAATTAAACATAATATATTTTAGAAGGATGAGAGGCTAGTTCATAACTGACTGTTGTAAAAGGATCAATTGGAAATCTCTGTGTTCTGATTTCATTGATTATATATAGAATTTACATATAAATGGACTGATAAGCAGAGTAGATACAGCTGAAGATCAGATTAGCAGTCTGAAAGTTGAATAATTCTAGTTCTGGAATGCTGCATAAAGGGCACAAAGAATTGGGGTATACAAAAGTTCTAATAATCCATCTAATAGAAATTTCAGAAGTAGAGAACAAAGGGACTGAAGAGAGGAAATAAGCAAATATGTAATAGAAGAAAATTTCTTTGAGTTGAAGAAACTCCCTGCTCTTCAGATTTAGGGCCCATTTAGTGCCAAGCAAGATGGCTGAGAAAAGACCCTCCATAGGTTACCTACCAAAATGGCATTACTGATGGGTGGAGGACAGCAGGTTAAAAAATCCATGAGTACTTGCTATGTGCCAGGTACTTTGCCAGGTACTTAGGTACACAAAATTAGATGGAGTTCCTAGTGTTGTGGAGCTTCAATCTAAATAAGGGAGAATGCATGAGTCAAATAATCAATTATGTAAATAATTATACAGTTACAACTTTGGTGATTTAAAGGATACCTTGATAATGTATAAAAGGGGGATTTGCCTCAATTAAGGATTTCAGGGGAGTCTTAAAAATGCATTTGACCTGAAATCAGTGAAATATGTCATTCAGTGGTGAAGGTGGGTTTCTTAGTTGCTTAATTCTGCTGTAAAAATTTCCACAAACCCAGTGACTTAAAACAACGTAGGTTTATTATCTTATAGTTTTGGTGGCCAGAAGTCCTAAAATCGGTGTGTTGACTAGGGTGTGTTCCTTCTGTTGCTTTAAGGGACAGTCCACCTCCTTTCCTTTTCCAGCTTCTAGAGGCTGACTACCTACCTTCATTAGTGCCCCTTGCTTTATCTGCAGATCTCTCTGTGACCCTGACCTTTAACTTACATTGTCACATCTCCTTCTCTCACAGACTCTCCTACCTTTCTCTCATAAGGACTCTTGTGAAGTCATTAGGTTCACCTGGGTAATCCAGGATAATCTTCCAATCTCAAAATCCTTAATCACATCCACAAAGTCCCTTTTGGCATGTTAGGTAATATATTCACAAATTCTAGGAATTAGGACATGGACATGGTGGGGGGCATTATTATGGCTGCCACATGGGAGAAAAAAGTATTCCAGAAAAGGAGAAGAGCATCACAAAAGCCCTGTGATGGAAAGGAGCATGTGTGGAATGTTCTAGAAAATGAAAGGAGGTCGCTATAAATGAAGTGTAGAGTGAGGGGGAAACATGGAATAAGATGAGACTAGAGATAAATTGGAGCCAGACAGTGCAGGAACCTGCAGACCTTTTGTTGGATTTGGACTTTTATCCTACCCAAGAGCAGAAAGAACCCCCTTCACCTCAGTGGCTCAGTTGGTTAAGCATCCAACTCTTGATTTTGGTTCAGGTCATGATCTCACCATTAGTGAATTTGAGTCCCACAGTGGGCTCTGTGCTGACAGTGTGGATGGAGCCTGCTTGGGATTCTCTTTCCTTCTTTCTCTGTTCCTTTCCTGTTTGTGTTCTCATTCTCCCAAAATAAATAAACTTAAAAAAGTTAAGAAGCCCCTGAAGGGTCTTAAGCAGGACTTACTTAGGATAACTTTATAAGATTTAAATTTTGCAGGAGCACCTAGGTGGCCAGTCATTTGAGTGTCGGTCTCTTAATTTTGGCTCAGGTCATGATCCCAGGGTCGTGGGATTGAGCCCCTTGCCAGGCTTCACACTGAGTGTGGAGCCTGCTTGGGATCTCCCTCCCCTCCCCCCAAACTTCTCTCTCCCTCCCCCCTCCCCCACTCACACGTATGTGTGTGTGCACACATGTCTCTCTCAAATTAAAAAAAAAAAAGATTTAAATTTTTAAGAGACCACGTTTGCTGCAGTGGGAAGAGTGACTGAATTTGTGGGAAGGAGAGTAGATTTGAAAGGCCCCAATAAGAGGCTACTGTACTGATCCCCTTGAAAAAGGATAGGCGTGGACTAGGTAATAGTGATAATAGTGGAGATGGAAACAAGAAGATGGATGTAGGAGTTGTTTGAAATGTATGGGGACATATAATGGGAGCACATAATGATGGACAGAGGTAAAGGATGTGGTGAAGGATGAAGTCTTAGGTTTCTAGATCATGTAACTGGGTGGATGGTGGCCACTCTTCACTGAGATAGGGGACAAAAGAAAATATTTTGCAGCATTGGTTTTTGAGATCATAACTTGAATCTGGATATGTTAAGGCAGGAGGTGATTGTGGAGGGTAGTCAGTTGGATATTTAGATCAGGGACTCGAGATCTGAGTTAGATTTAATTTTATGGCTCATCATTTGTGAATAACTGATTGAAGATACAGGGATGGATAGGGCCTAAGCCTGAGCCTTGAAGGTTTTTCAGAGTTAATTTTCAGGAAAGAGGAAGATAAGGCCAAGGAAGATGAAGAAGGTACAACTAGGCAGTAGAGATAAAGTATATTGTCACGGAATATAGGGAAAGGAATGAGAAATAAATGACTAAAATGAAAACCTAAGGACACACGATAGGCTAAAAATACTTGACTAACAACCAATATTTTTAAAAGAGAATAATTTAGTTATAATAGAAGGTAGAGTAGTGATTGAAGATGGAGGATCCAAAATTAAGATTGTTCCTAAATTTTTCTTGATTTTAAAGATTTTTTTAAGTGTATTTATTTATTTTGGGGGTGGGACAGGAGCAGAGAGAGAGGGTGAGAATCCCAAGCAGGCTCCACACTGTCAGTTCATAGCTCAATGTGGGGCTCTATCTCATGAACGTGAGATCATGACCCGAGCCGAGATCGCATTCTTAACCAACTGAGCCACCCAGGCACCCCAGAATTTTTCTTGATTTTAAAGGAAGTACTAGAATTTGAAAACTTATCAGGAAGGTTGAAGAAAACAAAAATAACAACAGTTGATAGCTCTGTCCTATTTTACAACTGTATTTTAGATTGTCTAGTGCATAATAGATGTATCACAGATGCTGCACAATTGAATAGGAAATATTGGACAGTTAATAAGTGGAACAAAGCACTGAGTTCAACCTTTTGGCTCTATTTCTGTTGGGTTCCTTGGTCCACCTTGCTTCTCCTTTAGGGAGATATAGCCTTTAGGGAGATATCTCCTTTAGGATGATATAGCCATTTTGTTCAGATTGCTGATATATTTATTCTGAACTCTCCTGCCTTAGAATACATACATTTTCTAGATTATAAACCATAAAAGTATGTTGTGGACTAGAAGAACAAGTGGACCTGAAAGGGCAATCTTACCTTGGTCCAGAAGGCATGAAAAAAAATTTTTGTGGTAATTTTGTGAATTACCACAAACCTGAATACCTTTAATTCTGTAGGTTTAGCTGGAATTAGTATTTTAATTTTTTTTTTAACTAAAAAATTTTTTAAGTTTATTTATTTTAAGAGAGAGAGGGAGAGAATCCCAAGCAGGCTCCATGCTGTCAGCATGGAGACCAATACAGGGCTCGAACTCACTAACTGTAAGATCATGACCCGACCCAAAATCAAGAGTCAGACGCTTAAGTGACTAAACCACCCAGGTGCCCCTAGTATTTTCATTTTTATTGCTTTTGGACATATTGAGTGCCTTGGTTTTAAACTAAAGAATTTACATTTCAGATCTCAGACAGTATATTTGGGGAGAAATGGTTTCTTCTCTACACATGCCTTTTAAACTTAAAACAGAAACAAAACAACTCAAGACCATGATAGGGATAGAGTTTGCATTATTATTTTATATCATTTTTGTTTGCATGCTCTGGGTCAGTATGTATTTTATTTTTCCATAAACAAAGTCTTTCAACTCTGTATCAACTAACATTTCTTTGGAATGCTTCACATGACAGTTGTTACATTTTTAGCCTGTATTCTAAACACTTAAAATATTTTTAATTTAAATTCTGAGGTAAAGTTGACCTTAGAACCATGTGAGGTTAGAGGCACTGACCACCCCCTCATACTGCACAGTCAAAAATGCATGTATAATTTTGACTCCCCCAAAACTTAACTGCTAATGGCCTGTTGACCATTAAGCATTACGAGTAACATAAACTGTTGCTTAACATACCTATTTTTTATTATGTGTATTACATACTGTATTCTTACCATAAAGTAAGCAAGAGAAAAGAAAATGTTGTTAAGAAAATCATAAAGCAGAGAAAATACATTTATAGTGCTGGACTGTATTTATGAGAAAAGTCCACTTATAAGTGCACCTGCACAGTTCAAACCCACGTTCAAGAGTCACTGTATATGGGAATCTGCTTCCAGGGTAACTCATCCTGCCTGTAGGAATCTCAGAATAAAACAGAAATCTTGATTTAGAACACTTTTCTCCTCAGTTGTGGTGTTCTCATCCATTTAATCAGGTCACAGTTATTCCTCTTTCTTATTTTCTCTAGTCTTAAGCCCTATTGGTAACTGTCTCCAAAATATATCCCAAATTCATCCACTCATCCCCTTTTCCAGACCCTATTTCAGACCATCTAACTTCTTTTTTTAAGAAGTTTTTTGGGGGCACTTGGGTGGCTCAGTCGATAAGTGCCCGACTTTGGCTCAGGTCATGATCTCACATTTTGTGAGTTTGAGCCCCGCATTGGGCTCTGTACTGATAGCTCAGAGATTGGTGCCTGCTTCAGATTCTGTTTCCCTCTCTCTCCCCTCCCCTGCTTGCACGTTCTCTCTCTCTCTCAAAAATAAACATTTTAAAAATAATAAAAATAAAATACTTAAAAGTTTTATTTATTTATTTATTTTGAGGAAGAGAGAGTGTGTATGCAGTGAGCTGGGGAGAGGCAGAGAGAGGGAGAAAGAGTATTAAGCAGGCTCTTCACTGACAGGTGCAGAGTCAGACACAGGGCTAGATCTCACGAACTGTGAGATGATGACCTGAGCCAAAATCAAGAGTTGAATGCTTAACCGACTGAGCCACCCTCGTTCCCTGCAGACCACCTAACTGCTGACTGATCTCCCCAAAATGCTTTTACTCTGAATGCTTTTGTATCTGTTTGCCACAAAATTTGGTAGTCTTTTAAAATTAAAAATTGGAAAATGTCACTCCCCTACTTACAAGTTTACAATGGCTCTCTCTTATACTCAGTTAAGACTCTAACTAATTCTCTGAATCTAGGCTCATTCCGCTTTCGATACATTCTGTTCTATTTCTTCACTCTGTTAAGATCATTCTTTCTTTGATGCCTTGCTGTTTTTTCTTCTGGAGTCTTCTTCCTCTGCTCTTTCTCATCATTAGTTATCAGTTACGTTGATATAAGAGAGGCCTTCCATTACCTCACTATAGAGATACCTGTCTCTTCCCCTGTTCCCCACCCACTCTTTTTAATATTGCCATATTTTAATTTGTATGGTACATATCACCCTCTAAGATTATATTATTTATCTTTTCCCCTTTTCTAGAATGTAAATTCCCTGAGGGCAGGGACCTCGTTCACTATTATGCCTATCACCTAGAATAATGTCTTGCATTTGATAGGTGTTCAGTAAGAATGTTTGGAACAAATAGGGCAAATCTCTTTTTTAAATAGTTTTATTTTATTTAATTAATTTAATTTTAAATTTGAAGTATAAATTTCAGGTGTACAGTATAAAGACTTAAAATTCTATACATTACTCAGTACTCATCATAAGTGTACTCTTAATCCTCTTTATCTGTTTTACTCATCCCCTCACCCACCTCCTGTTTGGCAACCACCAGCTTACTCTCTGTATTGAAGAGTCCATTTTTTTGTCTTGTTTTGTTTTGTTTTGTTTTGTTTTGTTTTGTTTTCTTAAATTGCACATGTGAGTGCATATGCTATTTGTCTTTGTCTGACTTATTTCACTTACCATACTTTCTAGGTACATCCATGTAGTTGCAAATGGCAAGATATTGTTCTTTTTTATGGCTGAGTAATATTCCATTGTATGTATGTACTGCATCTTCCTTATCCATTCATTTATGGATGGAAACTTAGATTGCTTCCATATCTTGGCTATTGTAAATAATGCTGCATTAAACGTAAGAGTGCATATATATTTTTGAATTAGTGTTTTCCTTTTCTTTGGGTACCCAGTAGTGGAATTAATGGATCATATGGTAGTTCTATTATTAATTTTTTGAGGAACCTCCATCCTGTTTTCCACAGTGGCTGCACCAGCTTGCATTCCCACAAACAGCGCATGAGTGTTTGTCTTTCTGTACATCCCTGCCAACACTTGCTATTTTTTTGTCTTTTTGATTTTGGCCATTCTAGAAGTATGAGGTAATACCTCGTTGTGGTTTTGATTTGCATTTCTCTGATAATGACGTTGAACATCTTTTTATGTCTCTTGGACATGTATGTCCTCTTTGGAAAAATGTCTTCTTAGGTCCTCTGCCCACTTTTTAATTAGATTATTTGTGGGGTGTTTTGGTGTTCAGTTGTAGGAAATTCTTTATATATTTTAGATTATGAACCACTTACTGGATATATCATTTGCAAAACTATCTTCTCCCATACACTGCATTGTCTTTTTATTTTGTTGATTGTTTCCTTTGCTGTGCAAAAGCTTTTTATTTTTTGTATAGTCTCAATAGTTTATTTTTGCCTTTGTTTCCCTTGCCTGAGGATACAGACCCATAAAAATGTTAAGACCAGTGTCCAAGAGGTTACTACTGCCTATCTTTTCTTTTAGGAGTTTTATAGTTTCATGTCTCACAGGTCTTTAATCCATTTTGAATTCATTTTTGTGTATGGTATAAGAAAGTGGTCCAGTTTCATTCTTTTGCATGTAGCTGTCCAGTTTTCCCAACACTGTTTACTGAAGAGACTCTCTTTCTCATTGCATATTCTGTTTTTTTTTAATTAAAAAAACTTATTTTAATTTTAGAAAGAGAGAGAGAGAGCAAGAGCATAGGAGAGGCACGGGGGGGAGAGAGAGAAAAAATCTTAAACAGTCCTCGCTCAGTAGTGGGCCCTACAGTGGGCTTGGATCCCACGATCGTGGGATCATGACCTGAGCTGAAATTAAGAGTTGGATGCTTAACTGACTGAGCCAGCCAGGTGCCATTCCTATTGTATATTGCCTCGTTTGTCATAGATTAATTGACCATATAAGTGTGGGTTTATTTCTAGGTTCTCTATTCTGTTCCATTGGTCTTTGTGTCAGTTTTTGTGCCAGTACCCACACTATTTTGATAAGGATAGCTTTGAGTATATCTTGAAATGTGGGATTGCGATACCTCCAGTTTTGTTCATTCTCAGGGTTGTTTTGCCTATTTAGGGTCTTTTGTAGTTCCATACAAATTTTAGAATTCTTTGTTTTAGTTCTGTGAAAAATGCTGTTGTTAGTTTGATACAAATTGCATTGACTCTGTAGATTGCTTTGTGTAGTATAAACATTTTAGCAGTGTGGATTCTTGTAATCCATGAGCATGGAATATGTTTCCATTTTTGTCATCTTCAGTTCTTCCTTTCATAATTGGTTTTTAGTTTTCAGAGTAGTCTTTCACCTCCTTGTTAAGTGTATTCCTCAGTATTTTACTCTTTTTGGTGCAATTGTAAATGGGATTTTCTTAATTTCTCTTTTTTAAATTTCTTTTTTTTAATTAATTAACTAATTTTAGAGAGAGCATTCACGAGCAGAGGACAGTGACAGAGGGAGAGAGAGGGACAGAGAGAATCTCAAGCAGACTCCACGCTCAGCATAGATCCTGACATGGGGCTCGATCCTACAACCTTGGGATCGTTACCTGAGCCAAAATTAAGATTCAGACACTCAACTGACTGACCCACCCAGGCACACCCTGATTTCTTTTTCTGCTGTTAGTATATAGAAATACAACTGATTTCCTTATATTTTGTATACTGTGACTTTACCAAATTCATTTGGCAATTCTAGTAGTTTTTTGGTTGAGTCTAGCTTTCTATGTATAGTATGTCATCTGCACATAGTAAAAGTTTTCCTTCTTCCTTACCAATTTGGATGCCTTTTATTTCTTATTCTTATTTGATTGCTGCAGCTAAGACTTCCAATACTGGGTTGAATAACAGTGGTGAGAGTGGACATCCTTGTCTTGTTCCTGATTTTAGAGAGTATCTTTCAATGTTTCACCATTGGGTGTGATGCTAACTGTGGATTTTTCATATATGGTGTTTATTATGTTGTGATATGTTCCATCTAAACCTGCTTTGTTGAGATTTTTTTTTTTTTAATGTTTATTTTTGAGAGAGAGAGTATGAGCAGGGGAGGGGCAGAGAGTGAGGGAGACACAGAACTCAAAGTGGGCTTCTGGCTCTGTGCTGATAGCACAGAGCCAGACACGGGGCTCAAACTCATGCACCACGAGATCATGACCTGAGACAAAGTTGGGTGCTTAACAACCGAGTCACCCAGGATCCCCGTTGTTGAGTTTTTATCATAACAGATACTGGATTTTGTCAAATGCTTTTTTTTCATCTATTGAGATATGGTTTTTAATCTTTTGTTAATATGATCTATCATGTTGATAGGTTTATGAATATTTTGAACCACCTTTGCATCCCTGGGATAAATTCCCCATGATTGTGGTGAATGATTTTTTTATTTATTGTTAGATTCAGTTTGCTAATATTTTGTTGAGGAGGTTTTCATCTATGTTCATTAGAGATATTGGGTTTTAGTTTTCTTTTTTTGTAGTGTCTTTATCTGGTTTTGGTATGACAGTAATGCTGGACTCGTAGTAGAATGAATTTGGAAGCTTTCCTTCCTCTTCTATTTTTTTTTGGATAAATTGAGAAGAATAGGTATTAACTTTTCTTTAAATATTTGGTAGAATTCACCTGGAAACCCATCTGGTCCTGGACTTATGTTTTGGGGGAGGTTTTTTTTTTTTTATTACTGATTCAATTTTACTGCCAGTAATCAGTATGTTCAAATTTTCTTTCTTCCTGATTCAGTTTTGGAAGGAATTTATCCATTTCTCCTAGCTTGTCCAATTTGTTGGCATATAATTTTTCATAATACTCTTATAAACCTTTTTATTTCTGTGATGTTGTTATTTCTCCTTCTTTGTTTTAATTTTAATTTATTGGAGTCTAATTTTATTTATTGGAGTCTCTCTCTTTCTCTTGATGAGTCTGACTAAAGGTATATTAATTTTCTTGATCTTTTGCAAGAACCAGCTCCTGGTTTGATTGATCTGTCCTATTGTTTTTAAAGTCTCTGAGTTATTTCTGGTCTAATCTTTATTATTTCCTTTATACTACTGGCATTGGACCTTGTTTGTTCTTTTTCTAGCTCCTTTGAGTGTTAGGTTAGTTTGTTTACTTGAGATTTTTCTTGTTTCTTGAGGTAGCCTTGTGTTGCTATAAGCTTTTCTTTTGGAGCAGCTTTTGCTGTTTCCCAAAGATTTTGGACTGTTGTGTTTTCATTTTCATGTTCTCCATGTATTTTTTTTTATTTCCTCTTTAATTTTTTGGTTGAATCATTCATTGTTCAGTAGCTTGTTATTTATCCTCAATGTATTTGTGTTCTTTACAGATTTTTTCTTGTAATTGATTTCTAGTTTCATACTATTGTGGTTAGAAAAGATGGGTGACATGATTTCAGTCTTTTTGAATTTATTGAGACATTTTTTATGGTCTAAACATATGGTATATTATGGAGAATGTTCCATATCCCCTTGAAAAGAATGTGTAGTCTTCTGTTTTTGGATTGAATGTTCTGAATATACCTAATATGTCATTCAAAGCCACTGTTTCTTTGTTGATTTTCTGTCTGGATGATCTATCCGTTACTGTAAATGGGTTGTCCCTTACTATTATTATAGTACTGTCAATTTCTTCCTTTATGTCTGTTAATAGTTATTTTATGTATTTAGGTTCTTCCATGTTGGATGCATAAATATTTTACAATTGTTATATCCTCTTGTTGGATTGTTCCCTATGTCATTATGTAGGGTCCTTTGTCTCTTTTTATAGTCTCTGTTTTACAGTCTGTTTTGTCTAATTTAAATATGACTTTCCCAGTTTTGTTTTCACTTCCATTTGTGTAATAAATGTTTTTCCATCCCTTCACTGTCAATCTTCATATGTCTTTAAGTCTGAAATGAGTCTCTTACAGGCAGCATATAGATGGGTCTTGCTTTTTTTATCTGTTCAGTCACCTTATGTCTTTTGATTGGAGTATTTAGTCCATTTACATTTAAAGTAGTTATTGATAAGTTTGTACTTACTGCCATTTTGTTACTTGTTTTCTGGTTGTTTTGTAGTTCTGGTTTTTTCTTCTCTAGTTTTTTCCTCTGTGGTTTGATGGATTTCTGTAGTGTTATACTTGGATTCCTTCTCTCTCTCTCTCTCTCTCTCTCTCTGTCTCTCTCTCTCTCTCTCTCGTGTGTGTGTGTGTGTGTGTGTGTGTGTGATAGGTTTTTTATTTGTTACCATTAGGTTCATTTAGAACATCTCATGTGGATGTCAGTCTATAGTAAATTGATGGTTAAGTTTTTGGACCCATTTTAAAAGCACTGAATTTTTGCTACCCCATTCTTACATATTATGTATGTGATGTCATACATACTTTTATTCTATTACTCTCTTGACTGATTTTTATAGTTATAATTAATTTTACTGCTTTTGTGCTTTAACCTTCATACTGGTTTTATTAGTGATTATCTACTGCTTTTATTATATTTTTGTATTTACCTGTGAAACTTTTTTCCTTTCATAATTTTCTTACACTTAATGGCCTTTTCTTACTACTCAAAGAATTACCTTTAACATTTTTTTTGTAAGGCAGGTTTAGTGGTGATGAACTCCTTTAACTTTTGTTTATCTGGGAAACTCATTATCTCTTTTTCTGTTCTGAATGATTGCCTTGCTGAGTAGAGATTTCTTGATTACATATTTTATCCTTTCAGGATTTTGAATATATCATGCCACTCCCTTCTGCCTTGAGGAGTTTGTTTTAAAATCAGCTGATAGACTTATATGGTTTCCCTTATATAGAATGGTTTTCTCTTGCTGCTATTAAAATTCTCCCTTTATCACTCCTTTTTGTCATTTTAATTATTATGTGTCTTGGTGTGGAACTCCTTGTGTAAATTTTGTTGGGGGCTCTCTGTGCCTCCTGGGTCTGGATGTCTGATTCCTTCCCTAGATTAGGGACATTTTGAGTGATTATTTCTTCAAATAACTTTTCTTCACCTTCCCTCTCCTTCTGGGATCCCTGTAATGTGAATGTTACTACACTTGATGATATCGTTGAGTTCTCTGAACCTATTCTCATTTTTTATTTTTCTTATTTTCTTTTTCATGTTCAGCTTGGATGTTTTCCATTACTCTCTCTTCCAGATCACTGCTTGGTTTTACCTTCTTAATTCTGCTACTGATTTACTCTAGTGTATTTTGTATTTCAGATATTGAATTTTTTATCTCTGACTGGTTCTTTTTTATATTTTCTGTAACTTTGTTGAGGGTCTTACTGAGATCCTCCATTCTTTTCTCAAGTTCAATGAGTATCTTTATGACCATTAATTTGAATTCTTTATCAGGCATTTGCCTGTCTCCATTTCAATTAGCTCTCTTGCTGTGATTTTGTCCTATTCTTTCATTTGGGCCATATTGTTCTGTCTCTTCATTTTGTCTAACTCTGTGTTTGTTTCTGCATATTAGAGAAGTCAGCTATATCTTCCTGCTCTTGCAAGTAGTAGCCTTATGAAGAGGAGGTCCTCTGGTGCCTTGGAGCACAATAACCTCTGTTTGCCGGAACCAGGCACTTCAGGGGTATCTCCCATGTGGCTGTGTAGGCCCTACTGTGTGACTGAGCTGCATTTGCCTTCAGTCCATTTGACTGCAAAGGCCCACTTTACCTATTTGGGGCACATTGGACAGGATTTAGTGTCTGTGCTCTTAGTGGGCTTTTGTAGTAGGTCAGCAGTCAGACCAGGTGCCTGCCATTAAGTCCATGTGGTGGGACTACAGTCGCAGTGAACCGCAGGGCACTATCTCTGTACTGTCAGCTATAAGGTTTGGCTGCTGGGACCGTGAGCACACTAGTTTGTATGGTTATAACCCCCTCTCTCCAGGGCAGGAGTCACTTTGGAGCGGCTCTGGTCCCTGCTAGGGTTGCTTGCATGGTGCATTGGGGCAGAAGTGGAGGGGCCCTTGGGTGGCTCAGTCAATTAAGCATCCGACTTTGGCTCAGGTCATGATCTCGTAGTTTGTGAGTTCGAGCCCTGCATCAGGCTCTGTGCTGACAGCTCAGAGCCTGGAGCCTGCTTCAGATTCTGTGTCTCCTCCTCTCTCTGCCCCTCCCATGTTCATGCTCTGTTTCTGTCTCTCAATAATAAACGTTTAAAAAAAAAAAAAAGTGGCTTTGGAGGGATGCCTGCTAAGTGGGGTGGGTCGGATGGGGTGCCTCTGAAGGGGTGGGGCACTTGGTGGGTGGGGCAGAGGTGGGGCACTTGGTGCTAGCAAGATAAGTGGGGAGTGTTTGTGCTGGTTCCTGCAAGTGTCTAGATATGTAGGCAGGGAAAATGGGGGAGACAGGGGTAAAAGAATGGCACTTGCTAGCACTTCTATTCTGGGAGAAGTCTCCTGGAGATTCCTTCCCCTGCAGTGCAAAATCTGAGATACCCTAGGCACTTTTCAAACTGCTGCTTCCTTGCAGTGTCTCTGCAGGGTTGTTATGCTGGCTCTTTAAGCATGGGGACTTAGCTTCCTATTGATCTCCAGCTCTCCTGGAGCTAAACCACCTGGTTTTAAAGAAACTGGAGTTAAGTACCTCTTGATTATAAAAACTCTGGAAGTTAAGCCCCACTGGTTTTCAAAGCCAAATGTTATGGGGACCCGTCTCTCCAGTGTGGGTTCATGCCTGTGGTGCTTGGTATGGGTTCTGCTCCTTTCCCTTCTGTTTGGGGTTAGTCTTACTGGGGTTTGGTTCCTAGGTGCGTTTCCACCCCTCCTATGCTTTTCAATGTGGCATTCTCTGTGATTAACTGGAAAGTCTGTTCTGCCAGTCTTTGAGTCTTTTTCAGAGTTAGTTGCACTGACGTAGCTTTTGTCTCAGTGTGTCCATGAGCTCAGGATCTTCCTACTCTGCCATCTTCCCAGATGGGACTTCCCAGAAGTCCCAATATGACAGATCTCTTGAGCTCCTGGAAGCTCTTCATCTCAAAATGGAAGAGAAGACTGTGGCATAGATTTTTGGGGATATCTTTTAAACCATTTGGATCTTAGTATTCTTTTTTTTTGAGGGGGGGGTTGGTATTTCTTTTTAAATTTTAATTCCAATATAGTTAATATATAGTGTTAAATTAGTTTCAGGTATACACTATAGTGATTCAACAATTTTATGTATTACTCAGTGCTTATCATGGTAAATGTCCTCTTTATTCCTCACCACCTATTTCATTCATTCTCCCACTCACCTCCCTTCTGGTAACCATCTGTTTTTGGTTTATCTCTTTTTTTGTTTGTTTTATTTCTTAAATTATACCCATGGGTGAAATCATATGGTATTTGTCTTTCTCTTACTGACTTATTTCACTGAACATTATATTCCTAGGTCCTTCCATGTTGTTGCAAATGGCAAGATTGCGTTCTTTTTAAGGCTGAGTAATAGTCCATTGTATAAATATACACCACATCTTTATCCTTTCATCAATCTATGGACACTGGGATGCTTCTGTTATTTGGCTATTGTAAATAATGCTGCAATAAACATAGGGATGCATATATCTTTTTGAATTAGTGTCTTCATATTCTTTGGGTAAATACCAAATAGTCCAATTACTGGATCATAGGGTAGTTCTATTTTTAATTTTTTGAGGAATCTCCATACTGTTTTCTGCAGCGGCTGTACCAGTTTGCATTTCCATGAACAGTACATGAGGGTTCCTTTTTTCTCCATATCTTCGCTAACACCTGCTATTTCTTGTGTGGTTGATTTTAGCCATTCTAACAGGTATGAGGTGTTATCTCATTGTGGTATTGATTTGCATCTCCCTGATGATGAGTGATGCTGAGCATCTTTTCATGTACCTGTTGGCCACCTGTATGTCTCCTTTGGAGACATTTTTTTCTTTTTTTGAGAGAGAGGGCACAAATGAGCAAAAGGCAGGGAGATGGGGGGAGAGAGAGAGAATCCCATGAAGGGCAGAGAGAGATGGGTGGGGGGAGAGAGAGGAGTGGGGCTCAAACTCACCCAATGTAGGACTTAAACTCACAAACCTTGAGATCATGACCTGAGCTGAAGTCAGATGCTTAACTGACTGAGCCACCCAGGCGCCCTTTGGAGAAATATTTGTTCATATCTTTTGCCCACTTTTTAATTGGATTATTCATTTTTCTGGTGTTTAGTTTATTCTTCATATATTTTGGATACTAACCCTTTATCATACATATTATTTGTAAATTACCTTCTCCCACTCAGTAGGTTGTCTCTTAGTTTTGTTGGTAGTTTTTCCTTTGATGTGCAGAAGCTTTTTATTTTGATGTAGTTAATTTTTGCTTTTGTTTCCCTTGCCTCAGGAGACACATTGCTAGAAAAATGTTGCTCTGGCCAATGTCAGAGAAGTTATTGCCAATGCTGTCTTCTAGGATTTTTATGGTTTCATGTCCACATTTTGGTGTTTAATCCGTTTTGAGTTTATTTTTGTGTATAGTGTAACAAAGTGTTCCAGTTTCATTCTTTTGTATATAGCCAAATTATGGATCTTAGTATTCTTATTTGCAGAATCATGGTGGTAGATTCATTGAGCTATGATCTTCGAGCTTCCTTCTAACTTTAGAATTTCATGACTTCTAAGTATTTTCTAGCATTTCCAATAAATTGTTTCATTATTAAGACTTAAGCATTTTTAATATTTGTAAAATATATCTCTACTGTTGTATAACAGCATATTAAGGCTTTTTTAAAAATTTATTTTGAGAGAGAGAGAGAGAGCATGCGCGCACAAGTGAGCCTGGGGAGAGGCAGAGAGAGAGAGAGAGAGACAGGGAGGGAGAGAATCCCAAGCAGGCTCTGCGCTGCCAGTGCCAAGCCTGATGTGGGGTTTGATGCCATGAACTGCAAGATCATGACCTGAGCCGAAATCAAGACTTGGATGCTTAACCAACTGAACCACCCAGGTGCCCCAAGATACTAAAGCTTTTTCAAAGGTGTTATTTAAAAAAAAAACAAAAAAACCTTTCTGAGAAATACAGTCCTATTGTAACACAATATATGCATTCCTAAAATTTATGCTATGCTGAATTGTGCAATAAAAGAAGAAAAATGAAGTTAATATCATAGTTAGAAACTTTGTCAATTACACATACAGAAAGATAAGAACATAGTAAAAACAGCACAGTTTTACACATGTTAAATGATTAATACAAAAGTACTATAATCAATATAGTACTCTACCTTGAATAATACTTGAGGTTTGCCTGTTAAAATGTACTTCAGAAGGGTTGCAGTTTGGAAGGTTTTGAGAGGTGATGCAATCTGGTGGAAGTTTCAACACCAGCTGTGGATAGGTGTGGTTCTTAGCATGCAGTGAACTGAGGCAGCTGGTAGAGGTTGGAGGTATATACCATTCATGTATTTCTACATTGCTTAGTTCAGTTTTTTGAACTCATTTCAAGTGGATGCAGTTTTCTGTTTACCTAGTGAATGCTTGTCCCAGAGGAGAAATTGCATGTAAACAAATGTGAAATCCACATTATGCTCAGATATTTGCCTGATGTATTAGTCACTCAGGAAAAAATTTGCATTGGAAAAACAAGCATTATAGTAAAACTGGATGTAATTTTACACTTAAAAGAAGTTGCACAAATATACACAATGTTTTCATATACCTCACCTGATTCCCCTAAATGTTCGAATTATGTAACCATAATATAATGATCAAACCCAGGAACGTTGTATTGATGCTATAGTATTGACTCACCTTAGATCCTATTCAGATTTTGTCATTTTTTTCATTGTTTTTCTTTTTCTGTTCCAGGATCCAACTCAGGATTCCATATTTCATTTAATTGTCATGTCTCCTTTGTCTTCTGCCATCTTGGACAGTTCTTTCTTTGTCTTTCCTGATCTTAACGCTTCAGAGAGTACCTGGACAATTATTTTGTAGATTATCCCCCTAATGTGGATTTGTCTGATATTTCTTCATAGTTAGGTTGAAGTTTGCATTTTTGGCAGGAAAACCACAGAAGGGATGTTGTGTCCTTCTGATTGCATTGTATACATGGTATCTGAGATGTTAATTTTTAAGATGTGTTCAGTGTTTCTTGTAGTTGTATAATTTATATTTGTTTACACTTTATAGTCACTGTTTTTAATGTGAGGTTTAATGTCTCCATTTTTATCAGTACCTTGACATATTTTATGGATAAGCCCTGTAAAAAGGATTATACTGTTATGGGTATCCCTTTATATCCTCTGATTATTTTTCTTTGTAAAGTAGTTTATTTTGTGGTTTATTTTGATTCCTTAATTATTGAGTAGTACATTTTGATTTTTCAGTTATTTCTATCAATTTGAGAGGGTATAATCACTTTTGAAATATAGTGTTATTCTATACTGTCTTGTGAAATATTTTTATATAATTACTATCATTATTTTGTTTCAGTGTCAATAGTAATGGGAATTCCCACAGTGAAGAGAGAAGTTAAATCTTACCTCATAGAAACTCTTCATTCCCTTATTGATAATCTGTATCCTGAAGAGAAGTTGGACTGTGTTATAGTAGTCTTCATAGGAGAGGTAATTATTTAATTCTTATTATTTTTTTTACCACATATAATCTATAAGAGTTGAAACCATAATTGAATGTTTTAATATGCTTTTATAAACATCTTTTTAAAATGTGATGAATAAAGTTTAGATAATATATTCCTTCTCATAGTTAAATGTAAGTCTAACTGGTGTTTGCCTTAGCTTCTCTCCTGCAGTAACAATCCACAAACAGTAATCTGTTGTGAATAGGATAATATTATACATATAAATCTTTTAAGAGCAGTGAATTCCTTAAAAGGATAATGTTCTTAATGTTTTCTTTAATGTAGAAGTGAACACATGCATACTGTTTAAAACTATTACAGAAATGTATAATGAAAATTTACCTGTTACTCCTCCATGTAGATATAACTACTATTGATATTCTGAAATACATTTTAAGATATTTTTCCTGTGGCTTGTATACATATATATAAGTGGGATTTTTCTCTATATTTTTTCATATCATGGACATTTTTCTACTAAAACAAATATCATAACATCATTTTTTTATGACTGCTAAATATTCCATTGTATGGTTTAACATAATTGATTTAATTTCTGATTGATAAACATTTAGACTGTTTCCAAATATTTGCTCTTTTTTTTAAAGACTGTACTGTGCATTACCCTAAGTAAATTGTTGGGCACGTGTGTAGTTACTGATGTAGGATCCAGTCATAAATGTGGAATTGCCAGGTCATAGTCTATATACATTAAAATGTTCATACATGGCCAAAATGCCCTGCAGAAGCTGAACCAGCAGGGTTCCACCAGAAGGGAGAAAGCAGTTTATCCCTCTTCCAGCAATCTGTGAGAGAGCCTGTTTTCCTGTCCTCACACTCTGTTATGTAATACTAGTCTTTACATTTTTATGCCAAGTTGATGGACAAAAATAATATACTGTTTTTGTTTAATTTGGATTTCCTTACAAATGGGATTAAGTATTGGTTTATGTGTGTCTTTTGACTATTTGTATTTATGCAAATTTTATTTGTTAATCACATACTGTATGTCGGTAGAGATTGGTACAATATCCTTGGAAAGCAATTTGGCAATAGCTATTAAAATTTAAAGTGCTATACTCAGTGACCTAACATTCTGCTTCTAAAAATTGATCCAATAGAAACATTTGCACATGTGTAAATATATTCAGGCTCATACACACATTTATATAGCTCCTACATATGCATTAATTAGATGAATAGAGAAAATGATCTTGTGGAATATACTCCAAATGATTAGTAGCAGATATCGTGAGAGTTGGGATTATGGGACTATGCCACCTTCTCTTGTATACGATTTTATAAAATTTTGAGCCTGTACTGATTTTAATGAGGGAAAAAAGCCTTAACACTATGTAAGAAAAAAATATACACTTACATAAAGGAAAACCTCAGTTTTTTTCTTCCATACGGGAAGAATTCAGTTCTTTCCTACTGTGTGTTTCTTCCCTGTGTGTCTCTACTTTTACGTAAGCAGTTTATTGACACTTCTGGTCAGCAAATGTGTGGAAGCTTCCCTCCACACCAAGCAATTCTCTGTGACAGCAGCTAGGTGTCCTACAATTTAACCTAATTCTGATGCTATCTACCTGAAATTAGCATCAGATCTCCTAGGTTAAGGGATTAGTCCCACAAAACCAGCCCCTACCCCCACATATGCACATATTTCTGATGCCAGTTGCAAGCCCAGGTTGTCACTTGTATTTCTGACCAACTAACTACAGATTGGAGGTTCCAAAGACTCCCCCCTGTGCCTTCTTGAGTTCAACTAACTTGTTAGAGTGCCTTACAGAACTCTGCACAACACTTACTGTTTGCTAATTCATTAAAGGCTACAGATGCACATCCAGATGGAAGAGGTGCATGGGGAAATGTATGTAGGAAGGGGCATGGAGCTTCCATGCTGTCTGAGGGTGCCACTCTCCCAGCACCTTCCTTTATTCACCAGCATTGAAGGTGTCCAACCCTGTCCTTTTTTTTTTTTTTTTTTTTTTTAGTTTTTTTTAAAATTGTTTTTAATGTTTATTGATTTTTGAGAGAGACACACACAGAGTGCAAGCGGGAGAGGGGCAGAGAGAGAGGGAGACACAGAATTGCAAACAGGCTCTGGGCTCTGAGCTGTCAGCACAGAGTCTGACGTGGGGCTTGAACCAACAAACGGTGACATCATGACCTGAGCTGAAGTCAGATGCTCAACTGACTGACCCACTCAGGCGCCCCCCTTTTGGGTTTTTATGGAGGCCTCATTACATGATTTATGAAATAATGATTTATTAAATCATTGGCCATCGATGATTGATTCAACCTCCAGCTCTTCTCCCCTTCCCAAAGGTTGGAGAGGGGTAGGACTGAAAGTTTCAACCCTCTGATCAATGGTTGACTCTCCTGGCAGCCAGCCCCCATCCTTCATTGGGGGGTGTGTCCAAAACTGATCTCATTAACATAACAAAAGACACTTTTGTTGCTCTCATCACTTAGGAAATTCCCAGGTTTCCAGAGCTCTGTGCCAGAAATGGGACAAAGACCAAATATATACGTATTATTATAAATCACAATATTATAACTTAGAAGTAGAATTCCGTATTCAGGCACAGATGTGTGTACATCACTCAGATGTAATAACATGGGTTTTGGAATCAGACAACCCATATTCAGGGCCTGAATTCTGTCACTGCCACTTGAGTAGGTCATTTTTTCTCTCTTCATCCTGTTTTGTCATCTCTAAAATGAGAATTCTGCTATTGAGCCTTTTAAGCTCAACAGTGTTGCCTGCAGGTGCAATGAGATCACACACGGAGAGGTGTCGTGCGCTGACTGCAGTTTAAGTGCCCGCAGTAATCTGATCTCCAAAGACTCCTCTCCTGAATTGCAGTATTTGTATATGTATCTATATAGAATTTCAGTTATTTGTAAGAAAGTCTATTCTGAACAGAATAATTTATAGAATCCATTGAATTGCTTTTAGGCAATTTAAAATTATTAATCACTGTATTTGATTCTGCCTTGATTAGTAGTTTTAATCTAAGTGTCTGGTAACCTGTGGTTCATTAACACTAGTAACAAGTGCATATACTGTGGCTGTGACCTGATCTACAGTTTGCATGGTCCAGATCTAAACTATGTCTCTAGCATCCTTCTAAGCCCATATTTTCAACTGCCTACTTGATAACATTAGTTGAATGTTTTATGAGCAACTTTTAATCTCTCCATAACTAAGTTAATCTGATTTTCTCCAACTGCTTCTCTTCCAGGTTTCCCATGTGTTTATTAAAGGTTCTTTACATCATGGAATTAATAGTTCTGTGTTCCAGTCATTTTACTCTTATTTTGTTATGTAGACCTCAGTGTGTTCTCAGTTCTATTTGTGTTATTCCTTAGCCTGAAACATTGCCTCTTCCTTCCTCTTTTTTTTAAAAATTATTTTAAGTTTATTTATTTATTTTGAGAGAGACAGAGACAGCGTGAGTAGGGGAGGGGCGGAGAGAGAGAGAATCCCAAGCAGGCTCCACATTACCAGCGCAGAGCCCAAGGCAGGGCTCAAACTCACAAAACCGTAAGACCATGACCTGAGCCAAAACTGAGATTCAGACGCTTAACTGACTGAGCCACCCAGGCACCCCTTCCTTTCTCTTTCTTAATCATCCTTAAGCCCCTCTGGGAGGAGAAGAGAGACAGAAAAGTAATTACTAGCTCTTTGTTCTTTGTTCTTCTCTGGTGATTTCTCTCTTTGGGTCATTTAGGCATAAATGATGAGACATTTATAGAACATGCAAAGTTTTGAACAGTTGACTCTTGATGTATTGTTTGAAAGTTCACTAGCTCTATTCTAGAATTGTAGGAGTTAAGAGGAATAAATTCCAGTTGCTCTGAAGGATCCATGATATGATCCAAGTGTGATATTTAGATTTTAAGATTATATCCTTTTTGTGTTTACTTTTACTACTTTTACTTTAATTATAACCTTTGTATTTTAATGATCATTTGTTGTCTGTATGCCTCCCTATTATATATTTTATAATTTTTCTTGTACTGTATTATCATTTATATTATTTCTGCCGCTCATGACCATTTTTGACAAAACATTTTCCTATATTGTACTCTGGATTTTAGCAAAATTTGTTTTTCCTGTTCTATATAAGAATAGAAATATAAGTATTTGGAGAATTCTCTATTTTATGAATTTTGGTGGGAGGAAACTTTTCTCCCGTTATGAAACTAAAAATATTAGATAATTGCTTTACCAGTTCAGGCCTATGACATGAACTCAGCCACTTGATATTCCTATCCTGTACTTTGAGTGGAGCTTAATTATTTTCTGATAACACAGAAAACCCAAAAGAATAAACAAATTATTAGAAATAATAGGGGAATTTATCAAGGTAGCTGGATATAGGTTCAATTTATATTTCTGTATGTTAGTCACAAAAAAATATTTTTTCTAAATATATTTTCTAAAGAAGCAGGGATTGTGGAATATGTATCAGTTTGGGATTGTCTCATGTTTCCTTATGATTAAATTCAGGTTTTACATTCTTTTAGCAAGAACACCATACAAGTGATATGGTATTCTTTTTCAGACTGTCATATTAAGATGATGTTGATATATCTCATTATCAGCATTGTTAACTTATCACACTTGATTAAATTGGTGTCTGACAGGTTTCTCTACTATAAATATACTCTTTTTCCTTATGTACTTAGAAGCTTTCTTTTGGAGTGATACCTTGAGATAATTGCAAATATCTTGTTTCTCCTCATAACTTTTTCCCAACTAATCATCCTTGATGATTCTTGCCTGTAACAATTATTATGTTTGCTGAATGGTGACTTTCTAGTTCCTTTCACATTTATTCACTGGAATTCTATAAGGAAAAGCTATCCTTTTGTCCAATTTTATTTATTTTGTCAGTTATTGATATCAGGGTGCTCTTGTGGATATTACTATAAATTTTTTACTTTGTTACTAAAATTGTTCCATTTTTGGCCATTGACTGTCCTTTGGAGTTGGCTACTCTGTCCTTTCAATATGTCCCATCATTTTTCCTTATATTCTAGCAGTGTAAGATGTTCTAGGCTTATCTTGTATTTTCCCTACCCCAAACCTGGAATCAGCCATGTCCCCAAGCAACCTGGTTCTATTAATTGGAGAATAGTATTAGAAACCAAGACCTGGGTTCTAGATAGGCTCATTGCTTCTGAGGGATCAGTGCTTCTAATCCTTTCAGTGAGCAGAACTAGGAAATACTTGTATGCATACATACACACCTGTACATCTATCTAGGTCCTATGTCCATCTATCTGTATATGTTAAAAATTATGAGTTTGTTATGATACCTTTGATCCCAATGCAGTACTGTAGGGTTCATTCTAGCCTCTTCCAATTCCTTATTCTTAATTTCCCCCTCAGTGGGAAACTTGGCTCTTGTGATTCACAGTATATCTACTTAACTTGCTTAATCCTAAGTAAACGTAAAGTAGTTTCTGAATTGCTAACCTATTTAAATCTACTGATTAAAGTTCATTTTCCGGGGTGCCTGGGTGGCTCAGTCGGTTAAGCGTCCGACTTCAGCTCAGGTCATGATCTCACGGTCCGTGAGTTTGAGCCCCGCGTCAGGCTCTGTGCTGACAGCTCAGAGCCTGGAGCCTGCTTCGGATTCTATGTCTCCCTCTTTCTCTGCCCCTCCCCTGCTCATGCTGTGTCTGTCTCTGTCTCAAAAATAAATTTAAAAAATTACAAATTTTTTTTAAAAAGTTCATTTTCTAATTTCTTAAGAAAGGTCCATATAACCAGTTTTCCCTGAGGTTCTGTGCAGTCAAAAATGTTATCTTCTGTCTTTATTCTTCGCAAAAGTATAGAAGCTTTTAGTCACATTTTCTTTTTTGAGGAGTTGGGGTGAATGGGGAGTAGTGCTTCTGCTGAGGCTAGCCAGATGACCTTCCCCACTTCTTACTCCTTGCTATAAGAAACTCATATTGCCAGTTGCCCAAATGATTCTTTTTCTGTCTTTAAAGCTTAGTCATCTTGCTATAACATGTCTTGGTTTCAACCATTGTGGATCATTTTTCCCTGGCACATAATATGCTCTTTAGGTAGATAAGATCATATCATATCTTAACTTAAGGAAAGAACTTTTGAATGCTCTTTCTATTAGCATTTAAGATATACAACAAAGTTGAAAGGATTTTACAGTTACACCTGTATACATAACACCTGCAATGTACTACTAAGGTTTTAGTATTTTTATTTATCATACCTCTACCTATCTATCCTTTATCCATCATTAATCCATTGTATTTATGTATCTTCTTTGGGGAAGTTTCTTCAAATCATTTGCCCATTTAAAAAAAATGTGTGGTTGTTTTTTGTATTTTGTTTTTGAGTTATCCGAATTCTTTATATATACTGGATACCATTCCTTTGTCAGTTAGGGGTGTTTTGTGAGTATTTCCTTGCAATCTGTGGAAGTCTTTTTATGTTTTTCACATTTTCTTGGTGAGTAGAAGTTTTTAATTTTGATGAAATCTAATTTATCAGTGTCTTCTACATTTGTGATTATTATTCTCTATGACCTAAAAAATCCTTGCTTAGCCCCAAATTGTGAAGATCATATTTTCTGAAAACTTTGTTTTAACTTTTCTATTTTAGGTCTGTTATCCATCTTGGGTTAATTTTTGTTATGGTGTAACAAAGTATTCACTTGCATTGTTTTTCATGTTGGGTGTTTGTTTTTCCAGTACCAGTTATTGAAAACACTTTCCTTTCCCAGGTGGATTGCTTTGGTGCCTTTGTTGAAAATCCAGTGACCAAATAAGTGTGGGTCTCTTTTTCTGTTCTGTTCCATTGACCTGTTGGTTGATCCTCATGCAAAGACCTTACTTTCTCGATTACTATAGCTTTGAATTAAGTTTTGAAATCAGGTTGGGTTAAGTCCTCCAATTTTGTTATTTTCAGGATTGATTTAGATATTTTAGGTCCTTTGCATTTCCATATACATTTTAGAATCCTCACAATCATTTCTAATATCTGGTATTGCTTCATGGTGACAAGTGCTTCAGCTGTGTGTTTTTTCTTTTAAATTAATGGGAAATATCTGGTCACAATTTTTTTCTGTTTTGTGGCTCTCAGTATAGTTTTTTTTTTTTTTTATTCGTTCATAGGTTTTGTTGAATTTCTTCCTTTTTTCTCATTTTTTTGTACAGTTGCTGTGCTGGTTCCTTTTTTATGAATCATCATAGAAGGAAGTGGCTTTTTTTTCCCTAGGCCACTGGTTTATAGGAAGAGGAGGGGGCAGAGTAGTGTTCCAGACTAGGGTTTTTTTTTTTTCTTCTTTCTAGTCAAAGACTCTCTTTGTGGCTGCTACAGAGTCAGGCTGCTTCCTGCAAATATAGTTAGTCTGTGCAGTTCTTCAGGCTACCTCTGATTATTGGAACCACGCTGGGTTCCTTTTGAGCTTGAGAAGCTTGGTTGTTAATATTGGTAGTATTGAAAATCGAGTTTGCAGTTTTGTATCCATTTCTCATTGATAATTCTGTATAATGTCAATGCTATCTTTATAGGCAAATTCTATATAAGTGGTTTAGTCTTTTCTAGTTAGGTAGTTTAGTGTGCTTTCAGCCAGAGTTTCGTTACCTGAATGCTTCAGAACTTGTTACCACCCAAAGTACTGGAGGAGTATAGTAGCCTCAGAAACAGTAGTCCTCTGTATAGTTAGGTTTGCTCAAACTCTCATAAATTACCTGTTAGCCATCTTTTTTAATAAAGGCAGAAGTACAGATATCATGCTAAGTATTCAGTGAACAAACACTTATTGAAGTACCAAAATGAGGAAGGTACTGGAAGAGATTAAAAAAGAAACCCACTGGACAATAGATTGTCCCCTTAACGTGTAATCTAGCATTGCACAGGGACATTTTTTTTTTCTCTACTTTTCTTGTTTTTCTGCACTTCAAAAAAATATTTATTAGTTGTAAATGCACATGGCTGAAGAATCCCAGTAGTCAGTGGAGTTTGTTATACTAAACAGTAGTCTCCTGTCCTCACTCTTCTACCTCCCCTGCCGTTTCCTTCTTTTCCCTTCTCCATTTCCTTCTCCTCTGAGACTTTTTATGTCTTCTAGCCCTGGCTTGCTGGCAATCAGGCAAAGTAGACAGACCTCACTCTAATGCTCTTCAGTTGACATTTTTCTTTGATCTTTTCAAAGAACTCACTTTTAGTTTTGCTAACTTTATCATTTCTTTATTTTCCTGTTGCATTAATTTCCATTTTTTATTTTTCTTTCTTTCTGTTTGCATTTAGTTTGGTTTACTCTTTTTTCTAGAGTGTCTTCAATTTTTTTTTAATGTTTATTTTTTTGAGAGAGAGACAGAGACAGAGCACGAGTGGGGGAGGGGCAGACAGAGAGGGAGACGTAGAATCCAAAGCATGCTCCAGGCTCTGAGCTGTCAGCACAGAGCCTGACGTGTGGCTCGAACTCATGAGCTGTGAGATCATGACCTGAGCTGAAGTCAGACGCTTAGCCAGCTGAGCCACTCAGGCGCCCCTCTTTTTTCTAGATTTTTAAGGTGAATTCTTACATTTTTGGCTGGAGAACTTTTCTAGTAGAGGCAATTTTAATGTATAAATTTCTCATTAGCTGCATCTCATAAACTTTGTTAAGTTTTATTTTCATTCAGACCAAAATACTTTCTAAATTCCCTTGTGATTACTGGTTTGACCCATGGATTATTTGGAAATGTGTTGCTTAATTTTTACCTATTCGTAGATTTCCCAAATTTCCTTCTGTTGTTTGATTTCTAATTCAGGCTTTTTAAATTTATCAGTACTTGTTTATGGGCCAGGAGATGGTCTATCCTGGACAGGGTTTCATGTGTGCTTTAAAAGAATGGATTCTGCTATTGTCAAGGGGAGTGTTTCATAAGTGTCTGTTAGGTCAGGTTCGTAGTGTTGTTCCAAGTCTTCTGTAGACTTGCTGATTATCTGTCTAGTGTTTCTATTCTTGATTTTAAATTACAGATTACTGTGTTAGTGCATCAGTAGTGTTTTTGACCTATAATTTCTTTAGCAGTTATATTTTAAGATGTTTACTTATACATTTGTTACAAATCATACAGATGCCAATTAGGAAGAAATTGTACATGTATAATAACCTATAAAATTTGCTCATAGTTCAACAAATATTTACCAAAATACTGGTAAGTACCAGGCATATCATTGAATAAAACAAAGCCTCTGCCCAATGAAGTTTACATTATAGAAAAATACATATTAAAAAACAAATATATAATACATTAAATGGTAGTAAGTGCTAGAAGAATAAGAGTAAATCGGAAAGGGAGTATGGGATTTCCAGGGGATGGTTTATTAGACTGGTCAGGACATTTGGGAAAGATTTGAAGGTGTGGGAGTTGAACAATCCAAGCTGACTAACAGCATGTGCAAAGACCCCAAGGCAAGAACATTGCTTGGCACATTTTGTGAAACAGTGAGGAGAGACCTGTGTGGTTAGAGCAGAAAAGGTGAAGGGTTCAGTAGTAGGAAGTAGTCAGAGAAGGAGTGGGGTGGGCCAGGTCACATAGGACGCTACAGGCCGTTGTAAGAACTTTGCTTTTACTCTGAGTCAGAGGGCTAACAGATTTTTTTTGTAAAGGGCCACATGGCAAATATCTTTGGTTTTACAAGCCGTACATTTTTCAATTCTGCTGATGTAGCCTAAAAACTGCCAGAAACAATATGTAAATGAATGGGTGGGGTTGTGTTCCAATAAGATTTTACTTTATGAAAACCGGCAGTGGGAGGTGCCTGGGTGGCTCAGTTGGTTAAGCTTTGACTTTGGCTCAGGTCATGATCTCACAAGTTCGAGCCCCACTTTGGGCTCTGTGCTGATAGCTCAGAGCCTGGGCCCTGCTTCAGATTCTGTGTCTCCTTCTCTCTCTGCCCCTCCCCAGGCCATGCTCTGACCCTCTTTCTCTCTCTCAAAAATAAATAAATATTTAAAAATTAAAAAAAATTTTTTTAATGTTAAAAAAAAAAACAGGCAGTGGGGGGCACCTGGGTGGCTCGGTTGGTTGAGTGTCCGATTTTGGCTCAGGTCATGATCTCGTGGTCTGTGAGTTCGAGCCCCGCGTCCTGCTCTGTGCTGACAACTCAGAGCCTGGAGCCTGTTTCAGATTCTGTGTCTCCCTCTCTTTCTGCCCCTCCCCCACTCATGCTCTGTCTCTCTCTGTCTCAGAAATAAATAAACATTAAAAAAAAAAAAAACAGGCAGTGGGTCTGTTTTGATATAATTACGACAAAATCATTTGAGGGTTTCAAGTAGGGAAGACACTTGACTTACTTTTTATTCCTTTAATGTTTTAAAATACTTTATTTTGAAATAATTTTGGATTTACAGAAAATTTTCACAAATTATAATAGAGAATATTCCCTTCACTCAGCTTGTTGTAATGTTAACTTATGCAGCCCTAATAAAATGATCAAAACCAGGAAGTTAACATTGTTATAATACTAATTATAGCTAAACTGTAGGTTTTATTCAAATTTGGTATTTTTCCACCTAATGTCATTTTTCTATTTTAGCATCCAGTCCTAAATACCACACTGCATTTAGTTGTTCTGACTCTTTAGTTTCCTTCTATCCCTGATAGTTCTTGCACTTTTCTTGTCTTTCATGAATTTGGAAACCATTAGTGACTACACTAGTCAGTTACTTTATAGAATGTCTCAGTTGGGATTTGTCTGATATTTTTTCATGATTAGATTGTAGTTATGCATTTTTGGTGAGAATAATATGACTTAACTTTTAAAAGGATCACACTACTTTGGAAAGGGAAGAAGCAAGGAGATTACTTAGGAGACTTGTAATAATCCAGGTGAGGCTTGGACTAGGATAATTGTAAAGGTGATTAAGAATTTGAACTGAATGGGTTCTGATTAGAAAAGTTTGAGAACTATTGCTGTAGCATCAACTGTTTAGGAGAAGGAAAGGAAGAAAGGCTATAACAGAGATATTAGAAATGAAGGTTTTTTTGTTGTTGTTTTTTAATGTTGTTTATTCTTTCTTTTATCTTTCAACAACTTGACCATTTTAGAAGCTAGTAAAGCTAACTAGTATTTGTTAGTCTTTGTTGCCATATTTGCATTGAATTTAAAGTATCATAAAGCCAAGCATTAAATGGGTGGGAATAGCTTTTCCTTGGACCTTAGGGAAGTAAAATTTATTATGAGCTGCCAGCCCCATTCTAGCACCTGTCTTTTAGTCCTTTTGACTTGCCACTTGTACACATTATCTTTCTGGAATTTTCATTGGTTTCTTATTATGTAAAGTGACATCTGCTTCAGGCCCTGAAAGAGTTAATAAGGACTGGGCTTATTTTCCTGCTGTAAGTGACTAGAAGGCTGAACAAAATATGATTCATTTGTTCTCAGACGTTGGACAACAGACTGTGCATGATGTGATTCCCAGAGACAGAAAAATAAGTGCAGTGGATACCACAATTCCCCCAACTTTCTGCCTGGAGATGCATTCCAGATCACATTGCAGGAAGGGCAGTTGCAAATAGAGCAAGTGGAAACTGCAGGTTAGAGTTGCAGAAAGGAGACTGCTGCACAGAAAATGATGATGCCTTTTTTGTCTTTGTTGTATTAGGGCCACACATATGTAGGGTGAAATTAACAAGTCTGGGGGGAGGGGGAATGATCAGGGAACTATAACCCGAACAGTTCCCATTGCTCACACAGGATGGGTTCTGACCAACTGGAATGGCAGGGCATTTAGTGGCAACTCCAGAGGAGTTAAAATATCCTTGAAACGGTTATTCTAGGCCCATCCCGGTGAAGCTTAAAAAGAGGCCTATGGGGGGTCAACTAATGAACAAATAACTGCCTGTTAAAATAAAGCCCAATACTTTTTTTAAAAACAACAAGGTTAAGACACTCAACAATGTAACATTTGTAATGTTTATTATCAAATAAAAAATGGTTAATATGCCAAGGAAAAAAATGAGTCATAACTAAAAGAAAATTTAGCTAATAGAAACAAATCTAGAAATGACAGAGGTGATAGAACTGGCAGGAAAGGACAATAAAACAACTATTACAAACATTTTCAAGTCCTTAAAACAATGAGGAATGGAATGGAAGATGTATTAAAGAACCAAATGGTGGAACATATAGCAATGAAAAGTACAATATCTGAAATTTAAAATTTACTGAATAATCTTAAAGGCAGATTAGACCCTGCAGAAGGAAAGGTCAGTGATTTTAAAAATAACAATAGAATGTATCCAAAATTAAATAGGGGAAAAGACTGAAAAAATTAAGAATAGCGCCTCAGTGGCCAATGGGATAATATTAATTGATCTACCATACGAAATTCCAGAATGGAGAGGAAAAAGAAGGAATAATTGCTTTTTGGAAACAAGAAAAGTATAAACCCTTAGATTCAAGAAGTCCAAAAAGTCCTAGGCAGAATAAACACAAAACCATTATCAGGTATGTCCTAATCAAATTGCTGAAAACCAGAGATAAAGAGAAGATCTTGAAAGAAGCCAAAGACACATTATGCACAGAAAAAGAAAAGAATACTACTCTAGATTCTTGTTAGAAAGTATGAAGGCCTGAGACAATGGAACATCATCTTTAAAGTGTTGGAGGGGGAGCCCGTTTTTTTTTTTTTTTTTTTTTTTTCATTTTTAAGGTTTTATTGAATTGCCTTGTATTTAATCAATTAGTATTAAGTGTTCATGCTACATACAACCTCATGACACCCAGGTGTGCGGGCATCTGTGAAAGCAGTGCACAGATATAGTGCAATCTCTATCCAAATAACAATGACATTTTTCTCAGAACTAGAACAGAGAATCAAAGGGCACCTTTATCCCTTCTACGGGTGGGCCACCTGAGGGCCTTTCCACCGTGCTCACTTGCCTGGTCTCCTGCTATGTCACGGGCTTCTGAATTCTAAGCAAGTTCTTTCACAATATTTGTTTGAGACTTTGTTTCATTTCTTTCATTTCTTGATAGAATGAATAAACAGAAAATGAGTAAGGATAGAGATGATTTAAACAATAGTATCAGCCTAATGATATAAAATCTTAAGAGGTAATTTAGAAGGTAACTATCAAAGGTGGTGGATATTGTTTTTATTTTCATGACATCTTTCCAGAGACTATCTTATGGTCTATTGGAGTGATTCAACCTTTTTAAAAAATTGAATTATAATTGACATACAATACTATAGTAGTTTCAGATGTACAGGATAGAGATTCAATATTTTATACATTATAAAATGATGACCACAATAGATCTGGTTACCATGTATCACCATGCAAAATTGTTACAATATTATTGACTATATCCTGATGCTGTACATTACATCCCCATGACTTATTTATTTTGTTACTGGAAGTTTGTACCTCTTAATGTCCTTCACCTGTTTGCCAATGCCCCCAACCGCATCCACTGTTTTCTGTATCTATGAGTCTGTTTTTATTCTGTTTGTAAATTTTGTTTTGTTTTGTTTTTTAGATTCCATGTATAAGTGAAATTATATAGTGTTTGTCTTTGACTCGTTTCACTTAATGCAGGTCCATCCATGTTGTCACACAGATAGGAAGATTTCATTCTTTTTTTATTGCTGAGTAATATTCCATGTTGTTTCTATACCACATCTTCTTTGTCCATTTATCTATCACTGGACACTTGGGTTGCTTCCACATCTTAGCTTTTGTAAATAATGCTGAATTGAACATAGGGAAACTATATCTTCTCAAATCAGTGGTTTTGTTTTCTTTGGATAAATACCCAGAAATGGAATTGTTAAATCATATGGTAGCAGTATTTTTAATTTTTTGTGGACTCTGTACTGTTTTCCCCAGTGGCTGCACCAATTTACATTCCCACCAACAGTGCACAAGGGTTCTCTTTTCTCAGCATTCTTGCCAACACTTGTTATTTCTTGTCTTTTTGATGCTAGCCATTCTGACAGGTTTAACATTGCTTTGATTTGCACTTCCCTGATAATTAGTGATGGTGAGCATCTTCTCATGTGCCTGTGTGTATGTCTTTTTTGGAAAAATGTCTATTCAGTTCTTCTCATTTTTAAATCAGGCTTTTTAGTTTTTTGTTTTTGGATTGTATCAGTTTTTTTATATATTTTGGATAGCAGCCTTTTATCAGATGTATCATTTCCAAGTATCTCCTCCCATTCAGTAGGTTGCCTTTTCATTTTGTTGATGGTTTCTTTTGTCACACAAAAGCTTTTTGTTTGATGTAGTTCCATTTGTTTATTTTTGCTTTTGTTTACTTTGCCTGAGGGGAAATATCCAAAAAAGTATTTCTGAGACTGATGTCAAAGTGTTTACCACCTATTTTTTTTTCTAGGAGTTTTATGGCTTAATTTCTTACATTTAAGTCTTTGATGAATTCTGAGTTAATTTTTGTCTTTGGTGTAAGATTTTATTCTGGTCCAGTTTTATTCTTTTGCATGTGACTGTGCAGTTTTCTCAACACGATTGAAGAAACTGATTTATACCTTTGTATGTTCTTGTCTCTTTTTTGTAGATTAGTTGACCATTTAAGGGTGGGTTTATTTCGGGGCTCTCTTCTACTCCATTGAGTATTTGTCTTTTTTCCATCAGTGCCATACTGTTTTGATTACTATGGCTTTGTAGTATAGTTTGAAATCAGGAGCATGTTACCTCCAGCTTTGTTCGTTCTTCTCTCTCAAAATTGCTTTGGCTATTTAGGATCTTTTGTGGCTCCATATGAATTTTAGGATTATTTGTTCTAGTTCTGAGAAAAATGCCATTGGTAAATTTGGTAGGGATTGCACTGAATCTGTAGAGTGCTTTGAGCAGTACAGACGTTTTAACAATATGAATCTTAACAAGCCAAGAGCATGGTATATCTTTCCCTTTGTTTGTGTTGTCTTTAATTTCTTCCATCACGGTCTTAGGGTTTTCAGAGTGCAGATCCTTGACCTCCTTGGTTAAATTTCTTACCTATTCTATTCTTTTTAATGCAGTTGTAATGGGATGGTTTTCTTAATTTTTTTCCCTGATAGTTCATTATTAGTGTATAGAAACACAACGGATTTCTGTGTGTTAACTGTGTATCCTGCAAATTTACTGAATTTGTTAGTTTTAATAGTTTGTTGTTTTTTTTGTTTTTTTGTTTTTGTTTTTTTTTTGGTGGAGTCTTTAGAGTTTTCTATGCATAATCATGTCAACTGCAAATAGGACAGTTTTACTTTCTTTCCCATTTGAATGCCTTTTATTTCTTGCCTCATTGCTGTGGCTAAGACTTCTAATACTACTTTGAATAAAAGTATTGACAGCAGGAATCCTTGTCTTGTTTCTGATCTTAGAAGAAAAACTTTCAGCTTTTCACCCTTTTATTGTTAAGTATTATGTTAACTGTGTGTTTCTCAAATATGGCCTTTTTTATGTTGATGTACTTTCCCTTTATACCTACTTTGTTGAGAGTTTTCATCATAAATAGATGTTGAATTTTGTCAGGTGCATCTTCTGCATCTGTTGAGATGATCTTGTAATTTCTGTCTCTCGTTTTTTTAATGTGTATCACAATAATTGATTTGCGGATATTAAAACATTCTTGCATCCCTACTTGGTTATGGTATATGATCCTTTTGATGTATTGTGGAATTTGGTTGCTGATAGTTTTGTTGAGTATTTCTGTATCTGTGTTCATCAGGGAAATTGGCCTGTAATTGCTTTTTTGGGGTAGTATCTGTCTGGTTTTTGTATCAGGGTAATACTGGCCTTGTAAAGTGGGAAGTGTTTCTCTTCAATTTTTTGGGATAATTTGTGAAGTATAGATATTATCTCTTCTTTAAATATTTGATAGAATTCACCTGTGAAGCCATTTTGTCCCCAACTTTTGTTTGTTGGGAGGTTTTTTAAAGATCTGTTTTAGGGGTGCCTGGGTGGCTCAGTTGGTTGAGTGACCGACTTCGGCTCAGGTCATGATCTCGCAGTTTGTGAGTTTGAGCCCCACATCGGGCTCTGTGCTGGAAGCTCGAAGCTTGGAGCTCGGAGCTTGGAGCCTGGAGCCTGCTTTGGATTCTGTGTCTCCTCCTCTTTCTGCCCCTCCCCAGCTCACACCCTGTCTGTCTGTCTCTCTCTCTCTCTCTCAAAAATAAACATTAAAAAAAATTTTTTTTTAAAAAGATCTGTTTTATTCTTAGAGTGTACATGAGTGGGGGAGAGGGGTAGAGAGAGGGAGAGGGAAAAAGAGAAGATGAGTGAGAGAGAGGAGAGAGAGAGGGAGAGGGAGGGAGGAGAGAATATCTTAAGCAGACTCCATGCTCAGCATGGAGACTGACGCAGGGCTTGATCCCTCGACTCTGGGATCATAACCTGGGCCAAAATCAAGAGTCAGGATGTTCAACTGACTGGGCCACCCAGGCACCACAGGAGTTTGTTGTTGTTTTGTTGTTTTACTGATTTTATTTCTTCATGATTTGTAATTAGTCTGTTCAGATTTTCTATTTCTTCATGATTCAGTGTTGGAAGATTATGTTTCTAGGAATTTATCCATTTCTTCTAGGTTTTCTAATTTGTAAATAATTGTTCATAGTATTCTCTTAACATCCTTTATGTTTCTGTGATATGGTTTTTTTTTTCCTCTTTCATTTCTGATTTTATTTATTTAGGCTTTCTCTTTCTTGATGGATCTGGCTAAAAGTTTGTCCATCTTTTCAGAGAACCAGCTTTAGTTTCATTGACCTTTACTTTTTAGTTTCTATTTCATTTATTTTTGCCCTGAACTTTCCTTCCATTAACTTGGGGCCTTTTTTTTTTTTTTTTTCTTTTTTTCTAGTTGCTTTAAATGTAAAATAAGATTGCTTATTTGAGATTTTTCTTGTTTCTTGAGGGAGGCCTGTATCACTATGAACTTCCCCCTTAAAACTTATTTTGCTGTGTCCCAGATTTTGGGACGAGTTTCTGTTTTCATTTGTCTCAAGCTGTTTTTGGATTGCCTACTTGATTTCTTTATTTGACCCATTGATTGTTTGCTCTCCACGTATTTGGGTTTTTTCCCGTTTTCTTCTTGCATTTAATTTCTAGTTTAATACAGTTGTGGTTGGAAAAGATACTTGATGTGATTCCAGTCTTCTTAAACTTATTGAGACTTGTTTTGTGGCTTAACATGTGATCTATCCTGGTGAATGTTCCATGTTTCATGTTCCATGAAAACAATGTGTATTCTGCTGGTTTAGAGTGCAGTATTCTGTGCTCTGTCTCACCAGGACTGGTCCAGTGCAGCAATATGATCTAAGCTTTTCTGTTAAGCATCCCATTGATTAGGTATTCCCAATTTGTACATAGATATTTACAAATCACACATATATGCTATTAATAGCATATTGTACTCCCCAAAATATATCAAAAATAGAAAAATAGAACATTCTTTTTTAATATTTTTTTACATTTAACTTTTTAAATCACTTTTTTGTAATTTAACTATTTAAAGTCACAGCTATGCAACCACCATCTCAATTTTCAAACATTTTAATCACCCCAAAAAACAACTCTGTACACCTTACCCATCACCCATTAATACCCTTCTCCCCCCCAGCCCTAGGAGACCATTAATCTACTTTCTATCTGTGTAGATTATTCTATTCTGGATGCTTTATACAAGTAAAGGCATATAACATGTGGTCACACATTGAACAAATGTGAACGTGTTCAAGGTTCATCCCTGTTGTAGTATGTATTAATAATGCATATACATACTAATACAATAGCATATAGTTTTAATATAAAATACTTAATTTTACTTAACCATGAGGAACACTTGATTCTCCAGGAAAAAATGCTCTTTCTTTTTCTATGTATGTCCACTTTCCTTCCCACCTTTCCCACGTATATACCATTCACGTACCCCTAGAATACACACATCTCAGTTTTATATTTGTAGATGCATTCCGAGAATTGAGTGATAATATTGCCTTTGAAAAAGTCTCCACACGCTTTTAAAAAAGATTCAGGAAAAAGTGCTCTCTTTTAATTTAATGCAAGCAAGCCCCAAAGATCTGATATTGCCTATCTTATTATCAACATTTAAGAGTGGGGGAGAGGCAAGAACAGTTTCCAACCACAACTGTATAATGGAGATAACGATTTGCCTGGCTGTTTCTAGGCCAGTTATACATTTAGCTTTCTTCAGAAGATTCCCAGAATTCCCTTAGCTGATACCAGAAAGGATTTATTCTCTGGTGGAAAAGTGATATCAATTACAGTCGTTTAAGCAAACCTTTTGTTAGTTCTGTTGATTAGCATAATGATTACAGCATAAGGATTACATATAATATTAGATTTGGCTCATGTGAATTTCATACGTATTATTACACATTACTTAATGAATCTACATTTACTTTTTCCTCTTGACCTACCTCTTGGACAGCCAACTGGGAATAGGGAGGTGGTCTTGTTCATCTCTGTATTCCTGTTTTCCTTGGATAGGCAAATCACTGGCCCTCAATAAATGCTTAACAAATTGAATTCCAGGTTGTTTTTTAAATTTATTAATATCTATATAAACCAACCTTGATCATATTCTCAAGAATTATAGCTGATGTGTGAAAAGATACTCATTAGTTATATATGTTGGTGATAAATTATTTCAAAAGAGATCGCTGACATTTGGTTCATATAGGGGAAGTACAGAAGATTTTGAGCGGTGTGCCAGTTGTATCTCCATAGTTAAGAGTTTGAAGAATGTGGTCTTAATGTCTCACTCCTAAGTCTTTAAATTTAACAATAAAAATAGGAATTACTTGCAGTCAACAGAAATTAAAGTTAACATACTTTTATAGACCATCTTCTATACTACAACTTTTTATAACTTAATAGTTTTGTAATTTCCAAAATTTATCTTTTTGTTTTGGTTTGTTTTCTTTTTATCAAGTATTAAGTGTTTTGTCAATCTATAACATAGATCATATTTTATGTATGATTGATTCTTTTTAGCATTTTAATATAAACTGTGACTGTATTTAAAATTGGTAGGGGGTATTAGATCTTTATTTGTATATAATTCTAACTGTGTGTAAAGTGCTTTTTGACTTGGGTTCTAATCATTATCAGCCTAATAATGAGAATCATAATAATACAGACCGTGACTGCTTTTTATTACATAGTTTCATCATTTAATGTCAGAGTCGCTAAGATATTATCTCCTCCTGCCTTTTATTTTTTTTTAATAAAAATGGAAAAATCTTTCTCTATTGTTTATTCCATTATTTATTCACTACTTCCAGTTTGGATAGTTGAGAAGAGGTAGAAATAATTTCTGTACTCAGTTTTTTCTACTGAATCGAACAAGGACAGTTGAAGGTAATAAAACTGACATCTGCTTATTGTATTAGTAAGTACTCAATGATATATCGTAGTGCAATAAAGTAGAATAAAGTAGAAATGCAAATCTATAAGCTGTCTGAAATTTTAATGCACTGCTTTAATTGAATGCTGTTAATTATTTATTTGAATTCATTATCAAAAGTTAAATAAAAATTTAAAAACATTAATGTATGTACAATTTTTTTTCTTTTTCCCAGACAGATAGTGATTATGTACACAGTGTTGTAGCCAACCTGGAGAAAGAGTAAGTTGTTAAATATGAAAATGATCTTTTAGTTACTGTTACTTCTTGGCTTTTTGCTAAAAGAAAATGCTTTCTTTTTTTAGTTCCTTTCTCTGTGAAGTTCATTTTTCATTGGGCCATCTATAATTGGTCTTTAACCTTATCATAAAGTAGGTGCATATATATCCAGTTTTCTGATGGTGGATAAATTGGTGTATTTCAATATAGAAAAGATTTGAATGTCCTACATATATGACCCTATCCAATAAATTCTTAATCTTGAAGATAGTGAATATAGAGAGAGTCTGTTGACCAAGAAAAAAACTTCTGCTGTCAGGGTAGATAGTCTTGCAGCAGTTTCAAACCTCAGTGCTAAATTATGGCTGAATCTGTACTGTTCTGCAAAAATTGAGTAACAATTTGCTGTGAGCAAGGCACTTAGCAGCTAACAGGTGGAAATCTTAGTAAGTTTCAGGTATTAGTGTTTATATCATCTTCATAGTTTTAATAGTGATATCATAAAACTAGTCTTGATAAGGGTTTCTTCACTGAGTTTTATGTTTTTGCCCCAAAAATGTATCTTTTACTTAAAAAAGACAAAAAGAAGCAACAATTACTTGCCAACTCTAGATTTAAAATAATGCGGCTCTTTCTTTGTCCATCAAAATGCTGAAACCAGAGATTTTTAAAAATATATGCAGAGTTCAGAATTGTGCATTTGTTAGATTTTTTTTTTTCCCTCAAGTGCTCGATTTCTTGGCAGCCTTTATATAAATACAGTTTAGTATAGCCTCCTTAAATATAGGAACAAGGCAGTAACTATTGGCCCCTCCTCCCACAGAGCACGTGGACAGGTCTCTGGGGCTTAAGCTGTGATTTTGTCAGTTCTCTTCTTCCTCAATGTATAGGAAAACCAAGCCCAGAAAAAGGTACATTTAAGCACAAAGGACATATGTGCGAAGGCAGGTAGCTGCACAAGAATTTTGTGCAGATTGGCAAAAACTAAATAAGGGAGAATGCAAATGTGAAAGAAATTACATTTGAGTTAGTAAAGCTGCTTATAAAAACCTTAGAACAGATTTTCTCAACCTTGGCACTGTTGACCTTTTGGGCTTGATAATTCTTTATTGTGAGGAATGTTGTATGCATTGTAGGATATTTAGCAGCATCCCTGGTGTCTCCCCACTAAATGTCAGTAGTAGTACCCACAGTTAGGGCAACCACATCCCTCCAGACATTGCTAAGTGTCTGCTTGGGGGACAGGATGGCCCCAGTTGAGAAATGACTACTTTAGAATGACATATAATCTATAACTCACAACTAAACCTTTCTGAAAGTTGAATAACTGGTTTTTGCATACATATATAGAGACACACAGTCAATAGTTTATTTTTTTTTTTCAATTCTCTATTTTCTGTGATACCTTGATTTGATTTTTAAAAATTCTGATACTTTTTAGGAGTATAATATCTGCAGTTGGCCCAGGATTTCTATGCTTCTCTAAGGATAGTAGCATTTTACACTGTTTTTAAAGCATTATTTTTTAAAAAAAGCAAAAAAAAAAAACCCCACCAAAACCCTTTTGTTATTGGAAAAATTTGCATTTTCTGGCAAGTAAAATCAATGATGAGCTACTTCACTGAAGACACTGTGATGTGACCATTACAGTATACGTTACTGATGTGTTTTATGTTAAACACAGTAAATTGAGCATTAAGATAAATAAAATCCCACAGAACTTAAATGACTCAGCTATCCTTTCTCATGGTAGATTTTCTAAAGAAATCAGTTCTGGTTTGGTGGAAATAATATCACCTCCTGAAAGCTATTATCCTGACCTGACAAACTTAAAGGAGACATTTGGAGACTCTAAAGAAAGAGTAAGGTGAGCCTGTGTTAAGATCCCCCACCCTTGTGAGTATGATACATAATAAATGTAATCCTTATTTATTGAAATGTACCACATTTTAGGGTTGAGCTAATTTGTGAGAGCTAATGAATTTTGGTTATTTTATTGGAAATTCTGATGAGAGGTTGAATTTGGTATGCTCAATAACTTGTATAACTGCTTTTCTGTGGTATAACTTTTCTTAAGAGTATTTTCAATACAATTCAGAAGCTAGTTCATATAGAAATCAAATGTTTGTATGCAAAATAAATGAGAACTGATTCAATGAAAGTGATAAAAACAATAATACTGTTCTGCAGAATTATATTGTAATAAATGTATTTAGTCAACTGGATTTATTTGTCTCTGACTCTCTCAAATTGAAGGACTTAAAACTTTCAATGTGTTGTTATTAAAAACATTGTAATCTAAGAGACATTGACATTAGTTTTGGATTTTCTATAGGCAGAAAAAAAGGAAAAATACAGTTTTGGGAAGAGACTTACTGTGTTTCTTGAGTGAATTTTTCTGAAAGATGTGTTTACATAGTTGGTTGTCTCAATAAATATAATTTTAGTTTTAAAAAATTTAGGGTTGAATTTGGTAAAAAATTTTAAGTCATCTCATTAAATTCAAAACAGTTTATAAAGTATATTCTGGAGAAGTTTACTTATTATTTAAACCTTTTATTTTTTTTAACTAGCTTTTACAACCACTTTTCTTGTTCAACATTAGTCTGTTTCTGCAGGCTACCAGGAATTCACTGAAAGGACTTAATATTGTAAACCTTAATATGTTTTGGGGTTTTTAAGCATTCAGTACAGTATTTATTAATTTCCACCTGTATGCAAAGCACAGCCCTGGTCACCAAAGCAGTGATCCCCGAAGTATAATTTTTGAAGCACCAGTTTCCAGAGACATTAAAATGTTAAATTTGAAAAAAGGTCCTATGGTCAAAAAAGTTTGGAAAATATTGGACTAAAAAGTTTTTTTCTTTTTTCTTTTGAGAGAGAAAGAGAGTGCCAACACCAGTGGGGGAGGGGCAGAGAGAGAGGGAGAGAGAAAGGATACTAAGCAGGCTCCGTGCTATCAGCACAGAGCCCAGTGCAGACTCCGTGCTATCAGCACAGAGCCCAGCGCAGGGCTCAAACTTATGAACCTCACAGTTCATGACCCAAGCCTAAGTCAAGAGTTGGACATTTAACCGACTGAGCTACCTGGGCGCCCCAAAAGTTTTTCCCAACAAATGTATTGACTATTTCAATGCCTCTAATGTATTAATATGTCTCCAGAAGGAGAATATATGTGCTTCCCAAATTTACTTGACACTTGACTTCATTTTTCCTCAGGATGTCTTGAGGATTAGTGTTTTGGGGAATATGTTTTGATAAAGGCTTCATTAGAGAAAAGTGAAGTCTCTTTCATGCTCCTCTACATGTGTATGTATGTGTGTGCCTGTATCTGTGTATCTATAGGTAGATAATTTGCATACATGTATATTATATACTGTGTATATACGTGTGTGTATTATAAAATATCACAACATACAATATGTACTCTAAAATATTTACACCTAATCTTATTTTGCTAAATTTGAGTCTGATTCCTAACTTATTTTTGAAAAAATTTTTTTCAGATGGAGAACAAAGCAAAACCTGGATTATTGTTTTCTAATGATGTATGCTCAGGAAAAGGGAATATATTACATTCAGGTAAGTGTGGTTTTTGTTTTCCTTTCATGTTTTTCACACTTTTGAAGAAGTAGTACCAAGAGTATATGTTCATTGAAACAGGAAGTTTGGAAAGTGTAAACCCTCTAAGATGTATATGTTGATAAT